>NC_053391.1:635226682-635892932 GCF_905171765.1 Bufo bufo | reverse complement strand
CCAGGTAAGTCAAACAACCTGGTAGTTAACATTTCCTAATATAAATAATGTACAGTTATAGGAACAGAAGTACAGGTTGTCCAAAAGGACCTCTCGTTCTTCCCTACACCCACAAGCAATTATTTCCAGCTTGAACAAGAAGTTTCTAGGTTCTACAGACTGAAACTCATTTTGCTCAAAGAGGTATACCATGAGATACCAGCGAGGAATATAATCTTCCAGTTTCTGTACTTCCCGTTACTAAAATGGGACTAAGAGTCCCTAGTAAATCTAATACACCTGTACATACAAGGAGACCACAACTGACCTAATTGACAGGGACATCCAAGATGTCCTTACAAATATTGTCTTGGCAATATACATGTGCACAACAACCTACATCAAGATGAGAGACCAGCCTTTCGAAATCTCAAGAATAATGAAGACATTATTGTAAAGCCTGCCTATAAAGACATACAGTATATGGAGGAGAGTGACCACCACATACAAATCCCTACCATCTGACCATATGGTCCACGATCCTTACTATACTTTACACGGGTTTCTACCACCAGATTTTCACCTATTTAGCTGCCTGACACTTGCGATCTGCTAGTGTCTGCTGTACCTAACCATGTTCATGTATTACCTTTGTATGGAACGGTTAAGCTTAAAAACGTAGTTTTATTGATATGCAAATGAGCCTCTAGGTGCTATGGGGGCGTCTTTTCAGCACCTAGAGGCTCCGTCCACTCACTATTTCCGCCGCCCAGCGCGCTCCAGCCCGCCCCTCTCCTCTAGATTGACAGCCTACTTCTCTCCATCTT
Organism: Bufo bufo; assembly: GCF_905171765.1. Taxonomy (NCBI): domain Eukaryota; kingdom Metazoa; phylum Chordata; class Amphibia; order Anura; family Bufonidae; genus Bufo; species Bufo bufo. The sequence goes on along the minus strand of NC_053391.1, from coordinate 635,892,126 downwards.
AGCCGAATTCTCACGCCTGCGCCGTTTGCTTCTGTATTCGGCGCAGGCGCAGTGACTGTCGGACTGCTCCCTGTGCCGTAATCGGCACAGGTACAGTGAAGATGCCGGCGCAGGGAGCGGTCCGACAGTCACTGTGCCTTCACCGAATACAGAAGCACACGGCGCAGGCGCGAGAATTCGGCCAAGATGGAGAGAAGTAGGCTGTCAATCTAGAGGAGAGGGGCGGGCTGGAGCGCGCTGGGTGGCAGAAATAGTGAGTAGACGGAGCCTCTAGGTGCTGAAAAGATGCCCCCATAGCACCTAGAGGCTCATTTGCATATCAATAAAACTACGTTTTTAAGCTTAACCGCTCCAGACAAAGGTAATACATGAACATGGTTAGGTACAGCAGACACTAGCAGATCGCTAGTGTCAGGCAGCTAATGCATGCAGGACTTTTGTCTCCGCTCCAAAATCATCTTCTGAGCGGAAACCTAACGGACCCCATTATAGTCTATGGGGGTCTATGAGGTCCGTAGGCTCCGTTCGGCTCAGTTATGAGCCGAATCCATCCTTTCCGTTTTCCTGCTCCTATAACGGAGCAGGAGAACGGAAAGGCTGAACGCTGATGTGAACATAGCCTAAATAGGTGAAAATCTGGTGGTAGAAACCCTTTAAACAAACCACAATGTCACCCAAATGTGGCTTTTCACCATTAGCCATATTTTTGGAGAAGATCCTAAGACCATTACTAATGAACACATGCTTCATCCTCCTAAACACTAGCCATTTTCTGACTAAGTTATGTTCCATCAAACAAATCCTTTTAATACAATCCCAATTGCACTTGATTTGAATAGCCTATGTACCTCCATCCAGTATGTAAACAGCTTACGAGCAGTTGAACGCATACTCATCACCACTAATTTCTCACTTGGCTCCATAAATCTGTGCCTTGACTTCTTACATATAGTACTTCATGACAAACCTGTGGTACTGTTATGGGCTCAAATGTGGCCCCTCTGTAGGCAAACATATACATGGCTTATATGGGTTCAAATGTGGCCCCACCATATGCAAACACCTACATACATTTTGAGGATGAACGTGTCTATGCAGATTCACTTTTAACAGGTTTGCATTATGCAGATTTTGTGCAAAATGCAAAAAAAGTCACAAAAAACATTGGCCCCTTTTTACATAAATCTTACCCTCAGATTACAGAATTCTCAATCTCAGTTATGACATGCCTCAAGTGCCCCCCATATCAACGCTCCGCCCCCCCCCCCCCCCCACCCGTAACAGACAAGACCAACATTGGCAGCCAGACATGGTTCCATACACAGTTCTAAAGCTACTTTCAAACTGGTGGTAGCCTTTTCCGGCAGGTTGTTCCGGCAGTCCGGCCGCAGCACGGCAAACATGCGGAGAGGCGGCCGGAATAAAACTACAGCATGCTGCGGTTTTTGTCCATCCGCCTCTCAGCATGTTTGGCGTGCTGTGGCCGGACCTCCACATTATAGTGAATGTGGCTGGAGCAGACTTCCGCCAGCATGGTGGACTTACGGTAGCATGGAAAAGACTACCGCCAGTGTGAAAGTAGCATTACGCTCCAGACACAGAACAGTTTTTCACCCACATCCAGAAAAGCCCTGTCTCATACTTGGATATCTGTGATTTATAGTATTATAAATGTGGTTTATAGTATTAAATGCCCCTATGGCTTGGCCTTTTTAGGAAAATCACTAAGGCACTACATGACCGGATGTCAAGCCATAAGTCTTAATGTAGATTCTTCTTGCACACAATTTTTGCCGATATGTTGAATAAGCATCCTGTCCCCTTCGGGTGGCAGCCATATCAAACTGTTTAAAGAATGAAAATATTATTGAATTAATACATTTCAGACATTAATACCGAAAAGCCTTAATAGGGAATTTGATGTTCTCATTTGAACTACAAAATTTCATTCACTTTTTTATAATATTTGTCATCCGCTTTATCTCTAATATTGGTTTATTGCTTTCACAGATTAGGATGAATATCTTCACTCATTACCCATGGTAGCAAGTTTTAGATAACTGCAGACTATGGGGGTCATTTCCTAAGCTGAAATACTGTACGTCTAAATTAGGTGTATTTCAGGTGCAGATGGATGCGCAATGGTTAGTTGCGGCGCTATATGCAACTTCTCCCCCCTCATGCCAGTTCTAAAATTGTGGGTGTTTCTTCATTCATCATTTTCTATGCCTGTTTTGGTTGTAGAAAATGGTCTAAATGTAAGACAGCCCGGGAGCTGTCTTATATTTAGATCTGGCGCTGGATGCGCCAAAGTTATGGAAAGTCTAATGCCTCTTCATAACTTCGACAGAACCACCACCAGTGCTGGGGCTTTATTAAGACCGCCGGTCTTAATAAATGTGCCCCTATATCTCTTCTTGTCCATCACACAACATAAAATTATAAAATGTTATATATAAATAATTTAATTTTGCATCCCTCTTGGAGAGCGCTGTGCCTTCTTGAATGATGTCTGCCTCAGTGAACGTGTCTCCTTTAAAGCAAGTCCTTGTCTTAGTTCATAAATGTAATGCAAACCTCAAAGCCCGAGAACACAAAGCTGTTTACTTCTTGCATTAATGCAGAATAAAATAGCTGTTTTTCCATATAGTAAATGCAACATGGAGAATAGAAGCAAATTAAGCCACTTGGGGAACAGTGGTGTGAATGGGCGATGCGCAAGTGAAACCAAAACTTGAACATGCATGGGTCATTGGTTAGGGGTAAGGATTGTGAAGAGGCAACCACTCAAGAAATCCATCTCGACAGTGTTTTGATCGATCATGACCTTGTATCCGTGACATTTATTGGCCCTGATGCTCTAAACCTCGTCAGGGCATCTCAGCCCGGCCCTGGACTATGTCTTCTGGCAACACCCATCATAGGCCACATAGAAGAAACTCAGCGCAAACTTGGAGAGATTAACACAAGTAACCGGGTCTAATGTCATGGGACACAAATGACGCTTTGACAGCCATCAATTTACACATTAGCTGTTTACTTGTTAATTTATCCTGCTTTCTCCAGCACTCAATGTGCACCTGCAATGTCAAGGGTCAGCATATAATAAACTGGGGGCATGTTTGAAATGATGCACTCAAGTGGAAGATGTTCCTATTGACAGCTCACTGCATACACCCAAAGACGACAGCATATATTTAATATGTTATTTTATGCTACACTTTACTTTTAGACTGGAGAATAGGAAACGTTGCTTTTTTGCTTTTACATCTAAGGTTTTATATTCTTATTCCATCATTTTCATGCGTTTTTTTTGTATGTGATCTTTAGGTTTGAGGAGTTTGGAGAGCATTAAACAATTCTCCTTGCCACACCCCAGTCCAGTGGCCATTGTCAGTCCCCTGACCTGATAAATGCGCTTGGCTGACATCAAATAGTCCAGCTCTGACCGTCCACATTTAAATATGTGAATTGGTCATGAAGCATGACGCAGCTTAGTGAACTTGCTAAATTGCTCAAACCTATTGAAATAAACAGAAAGCCAATGGGAATTCACATTAAACTGGTGAGAAGTAAATCTCAAGGCTTGGCCATTAATTTTCTTGATGTTCTCGGACCTAATAGCATTTACTTTTAGCATGATAGCTTATACCTTTCTTGACTGCCTTCTTGTCGTATTCTGCGGTATCACAGCCTTGATTTAGCGTTTCTCGTAAAAGTTGCACGTTGCACCTGAATATCCTGGGTCCTGGTTCTGTAGCAAATGCATTTAGAACATAGCTGCCCTGTATAAAAGGCACTTTTCTGCAGCATTCTCTTACATACGGGGTGTCCTGAGTTGTCAACATTTAAAGGTCATGAAGTCAGTCCCCTGCTGAACCTCTTCCTTAAACAGTCAGGACTCTTAAAACTCTTGTTCCCTCATGCAGAGCAATCAATACCCCCTGATGGCACCTTTGCAGAGCGTTAGTGCTCTTTCAATGTAGCATCAAACAGAGGGCTATCATCTTACTTGCCAATTTGGAAGGGTCAATCACCTTGCCCTCCCTACAATTAAATAATAAGCCAAGTTTGATGTGTAATTTACTCTCCTCTAACTGGTGGGGTCACAAGACAGAGCACATGAAGGATCTGAGTGGAGTGCGACCTCTTTGTCCTTTCTTAGGGTCTGTTTCAGACTGAAATTTACCTTTACCTTTAAGCTTTGGGATAGAGGTTAAAAGAGAGTGAGATGTTCTGTAAAAGTGCAAGCCTTCAGAAATATGTGTAGAATAAAATAATAAAATATAACAAGTCCAAAATTTTATATAAACTATAACAATAACAAAATAATAATAATAATTATTATTATTATTATTAGTGATTAGTAATAATACTGGGACATTTTAAACTATAACTATTAGATGACTAAAATCCAAAGTATGTATTAACCCCTTAAGGATGCTGCCTATTTTGGACTTCAGGATGCAGCTTTTTTTTTTCATCTTCAGCATTTTAAATCCCATAACTTTTTTATTTATTTTAACAACAACAAGACCATTAACCATTAAATACAAGCCTCCCTGCAAATAACAAGCCCTCATACGGCTAGTATGAGGGCTTGTTATTTGCAGGGAGGGTTGTATTTATTAATGGCACAATTTTGGGGTGCATCTAATGTATTGTATAACTTTCGTTAAAAAACTTGACTATGTGACAAAAACATAGCACTTCTGCTATTTTTAGGATTTCATTTTTACGTTACATTATGTTTTGTATGTTAAAGGGGTTATACAGCCACTATAATGACCACCCTAATTCCCGGGCACCTCATATTGATTATACTTACCCCACTCCCCAGCACCCACTTCGCTCTTGCTCCCGGCACGTCCACCGCTGCATCTCCCCATCAGCATCACCCGCGATGCTAGGGAGGCTCGTCCCTGTCGCGGCCTGCTATTGGCTGCACCCCCACCGTCGTCGGATGTTTTGAGCCGCGTGACAGGGAGAAGCTGCGGCGACCCTGCGGGGAGCAGGAGCGACGTGGGTGCTGGGGAGCGGGATAAGTATAAGCTATATGAGGTGCCCAGATACCAAATTTATTTTGATTTGTTGTGCTTTCCTTTTCTTTAAGCAAAAAAATTGCCTTGTGTGTGGAGAGGAATTGAAAATAAAATAAATTATATCTGTTCTACCACAATTCAACTCCAGAGCCAATATTTTGTGGCTTCCCCATGCACTTGGCGAAGGCAACTATGAATCTTATCTGACGCAAATGGTTAAGTAGAGCCCCTTTCAACACTAGACCAATGGATAGAAAAGGTAGATCACATTTGCAGGCTGGAGGAACAAACTACTTAGAAAAGAAGGACAATTTCTGTTCCTTAGGCTACCTGCACACGAACGTTGTTTGTTTCCGTGTCTGTTCCGTTTTGTTTTGCGGATAGGCGGATAGGATGCAGACCCATTCATTTCAATGGGTCCGCAAAAAATGCGGACATCACACCATGTGCTGTCCACATCAGTATGTCCGTTCCGTAGCCCCGCAGAAAAAATAGAACATATCCTATTCTTGTCCGTTTAAGGCATTGTTACAATGGATCCGCAAAAAAAAACAGATGGCATATGGATGCCATCTTTTTTTTTTTTTCGGATCCGGAATTTGCGGCCCGCAAAACACATACGGTCATGTCCATGTAGCCTTACTCTTATTTAATGACACTTATAATGACTGAGTATTGGTGGCATTTAGCTACAACAAGATGTGGTGGACTCTCATTTACTGCCCTGTCTCATGGACAGTCATATGGAGCAACTCCTCTTTCCCCTCCCTTTTTGACACATCTCTATTACTTTTATGTATCACCTATATCTTATCTGTAGTTACATGTGATACAATCTGATGTATTGAGTCGCAAGCTGTTAAAACTGTAAATTGTATACTCTATATGTGACAGTGTTAGACATTTCGCTTTTCTCAATAAACAAGATAGCTTTTTTGTCTGCCGAGCACTGAGGTTTTTTTTCTGGGTGAGCTGTACTTTTTATGCATACCACTATGGGATGTGTGACCTCTAGATTATTTTTTTGGGGGGGTGGTGTGACTAAAAATTTACAATTCTAGCACTAGGGATTTTTTAAGCATTGCTAAGGAGAGTCTGTCTTTAGTCTTCAGCATTCTACTGAGCACTAAAGACATTGGTGTGTAATGATTCAGTCATAGGGCACATGTACATAGTCAGGGAATGTGGTGGTGACATGTGGCAGGCTTGAAGCCTCTGTATGTTATACACAGGTGTCTTCAGCGCTCAGAATGCTGAAGACAGACTTTCCTTAGCTATGCTCAGTTAGAGCTTCGCTATGAAGACTCTTTATACCACCCTGTTTTCTAGTACAAAGAAACATCTTTCCCCAACAAAGTATATTATAAAACTGTTCATCAACATCCCAGTCCCTACACTATATTAAAAATAAAGTGAAATGACAGGTACACTTTAAGATGAGATTGAGCTCTCTTACTGCTGTACAATTTGCCAATTTGGCAACAAAGGCACTTTAAAAAAAAATTGGAAATAGCTAAATAAATCCAAATATATAGCATATTGTGCATTATACAGTATGATTGCATCTATCTAGTGGTAAACAAAACTTCCAAGTTAAAAGATCAGATTATTCCCTAAGGCTGGGGCTCCACATCAATGTTGGCCGTGACAACTGTCGCTTGACCATAAATCGTTATGTCGCATGTAGAAATGTATCCATTAAACTAAATGGAGTTACAGTGTCACTGCTGGATTTTTGCAGTTCTGAGGTCATGATGACTAATGAGGCACGCTGTGACCCAATTCAGTTCTGTGGCTGCACTACAATATCATGATCTTTGGTCACGGGATGGGTGTCCTGGTCAGGCTCCAGCCATTAAGTATCTTTACTAAGACACATATGACTAAAATTTCCTTTTTAGTGTGAGCACCAGCTAATATTCAGAAGGACCGCCTTGTGCAGCACGAAGAGCAGCTAGACAGGCTGGGAATGACTCCATAAGGTCCTGGTAGGTTGTCACAGGTATCTGGAGCCATGCTAACTGCAGTGCATCCCACCGCTGCTGGAGGTTGTGTGGAGGGAGGGTCCACCAAGGTGGTCCCACAGATGCTCAATTGAGTTCAAGTCTTGGGAATTAAGGGGCCAGGGTACTACTTGGAAGTCTAGGTCTTGTTCTTCCAACCAAAGTCAGACACTTCTAGCTGTGTGACATGTTGCATTGTCTTGCTGGAAGATCCCATCATCCCCAGGGAAGACAATCAGCGTATACAGGATTACATTATCTGCAAGGATAGATTTATACCAAAATCAGTAGAGTGCCTTCCAAGTGGATAAGTGGGCCCAGAGAATGCCATAAAAAAATTCAGACTATAGCGCTGCCACCCCCAGCTTGTGTTCTTCCAGCAGTCGTTGCAGGGTGTTTGTTACCTGATGTTTCTCGACTGACACGCCAATGTCCATCCATTTGATGAAACAGAAGACATGTCTCATAAGAGTAGACAACTCTTTGTAAAGGTCAAAAAAAGAATTCCGGCACTGGATAAATCTTTTGTTGCGTCGTCTTTATTCTCTGTTTCACATTATAAGTTACATGTAATGGCCATCACCTCCCACCACATCCGGTTAGGTTGACATGTTTCGATTACGTTCTTAATCATAACCTTGTGGTGTGTCCGGTTTCAGGGAGTCTTATGGACTTCATCCTCCAATAGACAAGTACGCGGGAAAGAAGGTGGAGTGAAAAGCAGAATAGTGGGGGAGGTGAACACAGAACAGGTGAAGAAAATAGTAGAAAGGTAATAAGAGGAGGAGAGTACCACGATCCCTGAGCCGGGCTCATCACACCCAAACTCCTGTGACACTAACTCTGTATACAAAATCAACAGATCACATACATTTGTCGCAATAAACATAAATAGACAAGCCAACAAAATTCAGATCGAGCTAAAAACCTTTGGATATGTATCTGGTAATTACGCTAGATTCCATGTTCCTTAACCACTTCAGCCCCCAGTGCTTAAACACCCTGAAAGACCAGGCCACTTTTTACACTTCTGACCTACACTACTTTCACCGTTTATTGCTCGGTCATGCAACTTACCACCCAAATGAATTTTACCTCCTTTTCTTCTCACTAATAGAGCTTTCATTTGGTGGTATTTCATTGCTGCTGACATTTTTACTTTTTTTGTTATTAATCGAAATTTAACGATTTTTTTGCAAAAAAATGACATTTTTCACTTTCAGTTGTAAAATTTTGCAAAAAAAACGACATCCATATAGAAATTTTGCTCTAAATTTATAGTTCTACATGTCTTTGATAAAAAAAAAATGTTTGGGTAAAAAAAAAATGGTTTGGGTAAAAGTTATAGCGTTTACAAACTATGGTACAAAAATGTGAATTTCCGCTTTTTGAAGCAGCTCTGACTTTCTGAGCACCTGTCATGTTTCCTGAGGTTCTACAATGGCCAGACAGTACAAACACCCCACAAATGACCCCATTTCGGAAAGTACACACCCTAAGGTATTCGCTGATGGGCATAGTGAGTTCATAGAACTTTTTATTTTTTGTCACAAGTTAGCGGAAAATGATGATTTTTTTTTTTTTCTTACAAAGTCTCATATTCCACTAACTTGTGACAAAAAATAAAAACTTCTATGAACTCACTATGCCCATCACGAAATACCTTGGGGTCTCTTCTTTCCAAAATGGGGTCACTTGTGGGGTAGTTATACTGCCCTGGCATTCTAGGGGCCCAAATGTGTGGTAAGGAGTTTGAAATCAAATTCTGAAAAAAATGACCTGTCAAATCCGAAAGGTGCTCTTTGGAATATGGGCCCCTTTGCCCACCTAGGCTGCAAAAAAGTGTCACACATCTGGTATCTCCGTACTCAGGAGAAGGTGGGGAATGTGTTTTGGGGTGTCATTTTATATATACCCATGCTGGGTGAGAGAAATATCTTGGCAAAAGACAACTTTTCCCATTTTTTTATACAAAGTTGTCTTTTGCCAAGATATTTCTCTCACCCAGCATGGGTATATGTAAAATGACACCCCAAAACACATTCCCCACCTTCTCCTGAGTACGGAGATACCAGATGTGTGACACTTTTTTGCAGCCTAGGTGGGCAAAGGGGCCCATATTCCAAAGAGCACCTTTCGGATTTGACAGGTCATTTTTTTCAGAATTTGATTTCAAACTCCTTACCACACATTTGGGCCCCTAGAATGCCAGGGCAGTATAACTACCCCACAAGTGACCCCATTTTGGAAAGAAGACACCCCAAGGTATTCCGTGAGGGGCATGGCGAGTTCCTAGAATTTTTTATTTTTTGTCACAAGTTAGTGGAAAATGATGATTTTTTTTTTTTTTTTTTTTTTTTCATACAAAGTCTCATATTCCACTAACTTGTGACAAAAAATAAAAACTTCCATGAACTCACTATGCCCATCAGCGAATACCTTGGGGTCTCTTCTTTCCAAAATGGGGTCACTTGTGGGGTAGTTATACTGCCCTGGCATTCTAGGGGCCCAAATGTGTGGTAAGGAGTTTGAAATCAAATTCAGTAAAAAATGACCTATGAAATCCAAAAGGTGCTCTTTGGAATGTGGGCCGCTTTGCCCACCTAGGCTGCAAAAAAGTGTCACACATCTGGTATCCCCGTACTCAGGAGAAGTTGAGGAATGTGTTTTGGGGTGTCTTTTTACATATACCCATGCTGGGTGAGATAAATATCTTGGTCAAATGCCAACTTTGTATAAAAAAATGGGAAAAGTTGTCTTTTGCTAAGATATTTCTCTCACCCAGCATGGGTATATGTAAAATGACACCCCAAAACACATTCCCCACCTTCTCCTGAGTACGGAGATACCAGATGTGTGACACTTTTTTGCAGCCTAGGTGGGCAAAGGGGCCCATATTCCAAAGAGCACCTTTCGGATTTCACTGGTCATTTTTTACAGAATTTGATTTCAAACTCCTTACCACACATTTGGGCCCCTAGAATGCCAGGGCAGTATAACTACCCCACAAGTGACCCCATTTTGGAAAGAAGAGACCCCAAGGTATTCGCTGATGGGCATAGTGAGCTCATGGAAATTTTTATTTTTTGTCACAAGTTAGTGGAATATGAGACTTTGTATGAAAAAAAAAAAAAAAAAAAAAATCATCATTTTCCACTAACTTGTGACAAAAAATAAAAAATTCTAGGAACTTGCCATGCCCCTCACGGAATACCTTGGGGTGTCTTCTTTCCAAAATGGGGTCACTTGTGGGGTAGTTATACTGCCCTGGCATTTTCCAGGGGCCCTAATGTCTGGTAAGTAGGTAAATGACCTGTGAAATCCGAAAGGTGCTCTTTGGAATGTGGGCCCCTTTGCCCACCTAGGCTGCAAAAAAGTGTCACACATCTGGTATCTCCGTACTCAGGAGAAGGTGGAGAATGTGTTTTGGGGTGTCATTTTACATATACCCATGCTGGGTGAGAGAAATATCTTGGCAAAAGACAACTTTTCCCTTTTTTTTATACAAAGTTGGCATTTGACCAAGATATTTATCTCACCCAGCATGGGTATATGTAAAATGACACCCCAAAACATATTCCCCAACTTCTGCTGAATACGGAGATACCACATGTGTGACACTTTTTTGCAGCCTAGGTGGGCAAAGGTGCCCAAATTCCTTTTAGGAGGGCATTTTTAGACATTTGGATACCAGACTTCTTCTCACGCTTTGGGGCCCCTAAAATGCCAGGGCAGTATAAATACCCCACATGTGACCCCATTTTGGAAAGAAGACACCCCAAGGTATTCAATGAGGGGCATGGCGAGTTCATTGAAAAAAAAAATTTTGGCACAAGTTAGCGGAAATAGATTTTTTTGATTTTGTTCTCACAAAGTCTCCCTTTCCGCTAACTTGGGACAAAAATTTCAATCTTTCATGGACTCAATATGCCCCTCAGCGAATACCTTGGGGTGTCTTCTTTCCAAAATGGTGTTATTTGTGGGGTGTTTGTACTGCCCTGGCATTTGAGGGTCTCCGCAATCATTACATGTATGGCCAGCATTAGGAGTTTCTGCTATTCTCCTTAATTCGAGCATACGGGTAATGAGATTTTTTTTTTCCGTTCAGCCTCTGGGCTGAAAGAAAAAAATGAACGGCACAGATTTCTTCATTCGCATCGATCAATGTGGATGAAAAAATCTCTGCCAAAAAAAGAAAAAGGAGGGGAAAGGCGTCTGCCAGGACATAGGAGCTCCGCCCAACATCCATACCCACTTCAGCTCGTATGCCCTGGCAAACCCGATTTCTCCATTCACATCAATCGATGTGGATGAATAAATCATTGCCGGGATTTTTTTTTTTATATATACAAAGTGTTTGCCAAAGTATATGAACACCGACACCTCCTCAGCTCATATGCCTCGGCAAACGTATCTTTTACTGCAGAGGAGAAATCTCGTCTTGCAGCGCCGCATACACCGACTTGCGTGTAATCTGACAGCAGCGCAATGCTTCTGTCCGAATGCACATCAGTGCTGCAGCTAGTCGATCGGTTGGTCCACCTGAAAGGTAAAAAAAACAAAACAAAAAAGAAAAAACCAGGCCGCAAAGCAATAACTTTATTAACTGTTGAACAGAACATAGAAACTTTTTTTAAACTTTTTTAACTGAACATTTAACTTTTTTACTTACCGGTATTTTTTTTTTTTTGTTTAGTTTTTTTTACCTTTTATAGAACAAACCTCTCCTTCCCCATGGGACAATGTGCAAAGCGCAAATCGCCCAAAGATGTGGCGAAGTACGTTATGCACTTTATCCCAGGTGAAAGGAGAGGTTTGCAGCAGCTGTGAGTGAATGGGCCCTAATAGCCCTGTGTGCCTGTCCTGGTGAGATGTGATCCCTATGCTAGGTGTACCTGTGTGTGGTACTTCCGGAAACACTCTCCATAGCATAGGGCAGGGTGGTCAGCACAGTCAGGACAGAAATAGCGGGTGTCACGCCTTATTCCACTCCTGCTACAGACACGACATCTTTTTCGGGGTGACGGTTGGGTTGAGGTACCAGGAACGACACTGGGGAAATGTCGCTCGTGTAGACGGCTAACTACACTGGTGGATGGGGCCACGGAACCTCCTGGGTAAAGGAGGTTCTCGATGATCTCTTCCTGGAATTTGAGGAAGGATCCTGTTCTCCCAGCCTTACTGTAGAGAACAAAACTATTGTAGAGCGCCAATTGAATTAAATATACAGACACCTTCTTATACCAGCGTCTGGTTCTGCGGGAAACTAAATACGGAGACAACATCTGGTCATTGAAGTCCACCCCTCCCATGAGCGCATTATAGTCGTGGACACAGAGGGGCTTTTCAATGACACGGGTTGCTCGCTCAATTTGGATTGTCGTGTCTGCGTGAATGGAGGAGAGCATGTAAACGTCACGCTTGTCTCTCCATTTCACCGCGAGCAGTTCTTCGTTACACAAGGCAGCCCTCTGCCCCCTTGCAAGACGGGTGGTTACAAGCCGTTGGGGGAAGCCCACGCGACTAGTTCGCGCGGTGCCACAGGCGCAAATCCGTTCTAGAAACAAATGCCTAAAGAGGGCCACACTTGTGTAGAAATTGTCCACATAAAGATGGTACCCCTTGCCGAATAAGGGTGACACCAAGTCCCAGACTGTCTTCCCACTGCTCCCCAGGTAGTCAGGGCAACCGACCGGCTCCAGGGTCTGATCTTTTCCCTCATAGATCCGAAATTTGTGGGTATAGCCTGTGGCCCTTTCACAGAGCTTATACAATTTGACCCCATACCGGGCACGCTTGCTTGGGATGTATTGTTTGAAGCCAAGGCGCCCGGTAAAATGTATTAGGGACTCGTCTACGCAGATGTTTTGCTCAGGGGTATACAAATCTGCAAATTTCAGGTTGAAATGGTCTATGAGGGGCCGAATTTTGTGGAGCCGGTCAAAAGCAGGGTGGCCTCTGGGACGGGAGGTGGTATTGTCGCTAAAATGCAGAAAACGTAGGATGGTCTCAAATCGTGTCCTGGACATAGCAGCAGAGAACATGGGCATGTGATGAATTGGGTGCGTTGACCAATATGACCGCAATTCATGCTTTTTTGTCAGGCCCATGTTGAGGAGAAGGCCCAAAAAAATTTTAAGTTCGGAAACTTGGACTGGTTTCCACCGGAAAGGCTGGGCATAATAGCTTCCCGGGTTAGCGGTTATAAATTGTGTGGCATACTGGTTGGTCTCTGCCACGACTAAGTCCAAGAGCTCCGCAGTCAAGAACAGCTCAAAAAATCCCAGGGCCGAACCGATTTGAGCCGTCTCAACCCGAACTCCAGACTGGGCGGTGAAAGGGGGAACTACAGGTGCGGCTGAAGTTGGTGACTGCCAATCAGGATTTGCCAGCACCTCAGGGACTCTAGGGGCTCTACGGGCCCGTCTTTGCGGTGGCTGCGACGGGGTAACTATTGCACGTGCCACCGTACCAGCTTCAACTGCCCTTCTGGTGCTCGCTACTTCACCATGTTGTACGGCAGTGCTGGTACTAGGTCCAGGAAGGGCTGCGCTGCTGGTGTATGCCTCACCACGTGATCCGGCAGCGACAGCCCCACTCTGCTGCTCTTGAAGCGGATCCTGCGTAACCTGTGGTCTAGCGACATGGGGCCGGGTACGCCTGGTGCTGCCAGGGACCTCCACCTCCTCGTCCGAACTTTGGGTCAGAGAGCCACTGCTTTCCACAGGTTCATATTCTGACCCGCTAGATTCGTCAGATGAGGGTTCCCACTCCTCATCCGACTGGGTCAGAATCCTGTAGGCCTCTTCAGAAGAATACCCCCTGTTTGACATTTTGGACTACTAAATTTAGGGGTATTCCCTGAGACTACCCAAGAAAAAAAGCAAACCTGTCCTACAAAGGGGAGGCTAGCGAAGTACCGGAGGCTGCTGCGGTTGATAAAAAATATCAAAACTGATTTTTTTATCGCCGCAGTGCGTGTAAAATGAATGTGCAGTGATCAAAAAAATATATATTTTTTGTCACTGCGGTGGGGCGGGCGTGGGTGAACGCACGTGTGGGCGACCGATCAGGCCTGATCGGGTAAACACTGCGTTTTGGGTGGAGGGCGAGCTAAGGTGACACTAATACTATTATAGATCTGACCGTGATCAGTTTTGATCACTTACAGATACTATAAAAGTACAAATGCTGATTAGCGATACGCTAAACAGCGAATAAAAGTGACTGCGGTGCGGTGGGGTGGGCGCTAACTGACGCTAACTACCTAACCAAGGGGCCTAAACTATCCCTAAAACCTAACAGCCAATACCAGTGAAAAAAAAAAAGTGACAGTTTACACTGATCACTTTTTTTCCTTTCACTAGTGATTGACAGGGGCGATCAAAGGGGTGATCAAAGGGTTAATTGGGGTGCAGGTGGGTGATCTGGGGCTAAGGTGTAGTGTTGGTGTACTCACAGTTCAGTCTGCTCCTGTGCTGGATCCAACCGACGAAAAGGACCAGCACAGGAGCAGACAAGCCATATAACAGATCATATTTACTAATATGATCTGTTATATGACTTTGGATTGGATTTTTTGAAAATCGCCAGCCTGCCAGCCAATGATCGTTGCTGGCAGGCTGGTGACGAAATACTTCTTTTAATTTTGCCGGCCCGCGATGCGCATGCGCGGGCCGGCTTTGAGCGAAATCTCGCGTCTCGCGAGATGACGCGTATATGCGTGACTCTGCGCAGCGCTGCCACCTCCGGAACGCAATCCTGCGTTAGGCGGTCCGGAGGTGGTTAAAAAACGCACAATGTTAAATATGATCCAAACCAAAATTCAGACTATACAGCTAAAAACCCAGGGGAAAACAACAACAAGGGGGAAAAAGGCTACAATACCCTCCATGTAGTTACCTCTCTGGGTTAACAGTGACACTACATGACCTGAGGCTGTTATGTAGGTTCCCAATAACAAACATTCTAAAATAATACAGCATTTAATAAAAGTGCATCAATTCTTTTTTCAAATTAAAGGGAACCTGTCACCGGGATTTTGTATATAGAGCCGAGGACATGGGTTGCTAGATGGCCGCTAGCACATCCGCAATACCCAGTCCCCATAGCTCTGTGTGCTTTTATTGTGTAAAAAACCCAATTTGATACATATGCAAAGTAACCTGAGATGAGTCCTGTCCCTGACTCATCTCACATACAGGACTCATCTCAGGTAATTTGCAGATGTATCAAATCATGTTTTTTACACAATAAAAGCACACAGAGCTATGGGGACTGGGTATTGCGGATGTGCTAGCGGCCATCTAGCAACCCATGTCCTCGAATCTATACACAAAATCCCGGTGACAGGTTGCCTTTAAGTCCAGATGGAAACCTAGTATTCGATCGAAAAATCCAATATACCTCCCGTTTTTCTTAATATTACCTCCTCTTGGTCGAACTGTCACTTTTTTAAAGGCCAAAGTGCGTAAACTAGTCATGTTGCGATTGTGTTCCACTATAAAATGGTTCGCTGCATTGGATATACCTGTTACTAGGGGGTTAACAATGTAATTAAGATTAGTGATGGACGAACATCGGCCGGGACAATTCGCGAACGCGTGTTTGCGATTAAATGTTTGTGAACCGCACGTTTGCGGTGGGCCCCATTCACTTTAGCGGCAGGCAAACCTGAAAAACCTTCAGGTCATATTTGCAGCCAGCAAACACTTACTAGAAGTACACAAATAGTCCCACAACATGGACAGTGATATACCAGAGGGGGATCATTGGCAAAAATTCCCACAAAAAATATGTATTTTAATCAGGGGCAATTTTTATGCGTCCTTAACCCCTTAAGGACTCAGCCCTATTTCACCTTAAAGACCTGGCCATTTTTTGCAAATCTGACCAGTGTCACTGGTGATAACTTTAAAATGCTTTGACTTATCCAGGCCATTCTGAGATTGTTTTTTCGTCACATATTGTACTTCATGACACTGGTAAAATGAAGTAAAAAAAATTCATTTTATAAAAAAAAAATTTACCAAAATTTTTTAAAAAGTTGCAAATTTCCAAGTTTCAATTTCTCTACTTCTATAATACATAGTAATACCTACAAAAATAGTTATTACTTTACATTCCCCATATGTCTACTTCATGTTTGGATCAATTTGGGAATGATATTTTATTTTTGAGGGATGTTACAAGGCTTAGAAGTAAATCTTGAACTTTTTCAGAAATTTTCTAAAACCCACTTTTTAGGAACCAGTTCAGGTCTGAAGTCACTTTGTGAGGCTTACATAATAGAAACCACCTAAATATGTGGCCGTAAACTACTGTACGGGCACACAGTAGGGCGTAGAGGGAAAGGTGCATCGTATGGTTTTTGGAAGGCAGATTTTGTTGGACTGGTTTTTTTGACACCATGTCCCATTTGAAGCCCCCCTGATGCACCCCTAGAGTAGAAACTCCATAAAAGTGACCCCATCTAAGAAACTATACCCCTCAAGGTATTCAAAACTGATTTTACAAACTTTGTTAACCCTTTAGGTGTTCCACAAGATTTAATGCAAAATAGAGATACAATATAAAAATTTCACTTTTTTGACAGATTTTCCATTTTAATCAATTTTTTCCAGTAACAAAGCAAGGGTTAACAGCCAAACAAAATGTTATATTTATTGCCCCGATTCTGTAGTTTGCAGAAACACCCCCTATGTGGTCGTAAACCGCTGTACGGGCACACGGCAGGGTGCAGAAGGAAAGGAATGCCATACGGTTTTGGAAGGCAGATTTTGCTGGACCTTTTTTTTACACCATGTCCCATTTGAAGCCCCCCTGATGCACCCCTAGAGTAGAAACTCCAAAAAAGTGACCCCATTTTAGAAACTACGGGATAGGGTGGCAGTATTGTTGGTACTAGTTTAGGGTACATATGATTTTTGGTTGCTCTATATTACACTTTTTGTAAGGCAAGGCAACAAGAAATAGCTGTTTTGGCACCGTTTTTTTTTTTTTTTTTTTCAACATTCATCTGACAGGTTAGATCATGTAATATTTTTATAGAGCAGGTTGTCACGGACGCGGCGATACCTAATATGTATACTATTTTTTTATTTATGTAAGTTTTACACAATGACTTCATTTAAAAAAATAAATAAATCATGTTTTAGTGTCTCCATAGTCTGAGAGCCATAGTTTTTTCAGTTTTTGGGCAAATATCTTGGTTAGGGTATGATTTTTGCGGGATGAGATGACGGTTTGATCGGCACTATTTTGGGGTGCGTATGACTTTTTAATCGCTTGCTTTTACACTTTCTTGTGATGTAAGGTGACAAAAAATAGCTTTTTTACACCATTTTTTTATTTTATTTTTTACGGTATTCCCCTGAGGTGTTAGGTCATGTGATATTTTTATAGAGCAGGTTATTTTCGGACGCGGCGATACCTAATATGTATACTTTTTTTTAAATTTATGTAAGTTTTAGGCTACTTTCACACTTGCGGCAGAGAGATCCGGCAAGCAGTTCCGTCGCCGGAACTGCCTGCCGGATCAGGCAAAATGTATGCTAACTGATGGCATTAGTAAGACTGATCAGGATCCTGATCAGTCTTAAAAATTCCTGATCAGTCGAAAAAATGCATTGAAATGCCGGATCCGTCTTTCCGGTGTCATCCGGCAAAAACGGATCCGGCATTTATTTTTTCACCTTTTTTTCAGCATGCGCATACCGGAAGGACGGATCCGGCACTAATACATTCCTATGGGAAAAAATGCCGGATCCGGCATTCAGGCAAGTCTTCAGTTTTTTTAGCCGGAGATAAAACCGTAGCATGCTACGGTTTTCTCTTTTGCCTGATCAGTCAAAAGGACTGAACTGAAGACATCCTGATGCAAACTGAACGGATTACTCTCCATTCAGAATGCATGGGGACATACCTGATCAGTTCTTTTCCGGTATAGAGCCCCTGTGACGGAACTCTATGCCGGAAAAGAAAAACGCAAGTGTGAAAGTAGCCTTACACAATTATTTCATTTTTGAAACAAAAACAAAAAAATCATGTTTTATTGTCTCCATATTCTGAGAACCATAGTTTTTTCAGTTTTTGGGCGATTATCTTAGGTAGGGTCTCATTTTTTGCGGGATGAGGTGACGGTTTGATTGGTACTATTTTGGCGTACATACGACTTTTTTGATCACTTTTATTACCTTTTTTGGGAAGTAAGGTGGGCAAAATTTCATCATAGTTTTTAAATTTTTTTCTTTTATGGCGTTCACCGTGCGGGTAAAGTAACATGACCGTTTTATAGATCAGATTGTTACGGACGTGGTGATATCAAACATGTGTAGGGAATTTTATTTTTTTCATTTTTAACCAGTGATAAATGTGTTTTTTTATTTTAATTTTTTTTTCACTTTTTTTTCACTTTTTTTTGACCCAGACCCACTTGGTTCTTGAAGATCCAGTGGTTTTGATGTCTGTATAATACAGTACAGTACACTATATAGTGTACTGTACTGTATTTTCACTTTACAAAGTCTGATTAGACTTCTGCCTTTAGCAGAAGTCTAATCAGCACCATGGACAGCCTCTGATCAGTATCATGGACAGCCAGACGCCTGTGAAGGCGTCCGGTTGCCATGGTAACCATCACTCGCTGCCACAGCAGAGCAGTGGGTGATGGGGAGGGAGGTGGACCCCCTCCCTCTCCCATCGGGGGATGAAAAGGCACAGCAGCCCCCGATGGGAGAGGGAGGGAGCTTCCTCCCTCTTAACCTTTTCCATACAGCGGTCCCTACGGACCACGGCATGGAAGGGGTTAAACGCATGGCATCTGTGCCAGCACAGATGTTAGGAGTTTCAAGCAGAGTGTCAGCAATGTGCTGACACTCTGCAAACAGCTCGGCTACCCTGAGAGAGGGGGCGGGAGGATGATCGCATGCCTGCCCGCCCCCCCAAGCACCGCCCGCCCTGCCCGCCTGCCCTCCCTGCCGCACTCCCTGCACCCCCCCCGCGCTGCGCCCGCCGGCAGATAACAAAGAGGGCAGCGGGGGGGGGGGGGGGGTTAAACATTAAAATAAAGCTTATTTGAAGTCTCTGATCCCCGCGGTCGCAGACTGCGGGGATCAGAAACTTCCGAAACTGCAGCAAACCGCAGGTCTGAATTGACCTACGGTTTGCTGCGATCGCCAACATGGGGGGGTCACAGGACCCCCCGGCGAATTTAGCCAATGTGCCTGCTCAATGATTTGAGCAGGCACCGGTTCCCGATCACCGTCCGCCGGGCGGCGGTGATCAGAACTATACATGACGTACTGGTATGTCATGTGTCCTTAAGTACCAGGACATCATGCCGTACCGATACGTCATGTGTCCTTAAGAGATTAAGGGTTCATGCACACCCCTTATTTCTCCTTGTCTCCAATCCCGGCCAGGTACCACCTTTATAAGGGTGCTTCCCCCTTCCTGTGATGCCTGAGCAATATTGTAGTTTTCTACAGCGAAGGTTCCTGCTCGTAGTTCCTGTGTTGTTATCCTGCTTCCGACCTTAGCCTGTATCCTGACCTCGTCTCTGCCTGATCCTCCTGTACCTCGCTGCCCTAAAGTGTATGATTCGGATTGTCGACCACGCCTCTGTCTTCTGTTCAGCTTGTTACACCTGCTGCACCTGAGCTATTCAGCTCTGCTGTTCTAACAGCTCCAGCTCTGCTTAATTACTAACTCAGCTCTGCTTCATCTGACTCTGCTGCTGCGCTTCTTCCATCCAGCGACAGCTCGCTCCAGCTGCCTGTATCCCCAGTGCTTGCACTGGGGCGTTCTGGCCTGCTCGGGCAGCTGACAGTTAACCGGGACCACTCTTGCGGTAGCGACCTGGTGTCTCCCCTGCAGCTAAGACCAGCTTCCGCATCTTGGAGCGGGATAAAGGGTGAAGACCAGGGGAACAGTGATGGCCAGTTCGCAGTGTTCGCCAGCGAACACATGCGGGCTGCCGTCTTGACTCACCCATCCGGCGATGCACAGGTAAGCCCTTACCTGTGCCGGGAGTCGGTCTGAAATCAAATGCGGTCACCGGGAGCAGGCAGTTCCGAGAACAGCCGCCAGGGGCCTTCATCGGGCTGTTCTCAGAACTGCCTGCTCCCGAAGACCGCATTTGATTTCAGACCGGCTCCTGGCACAGGCACAGGTAAGGGTTTAGATGGCAGCCCGCATGTGTTCGCTGGTGAACACTGCAAACTGTCCATCACTGCAGGGTAACACTTAGATTCCGCTCCCAGGTTTGGCCCAAAGCCAAACCGGTAAATGGCACAGCGGGTCCACACCCGTTGGAGCATTACAATATGTAACTGTCGGCCAGTACAGGCCCCAAAAATTAGGCAATAGGCATTCACCTGACAGCAAAGTAATTTGGATTCTGTGGCTGGAGGTACATTAGGCGGTCACAGGATAAATATATACCGTAACTGTCGGCCAGTACAGGCCCCAAAAATTAGGCAATAGGCATTCAGCTGACGGCAAAGAACTTTGAATCCTGTGGCTGGAGGTACATTAGGGGGTCACAGGATAAATATTTAACTGTCGGCCAGTACAGGCACCCAAATTTAGGCAATAGGAATTCACCTGACAGCAAAGAACTTTGGATTCTGTGGCTGGAGGTACATTAGGTGGTCACAGGATAAAAATTTAACTTTCGGCCAGTACAGGCCCCAAAAAGTAGGCAATAGGCATTTACTTGACAGCAAAGAACTTTGGATACTGTGGCTGGAGGTGCATTAGACGGTCACAGGATAAATATGTAACTGTCGGCCAGTACAGTCTCCAAAAATTAAGCATTCACCTGACATAAAAAGCCTTTTATGCCGCTGTATATACAGTTGCAAGAAAAAGTATGTAAACCCTTTGGAATGATATGGATTTCTGCACAAATTGGTCATAAAATGTGATCTGATCTTCATCTAAGTCACAACAATAGACAATCACAGTCTGCTTAAACTAATAACACACAAAGAATTAAATGTTACCATGTTTTTATTGAACACACCATGTAAACATTCACAGTGCAGGTGGAAAAAGTATGTGAACCCCTAGACTAATGACATCTCCAAGAGCTAATTGGAGTGAGGTGTCAGCCAACTGGAGTCCAATCAATGAGATGAGATTGGAGCTGTTCGTTACAGCTGCCCTGCCCTATAAAAAACACACACCAGTTCTGGGTTTGCTTTTCACAAGAAGCATTGCCTGATGTGAATGATGCCTCGCACAAAAGAGCTCTCAGAAGACCTATGATTAAGAATTGTTGACTTGCATAAAGCTGGAAAGGGTTATAAAAGTATCTCCAAAAGCCTTGCTGTTCATCAGTCCACGGTAAGACAAATTGTCTATAAATGGAGAAAGTTCAGCACTGCTGCTACTCTCCCTAGGAGTGGCCGTCCTGTAAAGATGACTGCAAGAGCACAGCGCAGACTGCTCAATGAGGTGAAGCAGAATCCTAGAGTGTCAGCTAAAGACTTACAAAGGTCTCTGGCATATGCTTACATCCCTGTTAGCGAATCTACGATACGTAAAACACTAAACAAGAATGGATTTCATGGGAGGATACCACAGAGGAACCCACTGCTGTCCAAAAAAACATTGCTGCACGTTTACAGTTTGCACAAGAGCACCTGGATGTTCCACAGCAGTACTGGCAAAATACTCTGTGGACAGATGAAACCAAAGTTTAGTTGTTTGGAAGAAATGCACAACACTATGTGTGGAGAAAAAGAGGCCCAGCACACCAACATCAAAACCTCATCCCAACTGTGAAGTATGGTGGTGGGGGCATCATGGTTTGGGGCTGCTTTGCTGCGTCAGGGCCTGGACGGATTGCTATCATCGTAGGAAAATTAAATTCCCAAGTTTATCAAGACATTTTGCAGGAGAACTTAAGGCCATCTGTTCACCAGCTGAAGCTCAACAGAAGATGGGTGTTGCAACAGGACAACGACCCAAAGCATAGAAGTAAATCAACAACAGAATGGCTTAAACAGAAGAAAATATGCCTTCTGGAGTGGCCCAGAGTCCTGACCTAGACCCGATTGAGATGCTGTGGCATGACCTCAAGAAAGCGATTCACACCAGACATCCCAAGAATATTGCTGAACTGAAACAGTTCTGTAAAGAGGAATGGTCAAGAATTACTCCTGACCGTTGTGCACGTCTCATCTGAAACTACAGGAAACGTTTGGTTGAAGTTATTGCTGCCAAAGGAGGTTCAACCAATTATTAAATCCAAGGGTTCACATACTTTTTCCACCTGCACTGTGAATGTTTACATGGTGTGTTCAATAAAAACATGGTAACATTTAATTCTTTGTGTGTTATTAGTTTAAGCAGACTGTGATTGTCCATTGTTGCGACTTAGATGAAGATCAGATCACATTTTATGACCAATTTGTGCAGAAATCCATATCATTTCAAAGGGTTCACGTACTTTTTCTTGCAACTGTACATATGGCAAGGACCATTCTTTGTTCTGGGTGGTGGCGGATATGTGTGGGCTGGCATAAGAAAATTCAATTACACGAGGTGATCACAGGTGTTGAATTCCTCCGAGATCCATGCCTCATTAATTTTTAAAAATGTGAGGTAGTCCACACTGTTGTGAGCTAGGTGAGTGCGCATATCGGTCACGATCCCCCCTGCTGCGCTGAACGTCCTTTCAGCCAGGACACTCGACGAGGGGCAAGCCAAGAGTTCCATGGCAAATTGTGCTAGCTCTGGCCACAGGTCAAGCCTGCACACCCAGTAGTCAAGGTGTTCCTCACTTCTCAGAGCGTACACATCAGCTGTTAACCAGATGTAGTCGGACACCTGTCGGTCTAGGCATCCCCTGAGGCTGGATCCGGAGGGCGGCTGTCGATGGGTTGGATGCAAGAATGATCTCATATCTGAAGTGACCAACACATCTTCAAACCGCCCTCTTTTTGCAGGTGCAGTGTTTCGCTGTGGGTGGAAATCCCTCTGCCAGTGCCTGCAACAGCAAAATGCAGCATCTCTCGCAGCAAGGCCTGGAAATGCTGCATTCTGACAGCCCTCTGTGATGCTGGTAACATGTCCGTCATTTTGTGTTTGTACCAAGGGTCTAAGTACATTGCCACCCAGTACAGGTCCTTGACCTTTATGCTCTTTATACGGGGGTCCCTCTTCAAACACTCAAGCATAAAGGCCCCCATTTGCACTAAATTCCTCATCGCTCAGGAGAATGTCATCCTCGGTCTCCTCCCCCCATCCACGAACAACACCAGGGACCTCCGAAAAGCCACCCCAGCCACCATCCTCCTCTGACTCCTCTTCAGACTCCTGCTGACTTGTCTCAGATGGAGTAGCCCCCTGGGAATTCATTCAGCATTGCGACTTCCTCATCTTCCTGCTCCTTGATGGCTTGATCAATGACACAACGCAATGCACGCTCCAGAAAGAAGGCGTAAGGTACGATCTCATGAAATGGCCACAGAGGTCTGCATGCGTCGCCCATGAGCAGCCACTGGCGCTGTGAAAAAAAAACAAGCTCTCCAGAACTTGTCCTGCCGCAGAGTTCGTACAGGTAGTCGCTAACGGCACGTTTTTGCTGGAGCAGCCTATCAAGCATATACAAGGTGGAGTTCCAGCGCGTCGGGCAGTCACAAATCAGACGTCTGATGGGCAAGTGTTACGCCGCTGAACGACAGCATAGCAAGCCATGGCCATGTAAGATCTTCTAAAATGGCCAGAGATTTTCCTGGCCTGCCGCAAGACGTCCTTGACCCGGGGTATTTGGCAACAATCGCTGCATGACTAAGTTCAGGACGTGTGCCATGCATGGCACGTATGTCATTTTGACCTGTTTAAGCGCGCTCAGCAGATTGGCACCGTTGTCGCACACAACTTTACCAACTGTCAAATTGAACGGGGATAGACACTGATCGGCTTCTGACCGCAGAGCTGAAAGGAGTGCAGGACCTGTGAGGCTCTTTGCTTCCAGGCACAACAGCAGCAGCACAGCATGGCAACGTCTCACCTGGCATGTCGAATAGGTTCTTGGGAGCTTGGGGGGTGCAGCGGAAGAGACGGTAGCAGTGGAAAAGGAGGAGTCAGCCGAGGAGGAGACGAAGGATGGAAGAGGAGGAGGAGGAGAAGAAGAGGCAGGCCTGCATGCAATCCGTAGCAGTAACACCAAACCCACACGGGTGCCACGGGTAACATGCTTGACGGCCGTTAGAAGGTTCACCCAGTGGGCAGTAAAAGTTATGTACCTTCCCTACCCGTGTTTGCTAGACCACGTGTCTGTGGTCAGATGTATCTTGGCACTGACACTGTGTGCCAAAGATATATTAACTTGCCGCTGAACGTGGGCATATAGAAATGTAGTATGTAGCATGCTTTATGAGACGTGTTATCTAAACTAAATGCGTTAAGCAAACAGCTTCAATTGCTTTTCAATGGCTTTTGTTTCAGGAAAACGCAATGAGTTAAGAAATTTGAGTTAGGAGTTTGTGTGTTAACTCTGCTACATCTGTAGTTCAGGGATGCCCTTCAGGGAGAAATATTTCCTTCCAAGGACCTTCCATTGCGGTGTGCCAATGGCCACAAATTTTCTAAAGGCCTCTGAGTCCACCAATTTATATGGCAGTGGTTGGCGGGCTAGCAGTTCCGACAAGCTAGCGGTCAGCAGTTGGGCAAGACGATTATCCAGCGTCAACATTTTTTCACGCTCGAACATTTGGGCCATGAAAGACTGCCTTGTGCCAGATGAATGTGACAATGGCACAGTGGAAGGTGGAGTGGAGGACAATTGGGAGGAGAGAGGAGAAGGAGAAGGAGAAAAGGCAGGACATGGAGTGCAGGGAGTGTGGCCAGGTGCCTTCTTAAGGCGGTCATCCCTAGGTGAGTGTTGGGCTTACCGCGACTTATGCGTTGACAGCACAGGCTGCAAATGGCAACACTATTATCAGCAGCTGACACATTAAAAAAGTCCACACTGCGGAGTCATGTGCCGGTCTCCTCCCTATCTGCTGCTCTGTCTCTCCCTCTGAAGTCCCCTGCTCTTCCTCTCTTGTGTGCACCCAGATGACGTCCATCGGCACCTCATCATCCTCACCTTCACCACCACTGACATTAGAGATCTCGGAGTAGGCAGCAACAGCGGTACCACCCTCCTTGGGATGATCTGGGTACTGTCATCAGACTGCTGGGTGGCGGCTGTAGCTACCTCCTCTTCCTCATCCGATGCCAAGAATGGCTGCGCACCGGTATGGTCTGGGAATGGATGAGAAAATAATTCCTCTGACTTGAGTGGAGGGGCTATGGTGGTGGTGTCTTTGGGGGTGCACACAGAAGAGAGTGAAGAGGGTGCAGATAGAGAGGATGAGGAGGGTATAGAAGCGGAAGGCTGAGTGAGTCACTCAACCAACTCTGGTGCGCCCTTTGAAGTTATCTCAAGCGCCTTCATCAACTTCCAACTTATGATTCGGCCTGGTGCACCTGCCCGACCCCTACCATCCCTGCGGAACCGTCTGCCTCTTCCTCTGCCTGTCATTTTCTAAATGACCCTCTGCCTAAGTCTGTAGAGAAGAGCAGTATTTGTGGAAGAAGGTATATAGCAATAGCACCCCTCAATCAGTATTTAGTGGAAGAAGTTATATGGCACCTCTAAATCAATATTTGACGGAAACAGGTATATAGCACCCCTCAATCGGTATTTGGCGGAAACAGGAATATGGCACCCCTTAATCAGTATTTTGTGGAAGCAGGTGTATCGCAGCCCTCAATCAGTATTTGGTGGAAGAAAGTATATAGCAATAGCAACCCTATATCAGAATTTAGTGGAAGAAGGTATATGGCACCACTAAATCAGTATTTGGCAGAAACAGGTATATAGCACCCCTCAGACAGTATTTGGCAGAAACATGTATATGGCACCCCTCAATCAATATTTTGTGGAAGCAGGTGTATTGCAGCCCTCTATCAGTATTTGGCGGAAACAGGTAAATAGCTATAGCACCCCTCAATCAGAATTTTGTGGAAGAAGGTATATGGCACCCCTCTATCAGTATTTGGCAGAAACAGGTATATAGCACCCCTCAATCAGCATTTGGGGGAAAGAGGTATGTTGAACCACTCAATTAGTATTTTGTGGAATAAGGTGTATCGCAGCCCTCAATCAGTATTTGACGGAAACAGGTAAATAGCACCACAAAATCAATCAGTATTTGGCGGAAACAGGTATATGGCACCCCTCAATCAGTATTTTGCAGAAGCAGGTGTTTCGAAGTCCTCAATCAGTATTTGGTGAAAGAAGGTATATAGCAATAGCACCCCTCAATCAGTATTTTGTGGAAGAAGGTATATGGCACCCATCTATCAGTATTTGGAGAAAAAAGGTATATAGCACCACAAAATCAGCATTTGACGGAATCAGGTATATAGCACCCCTCAGTCAGCATTTGGCGGAAACAGGTATATTCAACCCATCAATCAGTATTTTGTGGAAGCAGGTGTATCGCAGCCCTCAATCAGTATTTGGTGGAAGAAGGTATTTAGCAATACGACCCCTCAATCAGTATTTTGTGGAAGAAGGAATATAGCACCCCTCAATCAGTATTTTGTGGAAGCAGGTGTATCGCAGACATCAATCAGTATTTGGTGGAAGAAGGTATATGGCAATATCACCCCTCAATCAGTATTTTGTGGAAGAAAGTATATGGCACCCTCAATCAGTATTTGGCGGAAACAGGTATATAGCACCCCTCAATCAGTATTTGGCGGAAACAGGTATATAGCACCCCTCAATCAGTATTTGGCGGAAACAGGTATATAGTACCCCTCAATCAGTATTTGGCAGAAACAGGTATATGGCACACATCAATTAGTATTTTGTGAAAGCAGGTGTATCGCAGCCTTCAATAAGTATTTGGTGGAAGAAAGTATATAGCAATAGCACCCCTTCATCAGTATTTAGTGGAAGTAGGTATATGGCACCACTCAATCAGTATTTGGCAGAAACAGGTATATAGCACTCCTCAGTCAGTATTTGGCGAAAACATGTAAATGGCACCCCTCAATCAGTATTTTGTGGAAGCAGGTGTATTGCAGCCCTCTATCAGTATTTGGTCGAAGAAGGTATATAGCAATATCACCCCTCAGTCAGTAGTTTGTGGAAGAAGGTATATGGCACCCCTCAATCAGTATTTGGCGGAAACAGACATATAGCACCCCTCAATCAGTATTTGGCGGAAACAGGTATATGGCACCACTCAATCAGTATTTGGCAGAAACAGGTATATGGCACCCCTCAATCAGTATTTGGCAGAAACAGGTATATAGCACCCCTGAATCAGTATTTGGCAGAAATAGGTATATGGCACCCCTCAATCAGTATTTTGTGGAAGCAGGTGTATTGCAGCCCTCAATCAGTATTTATTGGAAGTAGGTATATGGCACCCCTCAATCAGTATTTAACAGAAACAGGTATATAGCACCCCTCAATCAGTATTTAGCGGAACCAGGTATATAGCACCCCTCAATCAGTATCTGGCGGAAAAAGATATATGGCAGCCCTCAATCAGCATTTTGTGGAAGAAGGTATATGACACCACCAATCAGTATTTGGCAGAAACAGGTATATAACACTTCTCATTCAGTATTTGGAAGGGAAAAACGTATATAGCACCCCTCAATAAGTATTTGGCGGAAACAGATATATAGTACCCCTCAATCAGTATTTAGCAGAAACAGGTATATGGCACACATCAATTAGTATTTTGTTAAACAGGTGTATCGCAGCCCTCAATAAGTATTTGGTGGAAGAAAGTATATAGCAATAGCACCCCTCCATTAGTATTTAGTGGAAGTAGGTATATGGCACCACTCAATCAGTATTTGGCAGAAACAGGTATATAGCACCCCTCAGTCAGTATTTGGCGAAAACATGTAAATGGCACCCCTCAATCAGTATTTTGTGGAAGTAGGTGTATTGCTGCCCTCTATCAGTATTTGGTGGAAGAAGGTATATAGCAATATATTGAGTGGTGCCATATACCTGTTTCCGCCAAATACTGATTGAGGGGTGCTATATGTCTGTTTCCGCCAAATACTGATTGAGGGGTGCCATATACCTTCTTCCACAAACTACTGACTGAGGGGTGATATTGCTATATACCTTCTTCCACCAAATACTGATAGAGGGCTGCAATACACCTGCTTCCACAAAATACTAATTGAGGGGTGCCATTTACATGTTTTCGCCAAATACTGACTGAGGGCAGAAAAGTATTTGGCCGAAAAAGGTATATGGCAGCCCTCAATCAGTAGTTTGTGGAAGAAGGTATATGGCACCCCTCAATTAGTATTTGGCGGAAACAGACATATAGCACCCCTCAATCAGTATTTGGCGGAAACAGGTATATGGCACCCCTCAATCAGTATTTTGTGGAAGCAGGTGTATCGCAGACCTCAATTAGTATTTTGTGGAAGAAGGTATATAGCAATAGCACCCCTCAATCAGTATTTTATGGAAGAAGGTATATGGCACCCCTCAATCAGTATTTGGCAGAAACAGGTATATAGCACCCCCGAATCAGTATTTGGCGGAAATAGGTATATGGCACCCCTCAATCAGTATTTTGTGGAAGCAGGTGTATTGCAGCCCTCAATCAGTATTTGGTGGAAGTAGGTATATAGCAAAAGCAACCCTCAATCAGTATTTTATGGAAGAAGGTATATGGCACCCCTCAATCAGTATTTGGCAGAAACAGGTATATAGCCCCCCTGAATCAGTATTTGGCGGAAATAGGTATATGGCACCCCTCATTCAGTATTTTGTGGAAGCAGGTGTATTGCAGCCCTCAATCAGTATTTATTGGAAGTAGGTATATGGCACCCCTCAATCAGTATTTAACAGAAACAGGTATATAGCACCCCTCAATCAGTATTTAGCGGAACCAGGTATATGGAACCTCTCAATCAGTATTTGGCGGAAAAAGGTATATGGCAGCCCTCAATCAGCATTTTGTGGAAGCAGTTGTATAGCAGCCCTCATTCAGTATTTGGTGGAAGAAGGTATATGACACCACCAATCAGTATTTGGCAGAAACAGGTATATAGAACCCCTGAATCAGTATTTGGCGGAAACAGGTAAATAACACTTCTCATAAAAAGAAAGATGGGCACTCTAATATCCGGAACCAACAGGTTAAGTTTAATAATCGCAATACTAATATATAAAATATAATATAATATAAAATATACAAAATTGTTCCAATCAGGAATAAATACGTGGACAATCTGTTTGGTATCTTCAATAACTATATAAAATACAGGCCTGTCGCTATACAATAATATGCAATAAAATAATAGAATGAAAATAAACTACACAATAAAATATTATAATACTGGTGGTAGCCACTATGGGTACGCAATAAGCTGCTGCAGGTTGAATGGGGCCGCTGGTGATTAACCTAGTCGGATCCACCCAATCTGCAAACGTTTGCAGATTGGGTGGATCCGACTAGGTTAATCACCAGCGGCCCCATTCAACCTGCAGCAGCTTATTGCGTACCCATAGTGGCTACCACCAGTATTATAATATTTTATTGTGTAGTTTATTTTCATTCTATTATTTTATTGCATATTATTGTATAGCGACAGGCCTGTATTTTATATAGTTATTGAAGATACCAAACAGATTGTCCACGTATTTATTCCTGATTGGAACAATTCTGTATATTTTATATTATATTTTATTTTATATATTAGTATTGCGATTATTAAACTTAACCTGTTGGTTCCGGATATTAGAGTGCCCATCTTTCTTTTTATGTATTACTGAGGTGCCTTGAGTGCGACATCAGATAGGTGCACCTGGCCATCCCAAATCAGGAGGTAGAGCCGTCCTTTATTTGATAAATAACACTTCTCATTCAGTATTTGAAAGGGAAAAACGTATATAGCACCCCTCAATAAGTATTTTGTGGAAGTAGGTGTATCGCAGTCCTCAATGAATATTTTGTGGAAGAAGGTATATAGCAATAGTACCCCTCAATCAGTATTAAGTGAAAGAAGGTATATGGCACCCCTCAATCAGTATTTTTTGGAAACAGGTATATAGCACACCTCAATAAATATTTTGTGGAAGCAAGTGTATCGCAGACCTCAATCAGTATTTGGTGGAAGAAGGTATATGGCAAAAGCACCCCTTAATCAGTATTTTGTGGAAGAAGGAATATAGCACCCCTCAATCAGTATTTGGTGGAAGAAGGTATATGGCAATAGCACCCCTTAATCAGTATTTTGTGGAAGAAGGTATATAGCACCCCTCAATCAGTATTTGGCAGAAATAGGTATATAGCACCCCTCAATCAGTATTTGGCGGAAACAGGTATATAGCACCCCTCAATCAGTATTTTGCGGAAAAAGGTATATAGCACCCCTCTATTAGTATTTGGCAGAAACAGGTATATGTCACCCCTCAATCAGTATTTTGTGGAAGCAGGTGAATCGCAGCCCTCAATCAGTATTTGGTGGTAGAAGGTATATGGCACCACTCAATCAGTATTTGGCAGAAACAGGTATTTGGCACCACTCAATCAGTATTTTGTGGAAGCAGGTGTATTGCAGCCCTCTATCAGTATTTGGTGGAAGAAAGTATATAGCAATAGCACTCCTTAGTCAGTAGTTTGTGGAAGAAGGTATATGGCACCCCTCAATCAGTATTTGGCGGAAACAGGTATATGGCACCCCTCAATCAGTATTTTGTGGAAGCAGGTGTATCGCAGCCCTCAATCAGTATTTTGTAGAAGAAGGTATAAAGAAATAGCAGCCCTCAATCAATATTTGGCGGAAACAGGTATATAGCACCGCTAAATCAGTATTTTATGGAAGCAGGTGTATCGCAGCCCTCAATCAGTATTTGGTGGAGGAAGGTATATAGCAATAGCACCCCTCAATCAGTATTTTGTGGAAGTAGGTATATAGCACCCCTCAATCATTATTTAAAGGAAAGTGGTATATAGCACCCCTCAATCAGAATTTGGCGGAAACAGGTATATAGCACCCCTCAATCAGTATTTTG
This sequence comes from Bufo bufo, assembly GCF_905171765.1. Classification (NCBI taxonomy): domain Eukaryota; kingdom Metazoa; phylum Chordata; class Amphibia; order Anura; family Bufonidae; genus Bufo; species Bufo bufo. Next base: position 635,861,008 of record NC_053391.1, on the reverse strand, counting down.
AGGAAGCCGGTGTATTGCAGCCCTCAATCAGTATTTGGTGGAAGACGATATATGGCACCACTCAATCAGTATTTGGCATAAAAAGGTATATAGCACCTCTCAATCAGTATTTGGCGAAAACAGGTATATAGCACCTCTTAATCAGTATTTGGCAGAAACAGGTATTTGGCACACCTCAATCAGTATTTTGTGTAAGCAGGTGTATTGCAGGCCTCAATTAGTATTTTGTGGAAGAAGGTATATAGCAATAGAACCCCTAAATCAGTATTTTGTGGAAAAAGGAATATTGCACCCCTCAATCAGTATTTGGCGACAACAGGTATATAGCACCCTTCAATTAGTATTTAGCGGAAACAGGTATATGGCACCCCTCAATCAGTATTTGGCGGAAGCAGTTGTATTGCACCTCTTAATCAATATTTGGTAGAAGAAGGTATATAGCAATAGCACCCCTCAGTCAGTATTTTGTGGAAGAAAGTATATGGCACCCCTCAATCAGTTTTTGGCGGAAACAGGTATATAGCACCCCTCAATCAGTATTTGGAGTAAACAGGTATATGGCACCCCTTTATCAGTATTTTGTGGAACCAGGTGTATTGTAGCCCTCAATTAGTATTTGGTAGAAGAATGTATATAGCAATAGCACCTCTCAATCAGTATTTGGTGGAAACAGGTATATAGCATTCCTCAATCAGTATTTGGTGGAAACAGGTATATAGCACCCCTGAATTAGTATTTGGCAGAAACAGGTATTTGGCACCCCTCAATACGTTTTTTGTGGAAGAAGGCATATAGCATCAGCACCGCTCCATCAGTATTTAGTGGAAGAAGGTATATGGCACCACTCAGTCAGTATTTGGCAGAAACATGTAAATGGCAACCCTTAATCAGTATTTTGTGGAAGCAGGTGTATTGCAGCCCTTTATTAGTATTTGGTGGAAGAAGGTATATAGCAATAGCCCCCCTCCGTCAGTATTTTGTGGAAGAAGGTATATGGCACCCCTCAATTAGTATTTGGCGGAATAAGATATATAGCACCCCTCAATCAGTATTTGGCGGAAACAGGTATATGGCACCCCTCAATCAGTATTTTGTGAGAGCAGGTGTATCGCAGACCTCAATTAGTATTTTGTGAAAGAAGGTATATAGCAATAGCACCCCTCAATCAGTATTTTGTGGAAGATGGTATATGGCACCCCTCAATCAAAATTTGGCAGAAACAGGAATATAGAACCCCTAAATCAGTATTTGCGGAAAAAGATATATGGCACCCCTCAATAAGTATTTTGTGGAAGCAGGTGTATCGCAGCCCTCAATCAATATTTGGTGCAAGAAGGTATATAGCAATAGCACCCCTCAATCAGGATTTTGTGTAAGAAGTTATATAGCACCCCTTAATCAGTGTTTTTGGCTTTAACAGGTATATAGCACCGCTTAATCAGCATTTTATGGAAGCAGGTGTATCGCAGCCCTCAATCAGTATTTGGTGGAGGAAGGTATATAGCAATAGCACCCCTCAATCAGTATTTTGTGGAAGAAGGTATATAGCACCCCTCAATCATTATTTAAAGGAAAGTGGTATATAGCACCCCTCATTCAGTATTTGGCGTAAAAAAGGAATATAGCTCACCTGAATCAGTATTTGGCAGAATCAGGTATATGGCACCACTCAATCAGTATTTGGCAGAAACAGGTATATAGCACCTCTCAATCAATATTTGTCGGAAACAGGAATTTGGCACCCCTCAATCAGTATTTTGTGTAAGCAGGTGTATTGCAGCCCTCAATTAGTATTTGGTGGTAGAAGGTATAAAGCAATAGCACGCCTTAGTCAGTATTTTGTGGAAGAAAGTATATGGCACCCCTCAATCCGTTTTTGGCGGAAACAGGAATATAGAACCCCTCAATCAGTATTTGGCGGAAATAGGGACATGGCACACCTTAATCAGTATTTTGAGGAAGCAGGTATATTGCAGCCCTCAATCAGAATTTGGTGAAAAAGGTATATAGCAATAGCAACCCTCAATCAGTATTTTGTGGAAAAAGAAATATAGCACCCCTTAACCAGTATTTGGCGGAAACAGGTATATAGCACCCCTCAATTAGTACTTGGCGGAAACAGGTATATGGCACCCCTCAATCAGTATTTGGCGGAAACAGGTATATGGCACCCCTTAATCAGTATTTTGTGGAAGCAGGTGTATTGTAGCCCTCAATCAGTATTTGGTGAAAGAAGGTATAAAGCAATAGCACCCCTAAATCAGTATTTTGTGGAAAAAGGAATATAGCACCCCTTAATCAGTATTTGGTGGAAACAGGTATATAGCATCCCTAAATCAGTATTTAGCGGAAACAGGTATATAGCACCCCTCCATTAGAATTTGGCAGAAACAGGTATATGGCACCCCTCAATCAGTATTTTCTGGAAGAAGGTGTATCGCAGCCCTCAATCAGTATTTGGTGGAAGAAGGTATATGGCACCACTAAATCAGTATTTGGCAGAAACAGGTATACAGCACCCCTCAGTTAGTATTTGGCAAAAACATGTAAATGGCACCCCTTAAATCAGTATTTTGTGGAAGCAGGTGTATTGCAGCCCTCTATCAGTATTTGGTGGAAGAAGGTATATAGCAATAGCACACCTTAATCTGTATTTTGTGGAAGAAGGTATATAGCACCCCTAAATCAGTATTTAGAGAAAAGGGGTATATAGCACCCCTCAATCAGTATTTGGCATAAACAGGTATATAGCACCCCTAAATCAGTATTTGTCGGATACAGGTTAATAGCACCCCTCAATCAGTATTTTGTGGAAGCAGGTATATCGCAGCCCTCAATTAGTATTTTGTGGAAGAAGGTATATAGCGATAGCACCCCTCAATCAGTATTTTGTGGAAGAAGGTATATGGCACCCCTCAATCAGTATTTGGCAGAAACAGATATATAGCATTCCTCAATCAGTATTTGGCGGAAACAGGTATATGGCACCCCTCAATCAGTATTTTGTGGAAGTAGGTAAATCGCAGCCCTCAATTAGTATTTTGTGGAAGAAGGTATATAGCACCCCTCGATCAGTATTTGGCGGAAACAGATATATAGCACCCCTTAATCAGTATTTTGTGGAAGTAGGTATATCGCAGCCCTCAATTACTATTTTGTGGAAGAGGGTATATCGCAGCCCTCAATTAGTATTTTGTGAAAGAAGGTATATGGCATTACTCAATCAGTATTTGGCAGAAACAGGAATATAGCACCCCTGAATCAGTATTTGGCGGAAAAAGGTATATGGCAGCCCTCAATCAGTAATTTGTGGAAGCAGGTGTATCGCAGTCCTAAATCAGTATTTGGTGTAAGAAGGTAGATATCAATAGAACCCCTCAGTCAGGATTTTGTGGGAGAAGGTATATGGCACCCCTTAATTAATATTTGGCGTAAACAGGTATATAGCACCCCTCAATCAATATTTGGCGGAAACAGGTATATAGCACCCCTCAATCAGTATTTTGTGGAAGCAGGTGTATTGCTGCCCTCAATCAGGATTTAGTGGAAGAAGGTATATAGCAATAGCACCCCTCAATCTGTATTTTGTGGAAGAAGGTATATAGCACCCCTCAATCAGTATTTAGAGGAAAGTGGTATATAGCACCCCTCAATCAGTATTTGTCGGAAACAGGTATATGGCACCCCTCAAACAGTATTTTGTGGAAGCAGGTATATAGCAATAGCACCCCTCAATCAGTATTTTGTGGAAGAAGTTATATGGCAGCCCTCAATCAGTATTTGGCAGAAACAGGAATATAGCACCCCTGAATCAGTATATGGCAGAAACAGGTATATGGCACCCCTCAATCAGTATTTTGTGGAAGCAGGTGTATCGCAGTCCTCAATCAGTATTTGGTTTAAGAAAGTATATAGCAATAGCACCCCTCAGTCAGGATTTTGTGGAAGAAGGTTTATGGCACCCCTTAATCAGTATTTGGCGTAAACAGGTATAAAGCACCCCTTAATCAATATTTGGCGGAAACAGGTAAATAGCACCCCTCAATCAGTATTTTATGGAAGCAGGTGTATCGCTGCCCTCAATCAGTATTTTGCGGAATAATGTATATAGCACCTCTCAATCAGTATTTAGAGGAAAGTGGTAAATAGCACCCCTCAATCAGTATTTGGCAGAAACAGGTATATAGCACCCCTCAATCAGAATTTGGCGGAAACAGGTATTTGGCACCCCTCAATCAGTATTTTGTGTAAGCAGGTGTATTGCAGCCCTCAATCAGTATTTGGTGGAAGAAGGTATATAGCAATAGCAACCCTCAGTGAGGATTTTGTGGAAGAAGGTATATGGCACCCCTCAATCAGTATTTGGTGTAAACAGGTATCTAGCACCCCTCAGTCAATATTTGGTGGAAGAAGGTATATAGCAATAGCACCCCTCAGTGAGGATTTTGTGGAAGAAGGTATATGGCACCCCTAAATCAGTATTTGGTGTAAACAGGTATATAGCACCCCTCAATCAATATTTGGCGGAAAATGGTATATAGCACCACTGAATCTGTATTTTGTGGAAGAAGGTATATAGCACCCCTCAATCAGTATTTGGAGGAAAGTGGTATAAAGCACCCCTCAATCAGTATTTGACAGAATCAGTTATATGGCACACCTTAATCAGTATTTTTAGGAAGCAGGTGTATTGCAACCCTCAATCAGTATTTGGTGGAAGACGGTATAAGGCAATAGCACCTCTCAGTTAGTATTTTGTGAAAGAAAGTATATGGCACCTCTCTATCAGTTTTTGGCGGAAACAGGTATATAGCACCCATCAATCAGTATTTGACGGAAACAGGTATATGGCACTCCTTAATCAGTATTTTGTGGAAGCAGGTGTATTGCAGCCCTCAATCAGTATTTGGTGGAAGAAGGTATATAGCAATAACACCCCTCAAACAGTATGTAGCGAAAGAAGGTATATGGCACCCCTCAATCAGTATTTGGAGGAAACTGGTATATATCTCCCCTTGATCCGCATTAAGTGGATACAGGTATATGGCACCCCTCAATCAGTATTTGGCAGAAACAGGTATATAGTACCCCTCAATCAGTATTTTGTGGAAGCAGGTGTATCGCAGCCCTAAATCAGTATTTGTTGGAAGAATGTATATAGCAATAGCAGCCCTCTAACAGTATTTTGTGTAAGAAGGTATATGGCACCCCTCAATCAGTATTTGGCAGAAACAGGTATATGGCACCCCTTAATCAGTATTTGGCGGAAATAGGTATATGGCACTCTCAATCACCATTTTGTGGAAGCAGGTGTATTGCAGCCCTCAATCAGTATTTTGTGGAAGAAGGTATATAGCAATAGAATCGCTCAATCAGTATTTAGTGGAAGAAGGTATATAGCACCCCTCAATCAGTCATTTCCAGAAACAGGTATATAGCACCCCTCAATCAGTATTTGGCGGAAACAGGTATATGGCACCCCTCAATCAGTATTTTGTGGAAGAAGGTATATAGCATGCCTCAATCAGTATTTGGAGGAAACTGGTATTTACCACCCTCAATCCGTATTTGGCATAAACTTGTAAATAACACTTCTCAATTAGTATTTAGTAGGAAAAAGTTATATTGCACCCCTCAATCAGTATTTTGTGGAAGCAGGTGTATCTCAGCCCTCATTTAGTATTTTGTGGAAGAAAGTATATAGCAATAGTACCCCTCAATGAGTATTTAGTGGAAGAAAGTATATGGCACCCTTCAATCAGTATTTTGTGGAAGCAAGTGTATTGCAGCCCTCAATTAGTTTTTGGCGGAAACAGATATATAGCAGCCCTCAGTCAGTATTTGGCAGAAACAGGTATATAGCACCCCTCAATCAGTATTTTGTGGAAGCAGGTGTATCGCAGACCTCAATCAGTATTTGATGGAAGAAGGTATATGACACCCCCAATCAGTATTTGGCAGAAACAGGTATATAGCCCCCCTAAATCAGTATTTGGCGGAAACAGGTAAATAACACTTTTCAATCAGTATTTGGAAGGAAAAATGTATATAGCACCCCTCAATCAGTATTTTGTGGAAGTAGGTGTATCGCAGCCCTTAATTAGTATTTTGTGGAAGAAGGTATATAGCAATAGTACCCCACAGACAGTATTAAGTAGAAGGAGGTATATGGCACCCCTCAATCAGTATTTTGTGGAAGCAGGTGTATTGCAGCCCTCAATTACTTTTTGGCGGAGACAGGTATATAGCACCCCTTAGTCAGTATTTGGCAGAAACAGGTATATAGCACCCCTTAATCAGTATTTGGTGGAAACTGGTATATAGCACCCCTCAATCCGTATTTGGCAGAAACAGGTATATAGCAGCCCTCAATCAGTATTTGGCGGGAACAGGTATATGGCAATAGCACCCTTTAATCAGTATTTTGTGGAAGAAGGTATATGGCACCACTCAATCCGTATTTGGCGGAAACAGGTAAATAGCATCCCTCAATCACTATTTGGCGGAAACAGGTATATAACAACCCTCAATTAGTATTTGGCAGAAACAGGTATATGGCACCCCTCAATCAGTATTTTGTGGAAGCAGGTGTATTGCAGCCCTCAATCAGTATTTGGTGGAAGAAGGTATATAGCATCAGCACCGCTCCATCAGTATTTAGTGGAAGAAGGTATATAGCACCCCTCATTAAGTATTTTGTGGAAGAAGGTATATGGCACCACTCAATCAGTATTTTGCGGAAACAGATATAAAGCACCCCTCAATCAGTATTTGGCGGAAACAGGTATATAGCACCCCTCAATTAGTATTTGGTGGAAAAAGGTATAAAGCACCCCTGAATTTGTATTTTATGGAAGCAGGTGTATCGCTGCCCTCAATCAGTATTTGGTGGAAAAAGGTATATAGCAATAGAACCCCTTAATCAGTATTTTGTGGAAGAAGGTATATAGCACCCCTCAATCAGTATTTGTAGAAAAGTGGTATATAGCACCCCTCAATCAGTATTTGGCGGAAACAGGTATATAGCACCCCTCAATCAGTATTTCGCAGAATCAGGTATATGGCACCCCTTAATCAGTATTTTTAGGAAGCAGGTGTATTGCAGCCCTCAATCAGTATTTGGTGGAAGAAGGTATATAGCAATAGCACCCCTCAGTCAGTATTTTGTGGATGAAAGTATATGACACCCCTCAATCCGTTTTTGGCGGAAACAGGTATATAGCACCCATCAATCAGTATTTGACGGAAACAGGCATATGGCACCCCTTAATCAGTATTTTGTGGAAGCAGGTTTATTGCAGCCCTCAATCAGTATTTGGTGGAAGAAGGTATATAGCAATAGCACCCCTAAATCAGTATTTTGTGCAAAAAGGAATATAGCACCACTCAATCAGTATTTGGCGGAAACAGGCATATAGCACCCCTCAATTAGAATTTCGCAGATACAGATATATTGCTCCTCTCAATCAGTATTTTGTTGAAGCAGGTGTATTGCAGCCCTTAATCAGTTTTTGGTGGAAGAAGGTATATTGCAATAGCACCCCTCTAAAAAGGTATATGGCACCTGTCAATCAGTATTTGGCAGAAACAGGTATATAGCACCCAACAATCAGTATTTTGTGGAAGAAGGTATATAGCACCCCTCAATCAGTATTTGGTAGACACAGGTATATAGCACCCCTCAATCAGTATTTGGCGGAAACAGGTATTTGGCACCTCTCAATCACTATTTTGTGGAAGCAGGTGGATCGCAGCCCTCAATTAGTATTTGGTGGAAGAAGGTATATAGCATTAGCACCCCTCAATCAGTATTTAGTAGAAGAAGGTATATGGCGCCCCTCAATCAGTATTTGCCCAAATCAGGTATATAGCACCCCTCAATCAGTATTTGGCGGAACTATATATATGGCACCCCTCAATCAGTATTTTGTGGAAGAAGTTATATAGCACTCCTCAATCAGTATTTGGAGGAAACTAGTATATAGCTCCCCTCAATCCGTATTTGGCAGAAACAGGTAAATAGCACCCTTTAATCAGTATTTGGCAGAAACAGGTATATAGCACTCCTCAATCAGTATTTTGTGGAAGCAGGTGTATTGCAGCCCTAATTAAATTTTTGGCGGAAACAGGTATATTGCACTCATCAATCAGTATTTTGTGGAAGCAGGTGTATCGCAGCCCTCATTTAGTATTTTGTGGAAGAAGTTATATAGCAATAGCACCCCTCAGTCAGTATTTAGGGGAAGAAGGTATATTGCATCCCTCAATCAGTGTTTTACGGAAACAGGTGTATCGCAGACCTCAATCAGTATGTGGTGGAAGAAGGTATATGGCAATAGCACCAATCAATCAGTATTTTAGTGGAAGAAGGTATATGGCACCCCTCAAACAGTATTTTGTGAAAGCAAGTGTATTGCAGACCTAAATTAGTTTTTGGCGGAAACAGGTTTATAGCACCCCTTAATCAGTATTTGGCTGAAACAAGTATATGGCACCTCTCAATCAGTATTTTGTAGAAGCAGGTGTATCGCAGCCCTCAATCAGTATTTGGTGAAAGAAGGTATTTAGCAATAGAACCCCTCAATCAGTATTTAGCGGAAGAAGGTATATGGCACCCCTCAATCAGTATTTGGAGGAAACTGGTTTATATCACCCCTCGATCCGTATTTGGCGGATACAGGTAAATAGCACCTCTCAATGAGTATTTGGCAGAAACAGGTATATAGCACCGCTCAATCAGTATTTGGGAGAAACAGGTATATGGCACCCCTCAATCACCATTTTGTGGAAGCAGGTATATCGCAGCCCCCAATCAGTATTTGGTGGAAGAAGGTATATAGCAATAGAATCGCTCAATCAGTATTTAGTGGAAGAAGGTATATGGCACCCCTCAATCAGTACTTTCCAAAAACAGGTATATAGCACCCCTCAATTAGTAGTTGGCGGAAACAGGTATATGGCACCCCTCAATCAGTATTTTGTGGAAGAAGGTATATAGCATGCCTCAATCAGTATTTGGAGGAAGCTGGTATATAGCACTTCTCAATCCATATTTGGCATAAACAGATAAATAACAGTTCTCAATCAGTATTTGGTAGGAAAAAGGTATATTGCACCCATCAATCAGTATTTTGTGGAAGCAGGTGTATCGCAGCCCTCATTTAGTATTTTGTGGAAGAAGGTATATAGCAATAGTACCCCTCAATCAGTATTTAGTGGAAGAAGGTATATGGCACCCCTCAATCAGTTTTTGGCGGAAATAGGTATATAGCATCCCTCAATCAGTGTTTTATGGAAACAGGTGTATCGCAGACCTCAATCAGTATTTGGTGGAAGAAGGTATATGGCAATAGCACCACTCAATCAGTATTTTAGTGGAACAAGGTATATGGCACCCCTCAATCAGTATTTTGTGGAAGCAGGTATATAGTATTCCTCAATCAGTATTTGGAGGAAACTTGTATATAGCACCCCTCAATCCGTATTTGTCAGAAACAGGTAAATAGCTCTCCTTAATCAGTATTTGTGTATTGCAGTGTATTGCAGCCCTCAATCAGTATTTGATGAAAGAAGATATATGACACCCCCAATCAGTATTTGGAAGGAAAAAGGTATATAGCACCCCTCAATCAGTATTTTAGTGGAACAAGGTATATGAAACCCCTCAATCAGTATTTAACGGAAACAGGTATATAGCACACCTCAATCAGTATTTGGCGGAACCAGGTATATGGCACCCCTCAATCAGTATTTTGCTGAAACAGCTATATGGCAGCCCTCAATCAGCATTTTGCAGAAGCAGGTGTATCGCAGCCCTCAATCAGTATTTGATGGAAGAAGGCATATGACACCCCCAATCAGTATTTTGAAGGAAAAAGGCATATTGCACTCCTCAATCAGTATTTTGTGTAAGCAGGTGTATCGCAGCCCTCAATAAGTATTTTGCGGAAGAAGGTAAATAGCAATAGTACCCCTCAAACAGTATTAAGTGGAAAAAGGTATATGGCACCCCTCAATCAGTATTTTGTGGAAGCAGGTGTATTGTAGCCCTCAATTACGTTTTAGGCGGAAACAGGTATATAGCACCCCTCAGTCAGTATTTGGCAGAAACAGGTATATAGCACACCTCAATGAGAATTTTGTCGAAGCAGGTGTATCGCATACCTCAATCAGTATTTGGTGGAAGAACGTATATAGTAATAGCACCCCTCAAACAGTATTTAGTGGAAGAAGGTATATGGCACCCCTCAATAAGTATTTGGTGGAAATTGGTATATAGCACCCCTCAATCCGTATTTGGCGGAAACAGGTAAATAGCACCCCTCAGTCAGTATTTGGCGGAAACAGGTATATAGCACCCCTCAATCAGTATTTTGTGGAAGCAGGTGTATTGCAGACCTCAATCAGTATTTGGTGGAAGAAGGTATATTGCGATAGCACCCTTTAATCAGTATTTTGTGGAAGAAGGAATATAGCACCCCTCAATCAGAATTTGGCGGAAACAGATATATAGCATCCCTCAATCAGTATTTGGCGAAAAACAGGTATATAGCACCCCTTTAATTAGTATTTGGCAGAAGCAGGTATATGGCACCCCTTAATCAGTATTTTGTGGAAGCAGGTGTATCGCAGCCCTCATTTAGTATTTTGTGGAAGAAGTTATATAGCAATAGCACCCCTCAGTCAGTATTTAGTGGAAGAAGGTATATTGCACCCCTCAATCAGTTTTTGGCAGAAATAGGTATATAGCATCCCTCAATCAGTGTTTTACGGAAACAGGTGTATCGCAGACCTCAATCAGTATGTGGTGGAAGAAGGTATATGGCAATAGCACCAATCAATCAGTATTTTAGTGGAAGAAGGTATATGGCACCCCTCAAACAGTATTTTGTGGAAGCAGGTGTATTGCAGACCTAAATTATTTTTTGGCGGAAACAGGTTTATAGCACCCCTTAATCAGTATTTGGCGGAAACAAGTATATGGCACCTCTCAATCAGTATTTTGTAGAAGCAGGTGTATCGCAGCCCTCAATCAGTATTTGGTGAAAGAAGGTATTTAGCAATAGAACCCCTCAATCAGTATTTAGCGGAAGAAGGTATATGGCACCCCTCAATCAGTATTTGGAGGAAACTGGTTTATATCACCCCTCGATCCGTATTTGGCGGATACAGGTAAATAGCACCGCTCAATTAGTATTTGGGAGAAACAGGTATATGGCACCCCTCAATCACCATTTTGTGGAAGCAGGTATATACCAGCCCCCAATCAGTATTTGGTGGAAGAAGGTATATAGCAATAGAATCGCTCAATCAGTATTTAGTGGAAGAAGGTATATGGCACCCCTCAATCAGTACTTTCCAAAAACAGGTATATAGCACCCCTCAATTAGTAGTTGGCGGAAACAGGTATATGGCACCCCTCAATCAGTATTTTGTGAAAGAAGGTATATAGCATGCCTCAATCAGTATTTGGAGAAAGCTAGTATATAGCACTTCTCAATCCATATTTGGCATAAACAGATAAATAACAGTTCTCAGTCAGTATTTGGTAGGAAAAAGGTATATTGCACCCATCAATCAGTATTTTGTGGAAGCAGGTGTATTGCAGCGCTCTATCAGCATTTGGTGGAAGAAAGTATATATCAATAGCACCCCTCCGTCAGTATTTTGTGGAAGATGGTATATGGCACCCCTCAATCAGTATTTGGCGGAAACAGATATAAAGTTCCCCTCAATCAGTATTTGGCAGAAACAGGTATATGGCACCCCTCAATCAGTATTTTGCGGAAGCAGGTATATCGCAGCCCTCAATTACTATTTTGTGGAAGAAGGTATTTAGCAATAGCACCCCTCAATCAGCATTTTGTGGAAGAAGATATATGGCACCTGTAACGGATCTCCAGGCACCCCGACCGGGTACCTCCGTCGATGGATGCTCCTAGTGCTTCCCGAGGACTCCAAGCACTCCACTTGACACCGTAAGCACTGCATACCCCACGAACCGCCGAAGCTTGGTTGAGGTCTCGCCGTCTCTTACCCACTTTGAACCTACGACAAGGCTCCAGGCTCCAGTGGGTGAACCTCTCCTAAATCCAGAGAGCAGGAACAGCTCTTACAAGAGCTAGTAGTTATAGCCAGGGGAGTATACAGCGTATAGCAATCCCCATACACATGAGACGAGGCTCTATGTTGAATGTAAAACAGGAACTCTTTATTGAACACACAAGCATTGACTTATACACATTTTCCAACAAGGTTACCACTCCCGTGGACCTGGTTGGGAACTGAGGACATGACCTAGCAGCCAATCCTTTACAGCTTTACAGTTTAAACACTGCCATACAAAATCCTCCCCTCTGCCTGTGATACAATTACCTTACACAATGGATTGATGTAATTATCACAGTGTCACTACCAGAGCTTTGAGACGTTCTCACAGCTCTGTTTCTCCACCCCTGTGATGTCACTACTAGAGCTTGGAGGAGTTCTCACTGCTCTGTTTCTCCGCCCCTGGGATGAGGTCTTTACTTTCTGTTTCCATCCTCCCAGCTGTTCCTCCTATGTTTGATTTCTCTGCCTTTAAATCACCCCTCCTCCTTTGTAGGGTGTGGATTATATTTCTCATTTGAGTTGTAGCTCTTGCTTGAGTATCTTCACTTGTATGCTATCATTTCACTGGACCTGTGTTCTGCTGCAGCAAGTACTCCGGATATTGCCAGCTGTCTTTGGATCCGTCTTCACTGCTGCTGCAGCTCCTTCAGCTAAGTGTGCAGACATTGTAGTGTATCTGTTTGTTTTCTGACTGGATCCGAGGCGACCACGGTTCCCTCCATATACTGAGCAGGGCACCGGTGGCCGTGCCCCTTCCACTATTGTAGGGGTTACAGTGGTCATCAGTCTTAGGTACGCGGGCATGCCTCGTTCCACCATTTGGATCCGGGCATGTGCTTAGCAGCATAGGGAAAGCTTTGAGGGTCTGACAGGGGTCACCCTTTATCCTCCCTAGTTTGGGTCCGGTCAGTAGCTCTATTTACTGTGTATGCTCTTGTTGCTCACATACAGCTGTGACATTATAATTCACCAAAACTGTCTTTTTTGACATGGATCCGCTTTCTGGCCTGGTTGACCGCATGCAGGGTCTTTCTTTGGAGGTAGCGGATCTCCGTCAATCTATGACTCAGCTTCAAGCATTGGGCTCTGCTCCGGCCCATGGAGTCTGTTGCGAGCCAAAGGTCTCACTTCCGGAAACGTTCTCCGGGGGCAGTGAGAATTTTGTTCGCTTCAGAGAGGCATGCAAACTCCATTTTTGCTTGTGTCCCCATTCCTCTGGTAATGAGGAGCAGAGGGTGAGGATTGTCATCTCCCTGCTCAGGGGTAATGCTCAGACTTGGGCTTTTTCGCTGCCATCAGGGGATCTCTCCCTTCGATCCGTGGAAAGATTTTTTGTGGCCCTGGGGCAGATATATGATGACCCGGATCGTGTTGCTCTGGCCGAATCTAACTTACGTTTTTTATGCCAGAACAAACTGTCTGCGGAGCTTTATTGTTCTGAATTTCGGAGATGGGCAGCTGATTCAGGTTGGAATTATGCGGCACTCCAGAGTCAGTTCTGTCATGGTCTCTCAGAGAGATTGAAAGATGCGTTTGCTTTCCATGAGAGACCAACGTCCTTAGAGTCTGCCATGTCATTGGCTGTACGCCTTGACAGGCGTCTAAGAGAAAGAAACGAGACCTCTCTGTCCAGCCATTGTCAGTCTAGGGGCAGTGGTGCGGACTCATTCAGTGTGCAGGGGCCTCATCCTGTCTCGGTCCCCTCTGAGGAGGAGCCCATGCAGCTAGGTCGACTTGCCCCTGATAAAAGAGGATTTAGTCCTCAGAGTATGGTGTGTTTTTGTTGTGGGGGCATAGGTCATTTGGCAAATGTTTGTCCGTCTAGGAGATTCTTGAACTGTACTAAGAGCGATAATAAGAGAAAAACCTCAAAAGGTAAATCATCAAACTCTGCTTCATCTGCTACTTTGGGCAAAGTTGATGTAGGAATTGATGCTTTTCCTCTGACATGCAGTTCCCGTTTTCTCCTGTCTGCCAGGGTGGCGCTAGAGAGCAAAGTCATTTCTTGTGAGATTTTTGTCGATAGTGGAGCGGCCGTCAATCTTATTGACACTCAATTTGTAGCCATGCATGGTTTTCAGGTTTGCACATTAGAAAAGGATATACCTGTTTTTGCTATTGACTCTGCTCCACTCTCACAGAGATCTCTGAAGGGCATTGTTCACAATATCCGGTTAGCTGTAGGTGACACTCATGTGGAGAATATATCTTGTTTTGTCCTTAACGGATTGCCTTCTCCTCTAGTTTTGGGGTTACCCTGGCTCACTAGACATAACCCCACTATTGATTAGCAAGGAAGGCAAATAAATGAGTGGAGTGACTTTTGTAGAGAGAATTGTCTCACAGCGACTTTTGCAGAGGTGTCTACTAAAACTGTGCCATCATTTCTCTCTGATTTCTCGGATGTGTTTTCCTAGAGCGGTGTTCAGGAGCTACCTCCTCACCGGGAGTTTGACTGTCCCATTAACCTCATTCCCGGCGCCAAGCTGCCAAAAGCACGCCTCTACAATCTCTCACAACCGGAAAGGATCGCAATGCGAACCTATATCTTCGAGAGTCTCGATAAGGGGCATATTCGTCCCTCAAAATCACCTGTTGCCGCTGGGTTTTTTTTTGTTAAAAAAAAAGATGGCTCTCTGAGACCTTGCCTAGATTTTAGGGAGCTGAACCGTATCACGATTCGCGATCCCTATCCCCTTCCTCTGATCCCGGACCTCTTCAACCAAATTGTTGGGGCCAAGGTTTTTTCCAAATTGGATTTGAGAGGCGCGTACAACCTGGTCAGGGTCAGAGAAGGGGATGAATGGAAAACGGCCTTTAATACCCCTAACGGCCATTTCGAGAATCTCGTTATGCCTTTCGGCCTGATGAATGCTCCGGCCGTCTTTCAGCATTTTGTTAACAGTATTTTCTACCATTTAATGGGGAAATTTGTATTGGTGTATCTTGATGATATTTTGATTTTTTCCCCTGATGTTCAGACCCATCAGGATCATCTTTTTCAGGTTCTGCAGATTCTGCGGGAAAATAAATTGTACGCCAAGCTGGAGAAATGTCTTTTTATGGTATCGGAGATTCAATTTCTGGGTTTTCTCCTCTCTGCTTCTGGTTTTCGCATGGATCCGGAGAAGGTCCGTGCTGTACTTGAGTGGGAGCTTCCTGAGAATCAGAAGGCATTGAAGCGCTTTCTGGGTTTTGCGAACTATTACAGAAAGTTCATTTTGAATTATTCCTCTGTTGTCAAACCCCTCACTGACATGACAAAAAAGGGGGCGGATTTTTCCTCTTGGTTGGAGGAGGCGCTTGCAGCTTTTTCTAAGATTAAAGAGAGTTTTGCGTCTGCTCCCGTCTTGGTGCATCCCGATGTTTCCTTACCTTTTATTGTTGAGGTGGATGCTTCCGAGGTGGGTGTGGGTGCGGTTTTGTCCCAGGGCCCTTCTCCTGCCAAATGGCGACCCTGTGCCTTTTTCTCTAAAACCTCTCCCCGGCAGAGAAAAACTATGATGTGGGAGATAGGGAGTTGTTGGCCATCAAGTTGGCTTTCGAGGAATGGCGCCATTGGTTGGAGGGGGCCAGGCACCCTATCACCGTTTTTACCGACCATAAGAATCTGGCATACTTGGAGTCGGCCAGGCGTATGAATCCGAGACAGGCCAGATGGTCTCTGTTCTTCTCCAGATTCAATTTTGTCGTTACATTCCGCCCTGGGATCAAAAATGTGAAGGCTGATGCTCTCTCTCTCTGTTTTCCGGGAGGAGGAAACTCCGAGGACCCGGGTCCCATTTTGGCGGAGGGGGTAGTTGTCTCTGCTCTATATTCTGATTTGGAGGCCGAGGTCCAGGCTGCCCAGACTGAGGCACCTGCCCGTTGTCCTTCTGGGAAGTTGTTTGTGCCTCCTGAGCTACGTCACAAACTCTTCAAGGAGCATCATGATACTGTTCTTGCTGGTCACCCCGGGAGTAGAGCCACGGTAGATCTCATTGCTCGGAGATTTTGGTGGCCGGCTCTTCGTAAGTCGGTGGAGTTTTTTGTGGCTGCTTGTGAGACGTGCGCTCGCGCTAAGGTCCCTCGTTCACGGCCTTCAGGTTCCCTTCTCCCGTTACCCATACCGTCCCGTCCTTGGACACACCTGTCCATGGACTTTATCACGGATCTTCCTCGTTCCTCAGGGAAGTCGGTGATCCTGGTGGTGGTGGACCGTTTTAGCAAGATGGCTCATTTCGTACCTTTCCCTGGTTTACCCAATGCTAAAACGTTGGCGCAAGCTTTTGTCGACCATATTGTTAAATTGCATGGCATTCCCTCTGATATTGTTTCCGATAGAGGCACGCAGTTTGTGTCCAGATTCTGGAAGGCTTTCTGTTCTCGCCTGGGGGTTCGGCTGTCCTTCTCTTCTGCTTTTCACCCGCAGTCGAATGGTCAGACTGAGCGCCTCAATCAGAATCTGGAGACATATTTGCGCTGTTTTGTGGCAGAGAACCAGGAGGATTGGTGTTCATTTCTCCCTCTTGCTGAGTTTGCTCTGAACAACCGTCGTCAGGAATCTTCTGATAAGTCACCATTCTTTGGTGCATATGGGTTCCATCCGCAGTTTGGGACATTCTCGGGAGGGGCTCTTTCTGGTTTACCTGAGGAGGAGAGATTTTCCTCCTCTTTGTCTACCATTTGGCAAAAGATTCAGAGTAATCTTAGAAAGATGAGTGAGAAGTATAAGCGTGTGGCTGATAAGAGACGTGTGCCTGGTCCGGACCTGAATGTGGGTGATCTGGTGTGGTTGTCTACAAGAAATATTAAACTGAAGGTTCCCTCCAGGAAATTGGGTCCCAAGTTTATTGGGCCTTATAAAATCTTGTCAGTCATCAATCCTGTTGCCTTCTGTCTTGATCTTCCACGGGTTTGGAAGATACATAATGTATTTCACAGATCTCTCTTAAAACCATATGTCCAGCCCACGGTACCCTCCTCTTTGCCTCCTCCTCCGATTTTGGTTGATGGCAATCTGGAGATTGAGGTTTCCAGAATTGTGGACTCTCGCATTGTCCGCGGTTCTCTTCAGTACCTCGTTCATTGGAAGGGTTATAGTCCTGAGGAGAGGATGTGGGTTCCGGTGTCGGACATTAAAGCCACTCGCCTCATCAGGGCATTTCATAGGGCTCATCCTGAGAAGGTGGGTCCTGGGTGTCCGGAGTCCACCCGTAGAGGGGGGGTACTGTCACTACCAGAGCTTTGAGACGTTCTCACAGCTCTGTTTCTCCACCCCTGTGATGTCACTACTAGAGCTTGGAGGAGTTCTCACTGCTCTGTTTCTCCGCCCCTGGGATGAGGTCTTTACTTTCTGTTTCCTTCCTCCCAGCTGTTCCTCCTATGTTTGATTTCTCTGCCTTTAAATCACCCCTCCTCCTTTGTAGGGTGTGGATTATATTTCTCATTTGAGTTGTAGCTCTTGCTTGAGTATCTTCACTTGTATGCTATCATTTCACTGGACCTGTGTTCTGCTGCAGCAAGTACTCCGGATATTGCCAGCTGTCTTTGGATCCGTCTTCACTGCTGCTGCAGCTCCTTCAGCTAAGTGTGCAGACATTGTAGTGTATCTGTTTGTTTTCTGACTGGATCCGAGGCGACCACGGTTCCCTCCATATACTGAGCAGGGCACCGGTGGCCGTGCCCCTTCCACTATTGTAGGGGTTACAGTGGTCATCAGTCTTAGGTACGCGGACATGCCTCGTTCCACCATTTGGATCCGGGCATGTGCTTAGCAGCATAGGGAGAGCTTTGAGGGTCTGACAGGGGTCACCCTTTATCCTCCCTAGTTTGGGTCCGGTCAGTAGCTCTATTTACTGTGTATGCTCTTGTTGCTCACATACAGCCGTGACACACAGGCAGGAGAATACATAGTTTTAAACAATGTCTTCTGTCCTGGAGACAACCGAGGAATAATTCAATTATCTATCAGGACAAAGGGAAATCGCCAATACACACGTGGGGACAATAGGACAGACATCACTATTCAAATATACAATGTCCCAACCATTACAGTAAATAAAGACATTTAATATCTCCCCAGATGGCTTGGATCTGAGTGCTCAATATATCCAAACAGCGCTCAGATGCCACAAACACAGTCAAATTGACATGGATTTTAAGTTTAGCATGGGCTGATGAGAGGGCCCATAATCCTGGGGTAAGAGTCTGGCAACCAGGCTTCTCCAGCACCCAGTGGCGAGGTTGGTTTCGCCACATTTCTCCTCTTTTCCAAACAGACTAACAGGGTATCTGACCTTCTGCCGGTCAGTGCCCTTGTTAGTCTAGCATCCCACCCACAAAACAGAAACAGCAGTACAGCCCACCCACAATAAATGGTTACTACACCTGAGCAAGGGATAAACCTGTCCATGTCCATGTGCCTCACCACGGCTGTGTGGGGGACTGGTAGACTGCCTTGGTGGGTTGCTGAGTGGGCAGAGACCAGCGGTACTCTGTCCTGGTTCCAGCGCTACCACGGAAGTAGCCTGGTTGGAGCCTGGTGGTTGGAGGGGGAGACCAACTGTCTCCCCTTTAGATACACAGCTCTGCTGTTGTAGGGAGAGACCGACTGTCTCCCCTTTAGATAGACCACCATGCTGCTAAATAGCCCTGTTGCTGGGGGACAGGACTGACTGTCCCTACCCCCTGTGCTGTGAGTGCAGAGACCACGGTCCCATCTGCACTGTTGTGGGGCTTACTGTCCCCCCCTGGTGCGTTAAACTGCCGCTGGGGGATGGAGACTGGGCTCCTAATTCCCTGTAATTCACACGGCTGATGGGGAATGGAGACTGTGCTCCCAATTCCCTGTAAAACATACTGCCGCTGGGGAGCAGGACCGACTGTCCCTACTCCCTGAAACTCCGGCTGCCGTTGGGGATCTGGGCCGACTGCCCCGCATCCCTGTAGGGCCGGTGGAGAGATCTCGGTCCCATCTCCACCTGCCATATAGGGTTCCCCCCAGGACCAGTCTATGAGGTCCCCTACCTTTGTAGCTGGTACTGAAGCAGGGGATACTTCAGTCAGGTCTTCCCAGCTGTAGGGTTGTAGGTCTGGGACTGCCACCCAGCTCTCTGGCAGTGTATATTGGGGCCGAATTGAGCTGAAGAAGTATTGGTAATCCTGCTCCAGCTCCCACTCCTTTGTCACTAGAGATGCCAGGTCTTGTCTCACCTCTCTCGCTGTAGCCCAATCATGCATAGCCTCTCTGTAGTCATATATATCCCAGAACAGGGACTCTCCAGCATCTCCGAACTCCGGTTCTGCGAAGGCCTCAAACAACAGGCCAGGGCCATCATAATCTTCACCCTCAAGTCTGTCGTGCTCAGCCATCCAGGGGGAGTGCTGAATCACATACCACCAGAGTGCCTGGTAGGCGTCATCTAGCCAAAGCTCCTTCAATACCAGGCTCTCGAGTTCTGTCACCCACTCATCCAGGGGCTTCTCTCCCAGAAGGGGCATTCGCAAGGCCACTCGCATCCGCAACTGCTGCTCCTCACTGGGAGACACTTGCCCCGCCGACGCTGTACATCTTCCAGGGCCTCGTGCCCAACGCCTTTCCGGACTGCATCCCTCCAGTCCAGGTCATCCTCCTCCTCGTAGTGGAACGCTGTTCGAAGACTAGCCGATTCCATTCTGCTGTAGCCAGGGGCGCTGTACGGATACTAGCGTTGCCCTCAATTTTGTAAATCCACGAACGGTGTCTCCGAGCTGCTTCTCCTCTGACTAGGACGCCATCCCACTGCTGCCACCAATGTAACGGATCTCCTGGCACCCCGACCGGGTACCTCCATCTATGGATGCTCCTAGTGCTTCCCGAGGACTCCAAGCACTCCACTTGACACCGTAAGCGCTGCAGACCACGCAAACCGCCAAAGCTTGGGTGAGGTCTCACCGTCTCCTACCCAGCCTGGACCTACGACAAGGCTCCAGGCTCCGGTGGGTGAACCTCTCCTAAATCCAGAGAGCAGGAACAGCTCTTACAAGAGCTAGTAATTATAGCCAGGGGAGTATACAGCGTATAGCAATCCCCATACACATGAGACGAGGCTCTATGTTGAATGTAAAACAGGAACTCTTTATTGAACACACAAGCATTGACTTATACAAATTTTCCAACAAGGTTACCACCCCCGTGGACCTGGTTAGGAACTGAGGACATGACCTAGCAGCCAATCCTTTACAGCTTTACAGTTTAAAAACTCCCATACAAAATCCTCCCCTCTGCCTGTGATACAATTACCTTACACAATGGGTTGATGTAATTATCACAGGCAGGAGAATACATAGTTTTAAACAATGTCCTCTGTCCTAAAGACAACCGAGGAGTAATTCAATTATCTCTCAGGACAAAGGGAAATCGCCAATACACACGTGGGGACAATAGGACAGACATCACTATTCAAATATACAATGTCTTAACCATTACAGTAAATATAGACATTTAACATATCCCCAGATGGCTTGGATCTGAGCGCTCAATATATCCAAACAGCGCTCAGATGCCACAAACACAGTCAAATCGACATGGGGTTTAAGTTTAGCATGGGCTGATGAGAGGGCCCATAATCCTGGGGCAAGAGGCTGGCAACCAGGCTTCTCCAGCACCCAGTGGTGAAGTTGGTTTCGCCACAGTAAATCATAATAACTGATGTCCCTAGGACTACTTTACACCTATTAATCCCACACCTACCTATATTCCTAAAACTTAACCTTTATTGGTATGCTCATAATAGTACTTATAATAACTAACTAAGTGTTTAAAATTTCCAGTACATCGCAGCCATTATCATCTATTTAATATTCCTATTCAGAGTCTCCTAACTAAATTTGCTGGTCCATGGTAAGAAACACTACCCGCTGCCAGTATAGTTTGGGCACTGTGTTTCAATTGTCCCTGTACTGCTTGGCTGCAACAATGTGCTGTAATAAAACTAGATCTTCACGCTGCCCCCCGACATGTTTCGCCGAGTACCAGCGTCTTCAACGCTTAGTTAGTTATTATAAGTACTATTATGAGCATACCAATAAAGCTTAAGTTTTAGGAATATAGGTAGGTGTGGGATTAATAGGTGTAAAGTAGTCCTAGGGACATCAGTTATTATGATTTATTGTATAAAACACTGCATCCCACACTAAAAGGGAAAGTCTAGTTTTTTTGGTTTCGCCACAGCACCCCTCAATCAGTATTTGGCAGAAACAAGAATATAGCACCCCTGAATCAGTATTTGGTGGAAACAGGTATATGGCACCCCACAATCAGTATTTTGTGGAAGCAGGTGTATCACAGTCCTCAATCAGTATTTGGTGTAAGAAGGTATATAGCAATAGCACCCCTCAGTCAGGATTTTGTGGAAGAAGGTGTATTGCACCCCTTAATCAGTATTTGGCGTAAACAGGTATATAGCACCCCTGAATCAATATTTGGCGGAAACAGGTATATGACACCCCTTAATCAGTATTTTGAGGAAGCAGGTGTATTGCAGCACTCAATCAGTATTTGGTGGAAGACAGTATATGGCACCACTCAATCAGTATTAGGCATAAACAGGTATATAGCACCCCTCAATCAGTATTTGGCAGAATCAGGTATATGACACCCCTTAATCAGTATTTTGAGGAAGCAGGTGTATTGCAGCACTCAATCAGTATTTGGTGGAAGACAGTATATGGCACCACTCAATCAGTATTAGGCATAAACAGGTATATAGCACCCCTCAATCAGTATTTGGCGTAAACAGGTATTTGGCACCCCTCAATCAGTATTTTGTGTAAGCAGGTGTATTGCAGCCCTCAATTAGTATTTGGTGGTAGAAGGTATAAAGCAATAGCACCCCTTCAGTCAGTATTTTGTTGAAAAAGGAATATAGCACCCCTCAGTGAGTATTTGGCGGAAACAGGTATATAGCACCCCTCAACTAGTATTTGGCAGAAACAGATATATGGCACCCCTCAATCAGTATTTGGCGGAAACAGGTATACGACACCCCTTAATCAGTATTTTGAGGAAGCAGGTGTATTGCAGCCCTCAATCAGTATTTGGTGGAAGACGGTATATGGCACCACTCAATCAGTATTAGGCATAAACAGGTATATAGCACCCCTCAATCAGTATTTGGCGGAAACAGGTATTTGGCACCTCTCATTCAGTATTTTGTGTAAGCAGGTGTATTGCAGCCCTCAATTAGTATTTGGTGGTAGAAGGTATAAAGCAATAGCACCCATTCAGTCAGTATTTTGTTGAAAAAGGAATATAGCACCCCTCAGTGAGTATTTGGCGGAAACAGGTATATGGCACCCCTCAATCAGTATTTGGCAGAAACACGTATATAGCACCCCTGAATCCAAATTTGGCGGAAACAGGTATACAGCACCAATCAATCAATATTTGGCGGAAAAAGGTATACAGTTGCAAGAAAAAGTGTGTGAACCCTTTGGAATGATATGGATTTCTGTACAAATTGGTCATAAAAGGTGATCTGATCTTCATCTAAGTCACAACAATAGACAATCACAGTCTGCTTAAACTAATAACACACAAAGAATTAAATGTTATCATGTTTTTATTGAACACACCATGTAAACATTCACAGTGCAGGTGGAAAAAGTACGTGAACCCCTAGACTAATGACATCTCCAAGAGCTAATTGGAGTGAGGTCTCAGCCAACTGGAGTCCAATCAATGTGATGAGATTAGAGGTGTTGGTTACAGCTGCCCTGCCCTATAAAAAACACACACCAGCTCTTGGTTTGCTTTTCACAAAAAGCATTGCCTGATGTGAATGATGCCTGGCACAAAAGAGCTCTCAGAAGACCTACGATTAAGAATTGTTGACTTGCTCAAAGCTGGAAAGGGTTATAAAAGTATCTCAAAAAGCCTTGCTGTTCATCAGTCCACGGTAAGATAAATTGTCTATAAATGGAGAAAGTTCATCAGTGCTGCTACTCTCCCTAGGAGTGGCCGTCCTGTAAAGATGACTGCAAGAGCACAGTGCAGACTGCTCAATGAGGTGAAGAAGAATCCTAGAGTGTCAGCTAAAGACTTACAAAAGTCTCTGGCATATGCTAACATCCCTGTTAGCGAATCTATGATACGTAAAACACTAAACAAGAATGGATTTCATGGGAGGATACCACAGAGGAAGCCACTGCTGTCCAGAAAAAACATTGCTGCACATTTACAGTTTTTACAAGAGCACCTGGATGTTTGCAGTACTGGCAAAATATTCTGTGGACAGATGAAACCAAAGTTGAGTTGTTTGGAAGAAACACAGAACACTATGTGTGGAGAAAAAGAGGCAGAGGACACCAACATCAAAACCTCATCCCAACTATGAAGTATGGTGGTGGGGGCATCATGGTTTGAGCTGCTTTGCTGCGTCAGGGCCTGGACGGATTGCTATCATCGAAGGAAAAATGAATTCCCAAGTTTATCAAGACATTTTGCAGGAGAACTTAAGGCCATCTGTCCACCAGCTGAAGCTCAACAGATCATGGGTACTGCAACAGGACAACAACCCAAAGCGTAGAAGTAAATCAACAACAGAATGGCTTAAATAGAGTAAAACACGCCTTCTGGAGTGGCCCAGTCAGAGTCCTGACCTCAACCCGATTGAGATGCTGTGGCATGACCTCAAGAAAGCGATTCACACCAGACATCCCAAGAATATTGCTGAACTGAAACAGTTCTGTAAAGAGGAATGGTCAAGAATTACTCCTGACTGTTGTGCACGTCTGATCTGCAACTACAGGAAACGTTTGGTTGAAGTTATTGCTGCCAAAGGAGGTTCAACCAATTATTAAATCCAAGGGTTCACATACTTTTTCCACCTGCACTGTGAATGTTTACATGGTGTGTTCAATAAAAACATGGTAACATTTAATTCTTTGTGTGTTATTAGTTTAAGCAGACTGTGATTGTCTATTGTTGTGACTTAGATGAAGATCAGATCACATTTTATGACCAATTTGTGCAGAAATCCATATCATTCCAAAGGATTCACATACTTTTTCTTGCAACTGTATAGCACCCCTGAATCAGTATTTTATGGAAGTAGGTATATAGCACCCCTCAATTAGTATTTGGAGGAAAGTGGTATTTAGCACCTCTCAATCAGTATTTGCAGAATTAGGCACATGGCACCCCTTAATCAGTATTTTGAGGAAGCAGGTGTATTGCAGCCCTCAATCAGTATTTGGTCGAAAAAGTATATAGCAATAGCACCCCTCAATCAGTATTTTGTGGAAAGAGGAATATAGCAACCCTCAATCAGTATTTGGCGGAAACAGGTATATAGCAACCCTCAATTAGAATTTGGCAGAACCAGATATATGACACCCTTCAATCAGTATTTGGCGGAAAAAGGTTTATGGCACCCCTTAATCAGTATTTTGTGGAAGCAGGTGTATTGCAGCCCTTAATCAGTATTTGGTGGAAGAAGGTATATTGCAATAGCACCCCTTAATCAGTATTTTGTGGAAAAAGGTATATGGCACCCGTCAATCAGTATTTGGCAGAAACAGGTAAATAGCACCCCTCAATCAGCATTTTGTGGAAGAAGGTATATGGCACCCCTCAATAAGTATTTGGTAGAAACAGGTATATAGCACCCCTCAATCATTTTTTTGGCGGAAACAGGTATTTGGCACCCCTCAATAACTATTTTGAGGAAGCAGGTGGATCGCAGCCCTTAATCAGTATTTGGTAAAAGAAGGTATATAGCATTAGCACCCCTCAATCAGTATTTATTGGAAAAAGGTATATGGCGCCCCTCAATCAGTATTTGCCCAAAACAGGTATATAGCACCCCTCAATCAGTATTTTGTGCTAGAAGTTATATAGCACTCCTCAATCAGTATTTGGAGGAAACTAGTATATAGCACCCCTCAATCCGTATTTGGCGGAAACAGGTAAATAGCACCCCTCAATCAGTATTTGGCAGAAACAGGTATATAGCACCCCCAATCAGTATTTTGTGGAAGCAGGTGTATCGCAGTCCTCAATCAGTATTTGGTGTAAGAAGGTATATAGCAATAGCACCCCTCAGTCAGGATTTTGTGGAAGAAGGTATATGGCACCCCTTAATCAGTATTTGACGTAAACAGATATATGGCACCCCTCAATCAATATTTGGCGGAAAAAGGTATAAAGCACCCCTGAATCTGTATTTTATGGAAGCAGGTGTATCGCTGCCCTTAATCAGTATTTGGTGGAAGAAGGTATATAGCAATAGAACCTCTTAATCAGTATTTTGCGGAAGAAGGTATATAGCACACCTCAATCAGTATTTGGAGGAAAGTGGTATATAGCACCCCATAATCAGTATTTGGCGGAAACAGGTAAATATCACCCCTTAATCAGTATTTGGCAGAATCATGTATATGGCACCCCTTAATCAGTATTTTTAGGAAGCAGGTGAATTGCAGCCCTCAATCAGTATTTGGTGGAAGATGATATATGGCACCCCTCAATCAGTATGTTGTGTAAGCAGGTATATTGCAGCCCTCAATTAGTATTTGGTGGAAGAAGGTATAGAGCAATAGCACCCCTCAGTCAGTATTTTGTGGAAGAAAGTATATGGCACCCCTCATTCCGTTTTTGGCTGAAACAGGTATATAGTACCCATCAATCAGTATTTGATGGAAACAGGTATATGGCACCCCTTAATCAGTATTTTTTGGAAGCAGGTGTATTGCAGCCCTCAATCAGTATTTGGTGGAAGAAGGTATATAGCAATAGAACCCCTCAATCAGTATTTTGTGGAAAAAGGAATATAGCACCCCTTAATCAGTATTTGGCGGAAACAGGTGTATACCACCCCTCAATTTGAATTTGGCAGAAACAGATATATGGCACCTCTCAATCAGTATTTGTGCGAAACACGTATATGGCACCAGTCAATCAGTATTTGGCAGAAACAGGTATATAGCAACCCTCAATCAGTATTTTGTGGAAGAAGGTATATGGCACCCCTCAATCAGTATTTGGAAGAAACAGGTATATAGCACTCCTCAATCAGTATTTGACGGAAACAGGTATTTGGCACCCCTCAATCACCATTTTATGGAAGCAGGTGTATAGCAACCCCTTAATCAGTAATTGGTGGAAGAAGGTATATAGCATTAGCACCCCTCAATCATTATTTAGTGGAAGAAGGTATATGGCGCCCCTCAATCAGTATTTGCCCAAAACACGTATATAGCACCCCTCAATCAGTATTTGGCAGAACCAGATATATGGCACCCCTCAATCAGTATTTTGTGGATGTAGTTATATAGCACTCTTCAATCAGTATTTGGAGGAAACTAATATATAGCACCCCTCAATCCGTATTTGGCGGAAACAGGTAAATAGCACCCTTCAATCAGTATTTGGCAGAAACAGGTATATAGCACCCCTCAATTAGTATTTTGTAGAAGCAGGTGTATTGCAGCCCTAAATTCGCTTTTGTAGAGAACAGGTTTATAGCACCACTCAATCAATATTTGGCAGAAACAGGTATATAGCACCCCCCAATCACTATTTGGTGGAAGAAGGTATATAGCAATAGCACCCCTCAATCAGTATTTAGCGGAAGAAGGTATATGGCACCCCTCAATCATTATTTGGAGGAAACTGGCATATATCACTCCTCGATCCGTATTTGGCGGATACAGGTAAATAGCACCCCTCAATCAGTATTTGTGGAAGCATGTGTATCGCAGCCCTCAATCAGTATTTGGTGGAAGAAGGTATATAGCAATAGAATCGCTCAATCAGTATCTTGTGGAAGAAGGTATATGGCACCCCTCAATCAGTACTTTCCAGAAACAGGTATATGGCACCCCTCAATCAGTATTTGGCGGAAACAGATATATGGCACCCCTCAATCAGTATTTTGTGGAAGAAGGTATATAGCACACCTCAATCAGTATTTGGGGGAAACTGGTATATAGCACCCCTCAATCCGTATTTGGCATAAACAGGTAAGTAACACTTCTCAATCAGTACTTGGTAGAAAAAAGGTATATTGCACCACTCAATCAGTATTTTGTGGAAGAAGGTATATAGCAATAGTACCCCTCAATCAGGATTTTGTGGAAGAAAGTGTATTGCAGCCCCTAGTTTTTGGCGGAAACAGGTATATAGCACTCCTCAGTCAGTATTTGGCAGAAACAGGTATATAGCACCCCTCAATCAGTATTTTGTGGAAGCAGGTATATCGCACCACTCAATCAGTATTTGGTGGAAACTGGTATATAGCACCCCTCAATTAGTATTTGTCGGAAATAGGTAAATAGCACCCCTTAATCAGTATTTGGCGGAAACAGGTATATAGCATCCCTCAATCAGTGTTTTATGAAAGCAGGTGTATCACAGACCTCAATCAGTATTTGGTGGAAGAAGGTATATGGCAATAGGACCACTCGATCAGTATTTTAGTGGAAGAAGGTATATGGCACCCCTCAATCAGTATTTTGTTGAAGAAGGTATATGGCACCCCTCAATCAGTATTTGGTAGAAACAGGTATATAGCACCCCTCAATCAGTATTTGGCGGAAAGAGGTATTTAGCACCCTTCAATCACTATTTTGTGGAAGCAGGTGTATCGTAGCACTCAATCAGTATTTGGTGGAAGAAGGTATACAGCATTAGCACCCCTCAATCCGTATTTAGTGGAAGAAGGTATATGGCGCCCCTCAATCAGTATATGCCCAAAACAGGTATATAGCACCCCTCAATCAGGATATGGCGGAACCAGATATATGGCACCCCTCAATCAGTATTTTGTGGAAGACGTTATATAGCACCCCTCAATCAGTATTTGGAGTAAACTAGTATATAGCACCTCTCAATCCGTATTTGGCGGAAGCAGGTAAATAGCACCCCTTAATCAGTATTTGGCAGAAACAGGTATATAGCATCCCTCAATCAGTATTTGGCGGAAAGAGGTATATAGCACCCCTCAATCATTATTTTGTAGAAGCAGGTGTATCGCAGCCCTCAATCAGTATTTGGTGGAAGAATGTACATAGCAATAGTAACACTCAGTCAGTAAATAGTGGAAGAAGGTAAATGGCACCTCTCAATCAGTATTTTGTGGAAGCAGGTGTATTGCAGCCCTAAATTAGTTTTTGGCGGAAACAGGTTTATAGCACCCCTCAATCAGTATTCGTCGGAAACAGGTATATAGCACCCCTCAATCAGCATTTGGTGGAAACAGGTATATTGAACCCCTCAATCAGTATTTTGTGGAAGCAGGTGTATCACAGCCCTCAATCAGTATTTGGTGGAAGAAGGTATATAGCAAAAGCAACCCTCAATCAGTATTTATTGAAAGTAGGTATATGGAACCCCTCAATCAGTATTTAATGGAAACAGGTATATAGCACTCCTCAATCAGTATTTGGTGTAACCAGGTATATGGCACCCCTCAATCAGTATTTGGCGGAAACAGGTATATGGCAGCCCTCAATCAGCATTTTGTGGAAGCAGGTGTATGACACCCCCAATCAGTATTTAGCAGAAACAGATATATAGCATCCCTGAATTAGCATTTGGCGGAAGCAGGTAAATAACACTTCTCAATCAGTATTTTGAAGGAAAAATGTATATAGCACCCCTCAATCAGTAATTTGTGTAAGCATGTGTATCGCAGCCCTCAATTAGTATTTGGTGGAAGAATGTATATAGCAATAGTACCCCTTAATCAGTATTAAGTGGAAGAAGGTATATGGCACCCCTCAATCAGTATTTTGTGGAAGCAGGTGAATTGCAGCCCTCAATTACTTTTTGGCAAAAACAGGTATATAGCACCCCTCAGTCAGTATTTGGCAGAAACAGGTATATATCACCCCTCAATCAGTATTTTGTGGAAGCAGGTATATCGCAGACCTCAAACAGTATTTGGTGGAAGAAAGTATATAGCAATAGCACTCCTCAAACAGTATTTAGTGGAAGAAGGTATATGGCACCCCTCAATCAGTATTTGGTGAAAACTGGTATATAGCACCCCTCAATCCGTATTTGTCGGAAACAGGTAAATAGCACCCCTCAAACAGTATTTGGCGTAAACAGTTATATAGCACCCCTCAATCAGTATTTTGTGGAAGCTGGTGTATGGCAATAGCACCCCTTAATCAGTATTTTGTGGAAGAAGGAATATAATACCCCTCAAACAGTTTTTGGCGGAAATAGGTATATAGCACCCCTGAATCAGTATTTGGTGGAAACAGGTATATAGAATTCCTCAATCAGTATTTGGTGGAAGAAGGTATATAGCATCAGCACCGCTCCATCAGTATTTAGTGGAAAAATGTATATGGCACCACTCAATCAGTATTTGGCAGAAACAGGTATATGGCATGTAAATCGCACCCCTCATTCAGTATTTTGTAAAAGCAGTGTATTGCAGCCCTCTATCAGTATTTGGTAGAAGAAGGTATATAGCAATAGCACCCCTTAGTCAGTAATACGTGGAAGAAGGTATATAGCAATAGCACTGGTATATATCACCCCTCAATCAGTATTTGGCGGAATCAGATATATAGCACAACTCAATGAGGATTTTGTAAAAGAAGGTATATCGCTTCCCTCAAATAGTTTTTTTGGGGGCAACTGGTATATCACACCGTTGCAATTAGTTATTCCAATACCGTTTGTCCCTCTATCTAGCTGCGGTATTTTAGCAGAACCGCACACAACTGCTGCACAATACAAATGCACTATAATATAATTTCTATGTTAGAAAGTATATTATAAGTATATCACACCCCTCTATATTACACCTATCGATAGCACACCTATACCAGTCCTTAAAACGACTTTTGTGGTGGTATTAGCTAGCGTTTGGTGTCCCTAACTGTCCCTGCTCCAAAATGCAACCTCTCCCTTCACTGGCAAAACACATAATGTAAAAGGGATGCCAGATCGGGTTATGTTATAGGGTTGGGGGTGTGTCCATGTGCTGAAACGTCTCAATTCGCTGTCCTGTCCCACCTGATGAATGTGTCATGGGCCAAAGTTCAGCGCTATCCAAAAAAATATGGCGCGTGCGAATATCTCCATATTGTCGCATGTTTGGCGAATCGCGAACGAGCAAAGTTAGCCACGAAAGGAGCGCCATGTCTAATTAAGATGCTCCCGCAACCTTGCCTTGAATTGTCTGCTTATGCTTCCCACATACATCAGATCACATAAGGTGCATTTTATGGCATAAATCACACCTGTCGTATTGCAGTTAATATAACTTCCCATCCGAAAGTATCAGTATGTGTGGAATTATAAAACACTGTTGTTTGCACAGCAAATTTGCAGATTTTACAGGGGTGTCCACCACATTTGTTAAATCCCCTGTATTTTAATCAAGTATCTTTAATTTTCTTAGGGGTACGAATGAATAATGATGGGGACAAAAAGTTAGCTAGAGTTTTAGGTCATATAGAATATTGTCGTCATATAATATAGGGAGACATTTCCTAATCGCTTGCTGTATTTCAGAGTATTTTGTATGTTCCCTCCACCTTCTTTCCTGCGTACTTGTCTATTGGAGGATGAAGTCCATAAGACTCCCTGAAACCGGACACACCACGAGGATATGATTAAGAACATTGTAGTTCGAAACATGTCAACCTAACCGGAGGTGGTGGGAGGTGATGTCCATCACATGTAACCTATAATGTGAAACGGAGAATAAAGACAATGCAACGAAAGATTTATCCAGTGCTGCAATTCCTTTTTTGACCTTTACATATATGAAGAGCTAGCCTTGGCTCGTCTCGTGCACGGGGGATATTCGGTGAGCTGGACTTATTTTCTTATATATTTGGACTAGACAACTCTTTGTCAGCAGAGGTCCAATTCCTTTTCTACCGATGCAACTTCATTAGCAGAGGTGCAGTGACCATCAATTACTGGCCTGTGGTGCCCCGCAATTTCCACATCGCTTATTCACAATAGTGCTGTCATGGATCAGTGAGTGTAGACTCACTGTGCCAACTAACTGGTTTGGCTTTGGGCTAAACCCTAAGGGCATTACTCTGGTGCTCCTCGGCTATTCACTCTTTAACCCCTGTACAGGCATCTGGACTTTGCCGCAGGGAACAAACCAGACCGCTACCTCTTAGGATAGTCCCAGTATAGTTGGCAGATGATCCACTGGGGTCAGGGACTCTGGTGCAAGCACCAGAAGCTCTATGCATGGCAAATGCACCAAAAACTTATTGTCTGAACAGTCACTTATACTGATTATGTGATTTTTGGCAGAACTTGGCTTTAGGAACCTTGGCTGAATGGCTGAGGCGCAGTGAAACCATACCACAATCTCTGAATCAGTTTGTACAGTCTCTAATACTAGAATTGCAGATAATTGCAACACAGAACTGGAGACACTAGGAGAGATTGTGGGATGGGTAGTGATGGATGCAGGAGCAAGGCAGAAACCAAGATTGTGGCACAGACAGGCAGACAGGCTAGAAGAACTAAAACATAAACTTGAACTGAAAACTGTGAAGTAAGGAGTAGACAAGCAGGATGGGTACATGGCAGGAAAACAGAATGGATAGGACAAGAGGATTGATGAAGCACAAGTCTTCCAACACCTTTGCAGGTTACAGGGACCCTCCTCCTGGAGAGGGTGCTTAACATACCCAGGGACCCTCAGCTTTTGGCTGGGGAAGGATTTGCAGATGTGTGCGCTGGTCCTTTAAGAGGCCACAGGTGAAGGAATAGAGATTGCAACAATGGAGTCAGCAGCTTGCAGAGGATGTTGGGCAGCATGGTGAGTAGCAGAGCAGCGGCGGGCACGGACCATTAACCTAACAGGTGCCATTTGTCCATCCGCAATACACTTTCACTACAGCAGCATGCAAACAGCTCATAAACTGCCCAGTTTCAGAAATACTTCCACCCTTGGCCTGAAAGTCAAAATTATCCTTTTTTGCAATTCAGATAAATACATCGGTGGCATGTGGGAAGGGCATAAAAGCCAGATTGAAGGCAGTTTTTTTACCCATATGAAATCTAAAAAAATCAGATCAAGTCGTGTGGGATGATTGTGTGATGCCTCCTGCTTATCGCCACTTTTCACAAACTGAGAGAGACAGAATAATTGAACTTAGATAGCTTGGTCTATAAGTTTGACAGATCACAACGAGCCTAGGCTGAGATGTCAGCACTAGTCAATGGTCTATGTCCCGGTGGTTCTAAGAACAAAGACAAACTGGATGATAGCAAGAGGTGCACAGAGGCGAACCTGTTCACAGATGGATTGTCTGATTAGAAGAGTGGAGCAAAATGATATTGGACATCACATCTCATTTCTAGGGTAGTAAACAGCGTCTACACAAACCATTACATGACACTGGGTTACGACCCAGACTACCTTCTACAGGTGTCCCATTGACCTCACAGCACAGCAAGGCGGCTTGAATGGAGGTCTGTCCTTGACAGCGATGAGTCCTGATCTTGGCTCAGACACACTGATAGCCGAAAATTGGTTCGGAGACCACACAGGCAATGCTTTGAAGAGACCTTCACAAGGGAAAGTCACACTGGACCTGCTACCTGGTGTGAGGTGGCATAATGTATGGTATTTGGACTTCTCTAGTCTTTATTTCAGGTACACTAACAGCTTAGGTTTACATTGATTTGGTCACGGAACCAGTGGTATAGCCATTTCTATAAACTGTCACAGGAGATGTTTTTCAACAGGATAACTCCAGGTCGCATGCTGCTTGTGTTACTGTGAGCAGTCTGCATGTCTCCCAGTGAGCATATCTCGGCCATCATTGGTTGGCAACTGCAAAGGAAGCAGCCAGCAGCGCATCTTGATGATTTACGCGCCCAAGAGTGTAGCGAGCCCAGAGGAGGACAAAGGAGTGATGGGAGCAAGAATGCTGGTTGTAGTCAGTACTCACTCTGATGTAACACTTCTCTTTCTGTAATGCAACCTCAGGGCGGACCCCAAGGTCACACTATGCTCTGCACCTCTTTTACAGGTTGCCTTACTTAAAATCTACCCTTCCACAATGTCTGTGGAATGTGGATATTTGCTTAGGCAGATGTACAATCTGCACCAAGGATGTGTCCAGACATCATAAGACTTTAAACACCTCAACACGTGGCTATGGAGACAGCAATTCTTAATATAACTTTTCTCTACACTTCTTCTTTTACATCTGGCATGCATTCCGAGCTTTCTCTTGCTTTGCTCTGGCTGGTACCTGATCCGGGGCTGGCTTTTCTTTCAGCTACCACACTTAGCATATGCCCACTCCTCTCTGCTCTTAGGCTTACACACTGACTGATCTGTCGAATTTTCCTCCTCTCTATATAGAGAGGGTGAAACAGACCCATCTAGTGGTGGATGTGAATACGGATGGATGTTAACACCTTAATCAGCAAAAATACATGAAAGC
Source organism: Bufo bufo (assembly GCF_905171765.1). Classification (NCBI taxonomy): domain Eukaryota; kingdom Metazoa; phylum Chordata; class Amphibia; order Anura; family Bufonidae; genus Bufo; species Bufo bufo. Next base: position 635,827,480 of record NC_053391.1, on the reverse strand, counting down.
ACAGTTTTACACTACTTTTGCAGTGTACTGCTGCATTGCAATGGGATGCTGAAAGTGCATTGGGCGTGGGGGAGCATTCCTTAGATAACCATTAATAAACTCATTGCCCAGGCATGTACAGTCAGGTCCATAAATATTGGGACATCAACACAATTCTAACATTTTTGACTCTATACACCACCACAATGGATTTTAAATTAAACGAACAAGGTGTGCTTTAACTGCAGACTGTCAGCTTTAATTTGAGGGTATTTATATCCAAATCAGGTGAACGGTGTAGGAATTACAGCAGTTTGCATATGTGCCTCCAACTTGTTAAGGGACCAAAAGTAATGGGACAATTGGCTTCTCAGCTGTTCCATGGCCAGGTGTGTGTTGTTCCCTCATTATCCCAATTACAATGAGCAGATAAAAGGTCCAGAGTTCATTTCAAGTGTGCTATTTGCATTTGGAATCTGTTGCTGTCAACTCTCAAGATAAGATCCAAAGAGCTGTCACTATCAGTGAAGCAAGCCATCATTAGGCTGAAAAAACAAAACAAACCCATCAGAGAAATAGCAAAAACATTAGGCGTGGCCAAAACAACTCCAGAATGCACCGGTGAGCTCAGCAACACCAAAAGACCCAGAAGACCACGGAAAACAACTGTGGTGGATGACCTAAGAATTCTTTCCCTGGTGAAGAAAACACCCTTCACAACAGTTGGCCAGATCAAGAACACTCTCCGGGAGGTAGGTGTATGTGTGTCAAAGTCAACAATCAAGAGAAGACTTCACCAGAGTGAATACAGAGGGTTCACCACAAGATGTAAACCATTGATGAGCCTCAAAAACAGGAAGGCCAGATTAGAGTTTGCCAAGCAACATCTAAAAAAGCCTTCACAGCTCTGGAACAACATCCTATGGACAGATGAGACCAAGATCAACTTGTACCAGAGTGATGGGAAGAGAAGAGTATGGAGGAGGAAAGGAACTGCTCATGATCCTAAGCATACCACCTCATTAGTGAAGCATGGTGGTGGTAGTGTCATGGTGTGGGCATGTATGGCTGCCAATGGAACTGGTTCTCTTGTATTTATTGATTATGTGGTGGCTGACAAAAGCAGCAGGGTGAATTCTGAAGTGTTTTCGGGCAATATTATCTGCACAGTGCAGATGGACAATGACCCAAAGCATACTACAAAAGCAACCAAAGAGTTTTTTAAAGGAAAGAAGTGGAATGTTATGCAATGGCCAAGTCAATCACCTGACCTGAATCCGATTGAGCATGCATTTCACTTGTTGAAGACAAAACTGAAGGGAAAATACCCCAAGAAGAAGTAGGAACTGAAGACAATTGCAGTAGAGGCCTGGCAGAGCATCACCAGGGATGAAACCCAGTGTCTGGTAATGTCTATGCGTTCCAGACTTCAGACTGTAATTGACTGCAAAGGATTTTCAACCAAGTATTAAAAAGGGAAAGTTTGATTTATCAATATTATTATGTCCCATTACTTTTGGTCCCTTAACAAGTGGGAGGCACATATGCAAACTGTTGTAACTCTTACACCGTTCACCTGATTTGGATGTAAATACCCTCAAATTAAAGCTGACAGTCTGCAGTTATAGCACATCTTGTTTGTTTCATTTCAAATCCATTGTGGTGGTGTATAGAGCCAAAAATGTTAGAATTGTGTCAATGTCCCAATATTTATGGACCTGACTGTAAGTGCTCCTATGTCCTAAATATGAGGATAAGTCATCAATATCAGGATCCTGGAAAACCCCTTTAACTCTCTCAGTCAGACCATTTACTGTGACCAGAGAGGAAAGCAGGTTGAGTGACTATCTATGTCGGAGATTTATCTCTCTGACTGTTACAGAGGGACAATATTGGTACTATATGAAGAAAAACAGCTAAAAAAATCTTTAAAAATTATTTTCTATAAATATTGAGCTTAAAAAATACCCTGATAAAAGTGTCCCTTTAAGACTAATAAAGACTAGTAAAATTACTTAAAATATATAGCTTTCCTATAGCTTTTTTTTTCCTGCTGCAATCTAGGGGCTGTCTTTTTCAGTCTGTGTGTCCTGCTGCAGCTCTCTCTCTCCCTGTAACCTGTTACTGTCACAACTTCTCACACTAGATATGGCAGTCAGCAGTTGAAGGATGGAACTGAGCATGTGTGACCGCCTCAGCAGGTGGACATGCACAATACTATACAGATTAAACACCAGGGGCACCATTATAATGAAGAAAATAATTTCTCACAACTGGAGCATGTTTGTAATAGAGTAAATTACAAAAGTACCTACTTTTTCTTGCTGAATTATATTAAAATAGCAGTTAATGGTGGCACAACCCCTTTAAGCCAAACCTCTTTCCCTAGTCATGTTCGACCGATGAGCAAGGTGTATTTTTTTTTTCTCATCATCTGCTTCATAAATATGGCATCCAGTAATTTAGAATTCATGTACAGCCACAATAGTAAATGTGGGCCCATGAATTTCATATATATTTGCTGTCAGGTTGCTTTTTTCCATTCAGACAATGTTTAACGTGTTTTGAACAAAAATGTCCGTGAACTCCCAAAAAGTGCAGATAAATGCCACAAACAAAAATGCACTGACCTAGATTTACTAATGTGTTTGCGTCTAAAATGTGTCTCAAAGATGGCACAAATTGGTTCTAATAGGGTTTTTAACCCCTTAAGGACACAGCCTTATTTCACCTTAAGGACCAGGCCATTTTTTGAAAATCTGACCAGTGTCACTTTAAGTGGTGATAACTTTAAAACGCTTTGACTTATCCAGGCCATTCTGAGATTGTTTTTTCGTCACATATTGTACTTCATGACACTGGTAAAATGAAGTAAAAAAATTATTTTTTTTTTTGCATAAAAAAATACCTAATTTACCAGAAATTTTGAAAAATTAGCAAATTTAAAAGTTTCAGTTTCTCTACTTCTGTAATACATAGTAATACCCCCAAAAATTGTGATGACTTTACATTCCCCATATGTCTACTTCATGTTTGAATTATTTTGGGAATGATATTTTATTTTTTGGGGATGTTACAAGGCTTAGAAGTTTAGAAGCAAATCTTGAAATTTTTCAGAAATTTACAAAAACCCAATTTTTAGGGACCAGTTCAGGTCTGAAGTCACTTTGCGAGGCTTACATAATAGAAACCACCCAAAAATGACCCCATTCTATAAACTACACCCCTCAAGGTATTCAAAAGTGATTTTACAAACGTCATTAACCCTTTAGGTGTTGCACAAGAGTTAGTGGCAAATGGGGATGAAATTTGAGAATTTAATTTTTTTGCCTAATTTTCCATTTTAAACCATTTTTTCCACTAACAAAGAAAGGGTTAACAGCCAAGCAAGACTGTATCTTTATTGCCCTGACTCTGCCGTTTACAGAAACACCCCATATGTGGCCGTAAACTACTGTACGGCCACACAGCGGGGCGTAGAGTGAAATATGCGCCGTTTGGTTTTTGGAAGGCAGATTTTGCTGGACTGGTTTTTGACACCATGTCCCATTTGAAGCCCCCCTGATGCCCCCCTAGAGTAGAAACTCCATAAAAGTGACCCCATCTAAGAAACTACACCCCTCAAGGTATTCAAAACTGATTTTACAAACTTTGTTTACCCTTTAGGTGTTGCACAAGATTTAATGGAAAATAGAGATACAATTTCAAAATTTAACTTTTTGGGCAGATTTTCCATTTTAATATTTTTTTTCCAGTTACAAAGCAAGGGTTAACAGCCAAACAAAACTCATTATTTATGGCCCTGATTCTGTAGTTTACAGAAACACCCCATATGTGGTCGTAAACTGCTGTACGGGCACACGGCAGGGTGCAGAAGGAAAGGAATGCCATACGGTTTTTGGAAGGCAGGTTTTGCTGGACTGGTTTTTTGACACCATGTCCCATTTGAAGCCCCCCTGATGCACCCCTAGAGTAGAAACTCCAAAAAAGTGACCCCATTTTAGAAACTACAGGATAGGGTGGCAGTTTTGTTGGTACTAGTTTAGGGTACATATGATTTTTGGTTGCTCTATATTTAACTTTTTGTGCGGCAAGGTAACAAGAAATATCTTTTTTGGCACCGTTTTTTTTTTTGTTATTTACAACATTCATCTGACAGGTTAGATCATGTGGTCATTTTATAGAGCAGGTTGTCACGGACACGGCGATACCTAATATGTATACAATTTTCTTTATTTATGTAAGTTTTACACAATGATTTCATTTTTAAAACAAAAAAAAAGTTTTAGTGTCTCCATAATCTAAGAGCCATAGTTTTTTCAGTTTTTGGACAATTATCTTGTCACCTGAGGGGTTTGGTCATGTGATATTTTCATAGAGTCGGTCGATACGGACGCGGCGATACCTAATATGTATACCTTTTTTTATTTATGTAAGTTTTACACAATGATTTCATTTTTGAAACAAAAAAAATCATGTTTTAGTGTTTCCATAGTCTAAGAGCCATAGTTTTTTCAGTTTTTGGGCGATTTTCTTGGGTAGTGTATGATTTTTGCGGGATGAGATGACGGTTTGATTGTTACAATTTTGGCATACATGCGACTTTTTTGATCACTTTTATTACCTTTTTTGGGAAGTAAGGTGGGCAAAATTTCAATTTCATCATAGTTTTTAATTTTTTATTTTTATGGCGTTCACCGTTCGGGTAAAGTAACATGACCGTTTTATATATCAGGTCATTACGGATGCGGCGATACCAAACATGTGTAGGGAATTTTATTTTTTTCATTTTTAATCAGTGATAAATGTGTTTTTTGATTTTTACTTTTTTTTCCCTTTTTTTCATTTTTTTTTTACTCAGACCCACTTGGTTCTTGAAGATCCAGTGGGTCTGATGTCTGTATAATACAGTACAGTACAATATATAGTGTACTGTACTGTATTTTACTTACACTTTGTCTAAACAGATCTATGCCTTTAGCACAGATCTGTTCAGCACCATGGACAGCAGGATGCCTGAGACGGCGTCCTGTTGTCATGGGAACCTTCCCTGTCTTCTCAGTAGTGATGAGCGGGAGGTGCCATATTCGATTTCGCGATATTTCGCGAATATTCGCATGAATATTCGTGTTATATTCGTCGAAATCGAATATTCGCAATTATTCCAATTATCGCGAAATTATTTTTTCGCATATTGCGAAAATTTATCTTGATAGTATAAGGCAACGTTCCTATGCTAATGACTATGGCTAGGCTAATATGTGTATTTTACGAAATTTCGTAATATTGCTCTAACTTTGTCTCTTAGAATATTAAGAATATTCTAAAAGACGAAGTTAGAGCAATATTAAGAACATTTGCAAAAGTCAAAATTGCGATGCGAGTAATATAACACGAAATAGTCGCATGAAGATTTAAACCTAGCACTGCTATATTCCATATTCTAGCCTAATATGGAATATAGCTGTGCTAAGTTAGCACTGCTATATTCCATATTAGGCTAGAATATGGAATATAGCTGTGCTAAGTTTAAATCTTTATGCGACTATTTCGTGTTATATTACTCGCATCGCAATTTCGACTTTTGCAAATGTTCTTAATATTGCTCTAACTTCGTCTTTTAGAATATTCGTAATATTCTAAAAGACGAAGTTAGAGCAATATTACGAAATTTCGTAAAATACACATAGATTGTATTTAAGCTAATATACTGCTATAGTAATAATTTTTAATAGTGTACATATTTTACAAAACTTAAGTTCAGAAGAGGCAAAAAAAAATTACAGGAAAAAAAAGGGATTATAGCACTATATTAGCTAAATTACAATCTATATGTGTATTTTACGAAATTTCGTAATATTGCTCTAACTTTGTCTTTTAGAATATTCGTAATATTCTAAGAGACGAAGTTAGAGCAATATTACGAAATTTCTAAAAGACGAAAGTAGAGCAATATTAAGAACATTTGAAAAAGTCAAAATTGCGATGCGACTAATATAACACGAAATATTCGCATGAAGATTTCAACTTAGCACTGCTATACTCCATATTCTAGCCTAATATGGAATATAGCAGTGCTAACTTAGCACTGCTATATTCCATATTAGGCTAGAATATGGAGTATAGCAGTGCTAAGTTGAAATCTTCATGCGAATATTTTGTGTTATATTACTCGCATCGCAAGTGCGACTATTGCGAAATTTCGTAAAATACACATATAGATTAGATTGTAATTTAGCTAATATGGAATATAGCAGTAAGTTGAAAACGCCACTGACTGGAGCAGCCAGGAAGCCAGGAATCCAAAGGACAGGTAAGAACAACTTTAGGGAAGTGGGAAAGAAAAAAATAAAATAAAATAAAAAATAAAAAAAACGAATATTCGATTTCGCGAATATATAGAACGATATTCTAAATATTCGCGAAATCTCGAAATTGCGATATTCGAGAAAAAAATTCGCAATTCGAATATTCGCGCTCAACACTACTTCTCAGTAGTGGCCAGAACTGCACAGACGGGGAAGGGTAAGGAGGGGGGCTGTCTGGGGGCTCTCTCCCTCTCCATCGGGGGGCTGCAAAGGCACAGCAGCTCCCCGATGGGAGAGGGAGGGAGCTCCCTGAGCTGTTAACCTTTTCCATACAGCGGTCCTTACGGACCGAGGTATGGAAAGTGTTAAACGGGTTACATCGCATCACAGATGTCAGCCGTTTATTCCAGGGTGTCAGCAATGTGCTGACACCCTGGTATACCCACTGGACACCAACGATTATTCAAGGGGAGGTGGGCGGGGGATCGTGATCCCGCCTGCCGCACCGCCCACCTCCCGCACCGCCCGCAACACCCCCCCGGCACCTCCCACCGGGATAAAATCACTGATGTGCAGTGTTGTTTTTGCACCAAACATATCTTTTGGAATTATGGCCAAAAAGTTCAACCTTGGTTTCATCAGACCATAACAACTTTTCCCACATGCTTTTGGGAGACTTCAGATGTGTTTTTGCAAAATGTAGCCTAGCTTGGATGTTTTTCTTCGTAAGAAAAAGCTTTCGTCTTGCCACTCTACCCCATAGCCCAGACATATGAAGAATCCGGGAGAATGTTGTCACATGTACCACACGGCCAGTACTTGCCAGATATTCCTGCAGCTCCTTTAATGTTGCTGTAGGCCTCTTGGTAGCCTCCCAGACCAGTTTTCTTCTCATCTTTTCATCAATTTTGGAGGGACGTCCAGTTCTTGGTAATGTCACTGTTGTCACATATTTTCTCCTCTTGATGATGACTGTCTTCACTGTGTTCCATGGTATATCTAATGCCTTGGAAATTCTTTTGTACCCTTCTCCTGACTGATACCTTTTAACAATGAGATCACTCTGATGCTTTGGAAGCTCTCTGTGGACCATGGCTTCTGCTGTGGGATGCGACTAAGAAAATTTCAGGAAAGACCAACTAGAGCAGCTGAACTTTATTTGGGGTTAATCAGAGGCACTTTAAATGATGGCAGGTGTATGCTGACTCCTATTTAACATGATTTTGAATGTGATTGCTTAATTCTGAACACAGCTACATCCCCAGTTATAAGAGGGTGTGCACACTTATGCAACCACATTATTTTAGTTTTTTTTTTGTTTTCTTCCCTCCACCTAAAAGATTTCAGTTTGTTTTTCAATTTAGTTGTACAGTTTATAGGTCACATTAAGGGTAGAAAAAGTTCTCAAATGATTTATCTTTGTCTCTTTTTTTTTTTTACATCACAGAAACCTGACATTTTAACAGGGGTGTGTAGACTTTTTATATCCACTGTAAATCGTAAAAACATCTTAAAGGTTAAGGGATACCCCAAACGCTGGCAACCACCTGCTGCACCACATTTATCATCCAGCCTGAACTCCTCTGATAAATCTGGTGCAGGTCTGGACGGCCGGTCTAAATTGACACCATTCATAGGATTAGTAAATCTGGACCCCTGTACAGTATGTACAACATGTATCAACAAGATGGTTTATAGATGAATGCTTACTGGGGGTACAACTGCTATTCAAGAGTTCAGGGGTCTCCAAATCACCTCTGTGAATGGAGCAGTAGCGGCTTAAAAAAATAAAAATAAATCATCAGCTATAATTGATTGGCCCGGAAATTAGCAATATTTTGGGAAAAAAATGAATGAGGTGAGGATGAGGGTAAACCCGTGGCTCAGTTTCACATACCTGTTTGGTTGGCTTACTTTAAATATCCTTTCGAGCTATTGCTCGCAACCTATGAAACACATGCAGACCTGTAACTTGAACCTTGGGAACTGCAATACAAACTCTGGACCAGGCCCCCCATCCCATCCCATGTGTCCTTTATACTGGTGTGGTAGAGGGTAGAGTTGAGCGAATCAAATCCAATAAAGTGGAATTCTATCCGAATTTCAAGATAAATTTGATTTGCCGCAAAGCCGAATTTCCACATGGTTCATGGTAGAGAATCGACCTGAAATAGTGTAAAAAAAAATTATTTAAAAAAATCTGACTTACCTCCTCCATTTGATCGCGATGGGCTGTCCCGCCGCCATCTTGATTGAAAATCTTGGCCAAAATCCTGATGACATCATCTCGGGCCGCGCAAGATTTTGTGGCAGATCTTCAAACATGATGGCGGTGGCCGGCCCGTCACAAGCAAATAGAGGAGATAAGTATGATTTTGTTGTTTTTTACATTATTTCAGGTTAAATCTATTCTCTACCACGAAGCACGAGGAAATTCGGCTTCACGGAACTCTACCCTTTACCACGCCATAAAGGGCATGTATGATTTAAATTGAAGTTATGAAGTTAATTTTACACAGTTTTTACTCTCAGATGCCGCGATCATATATGAACCCGGCTTCTGAGCGGTACAATGATGGGGAGCAGTACAATTTTTTTTTACAATTTGGCAAAGCAGTCGAATCGAATTTTCCAAAACTTCACTCATCTCTAGTAGAGGGGTCTTTGAACACCCTGAAGTACTATTGCCCAGATACAGCTGATCCCCCTATAGCTATCCCCGTTACACCATTACTTAACATAAGATAAGTTTCCTAGCAATTTATAGGATCTCATTTGATTGTAACTAATTTCAAGACTTAGCTGATGGAGGGTGTTCGGTGGGGCACTCGCCTCAGGCGTCGGGTGCCAGGGAGGCAGGAAACTCATTCTTTACCCCAAGTGAAGAAATTATGTATGTACTATTCCTTTTGGCATGTGTAGCGCTTTTGGCTTGAGCCTGGCAATGTATGTCTAGTCTATTATTCCAATTGCCCAGCAATATAATGCCCTGAACACCCACCATTGGTCGATGGAACACCTAGGGGCAGAAAAGTAAAATACGTGCACAGACCTAAGTTCTCTGTTCTTCTGGCATATGCTACAAAAATAAAAGTGTTATCACGTATTTGGCTGCTGAGTGCTGATAAGTTTCAGTTTTTTATCTTATATAAACTGACTTCATTTTCAGGGAAATCACAGTAAACAGCTCCATTCACGAGAAGCCTTGAACTACAGTCACCCCTGCCACCGAAGAGGTTAATAAATGTCCTATACATATTACATATTACCGCAATACAAACACTTTAATGACATGCATGGGCACTGCAGAAACACAAACATGTATTATACCTATTGGATCTCACATTAATGTGTTGCCCATTCCTGAGAGCAAGTTGAGAGGCAGTGCTGGATGTAAAATACTCGAGTGTGATATCAGGCACTATCCATTAGTGCGCTGCTGTGATTATCAAATGTTTATGCCTTTTTCTGTAATTTAGATCCTTTACAGCAATTATGTCATTACTGACTGAAATAGAAAAATGCATTATGTTCCCAATACATCAAGCTAATGAGGTTACACTGCCCTCTACAGTGCAGGGCTGATATTGCAGCTGGTGATCAGGGCTAATGATGTAGTTATGTATCGTGCTAGGCTAGATATATTGGGGGGTCATCTATTATTTACGATTGTTTTTATGTCACTTTGAAGTCTGGTTTTGCATTTGGACCAAAATTATGAAATGGTGCACAGCTTTCATGTATTTGGTGCAACTGCATTGTGTTGTTTGACTTAGGCCTCATGTACACGACCGTATTTTGTTTCCGTGTCCGATCCGTTTTTTTTTGCGGATAGGGTGCGGACCTATTCATTTCAATGGGTCCGCAAAAAACGCGGACAGCACACCGTGTGCTGTCCGCATCAGTATGTCCGTTCCGTTGCTCGGCAAAAAAAATAGTGCATGTCCTATTTTTTTCTAGTTTGCGGACAAGGATAGGCATTATTACAATGGATCCGCAAAAAAAAACGTATCCGCAAAAAAAAAACAGATGCCATACGGAACGTCACCCTTTTTTTTCCGGATCCGCAATTTGCGGACCGCAAAACACATACAGTCGTGTGCATGTAGCCTTAGTCTTAAAAAATACACCAGGGACTGCTTGGTGTAGAATGCAAATTTTTTGCGACATTTCTACGACATTTCAAGTGTCGCAGTCAGTAAATGTGCCATAATCCAGGTCTAATCTTTCTTTTCTGCTTAAACATAATGTCCAAAATGTTGCAGAAATGTAATATCGCAAAAAAAAGTCGCAAGTGGCATGTCGTGTGAAATTCTTAGGACAAAAACCTGACATATCTGATTTGATAAATAACTCGCACAGTGAATTTTTTCTTTTATATATATCCCCTTTAGGGCTCATGCACACGAACATATTTTTTTTTTACGTGTCCATTCAGGTTTTTTTTTAGGTCCATATGCAGAAGCATTCACTTCAATGAGGCCACAAAAAAAAGGGAAATTACTCCATGTGCATTTCGTTTACGTATGTCCGTTCCGCAAAAGAATAGAACATATCCTATTATTGTCCGCATTACAGACAAGAATAGAACAATTCTATTGTGGGCCGGACATTCCATTTCATAACAATCGGAATGCACACGGGCAGTATCCGTGTTTTGTGGATCCGCAATTTGCAACGGTCGTGTGCGTGAGCTATTAAGGGTGCCCTCCCATGTGGTATAATTTTCCTCCAGAAAATTCACAACATCATTACTTCTCCCATGTTACACTATGGGGGTGAAAATTGTATATTCCTGTCTTGTGTTCGGAAATGTGTTGCGGATTTCCTGCATGATAATCCATTCAATTCAATGGGAAATTTATTCTGCAGTGGAAAATGTTAAGGAAAAATCCTGCAAGGACATTGTTGCATATTGTTTCCACAGCAGACTCATTTTCCAATTGAACTGAATTGAGAAATTGTCATACAGGAAATCCGCACCATAAGGGCTTATGCACACGACCGTTGCCTGTTTACCAGCTGTGTGCATTCTGCATTTTGCGGAATGGAACGTCTGGCCCATAATAGAACAGTCCTATTCTTGTCTGTAATGCGGCCAACAATAGAACACGTTTTATATTTTTGGGATGCCATGGAACGGAATAACGCATTTTTTGCAGCCCCATTGAATGGGTCCGTATCCTACCCACAAAAAATGCAGACCAAAAATAGGTTCGAGTGTATGAGCCTTAATTCACATTAAAAAATCTACAACTTTGTAAAAATCTGCACCTGCAGATTTTCCGGCGGGCAATTTTGGGGAGGGCACAGTAAATGAGAAATTGGGCTCTGCTACATGTATATATACAGTGCAGACCCTACTGGACGTAGTAATCTTGCTGCACTCATGCCATTACCAGCTGCTGTGTGTTGTAGTAACAATGTGTTGTCACGCCTCAGGTCATTTATTAAGGTTGCTACATTCATATGTTGCGGTAACGTTGTCTTGCTCTTTCAGTTTCTAGGTCTAATGTAAATATACTTAATCCGCATGTGTACATTGGGCTCAGACACGGCAGTTTCTATACTGACAAGGAATCAGCTCCATAATGCAAGCTCCAAGACTTGCAAATATTGGGACATTGCATTACGTGATTAGGTAGAATCTCTTAAGTACCTAATGGTACCAGCCCCCTGCAGGCAAGTATTGATCGAGACAAGGTCTATTAAATGTGGAAAGATTTAAGAAGATATTGGCTCTCAAAAAGTCTTTTGGCAAATAGACTTGTAATATGATTTTCCCATCCTACGATAAGTTATATATAGTAGTAAAGCTGCATTGTGACTACTATAGCTCATATATACTAGGTGGTTTAAGAATTTTTTGGTTTATACTATGCAAAAAGTTGGAAATTATGATCATTTTTTTTCAACACTCACCAAATTCAAGGGATGAGTTTGATTTCTAAGTTTTAGAACGGTTTTACTAAGAAGAAAGCCAGAAAATGGTGCCATTTTTTTCAAATCTGCATCTACAGGCTGCATTTATCCATCATGGAGTGTATTCATGCTGTCTTGGGCTTTTTACCCCAGATTTATCAAAATGTCATGCACCTCTTCGGTGCAAACAGAGATTGATTTCATTTCCCTATGTCCGTATTTCCGTTCCGCAAAAAAAATAGAACATATAACGTTTTACGGACAAGGATAATACTGTTCTATTAGGGGCCAGCTGTTCCGTTCCACAAAATACGGAATGCACACAGACATCATCCGTATTTTTTGCGGATCTGTTTTTGCGGATCGCAAAATACATACGGTCGTGTGCATGAGGCCTTAGTCATTTCCGTCTGAGATCCATTATGCATATAGGACTTTTTTTTCGTCTAAAATAACAGATCTCAGATGGAAATGGCTAAAACGGATGCCAAATGGCATAAATGTGTATCTAGGATGCTTAACTCGGTACGTCATGTATAGTCCCGATCAGCGCCGCCCGGCGGGCGGTGATCGGAACCTGGTGCCTGATCAAATCATTGAGCAGGCACCTCGGCTAAATGCCCGGGGGAATCCAGTGACCCCCCCATGTCGGCGATCGCCGCAAACCGCAGGTCAATTCAGACCTGCGGTTTGCAGCTTTTTATTGTGCGGCGGTGGCTGGCGGAGGTGCCATCGGGTCCCCATGGGGCTGTGGGGAGGACCCGATGGCATAGAAGGCAGCGCGCTGCCTTCCGGTGATGAGCCTGTGAGATCCAGCCCCCTGGATCTCACAGGCCGGAAGCTGTAATAGTAATACACACAGTATTACTCATACAGCCAATGCATTCCAATACAGAAGTATTGGAATGCATTGTAAAGGATTAGACCCCCAAAAGTTCAAGTCCCAAAGTGGGACAAAAAATAAAGTTAAAAAAAAAGTAAAAAAAAAAAAGTTTTCCCCCCAAATATTAAAAGTTTCAAGTAAAAATAAACAAAAACATCATTTTCTCCAAATAAAGTAAAAAAAAATTGGTAAAAAATAGGGGGGGGGGGGAGTATACATTTTAGGTATCGCCGCGTCCGTATCGACCGGCTCTATAAACATATCACATGACCTAACCCCTCAGATGAACACCGTAAAAAATAAAAAATAAAAACTGTGCTAAATAAACCATTTTTTGTCACCTTACATCACAAAAAGTACAACAGCAAACGATCAAAAAGGCGTTTGCCCACCAAAATAGTACCAATCTAACCGTCACCTCATCTCGCAAAAAATGAGCCCCTACCTGAGACAATCGCCCAAAAAAAAAAAACACTATGGCTCAGAATATGGAGACACTAAAACATCGATTTTTTTGCTTGAAAAAAGCTGTTATTGTGTAAAACTTACATAAATAAAAAAAAAGTATACATATTTGGTATCGCCGCATTCGTATGGACTGGCTCTATAAAAATATTACATGACCTAACCCTTCAGATGAACACCGTAAAAAATAAAAAATAAAAACTGTGCTAAATAAACAATTTTTTGTCACCTTACATCACAAAAAGTGTAATAGCAAGCGATTAAAAAGTCATATGCACCCCAAAATAGTGTCAATCAAACCGTCATCTCATCCCGCAAAAATCATACCCTACCCAAGGTAATCGCCCAAAAACTGAAAAAATTATGGCTCTCAGACTATGGAAACACTTAGGCTGGGTTCAGACCTGAGCGTCTTTGATATGCGCGTTTAACGCGCGTTTTTGACGCGCGTTTTTGACGAGCGTTTTTTGCAATAGTAAACGCGCGTTTGACGCGCGTTTGTGTGATTGACTGCAATGTCCTATGGCCACAAACGCGCGTCAAAACGCCCCAAAGAAGCTCAAGTACTTGTTTGAGCGTAGGGCGTTTTACAGCGCGTTTTTCAGCGCTGTAAAACGCTCAAGTGAGAACCAGGGCTATAGGGAAGCATTGGTTTTCATGTGTTGAGCGTTTTACAGCGCGTTTGAACGCGCTGTAAAACGCTCAAGTGTGAACCCAGCCTTATACATGATTTATTTTGCTTCAAAAATGAAATCATTGTATAAAACTTACATAAATAAAAATAAAGTATACATATTAGGTATCGCCGCGTCTGTGACAACCTGGTCTATAAAAATATCACATGATCTAACCTGTCAGATGAATGTTGTAAATAACAAAAAATAAAAACGGTGCCAAAACAGATATTTCTTGTTATCTTGCCTCACAAAAAGTGTAATATAGAGCAACCAAAAATCATATGTACCCTAAACTAGTACCAACAATACTGCCACCCTATCCCGTAGTTTCTAAAATGGGGCCACTTTTTTGGAGTTTCTACTCTAGGGGTGCATCAGGGGGGCTTCAAATGGGACATGGTGTCAAAAAAAAAAAACAGTCCAGCAAAATCTGCCTTCCAAAAACCGTATGGCATTCCTTTCCTTCTGCGCCCTGCCGTGTGCCCGTACATGGGCCATAAATATTGAGTTTGGTTTGGCTATTAACCCTTGCTTTGTAACTGGAAAAAAATTATTAAAATGGAAAATCTGCCAAAAAAGTGAAATTTTGAAATTGTATCTCTATTTTCCATTAATTCTTGTGGAACACCTAAAGGGTTAACAACATTTGTAAAATCAGTTTTGAATACTATGAGGGGTGTAGTTTATAGAATGGGGTCATTTTTGGGTGGTTTCTATTATGTAAGCCTCGCAAAGTGACTTCAGACCTGAACTGGTCCCTAAAAATTGGGTTTTTGAAAATTTCTGAAAAATTTCAAGATTAGCTTCTAAACTTCTAAGCCTTGTAACATCCCCAAAAAATAAAATATGATTCCCAAAATGATTCAAACATGAAGTAGACATAAGGGGAATGTAAAGTAATAACTATTTTTGGAGGTATTACTATGTATTATAAAAGTAGAGAAATTGAAACTTGGAAATTTGCAATTTTTTACAAATTTTTTGTAAATTTGGTATTTTTTTTATAAATAAAAAAAATTTTTTTTACTTCATTTTACCAGTGTCATGAAGTACAATATGTTACGAAAAATCTCAGAATGGCCTGGATAAGTCAAAGCGTTTTAAAGTTATCAGCACTTAAAGTGACACTGGTCAGATTTGCAAAAAATGCCCAAGTCCTTAAGGTGAAATAGCCCAAGTCCTTAAGGGGTTAAAAATACAAGATACGTTTTTTCTTTATTTTTCTGTTCTTCTGACGGATCAGAAAAAAAACTGAAAAAATTAATCAGTGATTTGAACCCGTCCTTACCTTTCATAATAAATTCCCCTGATAATGTCGTCTTATTTGATCAAATTTCTGGTACTGTTCTATTGCGATTTCATATGGTTTTGTGCTACTAAGCATTTTGTCCTGTTTTATGTTTTTCTTGAAAAAAAAAAACATGAAGAGATTTTTGAAATGGTGAGGAAAGAAAATACAAAATGTAATAGAAAGATGCAGAAAGGAAAAAGGAAAGTTGTATTGCTCACACATTTCCATACATCATTGTAGCTAATGAATAATAATTAGGGTTGAGCGAACCCGAAACTGTAAAGTTTGGGTTCGTACTGAACTTTAGGATTTCAGTCAAAGTTCGGGTTCGGTGTTCGGCACTTTCTTGGCGCTTTTTGAAAGGCTGCAGAGCAGCCAATCAACAAGCGTTTATCTATCTGACGATAGAAGTTATCACAGCCATGCCTACTAATGGCATGGCTGTGATTGGCCAGTGCAGCATGTGACCAAGCCTCTATATAAGCTGGAGTCACGTAGCGCTGCACGTCACTCTGCTGTGCTTAGTGTAGGGAGAGGATGCTGCTGGTGATTTCAGGGAGAGCAAAGGACAGAATCTGTGATCAGAACTCCAATTGAACTCAGCGATCTACATAGATATAGTTGTGTGGGTGCAGTGCACAATCTTTTTACCCTGTTCTGAGCCCAGTGCCAGAGAAAAAGAACTTTTATCCGTCTGTTAGTTAGCTGGGCCGGCGGCGGCCATTTTATGCAAGCTCAGTGCACCAGCACTGCATCTGAGCTTTAGGCCTCCTGCACACGACAGTTGTGTGCACCCGTGGCCGTTGTGCCGTTTTCCGTTTTTTTTCGCGGACCCATTGACTTTGCAGCCGCATCCGTGATCTGTGTTTCCTGGGCGTGAAAAAAATATGACCTGTCCTATTTTTTTCACGGCCAACGGTTCACGGACCCATTCAAGTCAATGGGACCGTGAAAGAACACGGATGCACACAAGATTGGCATCCGTGTCCATGATCGGTGGCCGTAGGTTACTTTTTATACAGACGGATCCGAAGATCCATCTGCATAAAAGCTTTTTCATAGCTGAGTTTTCACTTCGTGAAAACTCAGAACCGACAGTATATTCTAACACAGAGGCGTACCCATGGTGATGGGGACGCTTCAGGTTAGAATATACTAAAAGAACTGTGTACATGACTGCCCCCTGCTGCCTGGCAGGTGCTGCCAGGCAGCAGGGGGCAGCCCCCCCCCTGTAGTTAACACATTAGTGGCCAGTGGGCCCCCTCCTGTAGTTAACACATTGGTGGCCAGTGCGGCCGCCCCCCCCCTCCCTCCCTTGTAGTTAACACATTAGTGGCCAGTGCGGCCGGCCCCCCCCTCCCCTGTAGTTAACTCGTTGGTGGCCAGTGGGCCCCCCTCCCTCCCCTGTAGTTAACTCGTTGGTGGCCAGTGGGCCCATCTCCCCCCCTATCATTGGTGGCAGCGGAGTGTACCGATCAGAGTCCCAGTTTAATCCCTGGGGCTCCGATCGGTAACCATGGCAACCAGGACACTACTGCTGTCCCGGTTGCCATGGTTACTTAGCCATTTGTAGAACCATTATACTTACCTGCGAGCTGCGATCTCTGAGTCCGGCCGGGAGCTCCTCCTACTGGTAAGTGACAGGTCATGTCACTTACCAGTAGGAGGAGCTCCCGGCCGGATGCAGACATCGCAGACATCGCAGCTCGCAGGTAAGTATAATGGTTCTACAAATTGCTAAGTAACCATGGCAACCGGGACTGCAGTAGCGTCCTGGTTGCCATGGTTACCGATCGGAGCCCCAGCGATTAAACTGGGACTCCGATCGGTACACTCCGCTGCCACCAATGATAGGGGGGAGATTTTAATTAGGAGGGGGAGGGAGGGGAGAAGGCCCACTGGCCACCAACGAGTTAACTACAGGGGAGGGAGGGGGGCCGGCCGCACTGGCCACCAATGAGTTAACTACAGGGGAGGGGGGGCCCACTGGCCACCAATGAGTTAACTACAGGGGAGGGGGGGCGGGGGGGGGGTCTGCCCCCTGCTGCCTGGCAGCACCTGCCAGGCAGCAGGGGGCAGTCATGTACACAGTTCTTTTAGTATATTCTAACCTGAAGCGTCCCCATCACCATGGGAACGCCTCTGTGTTAGAATATACTGTCGGATTTGAGTTTCACGATGTAACTCAAATCCGACGGTATATTCTATCATAGAGGCGTTCCCATGGTGATGGGGTTGCTTCAAGTTAAAATATACCATCGGATTGGAGAAAACTCCGATCCTATGGTATATTAACTCCTGACTTTACATTGAAAGTCAATGGGGGACGGATCCGTTTGAAATTGCACCATATTGTGTCAACGTCAAACGGATCCGTCCCCATTGACTTGCATTGTAATTCAGGACGGATCCGTTTGGCTCCGCACGGCCAGGCGGACACCAAAACGACTTTTTTTTCATGTCCGTGGATCCTCCAAAAATCAAGGAAGACCCACGGACGAAAAAAAGGTCACGGATCATGGAAAAACGGGACCCGTTTTTGCGGACCGCAAAAAAATACGTTCGTGTGCAGGAGGCCTTAGTGACATTCAAATCCAAGCTTGAAAAACTGCAATAATAATCTGGCTTTGAAAAAACACAAATTTTTGGCAATATCCAACATCTGGTGCCTTTGCAGGATTAGTCAGTGTGCAATTAAAGCTAGAAATACAGCCATAATTTTCTCGGTTTTGAAAAACACCCTTTTTGGGCAAAATACACTCATTTACAGCCCTTGCAGCATCTGCACGTGTGAAATTCAAGCGTTATCTACAGCTTTCATATTCTGTTAGTAAATAAACACCCTTTTTTGCAAGATACTTAATATTGCAGCCCTTGCTGCATCTGTGATTGTTAAAAACAAGCACTAAAAAATACAATAATTTTCTGGCTTTGAAAAAACACCCATTTTTGGCAATATCCAACATCTGGTGCTTTTGCAGGATTAGTCAGTGTTCAATTTAAGCTAGAAATACAGCTATAATTTTCTGGGTTTTTAAACACACCCTTTTTGGACAAAGTACACAATTTTACAGCCCTTGCTGCATCAGCACTAGTGATGAGCGGCAGGGTCATATTCGAATTCGCGATATTTTGCGAATATTTTGTAGAATATTCCCGAATTCGATTATTCGCTATATTCTGCGATTTTTTTTAACTCGAAAAATCGACAAGGTAATGATCACGTAATATGTGAATTTTCGTAATGTGAATTTTTATCGCAAATTTTTCAATTGCCGAGCAAAAACATGATTCCTCCCTGCTTCTTGCTTGTGGGCCAATGAGTCATAGCACTATATCGAATATATACTTTTTTTGAATATTCATAATAATATATAGCAATATAGTGCATATTCGAAAAAAAATTAAAATATAGAGCAATTTAGCTAATATAGTGCTATAATCTTTTTTTTCAATAGTTGAAATTTTTTTCCAATCTGAACTTCAGATGAGAAAAAAATGACAACTATTAGACAAAGAAGATTATAGCACTATTTTAGCTAAATTGCTCTATATGCATCTTTTTTGAATATTCGCTATATTGCTATATATTTTTGTTTTAGAATATTACAAATATTCGAAAAAACTAATATATTCGATATAGTGCTATCTATATATTAGTTTTTTAGAATATTCATCATTTTTGCCATTTAAACTCATGATTCTTCCCTGCTTCTTGCTTGTGGGCCAATGAGTCATTGGCCCACAAGCAAGAAGCAGGGAGGAAACATGTTTTTACTCGGCAATTGAAAAATTTGCGATAAAAATTTGTATTCTGAAAATCCTCAATAAAAAAATCTCAAATATTCGAAATTACGAATATATATCACAAAATTCTAAATATTCGTGAATTTTTGAAGTACCTATATTCGCGATAAAAATTCGCAATTCAAATATTTGTGATCAACACTAATCAGCACGTGTGAAATTCAAGGGTTATATACTGCTGTCATATTCAGTTATTAAACAAACACCCATTTTGGGTAAAAATCTTAATTTTGCAGCCTTTGCTGCATATGTCATTGTGAGATACACACTTTAGATACTGTGGTTCTATTCAGTTATTTTAAAAACAACCATTTTGGGAAAAAAACTTAAATTGCGGCCTAGTCTGGATCTGTACGTGTGAGATACACACTTTAGATACTGTGGTTCTATTCAGTAATTTGAAAAACAAGGAGGGCAGGGGTGAAGACTGGGTGGAAGATGATGTGGAGGACGATGAGGTCCTCGACCCCACATGGAATCAAGGTCATGCGAGTGACCTATGTCGTTCGGAGGAAGAGGCGGTGGTCGCACAGAGCCACCAGCACAGCAGAAGACGGTGCAGGGTGCAAAAGCGGAGCGGCCGTCCCCTAGACAGTACTCCTGCTACTGCCCACCGCAGCAATGGACCCAGCACACCAAAGCCAGCTCCAAGGAGTTCCCTGGCGTGGCAGTTCTTCAGACAATGTGCTGACGACAAGATACGAGTGGTTTGCATGCTGTGCAATCAGAGCCTGAAGCGAGGCATAAACATTTTTAACCTGAGCACAACCTGCATGACCAGGCATTTAAACGACACCTCAA
Organism: Bufo bufo; assembly: GCF_905171765.1. Classification (NCBI taxonomy): domain Eukaryota; kingdom Metazoa; phylum Chordata; class Amphibia; order Anura; family Bufonidae; genus Bufo; species Bufo bufo. The sequence continues at coordinate 635,807,347 of NC_053391.1, read as the reverse complement.
AAACCAAGAAAGGTCTCTGGCTCCTCCTGCTTCCTCTTCTGCTGCAGTCTCGACCTCTTCATCCACCTCTGGAGTGACAGTGCCACCTGCCACCCAGCAAACAGAGGATCTGCCAGCAACACCACCACCTGGGTCACCAAGCATCTCCACAATGTCCCACGGAAGCGTTCAGCTCTCCATCTCCCAAACAGTGGCGTAGGGATCACCATAGCAACCATAGCAGTGGCTATGGGGCCCTACGCCACTGGGGGGCCCGTCCGACCGCATTCATTTTTTTTTTTTTTTACACACACAGACACTACACACAGGCAGCCAGGAGGTGGCATAACTACCGGGGAAGCAGCTGCTTCGGGGCCCGACAGTTTATTTTCAAGTTAGTTAAATATCGATGTCTTAATGTTCAGGGCCCCCTTCTGTGGATGGCACTGTTTAGGGGAGAGGGATCTGTGTATGGCACTATTTAGGGGAGGGGGATCTGTGTATGGCACTATTTAGGGGAGGGGGGGATCTGTTGATGGCACTATTTAGGGGAGGGGGATCTGTTGATGGCACTATTTAGGGGAGGGGGATCTGTGGATGGCACTGTTTAGGGGAGAGGGATCTGTGGATGGCACTATTTAGGGGAGGGGGATCTGTGGATGGCACTATTTAGGGGAGGGGGATCTGTGTATGGCACTATTTAGGGGAGCGGGGATCTGTTGATGGCGCTATTTAGGGGAGGGGGATCTGTGGATGGCACTGTTTAGGGGAGGGGGATCTGTGGATGGCACTATTTAGGGGAGGGGGATCTGTGGATGGCACTATTTAGGGGAGGGGGATCTGTGGATGGCACTATTTAGGGGAGGGGGATCTGTGGATGGCACTATTTAGGGGAGAGGGGGATCTGTGGATGGCACTATTTAGGGGAGGGGGATCTGTGGATGGCACTATTTAGGGGAGAGGGATCTGTGGATGGCACTGTTTAGGGGAGGGGGATCTGTGGATGGCACGGGGGGGGGGGGCCCATAAATTTTTTTTGCTATGGGGCCCATGCATTTCTAGCTACGCCCCTGCTTCCAAACACTGGAGAGGAAGAGGAAGTACCCCCTACCCACCCGCGATCGCTAGCCCTGAATGCCAGCATTTCTAAATGACAGGCCTTTGAAATGCTGTCATTCCGTCTGGTGGAGACGGAGAGTTTTAAAGGCCTTATGGCGGTGGCTGTCCCACAGTACGTCATGCCCAGCCGCCACTACTTTTCCAGGCGAGCCATCCCTTCCCTGCACAACCAAGTGGGGGACAAAATCAGGTGTGCACTGCGCAACGCCATCTGTGGCAAGGTGCACCTCACTACGGATACGTGGACCAGTAAGCACGGTCAGGGACGTTATATCTCCATAACAGCACACTGGGTAAATGCAGTGGCGGCATGGCCTGAGGCGGATAGCAGTTTGGTGCATGTCCTTCCACCACCGAGGATTGCAGGGTACATCAGTTTGCCTCCTGTTGCTTCCTCCTCCTACTCCGCTTCCTCATCCTCTACCAGCTCCTCATCCGGTCAGCGTAACACCTTCACCACCAACTTCAGCACAGCCAGGGGTAAACGACAGCAGGCAGTTTTAAAACGTATCTGTTTGGAGGACAAACCCCACACCGCGCAGGAGCTGTGGACGGGCCTTGAACAACAGACCGAATAGTGGTTGGTACCAGTGAGCCTCAAGCCTGGCCTGGTAGTGTGCAATAATGGGCGAAATCTCGTAGCAGCTCTGGAACTAGTCGGTTTGACGCACATCCCTTGCCTGGCGCATGTGCTGAATTTGGTGGTGCAGAGATTCCTTAAAAATTACCCCGAATTACCCCGAGCTGCTGCATAAAGTGCGGGCCGTATCTGCGTGCTTACGATTGTCTCACCAATTTTTGGGTGTGATATACCACTGCTATACCTAGTATACAGGTTAAAAAAATTCACAAATTTTTCTGTTACATTTTCGGGTGAAATTCACAAATTTTTGGGTGTGATGTACCACTGCTATACCTAGTAGACAGGTTAAAAAAATTCACAGATTTGTCTGTTACATTTTCGGGTGAAATTCACCATTTTTTGGGTGTGATGCACCACTGCTATGCCTAGTGGACAGGTTAAAAAAATTCACAAATTTGTCTGTTACATTTTCGGGTGAAATTCACCAATTTTTGGGTGTGATGTAGCACTGCTATACCTAGTAGACAGGTTAAAAAAATTCACAAATTTGTCTGTTACATTTTCGGGTGAAATTCACCAATTTTTGGGTGTGATGTACCACTGCTATACCTAGTAGACAGGTTAAAAAAAATTCACAAATTTGTCTGTTACATTTTCGGGTGAAATTCACCAATTTTTGGGTGTGATGTACCACTGCTATACCTAGTAGACAGGTTAAAAAAATTCACAAATTTGTCTGATACATTTTCAGGTGAAATTCACAAATTTTTGGGTATAATATACCTAGTTGACAGCTTAATAAATTTCACAAATTTTTGTTTTATATTTTCGGGTGACAATAAACAATTTCTTTCTGTCATAGACCCCTGCTCTACCAAGTAGACAGGTTAATACATTTCACAAATTTTTCTTGGGTTGACATTTTACAATTTTGGACATGAATAAACCCCTGCTCTGCATAGGTGACAGGGAATAACATTTCAGAAATTCTTCTTTAATTGATGCACGCCACTTCCTTTCATACAATGCTTGTTGTCCCACATTTGCGCTTCAGTAATTTGTCACACATTTGCGCTTTAATAATTTGTCCCACATTTGCGCTTCAATAATTTGTCCCACATTTGCTCTTTACTAATTTGTCCCACATTTGCGCTTCAATAATTTGTCCCACATTTGCGCTTCAATAATTTGTCCCACATTTGCGCTTCAATAATTTGTCCCACATTTGCGCTTCAATAATTTGTCCCACATTTGCGCTTCAATAACTTTTCCCATATTTCCGCTCGATCCCAAAAAAATTTAATCCATTGATCTCCCTTGGATGTGGTCTCTCTTTCTAACGCTCCCTCTCCGGGGTGGAACCCTGATTCGCCGATAACCATGATCAACATGGTAGGCTCAGAAAAGAACATCGAAAGTTGATAGAGAAGATATCCAAATGGATGGTGGACGTCACGGGGGCACCTCTGCATAGGTGACAGGAACATAAATTTAAAAAAAATCGTCTGTTACATTGTCAGGTGGCATTTGACAAATTTTGCCGGATAGAAACCCCTGCTCTGCATAGGTGACGGAATAAAATTTCTGAAATTCTTCTTTAATTCATGCGTGCCACCTCCTTTCATTCAATGCTTAAACTTGCACAAGTTGTCCCACATTTGAGCTTTAATAATTTGTCCCACATTTGCGCTTCAATAATTTGTCCCACATTTGCACTTCAATAATTTGTCCCACATTTGCGCTTTGATAATTTGTCCCACATTTGCGCTTCAATAATTTGTCCCACATTTGCGCTTCAATAATTTGTCCCACATTTGTGCTTCAACTTTTCCCATATTTCCGCTCGATCAAAAAAAAATGCAATCCATTTATCTCTCTTGGATGTGGTCTCTCTTTCTCACGCTCCCTTTTCGGCGTGGAACCCTGATTCGCCGATAACCGTGATCAACATGGTAGGCTCAGAAAAGAACATCGAAAGTTGATAGAGAAGATATCCAAATGGATGGTGGACATCACAGGGACGTGCGATCAGGCAGAAGTTAGCTAGAGTCAACAAAGCGGCAGCAGGGCCTCTCCTGGCTAATGTTTCCAAATCAAAAATACCACAGTGACATTCCCTATAATTTTTTATTAATAATTCCAATAACAGGGCATCTTAAGAGTACTGTATTGTTATTTATCTTCACTACCTGCCTGAGTCGGGAGTGGGTAATTGCCGCGCGCCCCCTCCTTTCCTTCAATTCTTCAGTTTTAACAGCTTTTCCCACATTTTCGCTCGATCACAATTAAATATTATGCATTGATCTCCCTTGGATGTGGTCTCTCTTTCTCACGCTCCCTCTCCGGGGTGGAACCCTGATTCGCCGCTAACCGTGATTAACATGGTAGGCACAGAAAATAACATCGAAAGTTGATAGAGCAGATATCCAATTGGATCGTGAACATCACGGGGATGTGCGACATGGTGGGGCAGTATGTTTGCACACGCCTACACGAACTGACTGATGGTTCTGCCCCCTGCAACTTCTGGGTCTCCAAATTGGGCACATGGCCTGACCTTGCCCTTTACGCCTTGCAGGTGCTGGCTGCCCTGCAGCCAGTGTATTGTCTGAACGTGTGTTTAGCACGACTGGAGGGAGTTATCACAGATTTTATTTCCCAATGTTTTGGGGTATACCCGAATTTAAGAAAATATGAATAAATTTAAAACAAAAAAGCAGTGTAGGCTACCTCCTCCTCCACCGCCGCTTACACCTACACCACCACATCCACCGCCTCCTCAACCTCCTACTCCATATGGACCTCGTCCTCCTAGATCAAGAATATTAGTTTTAATTTTTACTTATTTTATGTTATTTGAAGTTATTTCCCTATCCACCTTTGTTTGCAAAGCACTTGCCATGCTATTAACCACATTTTGCTGGCATTTTCAGCCCTCTCGCCATTTTCCGTGACATTTTTAGAGCCATTTTAGTGCTCAAAAGTTCGGGTCCCTATTGACTTCAATTGGGTTCGGGTTCGGGGTCAAGTTCGGGTCCCGAACTCAAACTTTTTTGTGAAGTTTGGCCGAACCCGTCGAATCCGAAAATCCAGGTATCTGCTCAACTCTAATAATAATAATTAGAGATGAGCGATTGTTTAGATCCAAATTTATTTGTGGCGAATCGCGCAAAAAAATGGCTATCTCCTTGCTGCAGAGAGCCTTTATAGTGGTGTAGAACACTGTTCCTTGCAATAGCACGCATAGGGAGTCTGCTGTGGTAGTGAAACAATACTGTGAGTCAGTATGACATGTAGATGACAGGCGTCGCTCTTAGAATCACTGCACACTTCACTTATTTGGGCAGTTATGGGGCCAAAACTGACCAAATAACTCAAGTGTGAACGCAGCCTTACAAGTGGGTGTCAGCAGTAAGTTTGTGGCAGAAGCAGCAGTATCATCAGGAGGCCACAGGGTGCCACAATGACAGTGTGGAGGTGGCAGCATCAGCATCAGGAGGCCACTGAGTGGCACAATGACAGAGTCTGGAGGTGGCAGCAGCAGCATCAGGAGGAGGCCACAGGGTGGCACAATGACGGTGTGGAGGGGGCCGCAGCATCAGGAGGCCACAGAGTGGCACAATGACAGAGTGTGGAGGTGCCGGCAGCAGGAGAATAAGGAGGAGGCCACAGGGTGGCACAATGACAGTGTGGAGGTGGCAGCAGCATCAGGAGGAGGCCACAAAGTGGAACAATGACAGAATGTGGAGGTGGCAGAAGCAGCAGCATCAGGAGGAAGCCACAGGGAGGCACAATGACAGTGTGGAGGTGGCAGCAGCAGCAACAGGAGGCGACAGAGTGGCACAATGACAAAGTGTGGAGTTGGTGGCAGCAGCAGCATCAGGAGGCCACAGAGTGGCACAATGACAGAGTGTGGAGGTGACGGGAGCAGCAGCATCAGGAGGAGGGCAAAATGGTGGCACAATGGCAGTGTGGAGGTGGAAGCAGCATCAGGAGGCCACAGAGTGGCACAATGACAGAGTGTGGAGTTAAAGGCAACAGCATCAGGAAGAGGCCACAGAGTAGCACAATTACAATGTGAAGGTGGCAGTAGCAGCATCAGGAGGCCACAGAGTGGCACAATGACAGAGTGTGGAGGTGGCAGAGGCAGCAGCGTCAGCATCAGGAGGAGGCCACAGAGTGGCACAATGACAGTGTGGAGGTGGCAGCAGCAGAATCAGGAGTCCTCAGAGTGGAACAATGACAGAGTGTGGAGGTGGCGGCAGCAGCAGCATCAGGTGGAGCCCACATGGTGGCATACTGACAGTGGGGAGGTGGCAGCAGCAGCAGGATCAGGAGGCCACAGAGTGGCACAATGACAGAGTGTGGAGGTGGCGGGAACAGCAGCATCAGGAGGAGGCCACAGAGTGGCACAATGACAGTGTGTAGGTGGAAGCAGCATTAGGAGGCTACAGAGTGGCACAATGACAGAGTGTGGAGGTAGTGGAAGCAGATAGCATCAGGAGGAGGCCACAGAGTGGCACAATGACAGTGTGGAGGTGGCAGCAGCAGCATCAGGAGGAGGCCACAAGGTGGCACAATGACAGTGTGGAGCTGGCAGCAGCATCAGGATGCCACAGAGTGGCACAATTACAGAGTCTGGAGCTGGCGTGAGTAGCAGCATCTGGAGGAGGCCACATTGTGGCACAATGACAGTGTGGAGCTGGCAGCAGCATCAGGAGGCCACAGAGTGATGCAATGGCAGAATGTGGAGGTGGCGGCAGCAGCAGCATCAGGAGGAGGCCGCAGATTGGCACAATGACAGTGTGGAAGTGGCAGCAGCAGCATCAGGAGGCCACAGAGTGGAACAATAACAGACTGTGGAGGTGGCGGCAGCAGCATCATTAGGAGGAGGCCACAGGGTGGCACAATGACAGTGTGGAGGTGGCAGCAGCAATAGAAGGCCGCAGATTTGGACAATGACAAAGTGTGGAGGTGACAGGAGCAACAGCATCAGGTTGAGGCCACTGGGTGGCACAATGACATTGTGGAGGTGGTAGTGGCAGCATCAGGAGGCCACAGAGTTGCACAATGGCAGAGTGTGGAGGTGGCGGCAGCAGCAGCATCAGGAGGAGGCCACAGGGTTCGACAATGACAGTGTTGAGGTTGCAGCAGCAGCATCAGGAGGCCACAGAGTGGCACAATGACTGCGTGTGGAGGTGGCGGCAGCATCAGCATCAGGAAGAGGCCACAGAGTGGCATAATGACAGTGTTGAGGTGGCAGCAGCAGCATCAGAAGGCCACAGAGTGGAACAATGACAGACTGTGGAGGTGGCGGCAGCAGCATCATTAGAGGAGGCCACAGGGCGGCACAATGACAGTGTGGAGGTGGCAGCAGCAATAGAAGGCTGCAGATTGGGACAATGACAAAGTGTGGAGGTGACTGGAGCACAGGCATCAGGTTGAGGCCACAGGGTTCCACAATGACAGTGTTGAGGTTGCAGCAGCAGCATCAGGAGGCCACAGAGTGGCACAAAGTACTAAGTGTGGAGGTGGTGGCAGCAGCAGCATCAGGAGGAGGTCACAGGGTGGTACAATGACAGTGTGGAGGTGGCAGCAGAATCAGGAGGCCACAGAGTGACACAATGACAGAGTGTAGTGGTGGCGGCAGCAGCAGCATCAGGAATAGGCCACAGAGTGGCAAAATTACAGTGTGGAGGTGGCAGTGGCATCATCAGGAGGCCACAGAGTGGCACAATGACAGTGTGGAGGTGGCAGCAGCATCAGGAGGCCACAAAGTGGCACAATGACAGAGCATGGAGGCGGCAGCATCAGGCGGAGGCCACAGGGTGGCACAATGACAGTATGGAGGTGGCAGCAGCATCAGGAGGACACAGAGTGACACAATGACAGTGTGGAGGTGGCAGCAGCATCAGGAGACCACAGAGTGGCACAATGACAGTATAGATGTGGCAGCAGCATCAGGAGGCCACAGAGTGGCACAATGACAGTGTGCAGGTGGCGGTAGCAGCAGCATCAGGAGGAGGCCACAGAGTGGCACAATTGCAGTGTGAAGGTGGCAGCAGCAGCACCAGTAGGCCACAGAGTAGCACAATAACAGAGTGCTAAGGTGGCAGAAGCAGCATCAGGAGGCCACAGAGTGGCACAATGACAGAGTGTGGAGGTGGTGGCAGCAGCAGCATCAGGAGAAGGCCACAGGGTGGCACAATGACAGTGTGGAGGTGGCAGAAGCAGCATCAGGAGGCCACAGAGTGGCACAATGACAGAGTGTGGAGGTGGCGGGAGCAGCAGCATCAGGAGGAGGCCACAGATTGGCATAAGGACAGTGTGGATGTGGCAGCAGCAGCATCAGAGGGGCCAAAGAGTGGCACAATCACAGAGTGTGGAGGTGGCAGCAGTAATAGGAGGAGGCCACAGGGTGGCACAATGCCATTGTGGAGGTAGCATAAAATAAAAATAAATCCTTGCAATCGTATCTTCTTTTTTAATATACAGTTGCAAGAAAAAGTATGTGAACCCTTTGGAATGATATGGATTTCTGCCCAAATTGGTCATAAAATGTGATCAATAGACAATCACAGTCTGCTTAAACTAATAACACACAAATAATTAAATGTTACCATGTTTTTATTGAACACACTATGTAAACATTCACAGTGCAGGTGGGAAAAGTATGTAAACCCTTGGATTTAATAACTGGTTGAACCTCCTTTGGCAGCAATAACTTCAACCAAACGTTTCCTGTAGTTGCAGATCAGATGTGCACAACGGTCAGGAGTAGTTTCTTGACAATTCCTCTTTACAGAACTGTTTCAGTTCAGCAATATTCTTGGGATGTCTGGTGTGAATCGCTTTCTTGAGGTCATGCCACAGCATCTCAATCGGGTTGAGGTCAGGACTCTGACTGGGCCACTCCAGAAGGCGTATTTTCTTCTGTTTAAGCCATTCTGTTGTTGATTTACTTCTATGCTTTGGGTCGTTGTCCTGTTGCAACACCAATCTTCTGTTAAGCTTCAGCTGGTGGACAGATGGCCTTAAGTTCTCCTGCAAAATGTCTTGATAAACTTGGCAATTTATTCTTCCTCTGATGATAGCAATCCGTAAAGGCCCTGACGCAGCAAAGCAGCCCCAAACCATGATGCCACCACCACGATACTTCACAGTTGGGATGAGGTTTTGATGTTGGTGTGCTGTGCCTCTTTTTCTCCACACATAGTGTTGTGTGTTTCTTCCAAACAACTCAACTTTGGTTTTATCTGTCCACAGAATATTTTGCCAGTACCGCTGTGGAACATCCAGGTGCTCTTGTGCAAACTGTAAACGTGCAGTAATGTTTTTTTTGGACAGCAGTGGCTTCCTCTGTGGTATCCTCCCATGAAATCCATTCTTGTTTAGTGTTTTACGTATCGTAGATTCGCTAACAGGGATGTTAGTATATGCCAGAGACTTTTGTAAGTCTTTAGCTGAAACTCTAGGATTCTTCTTCACCTCATTGAGCAGTCTGCACTGTGCTCTTGCAGTCATCTTTACAGGATGGCCACTCCTAGGGAGAGTAGCAGCAGTGCTGAACTTTCTCCATTTATAGACAATTTGTCACATTTTATGACGAATTTGTGCAGAAATCCATATCATTCCAAAGGGTTCACATACTTTTTCTGTATCCAAAGTGAAATGTCCCAACAATCAGCACGCGTTTCGGCGATATGCCTTCCTCAACAGGTACAGGTACAGGTACCTTTTGATGAAGGCATATCGCCGAAACGCATCCTGGTTGTTGGGACATTTCACTTTGGATGGAATAAAACAGATATATTGAAAAAGAAGATACGACTGCCGGGATTTATTTTTATTTTTCAAGTGGAGGTTGCGCCTTCCTGTAGCAGCATTCACAAACGGACAAGTGCTGACCAGCTGGATTATTTATTAAGTGTGGAGGTAGCAGCACCAACAGGAGGCCACAGAGTGGCACAATGACAGAGTGTGGAGGTTGCAGGAGTAGCAGCATTGGGAGGAGGCCACAGGGTGGCACAATGACAGTGTGGAGGTGGCAACAGCATCAGGAGGCCACAGAGTGGCACAATGACAGTGTGGAAGTGGCAGCAGCATCAGGAGGAGGCCACAGGGTTCCTCAATGACAGTGTGGAGGTGGCAGCAGCAGCATCAGGAGGCCACCGAGTGGCACAGTGACAGAGCGTCGAGGTGGCGGCAGCAGCAGCATCAGGAGGACACCACACAGTTGCACAATGAGAGTGTGGAGGTGGCAGGAGCAGCATCAGGAGGCCACAGGGTTGCACAATGACAGTGTGGAGGTGGCAACAGCATCATTAGGCCACAGGGTGGCACAATGACAGTGTGGAGGTGGCAGCAGCAGCATCAGGAAACCTGAGTGGCATCAGGAGGAGGCCACAGAGTGGCACAATGACAGTGTGGAGGTGGCAGCAGCAGCATCAGGAGGCCACAGAGTGACACAAAGACAGTGCGGTCTCCTGATGCATCCACAGAGCAGCAGGAGACCACAGAGCGACCAGTTGACAGATTGGGGAGGTGGGTGCAATTCCAGTACCATCTGAAGATAGAGGGTGAAAGAAGGAGCACTTGGCATCAGATATCAGGCGGGTGACAGCATGAGAATAGTAGCTGAGGCAGATATTCAGAATGAACTGGTCTTTTTTGTCAAAGTGTTGGTGTGGCACCATGGATGATCTAGTCTGATGCATCAGGCATTGGTGGGTGGAAATCCTGGCTGATCCACTCCTGATTCATCTTGACAAAGGTCAGTCTCTTCACATTTTGGGTGGACAGGCAAGTTCTTTTTGGGGTAACTATGGCCCCTGCCGCACTAAACAACTGCTCTGATGCCACACTACTGGCCGGGCAGGACAGCTTTTCCAGGGCAAACTCTGCCAGTGGTGGCCACAAATCCAGTTTGGCTGCCCAGTAGTCCAGCGGATCTTCCATTTGGGGTGGCAGGGTGCTGTCTAAGTATGCCACCCCCTGTTGGTTCAGGTCCTGCTCCAGGTCTAGCTGCTGCTGCTAGTGAGTAGTTTCTTCACTAGGCTGGTGAAGAAAGCTGCTCATCTGCGACTCCATGACAGAAGAACGTGAGCGCAGAGGGCCTCCCCAGGTCAGACCTGCGAGAGGATGGAAGATGGCGCAGATAGGCAGAGGCCAACTGACTACATAGGATGTCTCTATAGTAGTTCAGTTTGTCCTCCCTTTCAGCGGCTGTAAAAAAGGCCCCCATTTTGGACTGGTAGCGAGGGTCCAACAAGGTTGAGAGCCAGAAGTTATCCCTCTACTCGGAGGGACTCCCTGCCTCCATCTCCACCGCATACTGCCATGGTGTGTCTGGGTCCTCTGCCTCGTCTTCCTCATCACCCTGTAGCTCCTCTGGCTGCTCCTGCTCCTCCTTCCCTGTCACCTGTGTAGAAAAAACACCCATTTCGCTACACATTGCTTGTGCTCCAATGTCCTCCTCCTCCAGTTCAGCCCCCACAGGGCTCATGTGGCTGTGAGATCTAGGCGCCACGTCTTTAGTCCCCTGACCAGCCAGATTTACCAGCATCTGTTCGAGGACATGAAGCAGTGGAATGACATTGTTCATCCCGTAGTCCTGGCGACTGACAAATAACGTGGCCTCCTCAAAGGACCTGAGTAAACGGCAGGTGTCACACATGAGCTGCCACTGGCACACATAGAAGTTACACAGGGGAGTACTCCTGTCCGCTTGGATCATCAAGAAATCTTTTATGGCCTTTCTCTGTTCATATAGTCGGTCCAACATATGGAGGGTTGAATTCCAACGGGTGGAACCGTCGCATATCAGCCAATGTTGCGGGATGCCGTTCTGCCGCTGCAGCACAAGGATGGTGTGCTCTGCGGTGTACGAGTGGCTGAAGTACATGCAAAGATTCCTGGTCATTTTTAGGATGTCTTGCAGATGGGTAGAAGACTTCAGGAACCGCTTGACAACCAGATTGAACACGTGTGCCATGCTGGTCGCATGGCTCAGCCCTCCTTGCCGCAGCGCCGACACCATGTTCTTCCCGTTGTTGGTCACCATGGTACCAATTTTCAGTTGTCACAGAGAAAGCCAGGATTCGATTTCTTGATGAAAGACACGGATCAGTTCCTCCCTTGTGTGACTTTGTTCACCCAGGTAAACGAGGTGCAGAACAGCATGACACTGCCGTGCCCTGCACTTATGGTATGCTGGAGGGGCACTGTGAACTGTCCCTGCAGTGAAGGCTGAGGACACAGTAGAGGATGAGGAGGCAGAGGCGGACATTGTCGCAAGACCAATGACATGAGAACGTGGAGGCAGAAGCGGCGTCCCATGGCCTAGTTCCTGGTATGGCTGTACAAGAACCACATTCACCCAGTGGGCCGTAAAGGACATGTATTGTCCCTGATCGTAGTTACAGATCCACACGTCGGCACTGACGTACACTTTGGCAGACACCGACAGGCTCAAGGACTGGCCCACCTTCTGTTCTACATACATGTGCAGGGCTGGTACTGTCAAAGAAATGATGGCTTGGAACTCTCCACCTCGGCTTGACACAAGTCATCAGTTCTCTGAAAGGTGCAGAGTCCACCACTTGGAAAGGGAGGGACTGCAGCACCAGCAACTTGGCCAGGGGCACGTTCAGCTTCTGCGCCGTTGGAAGAGTGCACGCACACTGTTGTATCTTGGCAATCGCTTCGGTGATCGATTGATGACGGAATGACTAACGAGGAGTAGGAGAAAGAGCAGGAGCATCAGGACCAGCAGATGATGGGAAGGACAGACAGCTCCCTTTGGCTGAGGTGGTGGAACCTTGACTGCCTGAAATCTGGCGTGTGCCACTGGGTGATGTAGTGGTTTCTGCAGCAGGCTGGACCACCACATCGGAGCCACTGTTCTCCCAGGCCATTTTATGGTGACGCTACATATGTTGACACAGAGCCATGGTGCCAACATTGGCACCCTGGCCATGCTTCACCTTCTGCCCACAGATTCTACAGATTGCCATGTTCACCTCCTCCGGCGGCTTAACAAAAAACTGCCACACCACTGAGTAGGTGATTTTATCCCTGACACTCCGCACTGACAGACTGCTACCGCCGCAGTATCCGCGAACATCTGCACCACTACTTTCTGGACAGGTAGGCTCCTGCGAAGTGGGTGGTCTACCCCGGGCACGTTTGGCTTCCGACCTCCCACTGCTGCCACCATGGTGACTCCTGGCCACGCTAGCGACTTGCTGGCTCCGCCGCTGACTCACAGGCAAGCTGCCAACCTCTTCTCCCAATGATGATGATGCCCCTAATTCAACCGGCTCCCAAGTGTGATCAGCTACATCATCATCATCGAGTACTGTCTGCACGTCACTGATGTCCTCCTCAACGGTCTCTGGGTCAGGAGCCTGAGCGCTCGCATGCCACTCTCCTCATCACTACCTGCCCGCCTACCGGAGGAAGCGGTGGATGTCTCCTCCACATCTTGGCTGGCCAGTAGCTGCTGAATGTCCTCTAGTAGCTTGCCCTCACTGTATAGTGGAGCTGAGCCCATAGAATATAATACTTCTCTGGCTGAGGGAACAGATAAGAACAGAGACAGTTTGAGGCCAGATGAGGGCACAGGGCCTGCTCCCGGGCCATGCCAACTAAAGGTTGTGTCTGACAAACCCACCGACTCTTGGCTGTGGGTTTCTGATGTCACTTGCGACAAAGTCGAAGATCGAGTCAACCGTTGATGAACTGCTGGGTTGCTGGTCAAGACACGACCGCTAGCTGACACTGGGAGCTCAGGCCTATCGAACTGACCCCTGCTGCCACGGCCCCTTACTCTGCTGTGACCTCTGCCTGCGCCAGAAACATTTAGGCCTCTGCCACTCCCCTGCACAGGGCCTGGCACTTCTCTGTCTGACATACTGTGAGATCAAATAAATAAATAGAAAGGAAATTAAAACACCTCAAAAAAGTCTGTAATTTTCTCACTTCACCACACAATGGCTAATAAGTCCTTTTTTTTGCCACTAATGCACGCCTAAAAGGGCTTTAGAACGTATAACTGCACCGCTGAACGGCAAATATATATTTTTTTGTCACTAATACACGCAAAAAAGGGCTTTAGAACATATAACTGCACCACTGAAAAGCAAATATATATATTTTTTGCCACTAATACACGCAAAAAAGGGCTTTAGAACATATAACTGCACCACTGAACGGCAAATATATATTTTTTTGCCACTTATACACACCAAAAAGGGCTGAAATTTTCTTACTTCACCACACAACGGCAAATACTTTTTTTTGTGCCACTAATACACTCCAAAAAGGGCTTTAGAAAATATAACTGCACCACTGAACGGCAAATAATATAGATTTTTGTGCGACTAATACACGCCAAAAAGGACTTTAGAACATATAACCGCATCGCTTAACGGCAAATAGGCCCTTTCTTTTTTCCACTTATATACACCACAAAAGGCTTTAGAACATATAACTGCACCACTGAACAGCAAATAATATATATTTATTTTCCACTAATACATGCCAAAAAGGGCTTTAGAACATATAACTGCATTGCTGAATGGCAAATAGGCCCTTACTTTTTTCCACTTATATACGCCACAAAAGGCTTCAAAACATATAACTGCACCACTGAACGGCAAATAATATATATTTTTTTGCCACTAATACACGCCAAAAAGGGCTTTAGAACGTATAACTGCACCGCTGAACGGCAAATATATATTTTTTTGTCACTAATACACGCAAAAAAGGGCTTTAGAACATATAACTGCACCACTGAAAAGCAAATATATATATTTTTTGCCACTAATACACGCAAAAAAGGGCTTTAGAACATATAACTGCACCACTGAAAAGCAAATATATATTTTTTTGTATAAAAAGTATGGTGGCTCACTATCGCCTGTGACTATGGGTGGGTGCTGCTAAGCCTAATGACTCACCCAGTCAAAAAGGTTAATATTGTATACAGAGAGGCTGAGCACTCTCCCAATGGACCACACAAAGACTATTCAAAAATTATTAGATTTATTACACCAATATATAGATCTAAAAACAAAATCACAATGAAATAAATTCCACAATAAAATTACACATTAAGAATAATATTAAAATTGTTGTTCAGATAAAAAGCATAAAATTTTATGATTGCGGTGGTATACAAAAGGGTAACATATACAACTTGAATAAAAAGGATGTGTCCTAATTGGAAAAAACAAGAGGATCGATAATGGATTATTCGACACTATGAGAATAAATTTTCGACTATAAGAAGATATATATTCGAATAAATATGAAAATTTTCGGATGATTGTCCAAACTGAAATTTTCGATTATGTGAAGATAAATATTCGAATGAATAGGAAAATAAATTTTCGAATGAATGTCCAGACTGAAATTCGGTATAGACTTATAGTTATTCTATCGATAATAATCAGTCGATATTCCCTGTATGGCAAAACGAAATACACACTAATACCGTCTGACTATAGCACACGGTGGCGTCCCACGTGGCTGATAGAGTCAGAGTCGGCGGTACCTGTTTGTAGCAGTTCAGCAGGTGCAGTGTGAATATTGTAACCCTCCGTGTAGAGATTCTTTGATAAAGAGATTGATTTCAGCTCTGTCACTTCAAGGGTTTAAATGGTTTGAATGTTCGCTATGTGTTATAAGAGTCCATCAGGGTAAAAAGGGGTCGATTCAAATCGTTAGAATCAGGACGTCCATCAGCTGATGTGCGGGTCTTTTGAAACCATCGTTTACTCCTATTTGGTGCGTGTGTTTTTTGTAATTTTTCTGTATCTTCTCTTGTGGCCATTCGTGTTCTTGATATTGATGGTGTCTCTGAGGTGATCTTTCTCGAGGGGCTCTGTGATCCCAATCTTCCTGTCTGTTCCTCAGATTGTATGGATGTGAGATGGGTGAAGGTGAGTAACGTGGTCTGTTCGGTGAATATTTCGTGTGATTGTAATGCTGTCTTGTGCGTGCTCTGTGGTGTGGTGGTGTCTGATCTAAAAAATGATCGCTGTTGAGTGCTTCATATCAATTGGAGGTTGGGATAGTGGACCTAGTTTGTATTGTGGCTTGTGGAAAATTAGTGTCATTAAATTGTGTGGGTTCTTTACTGTGTATGTTTTCTGATTGGAAATGGTCCACACTTTGAATGTATGGAACATTTTGGTGCCTTTTTTCATAATGATTAAATTTTTTATATTTTCTTTCAATGATGACATTCTCCAATTTATCTATACTCCTGCAGAGTCTTTCCTGCCAGGAATTGAATTCTTCGTCTTTTGGAAATTTCTCTATAATTTCTTTCATTTTAGAAATTTTAACCGTAGTTTCATCTAAGATTTGGGTCCTTCTTTTGATAATTAATTGGATCAGTAATACTGACTGATCAAATAGAAGTTTTTCCCATTCTTTGATGAAATCCGTATTGACGAGATCCTGTGCTGGGGTTTTAGATAATAACAGGCCTTTAGGGATATATCCATTCTCTATGTATTGCAAAAGTGATCTAATCTCCCATCTTTGTTTAACCCCTTAAGGACTCAGCCCTATTTCACCTTAAGGACTTGGCCATTTTTTGCAAATCTGACCAGTGTCACTTTAAGTGCTCATAACTTTAAAACGCTTTGACTTACCCAGGCCGTTCTGAGATTGTTTTTTCGTCACATATTGTACTTCATGACACTGCTAAAAATGGGTCAAAAAAGTTAATTTTTTTGCATAAAAAAATAAAATTTTTACCAAAATTTTTTAAAAATTAGCAAATGTCAAAGTTTCAGTTTCTCTACCTCTGTAATACATAGTAATACCCCCAAAAATTGTGATGACTTTACATTCCCCATATGTCTACTTCATGTTTGTAGCATTTTGGGAATGATATTTTATTTTTTGGGGATGTTACAAGGCTTAGAAGTTTAGAAGCAAATTTTGAAATTTTTCAGAAATCTTCAAAATCCCACTTTTTATGGACCAGTTCAGGTTTGAAGTCATATTGTGAGGCTTAGATAATAGAAACCTCCCAAAAATGACCCCATTCTAGAAACTACACCCCTCAAGGTATTCAAAGCTGTTTCTGCAAACTGTATTAACCCTTTAGGTCTTCCACAAGAGTTAATGGCAGATTGAGAAACAATTTAGAATTTTCTATTTTTTGGAAAATTTTCCAATATAATCAATTTTTTCCAGGAGTAAAACAGGGGTTAACTGCCAAACAAAACTCAAAATGGGTTGCCCTGATTCTGTAGTTTGCAAAAACACCCCATATGTGGTCGTAAACTACTGTTTGGCCAAACGGGAGCACATAGAAGGAGGGGAACACCATATGGGTTTTGGAAGGCAGATTTTGCAGGACTGGTTTTGTTTATACCATGTCCCATTTGAAGCCCCCTGTTGCACCCCTAGAATAGAAATTTAAAAAAAGTGACTGCATCTAAGAAAGTACACCCCTCAAGGTATTCAAAACTGGGTTTACAAACTTTGTTAACCCTTTAGGTGCTCCACAAGAGTTATTGGCAGATGGAGAAACAATTTAGAAATTTCTATTTTTTGGAAAATTTTCCAATATAATCAATTTATTCCAGGAGTAAAACAAGGGTTAACTGCCAAACAAAACTCAAAATGGGTTGCCCTGATTCTGTAGTTTGCAAAAACACCCCATATGTGGTCGTAAACTACTGTTTGGCCAAACGGGAGCACATAGAAGGAGGGGAACACCATATGGGTTTTGGAAGGCAGATTTTGCAGGACTGGTTTTGTTTATACCATGTCCCATTTGAAGCCCCCTGTTGCACCCCTAGAATAGAAATTTCAAAAAAGTGACTCCATCTAAGAAAGTACACCCCTCAAGGTATTCAAAACTGGGTTTACAAACTTTGTTAACCCTTTAGGTGCTCCACAAGAGTTATTGGCAGATGGAGAAACAATTTAGAAATTTCAATTTTTGGGAAAATTTTCCAATATAATCAATTTTTTCCAGGAGTAAAACAGGGGTTAACTGCCAAACAAAACTCAAAATGGGTTGCCCTGATTCTGTAGTTTGCAAAAACACCCCATATGTGGTCGTAAACTACTGTTTGGCCAAACGGGAGCACATAGAAGGAGGGGAACACCATATGGGTTTTGGAAGGCAGATTTTGCAGGACTGGTTTTGTTTATACCATGTCCCATTTGAAGCCCCCTGTTGCACCCCTAGAATAGAAATTTCAAAAAAGTGACTCCATCTAAGAAAGTACACCCCTCAAGGTATTCAAAACTGGGTTTACAAACTTTGTTAACCCTTTAGGTGTTCCACAAGAGTTATTGGCAGATGGAGAAACAATTTAGAAATTTCAATTTTTTGGAAAATTTTCCAATATAATCAATTTTTTCCAGGAGTAAAACAAGGGTTAACTGCCAAACAAAACTCAAAATGGGTTGCCCTGATTCTGTAGTTTGCAAAAACACCGCATATGTGGTCGTAAAGTACTGTTTGGCCAAAAGGGAGCACATAAAAGGAGGGGAACACCATATGGGTTTTGGAAGGCAGATTTTGCAGGACTGGTTTTGTTTATACCATGTCCCATTTGAAGCCCCCTGTTGCACCCCTAGAATAGAAATTTCAAAAAAGTGACTCCATCTAAGAAAGTACACCCCTCAAGGTATTCAAAACTGGGTTTACAAACTTTGTTAACCCTTTAGGTGTTCCACAAGAGTTATTGACAGATGGAGAAACAATTTAGAAATTTCTATTTTTTGGAAAATTTTCCAATATAATCTATTTATTCCAGGAGTAAAACAAGGGTTAACTGCCCTGATTCTGTAGTTTGCAGAAACACCCCATATGTGGTCGTAAACTACTGTTTGGCCAAACGGGAGCACATAGAAGGAGGGGAACACCATATGGGTTTTGGAAGGCAGATTTTGCAGGACTGGTTTTGTTTATACCATGTCCCATTTGAAGCCCCCTGTTGCACCCCTAGAATAGAAATTTCAAAAAAGTGACTCCATCTAAGAAAGTACACCCCTCAAGGTATTCAAAACTGGGTTTACAAACTTTGTTAACCCTTTAGGTGCTCCACAAGAGTTATTGGCAGATGGAGAAACAATTTAGAAATTTCAATTTTTTGGAAAATTTTCCAATATAATCAATTTTTTCCAGGAGTAAAACAGGGGTTAACTGCCAAACAAAACTCAAAATGGGTTGCCCTGATTCTGTAGTTTGCAAAAACACCCCATATGTGGTCGTAAACTACTGTTTGGCCAAACTGGAGCACATAGAAGGAGGGGAACACCATATGGGTTTTGGAAGGCAGATTTTGCAGGACTGGTTTTGTTTATACCATGTCCCATTTGAAGCCCCCTGTTGCACCCCTAGAATAGAAATTTCAAAAAAGTGACTCCATCTAAGAAAGTACACCCCTCAAGGTATTCCAAACTGGGTTTACAAACTTTGTTAACCCTTTAGGTGCTCCACAAGAGTTATTGGCAGATGGAGAAACAATTTAGAAATTTCTATTTTTTGGAAAATTTTCCAATATAATCAATTTATTCCAGGAGTAAAACAAGGGTTAACTGCCAAACAAAACTCAAAATGGGTTGCCCTGATTCTGTAGTTTGCAGAAACACCCCATATGTGGTCGTAAACTACTGTTTGGCCAAACGGGAGCACATAGAAGGAGGGGAACACCATATGGGTTTTGGAAGGCAGATTTTGCAGGACTGGTTTTGTTTATACCATGTCCCATTTGAAGCCCCCTGTTGCACCCCTAGAATAGAAATTTCAAAAAAGTGACTCCATCTAAGAAAGTACACCCCTCAAGGTATTCAAAACTGGGTTTACAAACTTTGTTAACCCTTTAGGTGTTCCACAAGAGTTATTGGCAGATGGAGAAACAATTTAGAAATTTCAATTTTTGGGAAAATTTTCCAATATAATCAATTTTTTCCAGGAGTAAAACAGGGGTTAACTGCCAAACAAAACTCAAAATGGGTTGCCCTCATTCTGTAGTTTGCAAAAACACCCCATATGTGGTCGTAAACTACTGTTTGGCCAAACGGGAGCACATAGAAGGAGGGGAACACCATATGGGTTTTGGAAGGCAGATTTTGCAGGACTGGTTTTGTTTATACCATGTCCCATTTGAAGCCCCCTGTTGCACCCCTAGAATAGAAATTTCAAAAAAGTGACTCCATCTAAGAAAGTACACCCCTCAAGGTATTCAAAACTGGGTTTACAAACTTTGTTAACCCTTTAGGTGTTCCACAAGAGTTATTGGCAGATGGAGAAACAATTTAGAAATTTCAATTTTTTGGAAAATTTTCCAATATAATCAATTTTTTCCAGGAGTAAAACAAGGGTTAACTGCCAAACGAAACTCAAAATGGGTTGCCCTGATTCTGTAGTTTGCAAAAACACCGCATATGTGGTCGTAAAGTACTGTTTGGCCAAACGGGAGCACATAAAAGGAGGGGAACACCATATGGGTTTTGGAAGGCAGATTTTGCAGGACTGGTTTTGTTTATACCATGTCCCACTTGAAGCCCCCTGTTGCACCCCTAGAATAGAAATTTCAAAAAAGTGACTCCATCTAAGAAAGTACACCCCTCAAGGTATTCAAAACTGGGTTTACAAACTTTGTTAACCCTTTAGGTGTTCCACAAGAGTTATTGACAGATGGAGAAACAATTTAGAAATTTCTATTTTTTGGAAAATTTTCCAATATAATCAATTTATTCCAGGAGTAAAACAAGGGTTAACTGTCCTGATTCTGTAGTTTGCAGAAACACCCCATATGTGGTCGTAAACTACTATTTGGCTAAACGGCAGGACATAGAAGAAGGGGAACGTCATATGGTTTTTGGAAGGCAGATTTTGCTGGACTGGTTTATTTACACCATGTACCCTTTCAAGCCCCCTGATGCACCCCTAGAGTAGAAACTCTATAAAAGTGACCCCATCTAGGAAACTACGGGATAAGGTGGTTGTTGTTTTGGGACTATTTTAGGGGTAAATATGATTTTTGGTTGCTCTATATTACTCTTTTTTGAGGCAATGTAACAAAAAAAAAATTCTAAAATTGTTTCTACATTCGCTATTTAGTTTTGTGGAACACCTAAAGGGTTAACATAGTTTGTAAAGTAACTTTTGAATACCTTGAGGGGTGTAGTTTCTTAGATGGGGTCACTTTTTTGGAGTTTCTAGTCTAGGCTACATCAGGGGGGGCTTCTAATGGGACATGGTGTCAAAAAAAAAACTGTCCATCAAAATCTGCCTTCCAGAAACCGTATGGAGTTCCCATCATTCTATGCCCTGCCGTGCGGCTATATAGCCATTTACGACCACTTATGGGGTGTTTCTGCAAACTACAGAATCAGTGCCATAAATATTGAGTTTTGTTTGGCTGTTAACCCTTGCTTTATTACCGGCAAAAAGGATTCAAATGGAAATTTTGCCCAAAAATGGGTGTTTTGGCACCGTTTTTATTTTATATTTTTAACACCGTTCATCCGAGGCGTTTGGTCAAAATTTATTTTTATAGCGACGACTTTTACGCACGCGACGATGCTCAATATGTATGGCTCTCAGACTTTGGAGACACTAAGCAGGCATCCTAAAAACTGCAACCCTCCAGATGTTGTAAAACTACAATTCCCACCATGCCCTGCTGATGGCTGTAGGTTGTCTGGGCATGCTGGGAGTTATAGTTTTACAACATCTGGAGGGCCGCAGTTTGAGGATGCCTGCTCTAAAACTAATATTTTTTTGTGGGAAAAAAATTGTTTCCGTGTCTCCAAAGTCTGAGAGCCATAGTTTTTTATGTTCTCTAGTAGACTGTTGGGGATTATAAAAATTTAGTACTCCATGGAAGTGTGGTACTCCCTGAAGCAATTGATAATGCAGAGGCCCGGATGATCGGGGAACGTGTCACATTGAGTAGTGGTGTCCTTCCGTATCCCCCTCTTGTGACACACTCTGCATCTTTTTTGGGTTCGTCCCTTCTTTCCAGTATGGGGGACCACACCTGGAAAGTGTTGGCCAGGGACGATCCGGGCGCCTCCAATTCCCGAGGTACTCCGGCCTGCTCTTTCCCGGTCCGAAAAGATCAGGTCTTTGAGGACTGCCTCATAGAATTGGAGGAATGTCCCTGTGCTGCCAGCGCTTCGGGATAGTACAAAAGAGTTGTACATGGCAACCTGTACCAAGTAGACCGCAACTTTTTTGTACCATGCCCGGGTTTTGCGCATGGCATTATATGGCTTGAGGACTTGATCAGAGAGATCAACTCCTCCCATATACCGATTGTAGTCGACGATACAATCGGGCTTGAGGACCGTTGCCGCAGTACCTCGCACAGGGACTGGGGTGGTGCTGTTACCGTGGATTGTGGACAGCATAAGGACATCCCTCTTGTCCTTATATCTGACCAGCAACAGGTTTCCACTGGTAAGTGCACGGGTCTCACCCCTGGGGATAGATACCTGGAGGGGGTGGGCAGGGAGGCCGCGTTGATTTTTCCGCACGGTCCCACAAGCGAACGTGGATCTGGCGGCAAGGGACCTGAACAAGGGAATGCTGGTATAAAAGTTGTCCACGTACAAGTGGTAACCGTTATCCAGCAGTGGGTACATAAGGTCCCACACGAGTTTCCCGGTAACACCCAGAGTGGGGGGACATTCTGGGGGTTGAATCCGGGAATCTCGCCCCTCGTACACACGAAATTTGTAAGTGTACCCTGAGGTACTCTCACAAATTTTGTATAGCTTCACGCCATACCTCGCCCGCTTTGTGGGAATATATTGGCGGAAACTGAGTCTCCCCTTGAACGCAACGAGAGACTCATCAACCGCGACCTCCCTTCCAGGTACGTAGGCCTGCTGAAATGTGGCCCCAAAGTGATCGATGACCGGTCCGTATCTTATACAGCCGGTCATAGGCAGGATCACCTCGGGGTGGACATGCTGCATTATCGGAATAATGCAGACATTTCCGGATGGCCTCAAACCGGGGACGTGTCATGGCCATACTGTACAGTGGGGTCTGGTATAGGACGTCCCCACTCCAGTATTGCCTGACACTGGGTTTTTGGACTAGACCCATATGCAGCACGAGGCCCCAAAATGTCCTCATCTCGGCTGCACTGACCGGCGTCCAGCCACCGGGTCTAGCCAAAAATGAGCCTGGGTTTTGAGCGACGAACTGTTGGGAGTACAGATTCGTCTGCTCCACCATCAGATTCACCAGTGGGTTACTGAAAAAAAAACTAAAATAGTCAATTTCAGTAAACCCCACTGTGGGAATCTGGATTCCAGGATTGCCAGCAAAATCCGGAATCTCAGGCTCAAAGTCTACTGGGGGACACCAGCTAAGTTCATCGGCAGGGGGCTCCGGTGGACTTATTTGGTGGGCCGGGAAACCAGTATGAACCCCAGGGCGGCTCGTACTAGGGTGGGCCACAGGATCCCTAGCATGTGGGGCCCCTGGCTCCGCCTGGCGGCGTCTCCGCCGCCTTGGTGGCTCATCGTCATCCGATGATGATGAGGAGGATGCGGATGATAAAAGGAACGTGGGGTCATCCTCATCCTCACTGGGGCTCTCGGAGTCGGAGGCAATCTGGGCGTATGCCTCCTCGGCCGAGAACATCCGGCGGCCCATGGGTGTATGCGTGTATGTGTGCGTGTGTGGCAAACTTTATTATATGTGCGTGTGTGTGGGGGCAACGGGTGTTAGCGTACTAAAAAAGGAAAAAAAAGGGGCAAGTGTTAGAAAAAAAAAAAAAGTTCAAAGTTGCTGATCAGCGGTACAACGCTGATCAGCGGTGGGGCGGTGGGGCGGGCGATGCGCTAACAGTGGCCGGACAAAAAAAATGCCGGACAGTCAGCGCACGCAGAAAAAAAAAAAAAAAAAGTGGTGGTAAGGGGGCTGGTGGTGATTACACATTAAGAATTAAAATTACAGATTAAAATTACACATTAAGAATAATATTAAAATTGTTGTTCAGATAAAAAGCATAAAATTTTATGATTGCGGTGGTATACAAAAGGGTAACATATACAACTTGAATAAAAAGGATGTGTCCTAATTGGAAAAAACAAGAGGATCGATAATGGATTATTCGACACTATGAGAATAAATTTTCGACTATAAGAAGATATATATTCGAATAAATATGAAAATTTTCGGATGATTGTCCAAACTGAAATTTTCGATTATGTGAAGATAAATATTCGAATGAATAGGAAAATAAATTTTCAAATGAATGTCCAGACTGAAATTCGGTATAGACTTATAGCTATTTTATCGATAATAATCAGTCGATATTCCCTGTATGGCAAAACGAAATACACACTAATACCGTCTGACTATAGCACACGGTGGCGTCCCACGTGGCTGATAGAGTCAGAGTCGGCGGTACCTGTTTGTAGCAGTTCAGCAGGTGCAGTGTGAATATTGTAGCCCTCCGTGTAGAGATTCTTTGATAAAGAGATTGATTTCAGCTCTGTCACTTCAAGGGTTTAAATGGTTTGAATGTTCGTTATGTGCCATAAGAGTCCATCAGGGTAAAAAGGGGTCGATTCAAATCGTTAGAATCAGGACGTCCATCAGCTGATGTGCGGGTCTTTTGAAACCATCGTTTACTCCTCCGTGTTTTTCTTTTACTATTTGGTGCGTGTGTTTTTTGTAATTTTTCTGTATCTTCTCTTGTGGCCATTCGTGTTCTTGATATTGATGGTGTCTCTGAGGTGATCTTTCTCGAGGGGCTCTGTGATCCCAATCTTCCTGTCTGTTCCTCAGATTGTATGGATGTGAGATGGGTGAAGGTGAGTAACGTGGTCTGTTCGGTGAATATTTCGTGTAATTGTAATGCTGTCTTGTGCGTGCTCTGTGGTGTGGTGGTGTCTGATCTAAAAAATGATCGCTGGTGAGTGCTTCATATCTATTGGAGGTTGGGATAGTGGACCTAGTTTGTATTGTGTCTTGTGGAAAATTAGTGTCATTAAGTTGTGTGGGTTCTTTACTGTGTATGATTTCTGATTGGAAATGGTCCACACTTTGAATGTATGGAACATTTTGGTGCCTTTTTTCATAATGATTAAATTTTTTATATTTTCTTTCAATGATGTCATTCTCCAATTTATCTATACTCCTGCAGAGTCTTTCCTGCCAGGAATTGAATTCTTCGTCTTTTGGAAATTTCTCTATAATTTCTTTCATTTTAGAAATTTTAACCGTAGTTTCATCTAAGATTTTGGGTCCTTCTTTTGATAATTAATTGGATCAGTAATACTGACTGATCAAATAGAAGTTTTTCCCATTCTTTGATGAAATCCGTATTGACGAGATCCTGTGCTGGGGTTTTAGATAATAACAGGCCTTTAGGGATATATCCATTCTCTATGTATTGAAAAAGTGATCTAATCTCCCATCTTTGTTTAAGTTGTTTATGTAGGGAGATTTCAAGTTCTCTAAATGCTTCAGTCATAGTTTGGTCAATATTAATGTTTACTTCTCTATGATCAAATTTAAACATCTCTACTTTTTGACGTTTAGTCTCCATGTGGTTCCAAATGTTCATAGTATCAAGGCGATGGAGCTCACCAATAAGGGTGAAGCGGATACAAATAATATAAAAAGTATGGTGGCTCACTATCGCCTGTAACTATGGGTGGGTGCTGCTAAGCCTAATGACTCACCCAGTCAAAAAGGTTAATATTGTATACAGAGAGGCTGAGCACTCTCCCAATGGACCACACAAAGACTATTCAAAAATTATTAGATTTATTACACCAATATATAGATCTAAAAACAAAATCACAATGAAACAAATTCCACAATAAAATTACACATTAAGAATAATATTAAAATTGTTGTTCAGATAAAAAGCATAAAATTTTATGATTGCGGTGGTATACAAAAGGGTAACATATACAACTTGAATAAAAAGCATGTGTCCTAATTGGAAAAAACAAGAGGATCGATAATGGATTATTCGACACTATGAGAATAAATTTTCGACTATAAGAAGATATATATTCGAATAAATATGAAAATTTTCGGATGATTGTCCAAACTGAAATTTTCGCGTTTGGAACCACATGGAGACTAAACGTCAAAAAGTAGAGATGTTTAAATTTGATCATAGAGAAGTAAACATTAATATTGACCAAACTATGACTGAAGCATTTAGAGAACTTGAAATCTCCCTACATAAACAACTTAAACAAAGATGGGAGATTAGATCACTTTTGCAATACATAGAGAATGGATATATCCCTAAAGGCCTGTTATTATCTAAAACCCCAGCACAGGATCTCGTCAATACGGATTTCATCAAAGAATGGGAAAAACTTCTATTTGATCAGTCAGTATTACTGATCCAATTAATTATCAAAAGAAGGACCCAAATCTTAGATGAAACTACGGTTAAAATTTCTAAAATGAAAGAAATTATAGAGAAATTTCCAAAAGACGAAGAATTCAATTCCTGGCAGGAAAGACTCTGCAGGAGTATAGATAAATTGGAGAATGACATCATTGAAAGAAAATATAAAAAATTTAATCATTATGAAAAAAGGCACCAAAATGTTCCATACATTCAAAGTGTGGACCATTTCCAATCAGAAAACATACACAGTAAAGAACCCACACAACTTAATGACACTAATTTTCCACAAGACACAATACAAACTAGGTCCACTATCCCAACCTCCAATAGATATGAAGCACTCACCAGCGATCATTTTTTAGATCAGACACCACCACACCACAGAGCACGCACAAGACAGCATTACAATTACATGAAATATTCACCGAACAGACCACGTTACTCACCTTCACCCATCTCACATCCATACAATCTGAGGAACAGACAGGAAGATTGGGATCACAGAGCCCCTCGAGAAAGATCACCTCAGAGACACCATCAATATCAAGAACACGAATGGCCACAAGAGAAGATACAGAAAAATTACAAAAAACACACGCACCAAATAGTAAAAGAAAAACACGGAGGAGTAAACGATGGTTTCAAAAGACCCGCACATCAGCTGATGGACGTCCTGATTCTAACGATTTGAATCGACCCCTTTTTACCCTGATGGACTCTTATGGCACATAGCGAACATTCAAACCATTTAAACCCTTGAAGTGACAGAGCTGAAATCAATCTCTTTATCAAAGAATCTCTACACGGAGGGCTACAATATTCACACTGCACCTGCTGAACTGCTACAAACAGGTACCGCCGACTCTGACTCTATCAGCCACGTGGGACGCCACCGTGTGCTATAGTCAGACGGTATTAGTGTGTATTTCGTTTTGCCATACAGGGAATATCGACTGATTATTATCGATAGAATAACTATAAGTCTATACCGAATTTCAGTCTGGACATTCATTCGAAAATTTATTTTCCTACTCATTCGAATATTTATCTTCACATAATCGAAAATTTCAGTTTGGACAATCATCCGAAAATTTTCATAATTATTCGAATATATATCTTCTTATAGTAGAAAATTTATTCTCATAGTGTCGAATAATCCATTATCGATCCTCTTGTTTTTTCCAATTAGGACACATCCTTTTTATTCAAGTTGTATATGTTACCCTTTTGTATACCACCGCAATCATAAAATTTTATGCTTTTTATCTGAACAACAATTTTAATATTATTCTTAATGTGTAATTTTATTGTGGAATTTGTTTCATTGTGATTTTGTTTTTAGATCTATATATTGGTGTAATAAATCTAATAATTTTTGAATAGTCTTTGTGTGGTCCATTGGGAGAGTGCTCAGCCTCTCTGTATACATATATTTTTTTGTACCACTAATACACGCCAAAAAGGGTTTTAGAACATATAACTGCACTGCTGAATGGCAAATATATATTTTTTGACACTAATACATGCCAAAAAAGGCTTTAGAACATATAACTGCTCCGCTGAACAGCAAATATATATTTTATTGCCACTAATACACGCCAAAAAAGGGCTGCAATTTTCTCACTTCACCACACAACGGCAAATGCTTTTTTTTTGTACCACTAATACACGCCAAAAAGGGTTTTAGAACATATAACTGCACCGCTGAATGGTAAATATATATTTTTTGCCACTAATACATGCCAAAAAGGGCATTAGAACATATAACTGCACCGTGGAACGGCAAATATATTTTTTTTTGCCACCAATACACGCCAAAAAGGGCTGTAATTTTCTCACTTCACCACACAACGGCAAATACTTTTTTTTGTGCCACTAATACACTCTAAAAAGGGCTTTAGAACATATAACTGCACCGCTGAATGGCAAATATATATTTTTTGCCACTAATACACGCGAAAAAGGGCTTTAGAACATATAACTGCACCGCGGAACAGCAAATATATATTTTTTTTCCACTAACACTTGCCAAAAAGGGCCTTAGAACATATAATTGCACCGCTGAACGGCAAATATATATTTTTAAGCCACTAATACATGCCAAAAAGGGCTGTAATTTTATCACTTCACCACAAAACGGCAAATACTTTTTTTTTTGCCACTAATACACGCCAAAAAGGGCTTTAGAACAAATAACTGCACCGATGAACGGCAAATAATATATACTTTTTTGCCACTAATACATGCCAAAAAGGGCTTTAGAACATATAACTGCACCGCTGAATGGCAAATAATATATATTTTTGTGGCACTAATACACGCCAAAAAGGGCTTTAGAACATATTACTGCACTGCTGAACTGCAAATAGGTGCTTCCTTTTTCCACTTATACACGCCACAAAAGGCTTTAGAACGTATAACTGCACTGCTGAAAGGTAAATAATATATATATTTTTTGCCACTTATACACGCCAAAAAGGGCTTTAGCACATATAACTGCACCGCCGAATGGCAAATATATATATATTTTGCCACTAATACACTCCAAAAAGGGCTGTAATTTTCTCACTTCACCACACAACAGTAAATACTTTTTTTTGTGCCACTAATATATGCCAAAAAAGTCTTTAGAACATATAACTGCACCGCTGAACGGCAAATATATATTTTTTTGCCACTAATACATGGCAAAAGGGGCTGTAATTTTCTCACTTCACCACAAAACGGCAAATGCTTTTTTTTGTGCACTAATACACGCCAAAAATTACTTTAGAAGTTCTAAAGTCTTTTTTGGCGTGTATTAGTGCACAAAAAAAAGCATTTGCCATTTTGTGGTGAAGTGAGAAAATTACAGCCCCTTTTGCCATGTATTAGTGGCAAAAAAATATATATTTGCCGTTCAGAGGTGCAGTTATATGTTCTTAAGCCTTTTTTGGCATATATTAGTGGCACAAAAAAAGTATTTACTGTTGTGTGGTGAAGTGAGAAAATTACTGCCCTTTTTGGCGTGTATTAGTGGCAAAATATATATATATTTGCCTTTCAGCGGTGCAGTTATATGTGCTAAAGCCCTTTTTGGCATGTATTAGTGGCAAAAAAAATATGCTTTCCGTTCGGCGGTGCAGTTATATGTTCTAAATTAGAACATATAACTGCACCGCTGAACGGCAAATCATATATATTTTTTTGCTACTAATACACACCAAAAAGGGCTTTAGAACATATAACTGCATAGCTGAACAGCAAATAATATATATTTTTGTGCCATGTAGGAAGGCGCAAGGGACCGTCGTTGACAGAAGGTATGTGTCACTGAGGTTCCTGACCTCGGTTTAGCAAGAGCCAGTTTTCATGTGTCAGCAGCAGTTGCTGTTTGACACCTTGCTATTTAGTATAGCTGTATAGCTGATCTGGGATGGCTCTTACTGGAAGTAGTCAAAGTGCTGGGTGGGTGACTACTCCCCACGTTCCAGGCCGGGTCTTGACTGGCCTATATAAAAAACCCAGCCAGCAGTGTCAGCTGGTGGTAATTGCCAGAGCTTCTCTGTCAAAGAGAGAAGTAATCGCTGGATTGAGATCCGAGCCGTGTGCTAGGCTGGAGGCCTGCGTTTGGGAGGTCTGCTCTATCCTGAGCACTGCTAATTGGGTGTGAACGAACACCCAGGATAACAGGTGACTGTTTTGCTGTATGAACTGTCTAGGTGTGAACGAACACCAAAACTGTAAATGGACTGTCGTACTGTTTTGTTGCCATAAGTGTGAATAAAACACTGACATTTTTGAGTTATAAACTGTTCTTTGGCTCTATACTTTGTTCGCTTGTCCTGTCTACCAGAGCTAATCCCCACAGCCACTAATACATGCCAAAAAGGGCTTTAGAACATATAACTGCACCACTGAACGGCAAATCATATATATTTTTTTGCCACTAATGCACGCCAAAAGTGCTGTAATTTTCGCACTTCACCACACAACGGCAAATACTTTTTTTTGTGTGCCACTAATACACAAAAGAAAACAATCGGGAGATAGTCAAGTATAAATATTATAGATCAGCAATGGTTGCAAAAACTACATTGAAGAAGTGATCCACAATTAGTTAGATATGTATAAAACGTAATTTTTAATACTGCTTATAAAACAGATGGCCCTCAAGATAAATCATAATAATACAAATAAACAAAGAGGCTTCTTGTCAAATTAAATGTAACAACAAAGGCAAGAAGCCTATGTGCAGTAGAGACAATGGTGCACGGCAGCACACTCAAATGAAAATCATTTGTCCTACCGCTCCGTCAATGGGTTCCAAGATGCATTAATTGTCCAAGGAAACAAAATGAAGCTGTCCCTGGAAGAAATGGGGTTGCTGCATGTAAAAACGGGGCTTGGGAATAGTTGTCCCTAATGTTGCCCTACAGTGGGGGTGCTAAGCTGTCCCTACTAGCCTAACCACAGAGCACCCGCCCTGACAAGGGCGACCCCGTCCGGAACCTTTCCCTAGATAAACTGGCCCTAATTAGCCCTATCCTAGTAAATCCCTACATGTATGTTTCGCTTTGAAATGAAAAAAAAAAAAAAACTCATCAGGGGAAACACAAGGGAGCTGGGCATGTATCGATGAGTACTAAAATAAGTACTAATGAGCAGCAGTGCAAACAATAGCGTTTTATCAATGCACCTATATGCTAAAAAAATTGTAGAACTAAACCTGAGTTGTCGCTAAAGTTCTAAAAAATGCAGGGAACAGATAAACGCCTCAGATAAATGCCTCACTCCTGAATCAGTCGAGGCCCGATATTACCCGCAGGCTATGTGTGGCCTAAAAACTGACTAGGTTGCCGGGCAACCGGGACGTGTCCCCGGCTCCTGTCAGTAGCGCGGTCCTAGATATGGGCCGCGTGATATATAGGATGGCATTTGTCGCGTGACTATCACTAAAGTAACCTGGACATTGCGACACAAAAACCCTGAGTATGGTATATTGTAATCTTATAGCCAATAAAGTAGAGGTAAAAGTAGATGAAAAAAAAGGAGGGGGAGGAGGGGGAAGAAAATAAATAAAAAGAGAGGGGGGAGGATATGAAAACTAGAGGATCACGTGACAGAGTGAATTATGATATACTCTGATATACTCTAACCCCACTGAATGATATCTGATCGAACTTAGGGACATCCTTTTGGATGCTAAAGTCAGAAGACTCATTTGTCAGGAGGAATATGATTTTCTCTATCCTAAATTCCCAGTAACAGCAACTTTCTATAGTCTGCCCAAAATTCATAAAGGCACTAGCTCCTTGAAGGGGAGGCCTATTGTCTCGGGGGTTGGAAGTATTGGTCAAAACTAGAGATGAGCGAATTTCTTGAAAATTCGAATCGGCTGCTTCGCCGAACTTTACAAAAAAATTTGCTTTGTGACGCATTATTCTTGTGAGTAGCGGGTGCAATGAGAAGGAGCTTCAATAGCACCGCCCCCATCATTGTACCCCTCAGATGCTGCATTCATACATGATCGCGGCATCTGAGTGTAAAATTAAGAATAAAAAAAACATTAATTCAAATTTACCGCCTCCATTTTCTCGCGACGACCCAGCCTCCGTCATCTTGCTTAAAGATCTCGGCCGAAATCCTGTGCGGCGTGAGATTACGTCATCATGCTGGTTGGCGTGGTGATGTATGACGTCATCACGCCGGCCGGCGTGATATGGAATCTCGCGCCGCTCGGGTTTTCGGGAGAGATCTTCAAGCAAGATGGATGCTGGCGGCCCGTTGCGAGCAAATGGAGGCGGTAAGTTTGAATTTTTTTGTTTTTTATGCTATTTCAGGTTAAATTGATTCGCTGACACGAAGCATGAGGAAATTCGGATTCTAGGCGAATCAAATTTATCCTGAAATTCTGATTGAATTCCATCTCGTGGGATTCGATTTGCTTATCTATAGTCAAAACCTTGGAGTCTACATTGATCGTATCCTCATGCCATTCGTGGTGTCCCTACCGTCATATACAAGGGACACCATGGACCTCCTTAAAGGGAATCTGTCACTAGCAATTTACCCAAATTTTTTTTTCATGAATCCATGTTTAACAGAGTACCTTTTTTCCATCTGTCTTATTCTTTTGATTGTCAGGAGGGGGGGGTGTTGAGCACTTAGCCGCGCCTCTGGGAGGCGATTTAGATGAACTTGGAGGCGTTATTAGTTTTCTAATTTAGCCGGGCACGGCACTTCAGAGGGGCGTTCCTGGGCACCGTGGAGAAAGAATAACGCCCCTCTGGGCTCCTTACAGCGTCATTTACATATCATAAGAATCGATTTTTTGAAGAGATGACAAGACTGACAATCAAAAGAACAAGACAGATGGAAAAAAGGTACTCTGTTAAACATGGATTCATGAAAAAAAAAAATTGGTAAATTGCTAGTGACAGATTCCCTTTAAGAAATTAGTCGGGATCACTATTGAGAAACAATCTATCTTAGGAAGCATAGATGTGGAAGCACTCTATTCTTCCATTCCCCACGAGGCTGGTCTTAGTGCCGTGAAGTACTATTTGAGTATGGGGGGACGACAGTTTGCAGAGCATAACAATTTTGTTCTGAGACTCCTCCAATATTTACTTACCCACAATTTCTTCCTTTTCAATGGGAAAATATACCACCAGCTCAGGGGCACAGCGATGGGTTGTTCCTGTGCACCATCTTACGCAAACTTGCTCCTGGGCTGGTGGGAATCCCCCATAGTATTTGGGGATGGACTGTCATCAGGTACCGGGCCATATCATTGTGGGCCCAGTACATTGACGACATTTTCATTATTTGGAATGACACCAAGTCTGCCTTTTCTAACTTTGTAAAGAACCTTAACATCAATGACATAGGACTGAGAATCACACATGAGTCCAGTTCAGAAACCCTCCCTTTCCTGGATATCTGTGGATATCTGTATTTCCAGGAAGGGTACTGAGGAATTATCTACTACCATTTATAGAAAGCCGACCTCAGCCAACTCTGTCCTCCACTTGACTAGCAGTCACCCTACCCCTCTTAAGAGAGGCATTCCATGTGGACAATATCTGCGGCTGCTTTAGGTGTAGTGGATGTGTGGCCTGCAGCACAATACAAACTGGAAAATAGTTTTATAGCACAAATTTACAACGCATTTTCCCTATTAGGGACCCAAATAATTGTAATACCCGGGGAGTAATTTACAAAATTACCTGTGAATGTCAAAAAGAATACATAGGCAAGACCACACGTGAACTATGCAGATGTATAGGTGAACACTTGGGGGACATTGAAAATATGAGGTACACAGCCGTGTCCAGACACGTCCATGAAAGCCATCATGGTAAGCCCAAATGTATTAGTGTCACGGGCATAGAAGTGGTCTGACCTCCAATTCGAGGAGGTGATTGGGACCGTATTCTATTACAGCATGAGACCCTTTGGACTTTCCTGTTGCGTACAGTTCCTCCATTGGGGCTTAATGAACAGCTGAATTTCAGCTGCTTTATCTAATTTACATTTTCTGTATATATTGCAAATTGTTTTTGTCGGACATTTAATAATTGAGGCTTTCCTCTAGTTTTCATACCCTCTCTTTTTATTTATTTTCTTCCCCCTCCTTCCCCCCCCCTTTTATCTAATTTTACCTCTACTTTATTGGCTATAAGATTGCAATATACCATACTCAGTGTTTTTGTGCCGCGATGTCCAGGTTACTTTAGTGATAGTCACGCGACAAATACCCTCCTATATATTACGCGGCCCCATATCTAGGACCGCGCTACCGACATGAGCCGGGCATGCGTCCCTGTTGCCCGGCAACCTAGTCAGTCTGGACTGTGCATGACTGAAGCTTGGCCGTACGCGGTGACGTCATCATACGCCACCTGCGTTATCACGCCGGGAGTGTCCCAGTTGCCCGGCAACCTAGACAGTTGGGACCGTGCATGTCTTAGTGCGGCCCGACATGTTGACATTATCATATGTCACCTGTGTCATTATGTCGGAAGCCAGGCCTTGCTTTGAGGTCGTCGCTTGTTTAAAAACTGGCGGGCGGAGCGCCTTTTTAGGCCACACATAGCCTGCGGGTGATATCGAGCCCCGACTGATGGAGAAGTGAGGCATTTATCTGTTGCCACCCCCGCCTCCCTGCATTTTTTTGAACTTTAGCCACATCTTAGGTTTAGTTCTACAATTTTTTTAGCATATATGCATATACATGCCCAGCTCCCTTGTGTTTCCCCTGATGAGTCTTTTTTTCTCATTTGAAAGCGAAACATGCATGTAGGGATTTACTAGGATAGGGCTAATTAGGGCCAGTTTATCTAGGGAAAGGTTCCGGATGGGGTCGCCCTTGTCAGGGCGGGTGCTCTGTGGTTAGCATATTAGGGCCAGTTTAGCACCCCCACTGTAGGGCAACATTAGGGACAACTATTCCCAAGTCCCGTTTTTACATGCAGCAACCCCATTTCTTCCAGGGACAGCTTCATTTTGTTTCCTTGGACAATTGATGCATCTTGGAACCCATCGACGGAGCGGTAGGACAAATGATTTTCATTTGAGTGTGCCGCCATGCACCATTGTCTCTACTGCACATAGGCTTCTTGCCTTTGTTGTTTTATTTAATTTGACAAGAAGCCTCTTTGTTTATTTGTATTATTATGATTTACAAACCGGATTCCAAAAAAGTTGGGACACTAAACAAATTGTGAATAAAAACTGAATGCAATGATGTGGAGATGGCAAATGTCAATATTTTATTTGTAATAGAACGTAGATGACAGATCAAACATTTAATCCGAGTAAATGTATCATTTTAAAGGAAAAATACGTTGATTCCAATTTTCACGATGTCAACAAATCCCAAAAAAGTTGGGACAAGTAGCAATAAGAGGCTGGAAAAAGTAAATTTGAGCATAACGAAGAGCTGGAAGACCAATTAACACTCATTAGGTCAATTGGCAACATGATTGGGTATAAAAAGAGCTTCTCAGAGTGGCAGTGTCTCTCAGAAGCCAAGATGGGTAGAGGATCACCAATTCCCACAATGTTGCGCAGAAAGATAGTGGAGCAATATCAGAAATGTGTTACCCAGCGAAAAATTGCAAAGACTTTGCATCTATCATCATCAACTGTGCATAACATCATCCGAAGATTCAGAGAATCTGGAACAATCTCTGTGCGTAAGGGTCAAGGCCGTAAAACCATACTGGATGCCCGTGATCTCCGGGCCCTTAAACGACACTGCACCACAAACAGGAATGCTACTGTAAAGGAAATCACAGAATGGGCTCAGGAATACTTCCAGAAACCATTGTCAGTGAACACAATCCACCGTGCCATCCGCCGTTGCCAGCTGAAACTCTACAGTGCAAAGAAGAAGCCATTTCTAAGCAAGATCCACAAGCTCAGGCGTTTTCACTGGGCCAGGGATCATTTAAAATGGAGTGTGACAAAATGGAAGACTGTTCTGTGGTCAGACGAGTCACGATTCAAAGTTCTTTTTGGAAATCTGGGACGCCATGTCATCCGGACCAAAGAGGACAAGGACAACCCAAGTTGTTATCAACGTTCAGTTCAGAAGCCTGCATCTCTGATGGTATGGGGTTGCATGAGTGCGTGTGGCATGGGCAGCTTACATGTCTGGAAAGGCACCATCAATGCAGAAAAATATATTCAGGTTCTAGAACAACATATGCTCCCATCCAGACATCATCTCTTTCAGGGAAGACCCTGCATTTTTCAACAAGATAATGCCAGACCACATTCTGCATCAATCACAACATCATGGCTGCGTAGGAGAAGGATCCGGGTACTGAAATGGCCAGTCTGCAGTCCAGATCTTTCACCTATAGAGAACATTTGGCGCATCATAAAGAGGAAGGTGCAACAAACAAGGCCCAAGACGATTGAACAGTTAGAGGCCTGTATTAGACAAGAATGGGAGAGCATTCCTATTTCTAAACTTGAGAAACTGGTCTCCTCGGTCCCCAGACGTCTGTTGAGTGTTGTAAGAAGAAGGGGAGATGCCACACAGTGGTGAAAATGGCCTTGTCCCAACTTTTTGGGGATTTGTTGACACCATGAAATTCTGATTCAACATATTTTTCCCTTAAAATGGTACATTTTCTCAGTTTAAACTTTTGTTCAGTGATTTATGTTATATTCTGAATAAAATATTAGAAGTTGGCACCTCCACATCATTGCATTCAGTTTTTATTCACGATTTGTATAGTGTCCCAACTTTTTTGGA
The DNA here is from genome assembly GCF_905171765.1 of Bufo bufo. Lineage (NCBI taxonomy): Eukaryota > Metazoa > Chordata > Amphibia > Anura > Bufonidae > Bufo > Bufo bufo. The sequence continues at coordinate 635,771,019 of NC_053391.1, read as the reverse complement.
ATCCGGTTTGTATCTTGAGGGCCATCTGTTTTAAAAGCAGTATTAAAAGTTACATTTTATACATATCAACAACAACACGAAAAGAGTATATATGATTCCTTGAATAAAAAAAAATATATTTATTGAAATTCGTTAAAAAGTGTACAAGACACTAATACAAACAGCTTATATGGTGAGAATATCCAAAGTTGTCCACATCTATAACATCTAATGGCTATGAAATGAAAACTATAACAATCCTGTGTTGATATCATGAAGACATGCTATGTGCCTGACTATGTGGAACAGTGGGGTGGAAATCCCTACTATGTTCAACTGGACTGATGTCGATCAAAGAATCTGATTGTAATAAAGTGACTAATGCATGTAGATGAACCTCATCTGAAGTTCGTCATTACCTGTATAAGTGGGCGTTATGGATGGGGGTGCCGCTCCTCGACACGCGTTTTGTCGTCTGTGACTTCCTCAGGAGGAGTGAGCTTGGAATGGGGAATGCTAGCCATTTAAATTGTACGTTGTCCTATCACTATCCTTGCTTGGGGTCATATGGTTTTTCATGTGTTCTCTGTTGATTATACCAGCTGATAAATTTTATACATATCTAACAAATTTTGGATCACTTCTTCAATGTAGTTTTTGCCACTAATACACGCAAAAAAGGACTTTAGAACATATACTGCTCCGCTGAACGGCAAATATATATATATATTTTTGCCACTAATACAGGCCAAAAAGGGCTGTAATTTTCTCACTTCACCACACAACGGCAAATACTTTTTTTTGTGCCACTAATACATGCCAAAAAGGGCTTTAGAACATATAACTGCACCACTGAACGGCAAATCATTTTTATTTTTGTGCCACTAATACACGCTAAAAAGTGCTTTAGAACAGATAACTGCACCGCTGAATGGCAAATCATTTTTATTTTTGTGCCACTAATACATGCTAAAAAGTGCTTTAGAACAGATAACTGCACCGCTGAATGGCAAATCATTTTTATTTTTTTGCCACTAATACACGTCAAAAAGGGCTGTAATTTTCGCACTTCACCACACAACGGCTAATAACCCCTTTTTTTTTCCACTAATACATGCCAAAAAATGCTTTACAACATATAACTGCACAGCACAAGGGCAAATGAGATGTAGAAATATTTCCTTGCAATAAACCCTGTTAATGGCTGTATCAAACAGCACTTGCACGCCAATAACAAGAACGGTTTGCTGGAATTACAGAGCTGTATAATGGCAATTTGGATCCGCAGTCAGTGCAGCAAGGTGTAATAGGATTGTTCCTATTACCCAGGTAAACTCCTCTACTGAACCCTGTTCTGCTTCAATACTGTGAAATGATTCCTCCTTATCCTTTCCCTTAAATTCTATACAGCAAAATAAGTTTTAAAGTCTTTTCTACCACTGTCCCTAGCGCCTGCTGACGTCTCTCCCTGTACTAAGTACACTGGAAAATGGCTGAATCCAAGATGGCTGAGGCTATTTATAGGGCTGTGACATCACAGGGCTGGCTGACTGCTGATTGGATGCATGCATGGCATTGTGGGTAATCCCTCATTCCCAGAGTTCCTTGCTCTATGTCCTAACACATGCAGTATCAATTTTAAAATGAATTTTTTCTGAAATTTGGATCGAATTCCACTTTGTCAACTTTGATTCGCTCATCTCTAATAATAATATTAATAATAATAAAATAATAATAATAAAACAGACCTATAGTTTTGGGGGCTTAAAACTTACCCATGAAGGCAATTTAGATTTGCACCAGAAACCCAGTACTATAGTATTTTTACTGTTATGAGAGTATGATAGTAAGTACATCAGATTAGGGATTTGCTATAAAATATCCCCAGTGTGAAATCTGTAATAGGGTCCCCACCTATCCTATGTCATTTATAGTACAATTTAAAGTACTGGTGTTTTTTAGGTGACTTCAAACCAAAGATTCAAGCCGACATTCAAATTTCTATTATTTGCTGTATCTTCATGTGACAGTAAATAGCCATTCTTATGCAATATTATTTAAATTTAAAAGGGAAGAATTAAAATCTGCTAGTGGGTCAAATACAGTCCATAAATATTGGGACATCAACACAAATCTAACATTTTTGGCTCTATGCACCACAATGGATTTGAAATAAAAAAAAAACAAGATGTGCTTTAACTGCAGACTGTCAGCTTTAATTTGAGGGTATTTACATCCAAATCAGGTGAACGGTGTAGAAATTACAACTGTTTGCATATGTGCCTCCCACTTGTTAAGGGACCAAAGGTAATGGGACAATTGGCTTCTCTGCTGTTCCATGGCCAGGTGTGTGTTATTCCCTCATTATCACAATTACAATGAGCAGATAAAAGGTCCAGAGTTCATTTCAAGTGTTCTCCCCGCTCATGCCAGGTCCACCGCCAGCTATGGGGCTAAAACGTCGGTTTTAATAAATGTGTTCCATAGTGTTTTCAAGTGAGATGGGGTTTTTTTTGCCTCAAAAAACATCTGACTTGATCAGAGTTATTTTGTAGTGTATTTTAGGCCTTTTTAAAAATTTTGACCATAATGACCTAGTACATACACGGCCTGTCCAAAAAAAAAGTTGCCACCAAACAAAAAGCCTTTAGCTTTGATTACTGCATGCATTCGTTGTGGCATTGTTTGTTTCGATAAGCTTCTGCAATATCACAAAATTTATTTCCATCCAGTGTTGTATTAATTTTTCACCAAGATCTTGCATTGATAATGGTAGAGCCTGACAGCTGCGCAGAGCCTTCTCCAGCACATCCCAAAGATTCTCAATGGGGGTCTGGACTCTGTGGTGGCCAATACATGTCTGAAAATGATGTTTCATGCTCCCTGAACCACTCTTTCACAATTTGAGCCTGATGAATCCTGGCATTGTCATCTTGGAATACGCCTGTGCCATCAGGGAAGAAAAAATCCATTGATGGAATAACCTGGTCATTCAGTATGTTCAGGTAGTCAGCTGACCTCATTCTTGGAGCACATACTGTTGCTGAACCTAGACCTGACCAACTGCAGCAACCCCAGATCATAGCACTGCCCCCACAGGCTTGTACAGTAGGCACTAGGTATGATGGGTGCATCACTTCATCTGCCTCTCTTCTTACCCTGATGCACCCATCACTCTGGAACAGGATAAATCTGGACTCATCAGACCACATGACCTTCTTCCATTGCTCCAGAGTCCAATATTTATGCTCCCTAGCAAATTGAAGTCTTTTTTCTGGTTTGCCTCACTGATTAGTGGTATTCTTACGGCTACACAGCTGTTAAGTCCCAATCCCTCGAGTTCCCTTTGCATTGTGCGTGTGGAAATGCTCTTACTTACACTATTAAACATAGCCCTGAGTTCTACTTTTGTTTTTCTTAGATTTAATTTCACCAAATTTTTAAGTGATTGCCGATCACGATCATTCAGGATTTTTTTCCGCCACATTTCTTCCTCGAATACGATTGGTCCCCACTATCCTTCCAGTTTTTAATAATGCGTTGGACAGTTTAACCCAATTTTAGTAGTTTCTGCAATCTCCTTAGATGTTTTCTCTGCTTGATGCAGTCCAATGATTTGACCCTTCTCAAACAGACTAACATCTTTTCCACGACCACGAGATGTGTCTTTCGACATGGTTGTTTAAGAAATGAGAAGCAACTCATTGCACCAGTTGGGGTTAAATAACCTATTGCCAGCTGAAAAATAATAGCCCATGTAATAATTATCCAATAGGAGGTTCATAACTATTTGCTTACTTAAATACAGGTGGCGACTTTTTTTTTGGGCAGGCAGTGTATTTGTATTATTTGTATGCATAAAATCCACATAAAATCTGCACCAAAACCACACAAAGACACACATCCGCACTATTTATCGCTTTTTGGTGCATTGGTACTTTTCTGAGTTTTTTTTTTAGGTGGGGGGATTGTGGTGCAGATTTTTCGTTTATTTTATCAACCCCTTGAAGAAAACCACTATGTATATAAGGTGCAGAATCGCACAAACAATTGCCATGCTGTGGGTTTTCAAATCCGCACAGCAGTGATTTTCCACACAGAAAATATATACAACATGTACATGGGATTTGTTAAATCTCCTTCACTTTGCTGGTATTGTATTATGCTGAGGTTCTTCTACATGTAAATCCACATGGAAAAACCTCACATAATTGTGTGCAGTTACCCACGTTGTTTTTTACCACCTGATGTTTTTTAGGGCATTTTTTTTTATAGGAAGATATGTAGTGGTACCTCCCTGTAATGTCGTTTCCTTTGTAGAGCATTGGATAAAATATATAGGTACAAAAACACAGTACAAAAAGCTCATTAAAAACTGGAAGTTTTTGTTTTTCAAGCAGGGCAAGAAAACCAATGAGGGAAAACATCCCAGAGCATGCTACCAGTTTGAAAAGTAATTAAGAATGGGCAGTTAACAGGAACAGTGGAGATCAAGAGAAGATCTAGATGACAAAGAAACATATCAGTGACAGCTGCTCGTAGGATTGCTAGAAAGTCAAATCAGAACTCCCGCTTGACCACAAAAGACCTCCAGGAAGATGTAACAGACTCTGGAGTTGTGGTACATTGTTCTACTGTTCAGTGACACCTGCATAAATATACCCTTAATGGAAGAGTCATCAGAAGAAAACCTCTCCTGTGCTAGCCTCAGATCATCTAAACAAGCCTGATACATTTTGGAAACAAGTCCTGTGCACTGATGAGGTTAAAATAAAACTCTTTGGCCACAATGAGCAAAGGTAAGTTTGGAGAAAAAAGAATTTCATGAAAAGAACACCTTTAAGAATCCCCATTAAGCCTGGGGATGGATCAATCATGCTTTGGGTTGTGTTGCAGCCAACGGCACGAGGAACATTTCATGGGTAGAGGGAAGAACGGAATTAATGAAATTCCAACAAATTCTGGAAGCAAATATAACACCAACTGTAAAAAAGCTGAAGTTGAAAAGAGGATGGCAACTACAAATGCATAATGATCCTATACACATCTCAATAGACTACCTCAGAAGGCGCAAGCTGAAGGTTTTACCATGACCCTCACAGTCCCCTGATCTGAACATCATTGAAAATATGTGGATAGACTTTAAAAGAGCAGGGCATGCAAGACGGCCCAGGAATCTCACAGAACTGAAAGACTTTTGCAAGGAATAATAGATGAATTGAAAGACTCTGGGAGAGACTTGCCAAAGAGGGTGCTACTAGGAAACAACCATGCAGGGTGCCTAAACTTTTGCTTTGGGCCCTTTTCATTTGTAAAACAACTGAGACAAGAAAATGGAGCTCACATGGTACATAAATAAAAAATTATATTTTATTGAAACATAGTGTATAACAAAGTATTGTTTTGTACCTGAATTCCTCCAGTAAAGAAGCACACTGGTTTACTGTAGACCTTGACTCTATGGACTTATTTCCCATTTAGGTGCAATATACCTTAACAGCATTTTCTTCCTTCCAGAGAGCAGCAACACGTGGTGACACTTCGATGGTGTCCAGGGGAACCAGCATAGCTTTCAGACCACTCCAAACCTGGCCACTGCAACAATGCATTACATTTGTATTTGTGCAGTATATAATTTAGTGCAAATATTTATATTCCATCAATCCCGGACCGGGGTATGTGACAGTGGTCTGCTACATTTCCCACCAATTTACATCTAGAGTGGCATGCAAAAGTTTGGGCACCCCTTTATTTTTTGTATTTTAAGCAAAAACATTTTATTTTTATTTTCATCTTTTACATTTTCAAAATAAACTACAAATGAAAAGAATATGAGTCAAAAAACGACCGTAGATATCCTTATTGGTAATACTTAGTGTGTCAATAAATATTATGGCTAATAAAGGGTCCAACTAATTAAATAACCCGATGCAAGCTCCCGAATATACAAAACAACTGAGACAAGAAAATCGAGCTCACATGGTACCCATACAAAAAATTATATTTTATTGAAACATAGTGTATAACAAAGTATACCATTAAAAAGGGGGGAAGTGGCAGAACAGACACCATCCCAGCAGTACACACACCACAAAAATATATATCATATTGAGAAATAAATAAAGATCAATGTTTAATATATACATAAATAGATGTTAAAAGTAATATACTATAGAAGTAGAAAATAACAATGTGGTGAGTCAATGGTTGCGAGAGTCATCAACAATACATAATGTAAGGATATTGGCAAACTAATAGTATATACGGATCAATCCTACAGGAATTTTAGCCAAAACTCCAAGGAGACAATAGCAAAAACAGGACTCACCCAAGCAAAGTGTGTACACCAGGATGGCGCTACCCCGACACACGTTTCGGCGTGCCTTCGTCTGGGGGTAACATCATCACTGTAGGATCAGGTATTTAACCCTATATCCACCAATAGGATGCTTAAATTTAAAGGAATAATTTCAATCACCTGGGTGAGTAATGACCGCGCGATGCGGCAGTGCCCGCGCTCCACCACCCTCCCGACCAGCGTCACACCGCCACACCCACAAACACATGACAAAAGTCATGTGATGCGGCGGCCCCGCCGTAAAGACGCACAGACTGAAGGTGCCGAGAGTGGCACCGTGCACCCCGTGCCCGCATTCCAGGCGAGAGAAAAAGCACTAAAACATACAGAGCTCCCTCTGCTGGTCCTGTGTGGCCGCTGCATTGAAGCAGCGTCAAGGAGCAACCCCAATCGACCATCATTAACTGCCTCACGACCGCTTAACGCAGGATTGCGTTCTGGCGGCGGTCGATTTATTCCTCTTCGACGCATCGGCGCATCATCTCGCGAGACGCGAGATTTCCTGTGAACGCGCGCACACAGGAGCGCGCGTTCACAGGATCGGAAGGTAAACGAGTGGATCTACAGCCTGCCAGCGGCGATCATTCGCTGGCAGGCTGTAGATGCGATTTTTTTAACCCCTGAAAGGTATATCAGATGCTGTTTTGTTAACAGCGTTTGATATACCTGCTACCTGGTCCTCTGGTGATCCCTTTTGCTTGGATCAACCACCAGAGGACACAGGTAGCTCTGTAAGTAGCACCAATCACCACACTACACTACACCCCCCCTGTCACTTATTAACCCCTTATTAACCCCTGATCACCCCATATAGACTCCCTGATCACCCCCCTGTCATTGATCACCCCCCTGTAAGGCTCCATTCAGACGTCCGTATGTGTTTTGCAGATCCGCAGATCCGCAAAACACATACGGACGTCTGAATGGAGCCTTACAGGGGGGTGATCAATGACAGGGGGGTGATCACCCCATATAGACTCTCTGATCACCCCCCTGTCATTGATTACCCCCCTGTAAGGCTCCATTCAGACGTCCGCATCTGTTTTGCAGATCCACGGATCCGCGGATACGCAAAACACATACGGACGTCTGAATGAAGCCTTACAGGGGGGTGATCAATGACAGGGGGGTGATCACCCCGTATAGACTTCCTGATCACCCTCCTGTAAGGCTCCATTCAGACGTCCGTATGTGTTTTGCAGATCCGCGGATCCGCAAAACACGGACACCACGGATCCGCAAAACACAGACACCGGCAATGTGCTTTCCGCATTTTGCGGATCCGCACATTGCCAGAACTACAGTATATAGAAAATGCATTTTCTTGTCCGCAATTGCGGACAAGAATAGGACTAGTTCTATAAGCTCTACAAAAAACGCAGTGTTCGCCCGATCAGGCCTGATCTTGTGCGCACACTTGCGTTCAGTCCGCCCCACCGCAGTGACAGAATTTTTTTTTCGAAATGACATTTTTTTGCAAAAATTTCGGTCAATTTCGGTTAATAACAAAAAATGTCAAAAAAAAGTAAAAATGTCAGCAGCAATGAAATACCACCAAATGAAAGCTCTATTAGTGAGAAGAAAAGGAGGTAAAATTCATTTGGGTGGTAAGTTGTATGACCGAGCAATAAACCGTGAAAGTAGTGTAGTGCCGAATTGTAAAAAGTGGTCTGGTCATTGAGGGGGTTTAAGCTAGGGGAGCTGAGGTGGTTAATATACAAAATAATCAAAATAATCCAATTGTATTATACATCAGTGATCAACATGATTAATAGACATAAATATATACAGTAAAAAGGAGGGGGGAATATATTATCACATATTAAGCAAAAACATAAATCATAGAAATATAAATTAAATTAAATCAACATATATAAACCAAATCCCCTATTAAAATATATACAGCACATAATACAAAAAACATATCTAATAAGTACATAATAATACACAAAGGTGTACAATCTCAAAAGTAAATCATAATTAATGTGAGAATCCAATGTGTGTGTATTAAACGAAATAAAATGGGTGCATGTATTCTAAAATGTGGATGTACATAGGTGAAGTGAAGTGAGTAATTATATAAAAAATGTGACAAAGTGTTTAACATGAAAGACATCAACGATTGTGTTGAGGGGTTATTTATCTGTAAATGGTCTACAAAAAATAGGTAATGTGTGCGGATGAAAACGAGTAAAAGGGTGAAATGAAGAAGAAATAATAAAGAGTGAATAAAAGTGAAAACATAAAGTGCATTGTGCAAAAACCACACATTGGTTGTATTACTACCTAAAAAAAATCCAAAACATGTGATCGATGTATAAAATTCATACACTGATAAAAAAATGTCCAAGGTAAATTGCACCCACAAAAACACAGGATCAGAAGAAAGGATGAATAAAAATGAAAGTAGATTAACTCAGGACTTGCCCTGTCAATAAACAGCATCCTATGGAAACAGAAAGGAAAAGGGAAAGTAATTAAAATTTAAATAAACATTAAAAACATATATAGAAGATTCACAGTCGTGGCCATGATGATCAAAGGAACGATGAGAAACCCAGATTCTCATTTAGGCCCATGGGACGTAAAGTCCCAAGGGTCCAAATCCAAGCGACTTTCTTTTTGGGATAATTTCTTTGATATATTTCCTTTTTTTTTTTTTGTGTTAATTATTTATTAATTAGTTTTTTTTAAATATAAATTTAAAAATATATATTTTTCAGATCATAATATTAATACATAAACCAATATTAGTCACATCGGTGTACCTAGTATGACAATCATAAACATCATTATAAAGAAATTCTGCACATCATCCTAAGTTCACCCCTGCGATAATAAGAAAAATAACTATAAGATCAGCCTTAATTCAATCAATTCCTCTTACCTTTAAGAGTCTTGGATTGCATGCATGAAATTCCTTAAAATGTTTGGGAATCGGTTTCAGGTCATCTTTCCTCTCTGTGTCTTTTGCAGCGATGATGTCCTTCAAATGTTCTGGTACCCGAATCTTCAATTTGAGGGTAGTTAAGCCCACGTATATTTTGGAGCACAGGCAGGAAGCGTAGTAGATCACCCTGGAACTAGACCAGGTGAGGTAATGTGTGATTTTAACCATTTTTTGTCCCCCGAGAGACCGCAAAATCATATGCCCGCTCCATATTAGGGCATGATACACATTTACTACAGGGTCTAAAACCCCATTGTGGTCTGCTCTTTCCTGGAAAAATCTGTGGAGGCATTGGTTCAAAATAACTCCTCACCAAAGTATCACGTAAAGTATTAGCTCTACGAGTCGTAATAAAGGCCGTAGAGGTAAGAGTTTCTCCAAAGTTGGATCAGTTAAGAGAATAGACCAATGTTTAGCTAGAGACCTTCTCATCTCCTCCAACCATGAATGGTAGGTAGTCACATAACTGATTTTGTTGTCAGCAATTCTGTCTTTTTTGGGCTGTAACAAGTTTGATTGTTTCTGTGTCTTTGCTCTAAGGTATGCCTTCTTAATAGACCAAAGGCTATAGCCTCTTCTCAGAAAGAGATCTTTCAGGTCGTTGGCCTGTTTTTCAAAGGTTGTGTCGTCTGAACAGATTCTCCGTATACGCAGCAATTGACCAATAGGTATGGCATTTATGGTGTTTCTAAGGTGTAGAGAGGATGCATGTAAATATGCATTCACAGCAGTATCTTTCCGATGAACATCGGTTTGTATATAACCCCCTGTGGCTCTAGCCACAGACATCCAAAAAGTCAATTTTGTCCCTGTGATATGCATAAGAGAGTTTAATGGTCCGAGAGTTGTTATTAAGAACACAAAAAAAATCAGGTAGTTGTTTTTCTGTACCCTGCCAGATCATTAGACATCATCAATGTACCGTGCCCAAAAAATGGCCCTATTTACTGGCACGCATTATGGGGGGGCACTATGGAGAAGTGGGGGAGAATATCACTATGGGGGCATTATATAGGGGCATTTAATACTGGCAACCATTTTGGTGCCACTATGAGGAAGGGGGAGAGGAGCATTATGGGGGCATCTATGTGGGGCAGTCTATAGGGGCATTTTATACTGGCACATTATGGAGGACACTATGGGGACGGGGTGGAGCACTATGGGGCATCTTCTGGGGGCACTATATAGGAGTATTTTATACTGTCACAAATCATAGGGGCACTATGGGCACCTAAGCTCAACTGGGGGCACTAAGTCTCTTTTCTAGTGGCACACAGTACGGGTCATTGGAACACATAAGGGCATTCTGAGGACATTGGCTCTACTGAGGGCACTAAGAGATGTTTTTTTGTTTTTTTTACTGACACAACGGGGCATTTTTTGCACTGGAGCACACTATAAATAGAATTATTACTACCAGGGGCATTATGGTGGGCTTTATTACAACTGGGGGACTATGGGAGCATTATTACCGTGCTTCTGGGACACAATTACTGTTGGGGCACTGTAGGAGCACTATTACTACTAAGTGCACTCTGGTACAGAATTATCACTATTGTTGGGATTTTTGGGAGCACTATTACTGTGAGGGCACCCTGGCACAGTATCAGCTTAGCACAGTTATTTTTGGGGGACATTATGGTTATACTATTAGGGTCAGGGACACTATTTGCTGGGTGCAGTTATTTTTTAGAGCATTGTTTTCCAATAATTATTGAAGGGGGCGCTATCTGGGTGTAACTAGTATTTTCAGGGGGTTTATCTGTTTCTGCAGTATAGTTTTGGGGGTGCATGATGGGATGTTGAGAAGGTGGGAGGATGATGGAAAAGTAGGAAACTAAGATGTCTGTCAAACTCTGCAGAGAGACGAGATGGCTGAAAGAAATCATCATGGCGGTCTGGCCTGAATGGATAAGATAAAGAAAGAGAATATCTACATCAAAGAAGATGTAACTAGATGTAAGAGGTATGTGGACCTGTATTAGGCTACTTTCACAACTGCGTTAGTGTTTCTGGCAGGCTGTTCCAGCTGAGAACAGCCTGCTGGAATTCACTGGATCCGGCACTGCAGACTGAATGCCCAACACCCCCATCAACTACAATGGGGTACGGCAGAGATCCGTCCACAATCGGGGGGGGGGGGGGAGTATTGGAGTATTGGAGTATTGTGCGCAGTACTGGAGACCATATCTCCAGAAGGATATTTATACTTTGGAGAGAGTTCAGAGACCTGCTGTTCCACCCTTGAACTGGTATTTTCATGGTGGCCTTACACTTGCAGTTTACCCCATTTGATGGCAGCACCTGCACTTGCCATTGTTTCAGATTGCAAGTTCAATTGCTGCCGGTAATTAGCGGTAAATCGCGAGTGCTATCTACAGCCTCTAACGCTCGTGGGTGTTAGGGTGCCTAAGGGTGACTTCAAACGTTGCAGATTTCTCTTGCAGAATTATCTCCAATTGAAAATCAGAAAAGTGGATGGAAACCTAGAAGTGGTAAGCATGCCAGTTTTATCAACTGTGATTTCTAACCCCTTCCCATCGTAAACAATTTTCATTCTTTAATTTTCATTTTGTACTCCCTGCCTTTCCAAAGATAGCATTATTATGTTTTATTATTCACATAGCCATATGAGGGCATATTTTATTGTGGTGAAAATTGTACTGTCTAATGGCACACTTCAATCTTCCATACATTGGATTGGGAAGCTGGAAAAAATGATTAATGGGGAGGAATTGGAACAATGTGCAATACTGGCATTGTATTATGAGTGTCGTTTTTCAGGTGTTCACTGTGACATGAAAAAATGACATATTAACTTTATTATTTATTATTTAAATGTACCGTATATAGTTTTTGTATGTTTTAATACAATTCGTTTTTTTTAACTGAAAAAATGGATTTGCATCACCGTATTCTAACACCCATATTTTTTTTATATTTCCATCTATGGAGCTGCGTAAGAGCATTTTTTTGATGGGGTGATTGTTCGTTTTTATTGGTGTTTATTACGGCGATCAACGCACACGAGATTTTTATTAATATTTTAATAGTTCAGACATTTTCAAATGAGGCAATACCTAATATTTTTTGGGTTTATATGTTTTTATATCTAAAATTGGGAAAGGGGGTGATTTTAAACTTTTAATTTTTTTACTTTTACAGTGACAACTTTTAATCCCCTTAGGGGGCTTGAACCTGGGATCACCCTAATCGCGATTCCCTGTTATTGCGGCCAGGTGTCTGCTGTATGCTGTATGGAGCTGGGTCAATGCAGCAGCTCGCTCCATACATTCCCTCAGCCACCGTGACGTACGGGTATACATGAGATATAACGATTTGTGACAAATTAATTAATAACGAACCGAAAGAACTGAATATCTTGTCGAAGTTCAGCGAATCGAGCAAATCAAATTTTTCAAAACTTCGGTCATCACTAAAAGTGAACGTTAAATGTAATGAGGAAAGGGGATCATATGAGAATTCATTTAGATTTTTTATATTTAGATTGTAACGGTAATCACAATTCTGTTTTTGGTCCATTTACATATAAAAATTAACTGTTATTGTTCTTTCTATAAAATTACGTCATATGAAAAAGTGCTCTTTGTGATATTAAAAAGACTCAGATTGCACTTAGTTTCCTTCTATATATTATTTATCTGTTAGGACTGGAGTTCTTCACTATACTCTAGTGAAGGTATTAGTATTCATACCATTTCACTATTTCAGTTAGTAGCTATTTGTATCTTTATTGTAAAATATTATCATACATTGTTTCAAAGGGCAAATTAATTGTGTCCTTCTTTTGTAACTTATGGACTTCTAATTTTTTTCCATCCCTATTACACATGTCAACTGCCTTTTTCTATCAGCTTTTTTACTACGTATATGTCTCCTGTTCTATTTTCTACCTGTATTCATAGAGTCCTGCTGAATTGGTCTGTCCGAGACGCCTGCAGTGCGTCCCGCCGACCCTACCAGCTAAGTGCCTTCTGACATTAAAATAGATCAACTAACACCCCCGACATGTTTCGCTAAATACACGGCGTCCTCAGAGCGTCTCTTGTGACCGGCATTTAAGGGGAGGGGAGTACCACCTCACCAGTTTCCAGCCAACCCGGACATAAGTGATATCCTATAAACTAGCCCCAGTCTTTTCATCTCTCCTCCTACTCGCGCATGCGCTGTCAACTTAGTCCCATAGATTATTTCTCCTCAAGTCAAATGCGCATGTTTTTAGACTTAGTCATTTTTTCTCATTCTTCTAATGCGCATGTTTTGGGACTTAGTATTATCCTCTTCAACTGCTTCTCTAGGGCGCATGTCATGCGACTTGGTCACTCGTTCTTTCTTCTTTCTGAATCTACTGCACATGTTTAACCTTTTGGGGACACAGGGCGTACAGTTACACCCTGATGTCCCGGTACTTAAGGACACAGGGCATACCTGTACGCCCTGTGTATTTCTGATCACCGCCACGCGACGGGCGGTGATCGGAACTGGATGCCTGCTGAAATCAATCAGCAGGAACCCTGGGTTAATGATGAGGGGGTCCTGTGACCCCCCCATATCAGCGATCGCTGCAGGTTAACCCCTTCTATGCTGCTACCGCGGCATAGAAGGGGTTTGTGTTTAAGGGAGCCCATCGAGTCCCCGCGCTGCTGTGGCAGGGACTCGATGTTTCAGAAGGCAGCCCGATGCTGTGCAGAGGCTGCCTAATGCCTTGCACGGCATTGGGAACTGCCTTCTACGGGAGCCGAGGAGATCCAGCAATGGATTACAATGCAGATATATTGTAATGCATTGCAGAGGGGATCAGACCCCCAAAAGTGAACATCAGAAATAAAGTACAGAAAAAAAAGTTTAAAAAAAGGTTTATAATAAAATTAATAAAGAAATAAAATTTATAAAGTAAAAAAAGAAAACAAAACACCCCTTTCCCCTTATTTTATAATAAAAACCTGTAAAAAACAAAAAAACACACATATTAGGTATCGCCTCATCCGTAATGAAAGGCTCTAGGGGTTAAGGACTTTGTCTTTTTGACCTTATAACAGACATTATTTATCTCCTGTCCCTATTGGTCTAGTTTTACCCTAATATACTATTTCTCATATTAAAGTAAATCAATGACATATTTTTAATCATGTAATCCATCATTGGGTAATTCTATTAAATTAAAATAAAAAATAAATAAAATAAAAAAATAAAAAAAATGTCTTAGTTGTATATAAGTATTTTTACCTAGGGTCAATTTTTGATTTCAGATAAATAATTAAACATAATCATGATTAAAAAATATTCTACGATTAATCATTTTATGAATTCCCACTTATCAATTCATCATAATTGTGATTTATAAACATCACCTATTCCATTATTATCACACTTTGTAAATATCACTAATATTACAATCATGATTTATGAATATTGTTTCGATCCCATAATGTCTTATCATCATGATTCATGAATTATATCAATCCCACTGGAAAACAATAGAGCAAAATACTTCACAAGAAGAAAAAAGCGCAAAATACTTCATGTTATAAAGGAGATAAAATAAATTCATCCTGTTTAAAATAAAAAGTGATCTTTTATAATGAGGAGAGAGAGATATGAAACATTCAGTCAGCATCAGGAATGTATCAGTCTAGAACAAAACCTGAAAAAGAACTTGGATAACTTAAAAAGTGAGATAAAAGAGAAAACATAGAAAATATATATGAGATCATCTACATTTTGATAGTGACAGAGTCTATATCTGGAAAAATAGACAAAATATAAAAAGTACTTCACAGAGATATACTGACATTTCAGATACTGAGACCTCAGGGACTGAAGGATCAGTACAATCTGTATCACAAAGTCAAAGAGGTGGTACAAAAAGAAAAATTAAAGAGAGACGATATAAAACACATTAAAGATCTGGGTAATAGCACAAACATGTCGACAAACATCAATGACACAACACGAAAAACAAAAAGTGGTACACTCCAAGAATACCTTCTGGTGGATCACAATCATTGTTTTGTTCTATACAGACATCCAATTTGTGTTGGCATACAAATGTACAAATGGGAGCAACCCCACAAATTAAACAAATGATGGGCCCAACAGGGGAGAAAAATACATCTATTGCTCCCCTTTTTTAGGTCAAGCAGGCATCCAACCAGGGATCCAATTACGGGTCCAAGAAAAATGGGGCTACAACAAATAGAAAAAGAAAACTTAAATTTGAGTTAAAAAATTATCAATCTGTCAAAGTATGTGATTACAGAGTCTGAAATAGCTCTATTATGGCCTTACTTTTTCCCCAGTACCACAATGTGACAAGTTTGAGTGGATCAAAGATGGAAATTTATTTGCACGGAAACTAGCACTTCATAAAACTCACTTACATTCTGAACATGATGTCAAAAGAATATATGATAATGAAAGACAATGTATAGAGACTTTAGAGAGTCTAATAAAAGAAAATGAAGGAGAACAAATAACCGTGGACCCTCCATTCACATCTCTTAAACCAAAGTCTAAAACCACTCCAACTTTCTCACAATTTAAAGAGATTGATACGTTCGTACACCTTGTCACACAGGATACAAAATCTTTAAAATTGAGAAAATACCATATAAAATCAAACCTCAGTTCCCCTGAATATAAGGCCCTAGAGGAATTACATAAAAATGACACTATAGTCATAAAGCCTAGTGACAAGGGCGGGAACATAGTAATATTGGATAAAGGTGACTATGAGGACATGGTTAAAAGACTTTTGAAAGATCATAAAACATATCAAAATCTCAGTAATGATCCCACTGATTTTTTTTTTAAAGAGCTAAAACAAATACTTCTACAAGCTAGGACGGACAACCTTATAAGCAAGGATGAGTATCTATATCTATATAATAAAAGTCCTACAACTCCAACATTCTACGCTCTTCCAAAAGTGCACAAAGGTAAAAAAACGATCCCAGGCAGACCAATAGTATCTGGAAATTACAGTTTAACACAGGGGATCAGCAATTATGTTGACCAAATATTGCGATCATTTGTAACGTCACTTCCTTCATATATAAAAGACACTAAGGACTTACTTTTAAAAATCAATGACATGTCCTTCTCTGGAGACATATTACTTGCAAGTTTAGACGTTGAATCCTTGTACAGAAATATACAACATGAATTGGGTCTAAAAGCAGTGCAATGTTTTCTAATAACAAAAAGTATTTGGTATTTTTCAACAACACAATATCTTTGTCCTCACTTTATTGAATTTTGTTTTGGAGCACAACTATTTTGTTTTCCAGAAACATTTTTTATAAACAGATCAAGGGGACCGCAATGGGGATGGCGTGTGCCCCGACATATGCTAATCTTTTTTTTAGGGTGGTGGGACAACCACGTGGTGTTCACAGATGTGATGTCATCATATACCTTCCACATTTTATATTGGGGTAGGTATATTGACGACATACTAATCATATGGGATGGTACTGATACACTCTTTCAAGAATTTGTCAATGTCCTAAATGACAATAATATAGGGATGATCTATACCCATGAAATTAAGGAGAAGGTACATGTACTGATGTACTGATATCTATAGGAAACCTACTTCTACCAATGGATACTTACATTGGTCAAGTTGGCATCCACTGCCCTTAAAGAAAGGCATACCCACAGGCCAATATTTGAGGGCAAGACATAATTGTACGAGTGAAGAAGGTTTCTTGGCAGAGAGCAAGGAACTGTTTATTAGATTCAAAGAAAGAGGGTATCTCACAAACCCTTTAAAGAAAGCCTTCAATAGGGCAAAACAGATCAAACTAAACCTTTTAGGATCCATGCCAAAGGAACGGAATAAGATCATTAGATGTATTGGCATGTATAATAGGTATACCAAAGAAATAAACAATGTATTGAAAAGACATTGGCATATATTGCAATCTGACAGAGATTTAAGAACAGTACTAAGTCACCATCCAAGTATAACATACCGTAGGGATCCTAATTTAAAAGTTTATTTAGTACACAGTCTGCACCATGAAAAAAGAACATATTTGAGAAAAGAAAGAGAAGGAGCAAATGGTTCAGTACCCTATGAGGACTGCTCCTTTGGTAAATTCATTTCAAGAATACAGAGTTTTGTTAATCCAAATGATGGAAATGAATATGTAATAAGGCAATTAATAAATTGCAAAACACAGGGAGTCATATATATATATATATATATAGCAACATGCACTGCCCAAAACTTTATGTGGGCAAAACAATACAGGAATTAAGACATCGTATTTCTGGTCATATAAGTGCTATTGAAACTGAAAAAGACACAGCAATCTCAAGGCATAAAAAATATTTCCATAATAATAATTCAAATGTCCTGGGGAATAGAAAAAATGAAAATGAGTCCAAGAGGGGGTAACCTTGATAAGAAATTGCTACAAAGTGAGGACTGATGGATACATAAGGTCAACACAATGAGCCCAGTAGGCCTCAATGAGTGCTTCACTTTTTTTAGATTTTATTTAAAACTAGAAAAGCTACAATTTCTGGGGAAATTGTGTGAAGTGTTCTTGCCTCCACTAGTAGTCTACAACTGGAGTGGGCAGAGTAACTGGGTGGAGTGGCTTGAGTAACTGTGGAAAGATTGGACTTGGCAGAGTAACTGTGTGGAGTGTTTGGAGTGAGTAAAGACAGTAAACATTACACTAACCAATTGATTGATCAAATTGAAAAAGTGCACATGGCAAGCTTGATAGAGTGAGAAATGCATTTCAACTTTTATTTATTTATATAGCACATTTAATTGCAATGTTGTTGCCCAAAGTGCTTCACAGTTACATTAAAACATATATTTATAAAAACATTAGCAGCCAATTTGTGTAGGTGGGCTTGAAAATGAGGGAGTGGTGGCAGTTTAGAAATGGCAACTCACTCTACAGCAACGGCAGAGAAGAGCAGTTAAAAACAAACTGCTTCAACTTGCTCACTTAAATCCTACAGCGAAGAGCTTTATATTGTGAGAATCAAAAGACCCGGACCCACATTTTGATGCATAGTATGTCTCTGAAATATTAAAAATGAAGGCACAGTCGCAATTTAGAAATTGCCCTTCAAATTTGAGTGGCTATAGTGGAGTTTCAATTAATGTCAATGGGCGGCGTGTGTTGTCAGCTCCCACTCTAGTTTTGAACAATCCGTCATTCATTCCTATGGGACCAATTTCGCCACAAAAATGCCGATATCTTGTGAACCATTCGGGAACAATCAGCATGTTTCAGTATATTACTGTCTATGTAGTGTAAAAACTGTGGAAGGAGTTAGAGTGGTAAATTTGGCTATAATAATAAGAATATACTGTATATGTGAGATCTTGCCATGCACGAACTCTTAACAAGTAGGGTGAAAAATGAAAAGTAAAAATATAGTGGAAATAAAACTAAAATGTGAAAAATTTGATATAAGAATCAATATGATGCTCTAATTTATCCTGGACAATATTTACATTTTAATCCACACGCGCAGGGCAATCGATCTTTTATTTACAATAACACACTGTCGGGCGGAGGCTTCCAAAACAGAGATGACACATGAATGGAATATTTGCATGTCTTCTGTGTTTTGTACCCACTCCTGCTTTTGGCTACCAAATCATTAGCCAATTCTGATGGGACCATACAGTCCTTACAGCTGCTATACAGAGAGGATCCATTGTGCGTCTCATTTTTCCTTCCTTCTGACAGATCAGAAGACGGGTAAAAATAAATGATGATGTCAGCCAAGCCAAAAAGGCTAAATAGTGGCCCAGTCATGAAGTGTGGAGGGTGGGAATAGCATGAGAAGTCCACAGAGTGGCCCTATGACATAGTTGGCGAGGTAGAAGCAGCATGAGGAGACCACAGATTGGCCCAATAACAGAGTCTGGAGGTGGCGGCAGCATCAGGTGGCCACAGAGTGGCAAAATGACAGAGTGTGGAGGTGGCAGCAGCATGAGGAGACCACAGAGTGGCCCAATGACAGAGTCTGGAGGTGGCTGCAGAATCAGGAGGCCACAGAGTGGCACAATGACTGAGAGTGGAATTGGTGGCAGCAGCATCAGGAGGAGGCCACAGAGTGGTGCAATGACAGTGTGGCGGTGGCGGCAGCATAAGGAGGAGGCCACAGGGTGGCACAATGACAGAGTCTGAAGGTGGCGGCAGCATGAGGAGGCCACAGAGTGGCCCTATGACATAGTTGGCGAGGTAGAAGCAGCATGAGGAGACCACAGATTGGCCCAATAACAGAGTCTGGAGGTGGCGGCAGCATCAGGTGGCCACAGAGAGGCAAAATGACAGAGTCTGGAGGTGGCAGCAGCATCAGTAGGCCACAGAGTGGCACAATGACAGAGTGTGGAGGTGGCTGCTTGAGGAGACCCCAGAGTGGCCCAATGACAGAGTGTGGAGATGGCAGCATCAGGTGGAGGCCACAGGGTGGCACAATGACAGTCTGAAGGTGGCAGCAGCATGAGGAGGCCACAGAGTGTCACAATGACAGAGTCTGGAGGTGGCAGCAGCATGAAGAGACCACAGAGTAGCACAATGACAAAATGTGGAGGTGGCGGCAGCAGCAGCATCAGGAGGAGGCCACAGAGGGGTAAGGTGACATACTGTGCAGGTGGGTGGCAATACCAGTAGCAACTGAAGATGGTGGGTGAAAGAAGGATTACTTGGCATCAGATGTGTAGCATCAGGTGGGTGGCAGCATCAGAATAGTAGCTGAGGCAGGAAGCCAGAAGAAACTTTTGTCAAAGGTGTGACACCATGGATGATCTAGTCTGATGCATCAGGAATTGGTGGGTGGAAATCATGGCTGATTCAACCCTGATTCATTTTGACAAAGGTCAGTCTCTCCACATTTTGGGTGGACAGGCGAGTTCTTCTTGGGGTAACTATGGCCCCCACCGCACTAAACACTCACTCTGATGCCACACTACTGGCAAGGCAGGACAGCTTTTCCAGGTCAAACTCGGCCAGTTGCGGCCAAAAATCCAGTTTGGCTGCCCAGTAGTCCAGTGGATCTTCAATGATGGCTGGCAGGGTGCACTCCAAGTATGCCACCACCTGCTGGTTCAGGTTCTGCTCCAGGTCTAGATGCTGCTGCTGGTGAGTAGTTTCTTCACTATGCAGGTGAAGAGAGCTGCTCATCAGCGACTCTAGACTCAGGTTTTGCAGATGGAGCTGATATTGCTCCTGCCATCCCACCCCTCCCCAGCAGCCATGGCAGTGGAACGTGAGCGCAGAGGGCCACCCCGGTAATACCTGAGAGAGGATGGATGATGGTGCAGATAGGCAGCGGCCAACTGACTACAAAGGATGTCTCTATAGTAGTTCAGTTTGTCCTCCCTCTCAGCGGATGTAAAAAAGGCCCCCATTTTGGATCGGTAGCGAGGGTCCAACAAAGTCATCCCTCTGCTGAATAGTGACAATTCGGCTGTCACTACCCAAGCAAGTGAGCATGCAGCGGGCCATTTTTGCAAATGACTCGGTGGGACTCCCTGCCTCCATCTCTACTGCATACTAACATGGTGTGTCTGGGTCCTCTGCCTCATCTTCCTTATCGCCCTGTAGCTCCTCTGGCTGCTCCTGCTCCTCCTCTCCTGTCACCTGTGTAGAAAAACCACCCATTTCACTACACATTGCTTGTGCTCCAATGTCCTCCTCCTCCTCCAGTTCCCCCAAAGGGCTCATGTGGCCATGAGATCTAGGTGCCACATCTCCAGTCCCCTGACCAACCATATTTAGCAGCATCTGTTCCAGGACATGAAGCAGTGGAATGATGTCGTTCATCCCGTAGTCCTGGTGACTGAAAAATAACGTGGCATCCTCAAAGGGCGTGAGCAACCAGCAGGTGTCATGCATGAGCTGCCACTGGCTGACATTTAAGATACACAGGAGAGTACTCCTGTCCACTTGGATCATCAGGAAATCGTTTATGGCCTTTCCCTGTTCGTACAGTCGGTCCAACATATGGAGGGTGGCATTCCAATGGGTGGAAACGTCGGATATCAGCCTATGTTGGGGGATGCCGTTCTGCCGCTGCAGCTCAAGGAGGGTGTACTTCATGGTGTACGAGTGGCTGAAATGCATGCAAAGCTTCCTGGCCATTTTTATGATGTTTTGCAGATGGGTGGAAGACTTCAGGAAACGCTTGACAACCAGATTGAACACGTGTGCCATGCAGGGCGCATGGCTCAACCCTCCTTGACGCAGCGCCGACACAATGTTCTTCCCATTGTCGGTCACCATGGTTCCGATTTTCAGTTGCCGTGGAGAAAACCAGGATTCGATTTCTTGCTGAAGGACACGGAGCAGTTCCTCCCCTGTGTGATTCCATTCGGCAAGGCAAACTAGGTGCAGAACAGCGTGACACCGCTGTGCCCTGCACATGTGGTATGCTGGAGGGGCACTGTGAATTGTCCCTGCAGTGGAGGCTGAGGAGGCAGAAGCGGACATTGTCGCTGGACCAACAGCGTGGAAACATGGAAGCGGAAGCGGCGTCACCTGGCCAAGTTGCTGGTGTGGCTGTGCAGGAACCACATTTACCCAGTGGGCCGTAGTTACAGCTCTACACGTCGGCGCTGCCGTGCACTTTGGCAGACACCGACAGACTCAAGGACTGGCCCACCTTCTGTTCTACATGTGTGTGCAGGGCTGGTACTGCTTTTTTGGCAAAGAAATTACGGCTTGGGACTCTCCACCTCGGCTCGGCACAAGCCATCAGTTCTCTGAAAGGTGCAGAGTCCACCACTTGGAAAGGAGCAACTTGGACAGGAGCACATTCAGCTTCTGTGCCGTTGGATGAGTGCACGCATACTGTTGTCTCTTGGCAATCGTTTCAGTGATCTATTGATGAAATGAGTGACGAGGAGTAGGAGGAGAAGAAGCAGTAGCATCTGGACCAGCAGATGATGGGAAGGACAGTAAGCTCCCTTCGGCTGAGGTGGTGGAGCCTTGACTGCCTGAAAACGGGCGCGTGCCGCTTAGTGATACAGCGGTTGCTGCAGCAGGCAGGACCACCACATCGGAGCCATGGTTCGCCCAGGCCACTGTATGGCGACGCTGCATATGTTCACGTAGGGCCGTAGTGCCAAGATTGGCACCCTGGCCAAGCTTCACCTTCTGCCCACAGATTCTACATATGGCCACGTTCACCTCCTCCGGCAGCTTAAGAAAAAACTGCCACACAGCCGAGTAGGGGATTTTACCACCAACACTACGCACTGATTGAATGCTACCGCCGCTGCCTCCGTGAACCCCTGCACCACTACTTCCCGGACAGGTAGGCTCCAGCGAAGCTGGTGGTCTACCCCTGGCACGTTTGGCTCCCGCCCTCCCACTGCTGCCACCGTTCGCAACACCAGCTCCCACACCACTCTCCTCATCACTACTTGCCCACCAGGCGGAGGAAGCGGCGGATGTCTCCTCTAGATCTTGGCTGACTGTCCTCTAGTACCTCGTCCTCTCTGTATAGTGGAGCTGAGCCCACAGCATACAATACTTCTGTGGCTCTGGGAACCGAAAAGGACAGAGGCAGGTTGAGGACAGGTGAGAGCGCAGGGTCTGCTTCAAGGCCATGCCAACTAAGTGTTGTGTCTGACGAACCCACTGACTCTTGGCTGGGGGTGTCTGATGTCACTTCGAAGATTGAGTCAATCACTTAAGAACCGCTGGGTTGCTGGTCACGACATGACCGCTAGCCGAGACTGGGAGCTTAGTTCTCTCGAAGTGACTCCTGCTGCCACAGCACCTTACTCTGCTGCGACCTCTGCCTGAGCCAGAAACATTTAGGCCTCTGCTACTTCCCTGTGCAGCGCCTGGCACTTCTCTGCCTGACATACTGTTAGATCAAATAAATAAAAAGGAAATTAAAACACCCCACAAAAGCCTTTACTACAGATAACTGCACCGCTGAGTGGCAAATATATATTTTTATTTTTCCGCTAAAACACCCCACAAAAGTCTTTACTACAAATAACTGCACCGCTGAGTGACAAATGTATTTTTTTATTTTTGTGCTAATACATGTCACAAAAAGCTTAACAAGAGATAACTGCACCGCAGGGCGGCAAATGTATTTTTTCTTTTTCCGCTAAAACACCCCACACCCAGTACTGTGCCCCTCACCCCGTACTGTGCCCCTTTATACTCTGCATTGTGCCCTCTTAGCACACCCTGTACAGTGCCCCTAGTCATTCCCTCTGCCCTCTTATACCCTTTTATCCGGTCACTGTATGGTGGTTTTATCATTGTATGGCGGTGTTATCCAATAACTGTATGGCTATAACTGTATCCCCTTCCCTGCCCACGCCACTTTTTTTAGACCTGGCATGAGCGGGAAAAGATACAGATTGCGGTGCTAAGGACCTTTGCGCCACAATCTGTGTCAGAAATATGCCTAACATAGACGTATTTCTATGTAATAAATGACCCCCTAATTGTATTATTATTCGGGGGTGGGGCTAATATCTTTATATTATATAGATTCTAGTGTATTATACTGTGCCCTGTATTTCCCAATAGATAAATGATCCTTGGGAAACACAGTCTCACCCCTGACCACCAGGACCAGGTAGCGCTCTGTCAGTACATGGCGGCCTCCCCTCTCCGCCTCGCTGCTCCGCTGTGTACTGGTGCTTATTCTGACACTAGGGCTGCGTTCACATCCCATTTGTGCCATCCATTTAATGTATACCAAAAATGTATGCTTTAACAGATGCCTCAGACTGATGCCGTACAGTGGCGTCCGTTCACCATACAGATCCATTGTAAAAAAAACATATACGTTAACGTCTGCATTTTTTAATGGACTCTGCAGGATACAAAAACGTGGAGTGCTGCACATTTGTATACATCAAACCGATAGGAAAAACGCGATGTGAACCCACTGGGGAGGGGGGGGGGCGTACTAAAATTTGCTGTGGGGCCCAGTCAGTTCTAGCTACATCACTGCACATGTCCTTCTCTCCTCCAGGCTCGGCCCAGGGGTGACGTCATGACGTGCGTCTCACTGCTGCAGCGGGCCTGAGGAGAGAAGGAGCGCAGGGAGCTGCAGTTAGTGAATGACAGGACGGCCGGCTCCCATGCGCTCCAGCAATGATAGGTATGTGAAGGGTCCACTGGGGGGGTCATTACACTGTGAGGGCCCATTACACAATATAATGACCCCCAGTGCCCCCATTTAGTATAATGATCCCCATTGACCCTCCATTTAGTATAATGACCACCAGAGCCCCCATTCAATATAATGACACACAATGCCCCCTCCATACAGTATAACCCCCAGTGTGGGGGCGACTGGGGGTCATTATTCTGAATGGAGGGCCACTGTGGGGTCATTATACTGTGAGGGCCCTTTACATAGTATAATGACCCCCAGTGTCCCCCATTTAGTATAATAATCCCCAATGACCCTCCATTCAGTATAATGACCCCCAGAGCCCTCATTCAATATAATGACCCCCAGTGACCACCATACAGTATAATGACCCCCAGTGCCCTCTCCATACAGTATTCCCCCAGTGTGGGGGCTACTGGGGGTCATTATTCTGAATGGGGAGCGACTGGGGGTTATTATTCTGAATGGTGGGACGCTGTGGGGTCATTATACTGTGTGTGTGTGTGGCCTCTGGGGGTCATTATACAGTGTGGGGGGGGGAATTGGGGGGTCATTATACTGAGTGAAGGGCCACTGTGGTCACTAAGGGGCCGTAGGCTGGGCTGCCACTTTTTGATGGTGTCCCAGTCTAAGCGCTGCATGGGTCCCCCGAGCCGTGGGCTATTTAACACTTTACATGCCACGGGCAATGGCGCCCTCTGCATGTAAAGTGCTGACAGAGGGAGCGGACTCCCTCTGTCTCCCATCGGCACCCTGCAAATGCGATCGCGGGGTGCCCATGTGTGTGAAGGCTGCCTGGGGTCTGATGTAGGCCCGAGACCAGCCTTGAGTAATTTCCTCTCTGGCGCAGCCTGCTGGTCAATGTCAGAATAGCATTGCCATTAAAATGCAATGCACTATAGCAGGGATCAGCAACCTTCGGCACTCCAGCTGTTGTGAAACTACAACTCCCAGCATGCTCCTACCAATTCTGTGGGAGGTCAGAGAACAGCCAAGTAAGTGTGCATGATGGGTAATGTAGTTTCACAACACCTGGAGTGCCGGAGGTTGCTGATCACTGCACTATAGGGATAGTGCATTGCATTTTAAAAGGAATCAAAAAGCTGTCTGTTATGGTCCCCTTGTGGGACTATTAAGTGGTAAAAAAAACTAAAAAAACTAATTTATTCATAAAAAAAATCCCATAAAAAAAATTACGCTTTTTTTCCATTGAAAATACGCTTTTCAATGAAAATAAAATTGCAAAAAAAATATCTTTCCCATATGTTTGGTATTTCCGCGTCCATAACTGCCCAGACTACATAAATATCCCGTAAATTATCCCCTAAGGTGAACGCCGTAAAAAAAATATATATTACAGAATTGCTAATTTATTCTTAGTTGCTACCAAAAAACCTAATAACAAGTGATCAAAAAGCGTAATTTACTCCAAAATGATAGCAATGAAAAATACAATTTGTCCCCCAAAAATCAAGCCCCCACACAATTCCACATAAAGAAAAATAAAAAAGTTATGGGTCTTGGGAACTGGCAATGCAAAAACTTTTTTATTTTATTTTTTTAAAAAGGGGTTTTATTGCAAAAAAGTAGTGAAATGCAAAAAAAAATATGTATTTGGTATCACTGTAATTGTACTGACCCAGAGAATAAATATATTATGTTATTTATACCGAAAAATGAACGCCATAAAATTTATAATGTAAAAACGCAGTGGCAGTATTGCTATTTTTACCATCTCCCGCCCAGAAAGAGTTAATAAAAGTTAATCAGAAACTTATGTGTACCTGAAAATGGCGCCATTGAAAACTACTACTTGTCCCGCAAAAAACAAGCCCTCACAAAGCTATATAGACGGAAAAATAAAAAGTTATAGCTCTTGGAATGCGATGATAAAAAAAGGAAGAAAAACGCTTGGTCAGTAAGGCCCAAAACAGGCTGGTCACTAAGGGGATAACACTGGTTCTTATTTTTTTTAAACTGTCCTTTTTAAAAAATAGAAAAAATATATTCGTTTTTTTTTTATCACACCCAGATGTTAACCTGCTGACCAATAGGAAATTATACAATGCCCTACACTAATTTCTTTTTTGTAGTCGTCTTTTGAAACAGTGTATTTGGCACAGATTTTCTCTATTTCTATAGGAAAAAACAGTCTGAAAAATATTGTGTGACTAAAAAACGCCACCCCAAAAATTCTTGTAAAAAAGAAAAACTTATTTCATGACTTTTTTCAAGCCAAAAAATGCAGAGAAAAAGTGAGTGTAGCTGCACTTAAACATTAAATTGCAAAGTCTGTGCTACAGTCAAGTTACAAACTTTACTTAATATTATTTATTGTGAAATGCATATATTATTCGCCATAAATGATTTTTTTGTCACTGCAGTGGCCAAATAATTAAATTTGTGAATACTTTTGCCTCGGGAGATTATTCATTGAAACAAAGCTGAATGCACTACAAGTAGGTGATGTCTAACATTATCCTGTTGTCTGTTTTTTCTGATATTGTCCTGCTCGCCTACCTATTTGCATTGTCTTTTAAAGCTTTTTTTATGTGCATTTGATAAATTAATAAAATATAATTTGGATGTAGTTTTGTCTGATATGTTTCATGACTGGTGGTCTGATAGTAAAAGTAATGATATAAAGAATATTACTATGAATTGACGAATGACAGTAAATTAAATAAACAAGTAAAATAAAATATTACAATAAAAAAATGCAACAAATAAAAAAATGCAACAGTTATCCACATTTCTAAATTGTGTTAGGTTAATGTCCCTTTTTGTAAAAAATGAAGTAAAAATATGAAAAAGAAATGAGAAAAAATACATAAAAAAATAAATAAATGAAACATACAGAAGTTTAGTTATAATGAACTGTAAAATAAAATAACCTCTACCCCCGATAACTGTAACAAGATGTAGCATAAACACATATTCACTTATTTTAGAAACATCATTAAAAAGATCAAAAATAGAAATGTACAAAGGAAGAACTTTTTTTTTTTTGCTTGTCTAACCGAATAAAATACATAAAGATTGAACCCTACCATTTATGCCTGTAGAAATTACAATTTAGGCTGGGTTCCTGTATATCATGCTCTCTGTTGTACTTTTCTTCCACAGTGGTACAGAAAGTGATCGATCAGCTGAAAGTCTCCCAGTGTCGTACAGAAAAACAGCTCTTTCAGGCTATCTGTGCCTGACTGGTGCACAAAAATGTCATCAATGTGCCTGGCTCCGGCATAAATTGTACACAACTCTGGCATAAAAAACTGGCTGGACACAACCTTAACTCGGCAAAAAAAAATATTATACGTCAGATCAAACATTTGTAAATTCTAGCCAGCATGAAAATTTTTTAAAATTTGTGGTTCTGAAACCCAAAAATATCTTGATCATATAAGGGTTAGCTCCCCAAAAAACTGTATGCCCAACAGCTCATCATTATTTTATATATAAAAGTCATGTACATAATTCCTCCTGTGTTATTTTAGCATGCAGGGATATTACTATTATGTCCTAGTCGTTTGCCTTTTTCCACCTTTTTCCTATTTACTTTGAACCTTCCTGACTCTTTATAAGATCACATAATAATTAACATTCCTCTGGGGTTTAGGAAGATAGATTTATGACGTGTTTGTTGAAGCAGCCTGCTGTCGCCACTGGGCAAGTCTCCTTTATCATGAGCCTACTAAATCTGACATATATCACAGTTATCAGTCAAGACTTTGTCAGTTTTATAAGTGAAAAAATTGTGATAATAAATCATCAGACAATTAGTAAAACATTAAGTTGCTCAGTTTTCTTCTAAGCTTGTAGCTGACATACAGAGAAAACAAGCATCAAGGTTCTGATATGTGAAATCAAGCCGGCTCTGTAAATGTTTTATGCATGGAAATTTGATTTTCTTTATACGTGTTCGCACTAGGCTGGACTTTACAGGCTGACTTTTCTGCCCACAGGACCACTGACATTCTAGAATGTGGAGGCTAGGAAGTGCAATTCAAATACCCCTGCTCCAGCCCTATGTAGGCTCTGAGGTGGTTTGGCAGTTGCTGAGTGCTATTCACCTCCACTTGCTAGCTAACTATAAAGCAGTTGGGCTTGTCTTTTTTACACCAGCAGTGGCATCATCCAGCAAACTTTCTCTATGCAGCCTGTTTCTTACCACTTCAAACTAACCCCAAGGTCCTGTGACATACTTTTGAAGCAATACTGCCTTTCCATAAGCAGTAAAGTCTTATTGCCATAAAATGTGGTACCTTACTGTCTGAATACAACATGACCTTGAAATGTGGTCCTAAACCTTCTATGACTGTATGTTCTCTTTCACTCAGGGGTATTCTGTCATAAGTTGTTCTCTGGCAGTTTTCAGTTTCAGGGATGAAGATTCTCTAGACCAGGGTTCTCTTCAGGCCTATGTCAAAGGAGGTCACACATGCATGCATTACCTCTATCTCTGATTATTACTAGATACTCATTAGGTGGTGGGACCAGCCCATTACCCTGGAAACTGGGCTAGGTCTACTAGTGTTAAATAAATGTTGCTCATGTGACCATTTGGTACATACATAGTGCATAAAAAAATAAGTAGTTCAACCATAAATCACAAATCTTTAGCATAAGGTTAATTCTTTAGCATAAAATTAACCCTTGCAACGATCCACTGAGAAACTGTAAAAATAAAATTTAGGAAGCATATCACATTGACATTAATATCACATAACCAGTGTATTACTGTCATTTTCTCACAATAATTAGTGACTTAACAGTTCAACACGGGCCTTATTGCCACCATAAAAGGGTCATCTGTAACCCACAGCAACAGAACAAGGGGTTATCTCATAACTAATGTGAAAAAAATAAAATCCGACATCATATGTCTCAGATATCATCAGTACATGACAATCTCTTTCTAACAAAGCTAGAATCAGTCCTGTACCTCAAGTGGATTCAGAGTTTTCCCCATTTTTGCTCAGCTAGATTTATGTCAAGCTCAAGGGCAGGGCTAAGTGGCATGTTCACTCTACTGCAACTCTCACCCTATCGCAACTCAGGAGACAGAAGAAGGATGAAACTGAGCATGTGCGGCCATCTCAGTGAGCCGGACAAAAAAATAAGAAAAAAAGCAAACAATAGGTGGTGCTATACAGGTACATTTTATTGAATAACTCAGTGGCTATGCAACATTTTTACATGCAAAAGTATTAAGGTCCAGGTGCTAGTTTGAAAACTCAGGGCTGGTTCTAGGTGAAATGGGGCCCTGGGGTGAAAAACAATAAGGCCCCCCCCCCCCCCATGACACTTGATGACTTTTACAGAAGAAACTGTATATTTTGGGGCACAGTGTAGTGGTATACTGTATATTGTGTGGCACAGTGTAGCGGTATACTGTATATTGTGTGGCACAGTGTAGCGGTATACTGTATATTGTGGGGCACAGTGTAGCGGTATACTGTATATTGTGTGGCACAGTGTAGGCTATATGTGTATAACAAACATATTTCACATGAACACTTACAATTACTTGGCCCTTGAGATCTCGGACGCCACTTCCACACTTTGGCCGGGGGCTCGGCGGAGCTGATGTGTTTTATTCTAATAAGCAAGATTTCATAATAAGGATTTGGAGAAGGGGCAGAGGGAGAGCAGAGCAGGGAGAGGCTGGTGCTGCTACTAGGGGGTCATACCATAGGGGAGTAATAAAGCCCACCATAATGTCCCCCCTAGTAGAAATAATTCTCCTTATAATGTGACAGTGCAAAAATACCGCCTTGTAATGCCCCCAGTTGAGCTAATGTCCCCATAGTGCCTCCATAATGTGCCAGTATAAAATACCCCTATATAGTGTCCCCAGTAAATGCCCCCATAGTGCTCCTCTCCCCCCTAGTGCCCCCCATAATGTACCAGTATAAAATGCCCGATATATAGTGTGCCAGTAGATGCCCTCAGTGTCCCTCATAATTTGTAAGCATAAAATACCCCTTCTCAGTGCCCCCGTAGATGACCCCATAGTAGTCCTCTCCCCCCTTCCCCATAGTACCCACCACTATGTGTCCCAGTATAAAATTCCCCTATACAGAGCCCCCATATAAAATAACCGTTCTTTGTGGCCTCAGTAGATGCCCCTATAGTGCCACCAATAATGTGCCAGTAAGAAGTGCCCCCATAGATGTCCCCCGATAATGTGCCAGTAAAATGTGCCCTCATAGATGCCCCCCAATCATGTGCCAGTAGCCTGAGCCTCCATCAACATGTGCCAGTAGCCATAGGCGGCCCCCCCTATCATGTGCCAGTAGCCATAGGCGGCCCCCCCTATCATGTGCCAGTAACCATAGGCGGCCCCCCCTATCATGTGCCAGTAGCCATAGGCGCCCCCCCCATCATGTGCCAGTAACCATAGGCGGCCCCCCCCCTATCATGTGCCAGTAGCCATAGGCGGCCCCCCCTATCATGTGCCAGTAGCCATAGGGCCCCCCTATCATGTGCCAGTAGCCTGAGCCCCCCCATAAACATTTGCCAGTAGCCATAGGTGGCCCCCCTTATCATGTGCCAGTAGCCATAGGGCCCCCCTATCATGTGCCAGTAGCCTGAGCCCCCCATCAACATGTGCCAGTAGCCATAGGCAGCCCCCCCTATCATGTGAAAGTAGCCATAGGCGGCCCCCCCTATCATGTGCCAGTAGCCATAGGGCCCCCCCTATCATGTGCCAGTAGCCATAGGGCCCCCCTATCATGTGCCACTAGCCATAGGGCCCCCCTATCATGTGCCACTAGCCATAGGGCCCCCCTATTATGTGCCACTAGCCATAGGGCCCCCCTATCATGTGCCACTAGCCATAGGGCCCCCACTATCATGTGCCACTAGCCATAGGGCCCCCCTATCATGTGCCACTAGCCATAGGGCCCCCCTATCATGTGCCACTAGCCATAGGGCCCCGCCTATCATGTGCCACTAGCCATAGGGCCCCCCCTCCTATCATTTGCCAGTAGCCCCCAGTATTGTACAGAAAGAAAAAAAAGAAAAAAAAGAAAAAAACACTTATACTTACCTCCTTGGCAGCGATGCGATGCAGGCCTTTTCCGGCCTGTGTCCCGTGCTGTGTACGGCTCAGGGCTCAGGCGGCGCGATGACGTCATCGCGCCGCCTGCGCCGGCCTCTGATAGGCTGCCGGCTAGTGCCTGCAGCCTATCAGAGGAAGGGAAAGGGACACGCCTCTCCCTCCCCTGCCGCACAGCCATCTGTATCGCTGTCCTGAGGACGGCGATACAGATGACTGGAGATGAGCGCTTCCACAATTTTCTCGCGCTTCGTGGTAACGAATCGCATTTTTTTCAAAAGAGGCTGCTGCACGTGTGAGGACATGGAGAAAGGAACTCTGGGAAGGCGGGATCACCCATAATGCCATGCATGCAACCAATCAGCAGCCAGCCAGCCAACCCTGTGATGTCACAGACCTAAAAATAGCGGCAGCCATCTTAGATTCTGCCATTTACCAGTGTACTTAGTGCAGGGAGAGATGTCTGCAGGCGCTAGGGTCAATGTTAGAAAAAACGTCATTGAGATAAAAAGACAATTTACAAGTGCAGGGAAAGATTATTCAAGATGTAGGGAAAGGATAGGGAGGAATAATTCCGCAACATTTAGGCCTAGTTCACACGAACGTGTGTGATCCGTGGCCGTATTGCGGCCCGCAAATTGCGGGCCGCAATACACGGCCACAGTTCCATGTGCATTCCGCATCACGGATGCGGACCCATTCACTTCAATGGGTCCGCAAATCCGGAATTGCGGAACGGCCGCACGGAACGGGACCCCTCGGAAGCACTACGGAGTGCTTCCGTGGGGTTGCGTCCCGTACTTCCGTTCCGCAAAAAGATAGAACATGTCCTATCTTTTTGCGGAACGGGCAGATCGCGGACCCATTAAAGTGAATGGGTCCACGATCCGATGCGGCTGACCTACGGCCGGCGATCGTGCATTGCGGCCCGCAATTTGCGGGCCGCAGCACGGGCACGGGTCACATACGTTTGTGTGAACTCGGCCTTATGTTGAACAGGGTTCAGTAGGGGAGGTTACAGCCTGGTTTTGACTGGGGATCCAAATTGCCATTATACAGCTCTGTAATTTCAGCAAACCGTTCTTATGAGGGTGCAAGTGCTGTTTGATACAGGCATTAACAGGGTTTATTACAAGGAAATATTTATATGTCTTATTTGCCCTTGTGCAGCGCAGTTATATGTTCTAAAGCATTTTTTGGATTGTATTAGTGGGAAAAAAGGGCTTATTATCTGTTGTGTGTTAAAGTGCTAAAATTACAGCCCTTTTTGCCGTGTATTGGCAAAAGTAAAATATATTTGCCGCTCAGCGGTGCAGTTATCTGTTGTAGTGATGAGCAGCATAGGCAATATTAGTTTTCGCGATATTTCGTGAATTTTTGGCCTAATATTTGCCATGAATTCGCAAATTCAAAAATTTGTGATCTCTAGTCATTATTTTCTTGATTGCGAAAATCGGCAATGTAATATGCGCGTATTGCGCGTGCAATACAGACGTGGCTCACTTTTGCTAAATTTTTCAAGCTGCTAGAAGTTTCCTGAGACTGGAGAAAATGTACAGTACAATAATTCCTATCACACTACCTAACACCCTGCCCTGGAACCTATCAGCTATACTATATCACTATCTAACCTACATTGACTATCTCCCACAAACTATCTGTATTATACTGTATATACACTCACCTAAAGAATTATTAGGAACACCATACTAATACGGTGTTGGACCCCCTTTTGCCTTCAGAACTGCCTTAATTCTACGTGGCATTGATTCAACAAGGTGCTGATAGCATTCTTTAGAAATATTGGCCCATATTGATAGGATAGCATCTTGCAGTTGATTGAGATTCGAGGGATGCACATCCAAGGCACGAAGCTCCCGTTCCACCACATCCCAAAGATGCTCTGTTGGGTTGAGATCTGGTGACTGTGGAGGCCATTTTAGTACAGTGAACTCATTGTCATGTTCAAGAAACCAATTTGAAATGATTCGAGCTTTGTGACATGGTGCATTATCCTGCTGGAAGTAGCCATCAGAGGATGGATACATGTTCTCATTCTGTTTACGCCAAATTCGGACTCTACCATTTGAATGTCTCAACAGAAATCGAGACTCATCAAACCAGGCAACATTTTTCCAGTCTTCAACAGTCCAATTTTGGTGAGCTCGTGCAAATTGTAGCCTCTTTTTCCTATTTGTAGTGGAGATGAGTGGTACCCGGTGGGGTCCTCTGCTGTTGTAGCCCATCCGCCTCAAGGTTGTGTGTGTTGTGGCTTCACAAATGCTTTGCTGCATACCTCGGTTGTAACGAGTGGTTATTTCAGTCAACGTTGCTCTTCTATCAGCTTGAATTAATCGGCCCATTCTCCTCTGACCTCTAGCATCCACAAGGCATTTTTGCCCACAGGACTGCCGCATACTGGATGTTTTTCCCTTTTCACACCATTCTTTGTAAACCCTAGAAATGGTTGTGCGTGAAAATCCCAGTAACTGAGCAGATTGTGAAATACTCAGACCGGCCCGTCTGGCACCAACAACCATGCTACGCTCAAAATTGCTTAAATCACCTTTCTTTCCCATTCTGACATTCAGTTTGGAGTTCAGGAGATTGTCTTGACCAGGACCACACCCCTAAATGCATTGAAGCAACTGCCATGTGATTGGTTGACTAGATAATTGCATTAATGAGAAATAGAACAGGTGTTCCTAATAATTCTTCAGGTGAGTGTATGAGCTAACTATATAATGTAATTGAATAAGGGTCCAGATGACTCAGCAAAGCACAGAGCACAGCAATGACACTGCTCTCTCTCTCTCTTAGAACTGCAAAAAACAGCAGAAAATGGCTTTCCTATTGGTTGCTAGGGATGGTGCTAAGCTCAGACGAAGATATTGCAGCCTTCTCATTGGCCGACAAGCAAGAAGCAGTGAGGGTACTGATGAAAAAAAATCTAGAATATTTGTGATTACTAAGATATAGCACTATATTCTACATCTTCGCGAATTCTCGGAGTGCCGATATTCTCGATAAAAATTTGCGATTAGAATATTCGCGATCAACACTAATCTGTTGTAAAGCCTTTTCTGGCGTGTATTAGTGGCAAAAGAAAAAATATATTTGCGGCTCAACGGTGCAGTTATATGTTCTAAAACCTTTTGTGGCTTGTATTAATGGAAAAAGAAAAAATATATTTGCAGAGGTGCAGTTATGTATTCTAAAGCCCTTTTTGCCCTGTATTAGTGGCAAAAGAAAAATATATTTGCCGTTCAGTGTTGCACTTATATGTTGAAAAGCCTTTTGTGTAGTATAAAAGTGGAAAAAAATTTGAGCCTAATTGCCGTTCAGCGGTGCAGTTATATATTCTAAAGCCCTTTTTTCCCTGTATTAGTGGAACAAGAAAAATATATTCGCCGTTCAGCGTTGCACTTATATGTTGAAAAGCCTTGAGTAGTGTAAAAGTGGAAAAAAATAAGGGCCTATTTGCCATTCAGCGGTGCAGTTATATGTGGTAAAGTCCTTTTTGAGGTATGGATCGGATTACGTAGTGGTGAAATTTTTTATGTGAAACAGGCTTTTTTCAGGAAAATTGATGGGTAATTGTAGACCTCCTTTTGCTGTATGGACCGAATTACGTAGTGGTGATATTTTTTATG
The DNA here is from genome assembly GCF_905171765.1 of Bufo bufo. Taxonomy (NCBI): domain Eukaryota; kingdom Metazoa; phylum Chordata; class Amphibia; order Anura; family Bufonidae; genus Bufo; species Bufo bufo. Next base: position 635,735,857 of record NC_053391.1, on the reverse strand, counting down.
TGAAACTGTTTTTTGGGGGGAAAATTGATGGATGATTGTTGACTTTGTTCTGTACGAACCAAATTTTATTATCCTTTCATTGGTGAAATTTTTTATTTCAAACATGTTTTTTTTGGGAAAATTGATGGGTGATTGTAGACCTCCTCTTGCTGTATGGACCGAATTATGTTGTCGTGGGTCCTGCAGTAAACATATTGAAGACACTGATGAAAACACACCAGCAGACTTTGCCTTTACCATCTATTCTGGTGGCGACCCGACAGTTTATGGAGGGTGGGCAGGGACTGGTGGTCCCCTCCTCCTTCCCCCACCTTTGTATGGATTACCCCTGGCCCTATTTAGCAGATGCCTATTTAGCAGATGCAGGCTAGGGTTAATACACGGTTAATGCTGGGATCCAGTTTAAGGGGGAAGGAGGCGGGCGTCCAGCAGGACATATATATAAGCCCCTGTCCCGCCTCTTCTCTCCCTCTTTGAGCGGAAGCGCTGTGTCCCTCCCTCCCTCCCTTGAAGTTGGCAGTTAGGTTTATACTTTTCAATTTCGGGACTTCATATGTGGTTGTGGTTCGAATATTTTATGTAGGCAAGGTGCCTGGTTGAATTTGTAAGTCACAGCTGGCGGCAGGTTAATACTACGGAGAGGTGTTGGAGGCAAATGGGCGGAACTGCCCGCTGTGGTCGATTACCACCCGACAACAATAAAGTGGTTAAAAGAAGAACAGTGTCAGTGTCCTTATTGGTAAGGGGCCAGAAGGAGAATGGAGTTCAACCCCCTCCCTTTTTCCTGGTTATACCGACAGTCACATTTAAATCAAGCAGCTTCAGTAAGTTAAAAATATTCATGTGTTTTTATCTACTCCGTCTGTATTCGATCTCTACAGCACACAAGGCATGACAGGAGAGCCTCTGCTTTGGAGTCCAAGTCCAGTTTCTTAAGATCAGGAGTTCCATCAGAATTGTGCCTAACATTCTTGCTCCCTGTGCAAAGCCATAACAAACGTACTCCGTAGGCATACACATCAGAGGAAGCTGATGCTGGTTGCCCCAATTTTTATTCAGGAGCATTAAACAGCGGGAAGCAAATAGAGGTGGCTGAACTCCGCTGCTCTGTATCTCTTGTAAAGTCAATGTCTCCAACTATGCCCCTCTTGCGATTTACAGCAAATGCATTATTTTCATGTAGAGATCCAAGAATTATGTTGTGTATGCAAGCCATGTGCGACCCCTCTCATCACTCTCACGCTGTTCTGCACCTGGTTTGCCTGGGCGAACGGAGTCACACAGGGGAGGAACTGCTCCGTGTCCTTCATCAAGACATAGAATCCTGGCTTTCTCCGCGACAACTCAAAATCGTAACCATGGTGACCAACAACGGGAAGAACATGGTGTCGGTGCTGTGTCAAGGAGGGCTGAGCCATGTGCCCTGCATGGCACACATGTTCAATCTGGTTGTCAAGCGGTTCCTGAAGTCTTCCACCCATCTGCAAGACATCCTAAAAATGGCCAGGAAACTTTGCATGCACTTCAACCACTCATACACCGTAAAGCACACCCTCCTTGAGCAAATATTCCGTTCACGTGTCATCTCTGTTTTGGATCCACTACTGTTTTTTTTTTGGCATTAGCAAAACTGATGGTGATGGATTTCTGACCAAATGCTGACCGAGGGAAGGTGGATGCTCCACAGACAGGATCCATTTTTTGTGGGTTATTGTTCTGACGGATCAGAGGAAGGGCAAAATAATCAGTGACGTCAACATAAACTTAAAGGGGTTCTGCACTTTGTTTAAACTGATGATCTATCCTCTGGATAGATCATCAGCTTCTGATCAGCGGGGGTCCGACACCCGGGACCCCCCGCTGATTAGCTGGTTGAGAAGGCAGCGGCGCTCCAGCAGCGCTGCGGCCTTCTCACTGTTTACCGCAGGCCTGGTGACGTCACGACTAGTACTTGAATGGAGCTTAGCCCCGCCCTGTGCCTGCGGTAAACAGTGAAAAGGCCGCGGCGCTGCTGAAGCACTGCTGCCTTCTCAAACAGCTGATCGGTGGGCGTCCCGGGTGTCGGACCCCCGCCGATCAGAAGCTGATGATCTATCCAGAGGATAGTTTAAACAATGTGCAGAACCCCTTTAATGTTGACACCCTCTCCACTCTGTCGGGGGGCTCTACTTGTATAAGCGTTTAATAGAACAGTTTCTGTAGACATCTACAGTATGTGGAATCAGCTGACGATGGTGTAAAAGGAGTGCGCTTCTTCTTGGAGCTAACATCGACCTGTAAGGCTGAGTTCACACTTGAGTTATTTGGTCAGTTTTGGCCCCGTGATGGCCCAAATAAGTGAAGTGTGCAGTGATTCTAAGAGCAACACCTGTCATCTGCACGTCATACTGACTCACAGTATTATTTCACTACCAAAGCAGACTCCCTATGCGTGTTACTGCAAGGCACAGTGTCCTACACCACTATGAAGGCTCTCTGCAGCCAGGAAATAGCCAAATATATTCGGATCGAACAAATTTTTTTTAAAAAAAATTGGCGAATCGGCGAATCAAATTTTTGAAAAATGTGCTCATCCCTACCTCAGACCATCAAAGCACCAAGAGCCAAACTGAAGTTGTGGGGAAAAGCAGCCTGTAGGTGATCTGTGTGTTCTGGTAGGATACTTTCTATTGTTAATGGGACAGAGTGTTAATCAAGAATTTTATTGTACGGCCACACAGGCAGGTTTCTGCATGCAGTTTTGGAAACCAAAATCAGGAGTGGATCATAAAAAGAGAGAAAGTATATTTTTGAATTCACTTCTGATTTTGACTTCCAAAACTGCATGCAGAAACCTGATCGTGTGGCCGTATCCTTACAGAACTAAAAGAACCAAAAAATGTTATCAGTTAAAACCAGATAGCAACCACATATAAATTTTTCTAATCCGTTTTTAGTTTTCGATTGCAGATTTTTTAAATTCTATTTCCTGAACATGATTATGGGGGCGGCCATCTTGCCTGAGCTGTTCTTAACAGTATTTAGAAAGCATTAAGAAAATTGCTTGACGGCAGCCCCATGGGCCATAAACACAATGGTCAGGAGGGGACCTCATTGACTTCTGTAGGGGAGGTTTTCTAGGCATGCTCTGTGACCTGTGCAGCAATCATTGTACGAAGAAAGAGTAGATAAGATTTGACAATTATCTAATGTGAATGGAGGATCCTGCCTTATCTATACACAAAGGTGATATGATTACAGGAAGGATTAGAATGACAGATAAGCAGGTAACTGCAGTACAGTGATCTGTACAGACCAAGAAGTGGCGCCAATTATTAGGCTTAGTGACCAGAGCAAAATCTGCAGGGTTTATTATTATTGATATTGACCTGGAAAATTTAAAATAACATACAAAATTCTTAAAAAAATATGTTAAACATAAAAATGTGATTTAAAAAATAGGTAATTTTGTGATGACATAGTCTTCTTAGAAAAAGACAATGTCTTACACTCCCCGGCAGGGGCAAATTGGTATATTGCAGACGGGTTTAAATTTGTAACAGGTGTGGCCAACACAAAATCAGCAAACTGTCATACATAGCCACACTGGTGCTTGGTGGAGCCAGAGTAAATATATAATGGAATATTCCTTTAAGAAAATAAGACTGAGCGTCGCAATCCTTATATGCAGTTCTATAGTTAAAGATACAGCAGGAATTCGATACAAAGTTTAGGAAAAACTTGATTTGCCACAAAGCCGAATTTCCTTGCACTTAGTGGTAACTATGTATTCTAAAATTGCTGCTGCACATGTTACCAAGTGAAAGAAAGAAGCACGGGAACACTATATAACCCATAATGCCATGCAGCTAGCTAATCAGCAGATAGCCATCCCCTGTCACAACCTTATAAAAAGCCTCAACCCGCGCGGTCTCCGCCATTTCACTTTAAGCTGAGTATAGTGAGAGAAGTGACAAGCACTTATGTGCTAGGGACAGTGTTGCAGAAAGCTTTTAATTGTATAATATTGGATAGGGAGAGTGCAGTGACAGTGCAGGGACATTATAGGGAGAGTTTTTAGACACTGAAGGGAGAACATAGGGAGAGCATAGGGAGACTGCAGGGACAGTGCAGGTTGAGAGTAATCGCTGTGTGCATCTTGTTCACCTGTTGCCAAAATCCCAGTTAATCTGTTTATATATAGAATTACTGTGCCTCAGTATTAAAGGATGGTTTAATATATCGCTGTGTGCATCTTGTTCCACTGCTGACACAATCCCCATTAATCTTTTGGTTGATATATATAGAATTACTATGCCTCAGTATTAAAGGCCGATCTAATATATTGCCGTCTGCATCCTGTTGAACTGCTAACGCATTTGCAGGTAATGTATTATCTTATATATAGAATTACTGTGCCTCAGTATTAAAGGGCAGTCTAGTATATCGCTGTCTGCATCTTGTTGAACCGCTGACACATTCACAGTTAGGGTCCATTCACACGTCCGTTTTTTCTTTCCTGATCTGTTCCGTTTTTTCAGGAACAGATCTGGACCAGATCTGGACCCATTCATTTTTAATGGGTCCTGGAAAAAATCAGATATTGAGCTGTCCGTTTTTTTTTCCAGGACCCATTGAAAATGAATGGGTCCAGATCTGGTCCAGATCTGTTCCTGAAAAAACGGAACAGATCAGGAAAGAAAAAACGGACGTGTGAATGGACCCTAAATCTGTTACATTACTAATACAGTTACAGTACTGTTACACAAACAGGGGGTGGGGAAGTGACCACTTAGCTCAACCCGCGCTCCTGTCTCTGCCTACTTCCCTCGCAAGTCCTAGCGACAAGGGACAACTGGTTGAAAAACCCTCAGCTAGGATAAGTGCAGGGAAGACAGACAAAACATGCAACAGAGTAGTCAAACAAGACGAGTCAGAAACCAAGAGAGCTGCACGGTACCAGAGGAGCAAGCGAAGGATCATCAGGAGAAGCCAAAGTAAGAACCAGGAGGAAATGTCAAGACCAAGGGATGAGACGGACGAATAATCAGAAGTGAAGCAGGACCAACAAACCAGGTAAGTAATATCGCAGGAACAACCTCAATAACAGGCAATCTGTGGCCAGCAGATTGCCTGTTTAAATAGGGCGCTAGTGGAATGGGCGACGCTGATGACGCGAGCGACTGTCGGCCGTCCCTGCCTCCTGGAACCACGCACAGAGCGCACCAGGGCCCCAGGCAATAGCTTCTCAGGATGTTCCACATAAAAATTTCTTAACAAGTCTAGAGGCATGAACATCCTTAGCTGGTACCCAGGACCTTTCCTCCGGTCCATAGCCTTTCCAGTGCACCAGGTACTGTAAAGAGTTACGGACTCTCCTAACATCCAAGATCTTGGAAATCACAAACTCCTCGGAATCTATAACCAGTACCGGCGGCAGAGCGGACTGTGAAGGAACAACAGGGGCAATATGTTTTTTAAGCAGAGATTTGTGGAGGACGTCATGGATGTGAAAAGATTCGGGCAGCTTCAACCTAAAAGATACTCGATTAATTACCTCCGTAATCTTGTACGGACCTATAAAGCGAGGTGCAAACTTTTTGGAGGCCACCTTAAAAGGCACATTTTTAGAAGATAGCCACACCTTCTCCCCAACCTGAAAATCCATCATCTTAGAAAGTTTCTTATTTGCTTAGATTTTTTGATTATTTTGAGCTTTTGCTAGGTTAGACTGTACCCGAGCCCAAACTGTGCACAGTTCTGATGAGACCTTATCCGCCTCGGGGTTAGACGAGAATGGAAACCGTAATTACAAAAGAATGGGGAGACCCCAGCGGAGGAATTAACACGGTTGTTTATTGCAAATTCTGCCAAAGGAAGGTACTTAACCCATAATTGTTGATCATCGGAGACGTATGACCTGAGAAACTGTTCCATAGACTGATTAAGTCGTTCTGTCTGCCCGTTACTCTCAGGGTGATAGGCAGATGAGAAAGACAATGTAACAGTCCTACAGGCTCATCTGAGTCAGAGGACAGCTGGCTGGAGGTAGGAGTGGAGTCCAGTGGCAAGGACCGCAGGCATTATTTATTATAGACAAGACGTGGCACTCTTGTCTATCGTAATGGTGGTGCTTGTTGTGCTGGCTTCCCAGCCAGAATCATACAATGAGAAGATAAACAACAGCACTCAGTAGAGAACTTTTGTTCTGATTATTATTTATTTTATATGGCAATAAAATAAATTATCAGAACAAAAGTTCTCTACTGAATGCTGTTGTTTATCTTCTCATTTAAGGACCGCAGGCAGGTAGTAGGTGCAGGAAGTCTAGCAGAGGCGTAGTCGGTTGGCAGGCGGTGGGTCAGGGCAGGCGGCAGTAAGCATGGTCATACAATTCGGATGGGCAACGGTGGTAGCAGTTCAGTAGGTAGGGACAAAGCAGAAGAGTAGTCGGTAGTCAATTCCTGGTCAGCAGTAGACTTACAGTAGTAGCAAGAGCAGCAGATGAGGAGAAGCTTGATAAAGGCTCAGGAGCTCAATAATCAGCAAGCTGGAGTGCAAGGGGCTGGACTTATATAGGGAAGTACCAGGTGTTGGGAATCAAGGGTGATGAGCAAGGCTTGGCAAGACTGAGGTTAAATAATAGGCTTCAGGGAGGAATGTCCTGAGAGGATGGTAGCCTAGTAAGCAGGGCTACCGCCTGGGATGTGGCTGGTCATGGGTTCGAATCCCGACAGTACCCCCCCCTTCCAAGGTGACCTCCGGGCACTGCAGGGGCAGGCTTACCGGGGTGCCGTTGGTGGAACTCTTTTACCAGTCTGGGGGCGTGGACGTTTTCTTCTGGCTCCCAGGAGTTATCCTCGGGAGGGTAACCCTCCCACCCAATTAAGTATTGTAGTCTTCCCCGGTGGATCCTGGAGTCGAGGATCTTTGCGACAGCATATTCTTCTTCACCCTGTACCCTCATGGGTGGTGGAGGGGCGAGTGGCGGCCTGTGAAGGTGTTCTCCACGTATGGCTTGAGGAGGGAGCAATGGAAGACAGGGTGCACCCTAATTGAGTCCGGAAGGTCGAGCCGGAACGTGACCTCGTTGATTTGTGCAGTGATCCGGAACGGACCCATGTATCTTTGGGCCAACTTTTTGGAGGGGACCTTCAATCTAAGGTTCCTGGTGGACAGCCACACCTTGTCTCCCACATGGAGGCCCGGGGTGGGTTTGTGACGTCTGTCTGCTCCCTGTTTAAAGCGCCTCTGAGCAAGCTGGAGGTTGTCTATAATGTTCTTTTGTGCCTCCTGTAGGGTTGTTAGGCGTTCGGCCACTGCTGGGAGGGTGGAGGCGACGGGTAGGTGGGGAATGAACACTGGGTGCGAGCCTGTGTTAGCAAAGAAGGGGCTGTGCTTGGTTGAGCTGTGCTCAGCATTGTTGTAGGCGAACTCGGCCGTGGGGAGATGGTCAAGCCAGTCATCCTGCAGGTGGGAGCTGAAACAGCATAGGTACTGCTCTAGGGTCTGATTAGTTCTCTCCGTCTGCCCGTTTGACTGAGGGTGGAAAGCAGAGGACAGGTTCACTTTAACCCCGAGCGCCAGGCAGAAGTTCTTCCAGAACTTTGAGGCAAATTGTATGCCTCGGTCAGAGACCACGTCGTCCGGGATCCCATGCAGCCTGAAAACCTCTCTGAGAATAAGATCAGCCGTCTGTTTGGCGGTGGGTAGGCCTTTGTAAGGGATGAAATGGGCCATCTTGGTGAGGCGGTCGACCACGACCAGGATGGTGTTCATCCCTTTTGAAGGAGGAAGGTCTACCACAAAGTCCATGGAGATCGAGCCCCAGGGGCGGGAGGGAATCGGGAGGGGTTGTAACAGACCCACGGGAGAGGAACGAGGAGTCTTATTGCGGGCAGAGACCGTGCACGAGGAGATGTACCTCTTGATGTCCTCCTTGTATATTGGTCACCAGAAGGAGCGGGAGAGAAGCTCCTGGGTCTTTCTTGTGCCAAAATGGCCAGCCAGCTTGGATTCATGGTTGAGTTTGAGCACTTCGAGTCGTGCGATTTCTGGTACATATAGTTGCAGGTCCTGATGAAACCAATGCCCGTTCTTAAACGTTAGGCTGACATTCCTTGTGGGGTGGGCGAGGAAGGGGTCATTTACATATCCTTCTTTGATTGCGCCCAGGAGTTCTTTATAGTAGGTGGCCCCTACGACCCTTCTCTTGGGTAGGATGTTGTTTTGGCCCTTGTTACTCTGTGAGGGCTCGTAAAACATTCTGGAGAGGGCGTCAGCCTTGCTGTTTTTTGATCCAGGGTGATAGGTGATGAGAAAGTTGAAGCGGGAAAAGAATAGGCTCCATCGGGCCTGTCTGGCTGAGAGTCTCTTAGCGCTGCGGATGAACTCAAGGTTCTTGTGGTCAGTTAGTACGATTATGGGGTTGGTGGCTCCCTCCAGCAGGTGTCTCCACTCGGAGAAGGCATCCTTGATCGCCAGTAGTTCTTTGTTCCCGTTGTCATAGTTCTTCTCGGAGGGGGACATCTGGCGGGAGAAATATGCGCACGGGTGTAATAGCATCTTCTCCCCTGTCCGTTGTGACAGAACTGCCCCCACCGCGGAGACTGATCCATCCACTTCGACTGTAAATGGCAGCTCGGGGTTCGTGTGGATTTGGATTGAAGCAGAAGTGAAGAGGAGTTTCAACTTGGTGAAGGCCTCCTGGGCCTCGGGTGTCCAGTAGAAGGGGACTGCCTTCTTGGTGAGTTGGGTGATTGGTGCTATGACCTTGGAGAAGTTCCGGATAAACTTCCGATAGAAGTTGGCAAAACCAATGAATCTTTGTATCTCCTTCTTGTTTCTCAGAACGGGCCAGTTCATCACGGCTTGGACCACCTTCCCCGGGTCCATACTTAGGCCCTCTGGGGAGATGATGTATCCGAGGAACTGAGTGGTGGTTCGCTCAAACTCGCATTTCTCTAGCTTGATATAGAGAGAGTTCTGTCGGAGTCTCTGCAGTACCCTGCGGACATGTTTGCGGTGCTGCTCGAGGTCTTCAGAGAAGATTAAGATGTCGTCCAGGTAAACGACTACAAACAGATCCAGCATGTCCCTAAAGACGTCGTTAATGAAGTGCTGGAAGGTGGCGGGAGCATTGCAGAGTCCGAAAGGCATGACCAGGTACTCGAAGTGACCATAATGTGTCCGGAAGGCGGTCTTCCATTCGTCCCCAGGGCGGATTCGGACGAGGTTGTAGGCCCCTCGAAGGTCGAGTTTAGTGAAGATCTTCGCTGCCTGGAGTCTCTCGAGGAGTTCTGAAATCAGTGGGAGGGGGTACCGTTTTTTTACGGTTTTGTCATTAAGCTTTCTGTAGACTATGCAGGGACGCAGAGAGGAGTCTTTTTTCTCTACGAAGAAAAAGGGGTCTCCCGCGGGGGAGGTAGAGGGCCGGATGAACCCCTTCATCAGGTCCTCGTCCAGGTACTCTTTCAGAGCCTTGAGTTCAGGCTCTGAGAGGGGGTAGATACTGCCAAAGGGTTTTTCGGCCCCGGGCAACAGTTCTATAGGGCAGTCGTAGGGTCGGTGTGGTGGCAGCTTGTCTGCGTTTTTCTTGTCGCAGACATCCTGGAACTCGCAGTATTGAGGGGGTAGCAGATCCTTGATTAATAGTTTTGAGATGGTGGTGTCTTCGGGTGGAAGGACGGGTTTGTGGGAGCAATTTAGCGAGCAGAACTCAGATGGGAACCGTATGCAGCAGGTTTCCCAGTCCACTGAGGGGTTGTGGGTGGCCAACCATGGGATGCCCAAGATCACCGGGAACTTCGGGGAGGCGATCAGCGAGAAGTGGATCTTTTCGCGGTGATCGGGTCCTATGAGGAGTTGTAGTTCGGTGGTCTCGTGAGTGGCCGGCCCCGAGTAGAGTGGGGATCCATCGACGGTTTCCAGGTCAACGGGGGCTGCCTTGATTGTCAGTGGAATGTTCTTTTCGTGGGCGAAGGTTAGGTCCATGAGGGCTACCCTGTTGTGACCCACTGAGTTTACTGGCCGGAAAGTCGGCTTGTTATGTATACATGGAGACTTAAAACTCATAGCTAAGGAGTTAATGAAGATGTTTTTCCGAATATGAATACCTAAAAAGGTTCTGACAGACCAGGGCACACTTTACATGTCGAAGGTCATGAGGGAACTGTGTAAATTGCTGCACATAAATTAGTTACGGACGTCAGTTTACCATCCGCAAACAGATGGTCTGGTGGAGAGATTTAACCAAACGTTGAAAAATATGCTAAAAAGAGTGGTGTCCAAAGACGGGAAGGACTGGGACCTCCTTCTGCCCTATCTAATGTGTGAGAGGTTCCCCAAGCCTCTACCGGGTTCTCCCCCTTCGAACTGCTATATGGCAGACATCCCCGCGGGCTGTTGGACATAGCCAAGGAGGCATGGGATCAACAGCCGACTCCGCATAAAAGTGTCACCAAAATGCAGGAACGGATAGAGACAGTGTTGCCACTTGTTAGGGAGCATACGGAGGCAGCTCAGCGAGCCCAAATTCGGGTCTATAATCGAGTGGCTTGCGTCTGGAACTTTAACCCGGGAGATCGGCTCTTGGTTCTTGTACCGACGGTGGACAGTAAGTTCCTCGCTAGGTGGCAAGGGCCCTACGAGATACTAGAGAAAGTAGGCAACTTAAATTACAAGGTACGCCAGCCAGGTTGGCGGAAGCCAGAGTTGGTCTACCATGTCAATTTACTGAAGCCTTGGAAGTATAGGGAGACCTGTACTCAGAACAACCCACGACCTGTTTGTCTAAGGGAAGAGATTCTGGCACCTCTGTCTGTTGCAGATGAAGCGGCTGCCACAGTACGTATTACTGAAAGTGCCGCGACCGGGCTGCAGGGGCAACACGCGAGTTACGGTGGGCCGATGGGAGTAGTAGTAGTTTAACTCACGGTTAGCAGCGCTCCCTGGGCCGGCATGCAGTGAAGGGAAGGACAGCACCAGTTCCTTCGGGGCACACTCTGTTGTCCAGGGATTCCCACCAGTTGGTGGTTGAGGTGCCCTTGGTGGAATGAGTTTTTAGGTACCTTGGAGGCAGGGTCCCTGGTGTTTGTGACACCAGCACTGTTAGGTGCAAAGGAAGTTGGTAGAAAGGATGAGCAGTCAATGGTTGTGAAATACAGAACTTTTTACTTAATCAATTGTCTCAGAGTAGTCAGTACAGTTCACCTATATAGCAAAAGTAATAATCCAAATATTGGCTCAGCTGTAATCCTTGTAACAGGCTTGGCAAATGTAGCTTGCTGAGTTTCCTTTCTAACAGGTGGGAGAGATTTCTTCTTATATCTGTCTACACTATGTCCACACTCTAGCATCCAGGTACTGGATATAATAACTTCGTACTTGTAATTAGCAATCCACAGGGCGGTCTCCCTAATGGCAGGCAAAATCCTCCCTTGTCCATAGAGGCATGTGGTAATGGAAAACTTTGCGCCTAGTCGTCCGGCTGTGTCCAGGTGCTTTTAGGCTTCTCCCGGTCCCTGGTGCTGAGTCCAAAAAACTAATGCTGCTTCTACCTCCACTAGACTTGCTCTATATCCATACATTGACAATGTGATTGGATCGCGGCACAGCCAGGTAGAAGGAGACGCCCATTGAGAAACCCTGGCGTCTCCTCCTCCCTGTTCCGATGCTCAGCATTTACATACTGATTGCGAGAACGTCAGGCGGGCTCAACGGGCGTAGGGGTGATGCTAAAAAAATTATAATGTGTAGCAGCATCAGCGGGGAGTACCCTGCAAGTACAGGTATTTAGCTCCTATGAGTAAAACAGATGAAAGGTCCTCTTTTACTTCATACCTTCTCCTTTTCTATTCTACTTCCTTCTTTTTCCTAGAACTGACACACCCTAAGATATACTGTATATATGTGGTGCCAACACCACCTATGGGCGAATAGTTGTAATGACACACTCATCTAAAACAGCCTGTCCTAAGGAATTACAGTTTACACAGAATAAATTGACATGACATATACAGAAGTTTGAAGTGTCCACTTTTAGTACATAGTGGGACAATGCAAAAGCCTTTCCTCTAAGCAGGCTCAGGAGGCCAGGGACTTTGTTAGTCGGAACACGGATGTGTTCTCTGACTTCTTTGGACGTACTTCCGTAATCCACCATGATAGTGTCACAGAGCCCCAGGTGAAAGTCCGGTTAAAGCCGTACCGTGTGCCCGAGGCTCGGCGACAAATCATCTACGAGGAAGTAAAGCTGATGCTGCGGCTAGATGTTATTAGGAGTCCAAGAGTGAGTGGGCAAGCCTAATAGTCCTGATACCCAAGCCGGATGGGACGTTACAGTTCTGTCACGATTTCCATAAACTGAATGAGGTCTCTAAGTTTGATGCGTATCCTATGCCCTGGGTGGATGAGTTATTCAAGCGATTAGGGCAGGCGCTGTATTTTTCTGTCTTGGACCTCACAAAAGGGTACTGGCAAGTGCCCTTAACGGAGGCTGCCAAAGAGAAAACTGCCTTTTGCACACCTGAGGGGCTGTATCAGTATAAGGTGCTACCCTTTGGCCTGCATGGCTCTCCCGCCACAATCCAGCGATTAATGGACATTGTGCTTCGTCTGCATCGTCGGTATGCCTAGGCTTACCTTGACGATATTGTTGTTTTTAGTACTGACTAGGAGAGTCACCTGGCATAAGTAGTGGACTCCCTGTGAAGGGCTGGGCTAACTGCTAACCCAAAAAAGTGTGCCATAGGGTTGGAGGAGGCACGATACTTGGGGTACGTCATTGGGGGCGGAGTCATCAAACCCCAGATGAGCAAGATAGAGGCGATACAGAGTTGGCCACGACCTGTCACCACCAGGCAAGTAGTTCCTGGGGATGGTGGGGTATTACATGAGGTTTGTTCCCCACTTTGCTTCCTTAGCGCTCTATTGACAGGGGTCTTGAATGTACAGAAGTCTATAATGGTTCGCTAGAATGACCAGGCGGAAGAGGCTTTTTCCGCTTTGAAGTCGTCCCTGTGCTGGTCACCGGTTTTGGTGACCCCCGACTTCAAGAGGGTGTCACCGCCAGAGCTCTAAGAAGCTCTGACAGACGTTCTTCTGTACCTCCTGCATGAAGTTCTTTTGTTTTGGTTTCACTTTCTCATCTCTTTTCCTTCCCTCAGCTGTCATCTATTCACACTGATTGCTTTTCTTTATATCCCCTCCCATACTGCCTCACTTTGTTGTTTATACTACTTCCTGGATTGTGCTTACTGCTAGAAGCTGCAACTGCTGATTCCTCAGATAAGTCTGTTTCCTTTATTTGTGTTTCTGCTGGCTTGATTCTAGGTGACCCTGGCTTCCTCCGTATTGAGTGCAGGGAGCCGGTGGTCGTGTCCCCTCACTATTGTAGGGTTTCCAGGTGTCATACAGTCGAGGCACGAGGGCATGCAATTATCTATCATAGAGATCTTTGCATTGGCTGAGCAGTAAGGGAGAGCTCTAGGGCTTTTATAGGGCTTACCCATTTGTTCCTTAGTTTGGGATCAAGTCAGTCTGTTGTTTATTTGTGACTTCCAGTTTTCTGCAAACACCATCCGTGACAGAGGGACTTTGTGGTACAGAGCGATGCAGTGGCGGATCCAGAGCCTGGTCTCGGGAGGGGCACTTCCAGATTATTTTCTGTCCGCCGCCACAAAACAATGGTGCTTATAGAACAGACTACACAGTGTAGCGGTATACTGTATATTGTGGGGCACAGTGTAACGGTATACTGTATATTGTGTGGCACAGTGTAGCGGTATACTGTATATTGTGTGGCACAGTGTATGCTATATGTGTATAACAAACATATTCCACATGAAAACTTACAATTACTTGGCTTGGCCCTTGGTGATCTCGGACACCACTTCAACACTTTGACAGGGGGGCTCGGCGGAGCTGATGTGTTTTATCCTAATGAGAAAGATTTCATAATAAAGATTTGGAGAAGGGGCAGAGGGATAGCAGAGCAGGGAGAGGCTGGTGCTGCTACTAGGGGGTCATACCATGGGGGAGTAATAAAGCCCACCATAATACCCCCCCAATAGAAATAATTCTCCTTATAATGTGCAAAACATACCCCCTTGTAATGCCCCAGGTGAGCTAATGTCCCCATAGTGCCCCCATAATGTGCCAGTATAAAATACCCCTATATAGTGCCCCCAGTAAATGCCCCCATAGTGCTCCACACCCTCCTTCCTCCTAGTGCCCCCCATAATGTACCAGTATAAAATGCTCCAGTAGATGCCCTCAGTGTCCCCCAAAATTTGCAAGTATAAAAAACACCTTCTTAGTGCCCCCCGTAGATGACCCCATAGTACTCCTCTCCCCCCTTCACCATAGTACCCACCATAATGTGTCCCAGTATAAAATTGTACTGTACAGAGCCCCCCATATAAAATACCCCTTCTTTGTGGCCTCAGTAGATGCCCCTATAGTGCCCCCAATAATGTTCCAGTAGCAAGAGCAACCCCCCCAATCATGTGCCAGCAATAACAGCCACCCCCCATGTGCAAGTATTAATAACAGCCCCCGCCATGTGCCAGTATTAATAACAGCCCCCCCATGTGCCAGTATTAATAACAGCCCCCCCATGTGCCAGTATTAATAACAGCCCCCCCATGTGCCAGTATTAATAACAGCCCCCCCATGTGCCAACATTAATAGCCCCCCCATGTGCCAATATTAATAGCCCCCCATGTGCCAGTATTAATAACAGCCCCCCCATGTGCCAGCAATAACAGCCCCCCATGTGCCAGCAATAACAGCCCCCCCCCCCATGTGCCAGTAAAAGTATTGTATATATAAAAAAACAACAAAAAAAAACACATACTTACCTCCATGTCAGCGATGCGATGCAGGCCTGCGCCGGCCTCTGATAGGCTGCAGGCACTAGTGCATGCAGCCTATCAGAGGAAGGGAAAGGGACACGCCTCTCCCTCCCCTGCCTCAGCACAGGTATCTGTATCGCTGTCATGAGGATGGCGATACAGATAACTATGGAGATGAGCGCTTCCACGATGGAAGTGCTCATCTCCCTGTGCCCTGCCGCCGCCAGCTCGCCCCATTTCCCCCCCCTGGATCCGCCACTGGACCGATGCCTCGGAGCTGTACTGTCTCAGGAAATCAATGGGGAGGACTATCCCGTTGTTTTCCTGAGCCACATACTCACCCTAGCTGAGACTAGATAAAGCATAGTGGAGAGAGAGTGCCCTGGCACTCGAGTCTCTCTGCTATTATGTTTTTTTTTTTTTTTGTCAGATAATTTTTATTACATTTTAAAAGATTTTAATACAGGTACATCAAAAACCCGCCTATCCCACCCAATCCCTACCCTGCCCCCCCCTCCCTCCCAAAAGCACGACTGTTTAGAAGACAAAAGGTACAATCCATATCAGTTGTCGGTAAGTCCAATTGAAGATATCACAGTTCTTCTCCTGGCACATGACATCACTTCGCTGAAGTATTTCTGTAGCTCGTAATATGTTCACATAACGTCTCGGCACATACATCCATTCACCACCTACAAACCCACATTCCGACATACTCACAAACAATCATGACCCACTCCTATCACAACACTCAATTCACACAAACACACTCTAAGATAGATTATAATGGGAAACCCATGAAAACCAAATCATTTCAAAAATTTTTATCGCGTTTCTCTTTAAGTAAACATACTCTTCCAATTTAACAAGCGTGTGCACCCTACTCACTACTTCCTGAACTGTCGGGGCTGTTTTATCAATCCAATGAAATGCTATGCATTTCCTTGCCTGATATAATATTCGCATAATAACCACCTTTTTTTTCAACATGACTCTTGGCACCTTCACTGAGCCAAGTAAACAGGTCAATGGAGTAACCTCTAGGTTAGATTGAAAAACCTGATTTATAAGTTCCACTACCTCCACCCAGTATCTCCTCAGACGCGGACAGTTCCACATAAGATGGATCAAGTTTGCTCGTGAGACGTCACAACGTGGGCACACATCATCCTTCCGGTAGCCCATTTTAAATAGCAGCACGGGCGTTCTATAGACCCTGTGCAAAAGATACAATTGGGAAATTCTATATGACTCGCTCAATGATAGTGTCGGCAAGTCAGTAAGGATTTCCTCCCATTGTTCCTCTGTCAGATCCTCTATATCTGTCTTCCACTTCTCATATAATTGCAGCGGGTTGGATTTATTGACTTCTATCCAGAGTGTGTCGTAATAAAGGGATATCACCCCACTTGTGGTACCTGCTCTCACTGTGTAATCAATGATAATACATTTGGGTGCCGGTTGAACCTTCCCCTGTTTTTCCTGAGTCTGAATAGCATGCCTCAGTTGCAAATATATATAAAAATACTTATGCAGGATGCCAAATTCCTGCCTCAGAATGTCAAAACTTTTCAACGACTTTTCCGAGAACAACTGAGCCATTCTACCCAGCCCATATTGCTCCCACTGTTGCACGCCACTAACTTTATTCAATTCAGCGTATAAGTGGTTAGGCCAAATAGGAGTATGGGCAAGATACCCGTTGATATTTACCCTTTCCTTAGTTTTCCACCATATTCTATGCATCATACCTATCAGCGGATATTGAGTACCATGAGTACGAAATGATCCATCTTCTAAAGCAGACATTAAGCAGGTACGGTGAATTAAGTATTGAATGATACGACCAGCATTGTTCAATTGGGACTCGTCTCCCCATCCCCTAAAATGTTGTAACTGGGCTGCAATGTAGTAGGACCATGGGTCAGGTACTGCTAACCCCCCTGTGTTTTTGGCCGTTGAAGGGTTGACAATTTAATCCTAGGGACACCCCCCTTCCATATCAAGTCTCTAAAAACTGCATTAACAGTGTTAAAAAAAACTAAGCGGGATCCAGATTGGTGCATTATGGAGAAGGTATAGGAGTTTTGGCATTAATATCATTTTCAAAAGGTTGACTCGACCAATTACAGACAAGGGTAGTTTGCTCCAGGCTTGTACCTTTTTTCCGAAATTCAGCAAGCATTGGCACCAGATTCAGACGTTCATAGTCACCTTAATCTGCAGTTACCCACACCCCCAAGTACTTAAAGGATGTGACCACTTGTAGTCCTCCCGCAGTGGGTGGTGGCAAACTATTACTTCTACCCAAGGGTAACAAGGCAGACTTTGACCAATTAATCACCAATCCAGACAGATCCCCAAAGCGATTAATGATTGTCATTGCAGCAGGAAGAGACCGCTCCCAGTCATCCAAAAACAAAAGCAAGTCATCGGCATATAAGGCCACTTTTTCTGTCCGGGTTCCATACCGAAGACCCCTGACTGTGGTAGCCATTCGAAGAGCCTCCGCCAAGGGCTCCACCGCCACCGCAAAAAGAAGCGGTGACAGTGGACACCCCTGCCTAGTACCCCTAAACAACAGAAACGGGTCAGACATCGCCGTTGACCCTCACCGCAGCTCTAGGGCATGCATATAATAGTTGAACCCATGATATAAATTCAATTCCAAAGCCCATTCTCTTGAGTACCAGCCATAAATAACGCCATTCCACGCTATCAAACGCTTTGGCCGCATCAAGAGATGCGACCGCCGCGGTCGAGGCGTGGACCTGGGTTGCCTGAATGTTCAAAAATAAACGTTTGATGTTTACCTCAGTCGACATATTAGGCATAAAGCCTGCTTGATCCTGACAAATCAGAGTGGATATCACTGAGTTCAGGCGATTTGCTAATACTTTTGCCAAAAGTTTAATATCAACTGGGAGTAGAGAAATAGGCCTATAAGATTCAGCCTCAAGGACATCTTTACCGGGTTTAGGTATCAACGCAATGACTGCCTCATTCATGGAGTCAGGGAGCCGTCCTTGCTGCTTGGCCTCATTACAGACCGCTAATAATTGGGGGAGAAGAATGCTGGAATAACGTTTGTATACCTCAGCTGGTAAGCCATCCCTTCCTGGGGCCTTATTATTAGACATTGTACCCAATGCTACCTCTAGTTCTTGAACCGTGATGGGACCATCTAGCAGTGCCTTATGTTCGCTTGACAGGGTATGTAATTCTAAGGGCAACAAAAATTGATCAATCTCTGCATCCATAACTCTCAATTTGGACTTATATAACGTGGAATAAAATGAGTACATGACCTGGAGCAACTGCGGCGGTTCAGTTTGAATAACGCCATGTGCATCCCTCAGAGCTGCAATACTGTATACGTGGGTTGCAACTGGGCTTTAGATATCAATGCCAAAAGTCTACCCGCTCTCTCTCCTTCCTCATAGAAGGTTTGTTTCTGGAAGAACCGCTTATTTTTCACCTGCTCCAATAACCTATTATTCAATTTTTGTTGAGATTCTTTCCATTTGTCTCAAGCAATATCTTGTGGGTGCGAAATATAATCTGCCTCCGCTGCCTCAACTTCTAGAATTAGCTTTCTCGTGTGCGCCCTAGATTCACTTTTTTCCTATTAACCTCCGCTATGAGTAAGCCCCTCAGGAACGCTTTCATAGTCTCCCACACTACTGATTTAGTTGCGGACGGTAAGTTAAATTGGATGAATTCTCTGAGCCTTTCTCCAATTCCGCCAGCGTCTGGCAAGAGTGGTAGCCAATAAGGATTACATTTCCAAATGGGCTATTCTAATGTCATGCCTAATAGCACCAGGAGGACAAACATAATGATGAGTCTTATCATACTCAGACAGTAAACAAATACCTTCACCTTCATATATAGTGCGTGCATTGCAATAAAACAGAACATAACCCCCCACCCCCCTGCCCCCAACATTTCCCTCTAAACATTCCAAAGTGTCACCCAACACAGCAGCCACCCCAGTAGCAGGTCCCACTATAACACCAAAAGTAAGGTCTGTGGGAAGAGATACACAACCCGCTATTGGGGCTAGCTGAGTATCCAAGGGCTTCCTCCTATCACTTGGAGAGGAAGCCTAGAGTGTACCTAGAAACAAACGTGGGTGTGTGACCACGAAATAGAAAGCTCAAAAGGAACCAGAGCTTCCCTTCACCCCGCTCCTCGGTCAAGCATACAGGATTACATTAGGAAAATAACAGTACCTATTGGACTATACAGTCAACTGGTAATACAGTAAGATTCCTATCCATATACCCGCCTCAGGCAGAATACCACTCATGACCACTCACACCCGAACACAACCAGGTCGCAGCAAACAAGATCATATGACCTTAGACGAAACATGATGGTGCTCTACAATTGGGGATCAGTCGTGTTCCGCTGCAAGCTGCCTCTCATGACGATCCATCCACTTTGCTGCCTCCTTCGGATCTTCAAAGAAATGCGTGGTCCCCAGCGCGGCCACCCTTAGCTTAGCCGGATACATCATTGAATAGGACACATTAAGTACCCGCAGACACCTCTTCACATCTAGGAACCCGGCCCTTTGTTTCTGAACATCCTGTGAATAATCCGGGAAGAGCTCCACTTTATGTCCTTCCACATACAAGTCAGGTTTTTCCCGCGCTTTTCTTAAAATAATGTCCCGATCCCTATAGTGCAAAATCTTGATCAAGACTGTTCTAGGTGGGGCGCCCGGCGGTAAAGGACGTGTAGGGACCCTGTGGGCCCTCTCCACGGCAAATAAAGGGGTCAGTACATCCGCACCAAAGTTCTCCCGTAACCAGGATTCGAAAAACTCTGACGGGTTGCCGCCTTCCACTTTTTCTGGCGCCCCCACCACCCGGACATTATTTCGGCGGGACCGGTTTTCTAGATCGTCCTGCTTTGCTGCAATAATGTCCAGTCTCAGAGAATAATCTCTCACAATTTTAGTCAAAGGGGACATGGCGTCCTCCATTTCTCCCATCCGGACCTCCAAAGCAGTCGTACGGTCAGCTAACTTTTTCATGTCGTGCCGCACTATGGAAACATCTTCCTTGATGGCCCCTACTTGCATGGTAAGGGTGTTCAGCGACCTGCCACATTTAGTTATAGCCTGCATAACGTCTTTTAATGTCGGCTCTTCCAAATCGGAATCAGGTGTTTCTGAAGGCAAAGGATCACTTACAGTAGCCGGAGCGCCAAATCGGTTCGACCGGGCCGCCGTAATTTTATCCGGGTCAGGCCCTTCAGCATCAGAGTCCACATCCGACAAGTCTCCGGTAGCCACTGGTTTCTTAGGAGCGCCTTTCCCAGAGGTAGCAGCCGACAGCCTGGCATATTTCTCTAGTTTGGCCGCCGCTTCTCTTTGCATTTCAGTGACGCGACCTGAACGTCCAGGAGTGACTCCGGCACCATCTTGGCCCTCCTTCTCCAATCCCTTTTGCACCTTCCTGCGGGTCATGGCAGCTGCACTCAGCCTCCCCAACAAGCTAGGGGGTTCCTCAATGCCAGTTCGGTCGGGTATGCACAGGATAAGCGTAGAATCAACAGATTTTCAGGATAAAATAGCCGAGGAGCTCTGCACCACGCGTCCGCTCACATGCCTCGCTAGGCCACGCCCCCGCTATTATATGTTAGTGAGAAAGTTCCACCTGGTGACCAACCACTCCCCTCTCAAGTGGGCCAAAGAGAGGAATGCTCGGGTCACCAGATGGTTCTTGTCATTGCAGAACTTCAAGTTCAC
This sequence comes from Bufo bufo, assembly GCF_905171765.1. NCBI lineage: Eukaryota > Metazoa > Chordata > Amphibia > Anura > Bufonidae > Bufo > Bufo bufo. The sequence continues at coordinate 635,715,262 of NC_053391.1, read as the reverse complement.
AGTGGAGCACAGAGCAGGCTGGTTACAGGGAAATGCAGATACCCTGTCCCGGGTGCACTGTTTGACAAGTGTTCACCCCCTCAAGGTCGAACAAAAGGGGGTATGTGACACAGTGAAAGGTTTGGTGTGGAGAGGAAAGTATTTTCCTCCCAGCATGTGCTGCTGGACTGATTGACACCCAGGTGAGGTCAAGCACCGGACTGGATCTCATATGTCGGTCTGGGCTTTGCTGACAGCTGACTGTCTTAACTTAAAAGGCCAGCTGGACAGCAGTAGGTAGTGTGTGAGGCCTGTGGCTGAATGTTGGCTTGCAGCCTGTCTGGGAGGAAAGGTCGGCGAACACCTGGACTTGTCCCTGTCTTGCGGTACCTGCAGCACGGTTGGAATTAAACACCAGGACTGGACCTTCTTAAGCGGTACCCGTGGCATGAAGTGAATCGAGCACCAGGACTGCTTGTGTGAATAAACACTGAACTTGTGTTTTGTGCCTCTGTACTGCGTCCGCTTACCCTGCCTACCAGAGCGAATCCCCACAACATATAAAATGATAAAAAAAGATAAACATAATTGGTATCGTTGCTTACAAAAATTCCCAAAATATTTAAATATTGTCGACTTATCCCATATGTTGGTGAAAGCTATAAAAAAAATACCAGAAATGTCTCTTTTTTGTTACCTCGTCTCTCAAAAACATTGAATAAGAAATCAAAAGATTGCTTGTATCCCAAAATGGAAACAGTAAAAACGACAGCTTGCCCCCACAAAAAATGAGCCCTCGTACAACTCTGTTGGCAGACACTTTTAAAAAGTTATTGATGTCACAGAAATTTAAACTGTATAAATGTGGCGTCTCCATAACCATACTGACCTGCAGAATAAAGCCATACAGTGCCCTGAAAAAGTATTCATCCCCTTGAACATTTCCAAATTTTTTGACATTACACACCCACAAAATATTTTATTGGGATTTTGTGGTAGACCAACACAAAGTAACAAGTATATGATAAGTGAAAAGAAAATGATACATGTTTTTCAAAAGTAGGTATGTTGGGCGAGTACTCTAACATCAGGCTTGAGCTAACAAGGATCACACATTTATTGCATATAAAATATATAAAACAAAATGTAGCAATATAACCAATATAAAATCAATATAAAACAAATAATCGCAATATATTCACAAAGGGGGCAATTCCAGTGGACCACTGAGGAAGGGATAGTGACATATCCCGAAACGCGTCTGGTAACGTCGCACACCTGCTGAAGTATCTCCAGTATCTCCAGTCGAATGGCCATGCGGACATTTCCATAAAGAAATCGAAAAACTGGATTTTGTTTTTACATACAAGAGACGCTAGATCCGGATGAAACCGAAGTCTCGCGATTGTGTTCCCGCGAGCTTTCGATAACACAGATCTCGACAATACATACTCGAGGAGTGCGACGCGGGACGCCGGAATTTTCCCGCACCGCTCGCCCCTCGTCAAGTTAGCGGGAGGTGCCATATTCGATTGGTCAATATTTCGCGAATATTCACTTGAATATTCGTCTTATATTTGTCAAAATCGAATATTCGCCATTATTGTATTTATCGTGATTTATATGCGATTTAATCATTCGCATATTGCGATTTTTAAGCTTAGAATTAGAAGTTATAAATTATAACTTCTAATTGCCTTATAACTTAATAATAAGGCAACTTTCCTATTCTTTAATCTTGGAGATCTAGATTTAATACGAATATTGCGCTATATTCTATGTCTTTGTTAATAAAAGAATCAAGATAGCGAAGTATTCTTTATTCTACATCAACGAAGACAGCGAAATATTCTACATCAACGAAGACAGCGAAATATTCTACATCAACGAAGACAGCGAAGTATTCTACATCTTTCTCAATTTAAGTTATTATCGCATTAAGTGATAATGACAACGACGTAATTATCGAGTAAAGCAATATATCTTCCTATGTTGTCCCAATACAGCATTGAAATCCTCCACAAAAGTTAGCATAACACCGTAAGTTACTATCGCATTACGCGATAATGACAACTACGTCATTATCGAGTAAGGCGATATATCTTCCTATGTTTAATGCTCCAAAAAAGTTAGCATAACACCATATTAAAGTTACTATTGGTGTGGGTTTTATAGCGTGGGATATACAGTGTGTAGCACGTAAATAGAGGTGCTATGTGCATATGAGAGATATTTGTCTGCTATCCATACATACATATTACAGACATTGTAGTGTGATGCAACCACTATAATTTGTGCCATAATCATTTACCGCTTCACAGCCAATGACGTAGCTATACTTCATCCAGCAGAATAATTAAACATGGATCTATCCTTATGCGGGCGCCGTGGCCACCTGCTTTGTGTGGCTGCATACACCCACGACTCATGTCTGTGACCATCAGTAATACCGATGGTGGACATTTAACCAATAAGATGTAGTGGTCACTTGTTAACTATAACAATAGAACCAATACGAATCTTTTAGCAATAGTGTTGGATTCGCAATGCGACTAATATTATTGCATTGCAATTCCAGCTTTGGCGATTTTGCTATAGGTGGTATTGGTAGAATTAACTAATAAAACAAATATAGTACTGTATGTCAGAATAGTGCATTATAAACGTTGGATTCGCAATGCGGTTAATAATAGCAAATATTATCGCATTGCGATTACAACTTAGGCGATTTTGATAATGGTGGTATTGGGAGAATTAACGGTCGGATATTACGAATATAGTACTATATCTAAAAATAGTGGATTCGCAATGCGGTTAATAATAATAGCAAATATTATCGCATTGCGATTATAAATTAGCACTGCTAGATTCCATATTCGCTAACTTCGTTAATTCTAGCAAGCTGACCCATTCCATTAGAGACCCAGCAGCAGCTACAAGTTAAAATCGCAATGCGATTAATATAACTTGAATTAATCGCATTGCGATTTCAACTTAGACCTGGTTTACTAAATTACTTTAAATTAGCAAGGATGACGAATATATTTATTAGTCAAAACGAAATATTCTCCATCTTCGCTAATTCAAGAAAGCCAACCATTGTAAACCAGGTACAAGTTAAAATCGTTATGCGATTTATTCAAGTTATATTATTCGCATTGCGATTGCAACTTGATTCTCACATCCGACAGTACATTCTAGCATGGAGGCGTTCCCATGGTGATGGGGATGCTCCATGCGCACGGGAAGTAGATAGAGGCAGCAATGGGCACTGACTTGAGCGGGCAGGGAGCAAGGAATCCTCTCTTAAAAGTACTGATTTTGGACAAAGCTAGGGTAACAATAAAAATAAAAAAAGAATATTCGAAATAACGAATATATAGCACTATATTCGAAATATTCGCGAATTAGTGAAGTGCCGATATTCGCTTAAAAATTTTGATATTCGAATATTCGCTCTCAACACTAAGTATAACTACAGCTGTTCTGTGAAGGCCTCAGAGGTTTGTTAGAGAATTTTAGTGATCAAACAGCTTCATAGAAACCAAGGAACACACCAGGTCAGGGATAGAGTTGTGGAGAAGTGTAAAGCAGGGTTAGGTTATAATAAAATAACATCTCATGGAGCACTGTTCAATCCATCGTCTGAAAATGGAAGGAGTATGGCGCAACTGCAAATCTACCAAGATATGGTCGTCCATCTTAACTGACAGCCCAGGCAAGGAGAGCACTAAGTAGAGCAGCAGCCACGAGGCCCATGGTCACTCTGAAGTGTCCAAAGGATGACTATTAGTCGTGTACTTCACAAATCTGGCCTTTATGGAAAATTGGCAAGAAGAAAGTCATTTTTGAAAGCAAGCCATAAGAAGTCTTGTTTGCAGTTTGGTTGGGGAGGTGGAGTTCCATGTAGGGGACACAGTAAACATGTCAAAGAAGGTGATCTGGTCAGATGAGACCAAAAATGAACATTTTGGCCTAAACGCAAAATGCTATGTGTGGCGGAAAACTAACACTACACATGACCTTGAACACACCATCCCCACTGTGAAACATGGTGGTGGCAGCATCATGCTGTGGGGATGCTTTTCTTCAGCAGGGATAGGGAAACTGGTCAAAGTTGTTGGGAAGATGGATGGAGCTAAATACAGGGCAATCCAGGAGGAAAACCTGGTAGATGCTGAAAAGACTTGAGACTGGGGGGGGGTTCATCTTCCAGCTGGACAATGACCCAAAAACATACACCCAGAGCTACAATGGAATGGTTTAGATCAAAGCATATTCATGTGTTAGAAAGGCCCAGTCAAAGTCCAGACCTAAATCCCATGTGGAAAGACCTAAAAATTGCTGTTCACAGACGCTCTCCATCCAATCTGAATCAGCCTGAGCTATTTTAGCCTCTAGATGTGCAAAGCTGGTGCAACGGGTGCCTCCCCCTAGGGCCCTCTATATCTAAAACGTGTCCCAGATGTAGGAATGCCAAGTGGTATAGTGCGTTCTAAAATGTCTCTCTATGTGTGTCATGGTGCTCCTACCTAGATACCGCTGGACCCCAGGCTTTGGCTCCGAAGCAATAAATTGGGGGAATAATTGAGGGATTTGAAAGAAAGATTGAGTTCAGACCTTGTATGTAGTCAAACAGCAGCTTTACTTGAATAAACATTCATCAGAAACAGTCTTCAAGCTTTGTCTTGGTCCCAACAGGCTTTAGTATTAAACTGGCAGGCTTCTTCAATAACTCTGCTTGCTTTCTTTCTCTCTGCTGTACTGACAGGCTTGCTTAATATACTGTTACTTCTGTATGCTGCACTTCTCTCGTTGGTCTGACTCATGGATATGCCAGGGAACTTTCCTCCTGGCTCCTAAAGGTTTCAAGCTTTGGCCTCCATGGCCATCAGAGCTTAGTATGCTCTGGCTGGCGTGGGCATGTCCAGCAGAGACATGCCCCTGCACACCCTTCCCCTAGCAGGTGGTAAGCTAGACTGACTCTAACTGGTCCCCACCCGTCCTGCAGGAAGTAGTACTCACCCACTTCTCTCCAGAGGGGGGTTAGAATGGAATGGTAAGTTCCATTCTATCTACATACAACTCTGCCACCACCTGCTAGTAAACCAGGCACATTACATGTGAACATAACAGTTGCATAAAAAATAGGAATGCACATTGTGGAGGACCTGGAATAAATGCATTAGATGACATGAGGTTAGACCAATAAAGACAGTAGCAAGGTGCAGAAGTGGTAACACCACTCTGGGGTGTTACATTCCCCCTTACTTAAAGCCAAGCGTCCTCGGATTGTGCTTAGGATGTGCTCTAAGGGTACCCAAGGAAAAGTTAAAATGCTGCATAAGAACATACATAGACTGACATAGAGACGGCTACCACTAGGTTCCTGCCCACATGAGTAGGGTGTCTATTCACAGTTTGCCCTCTCTGTATAACCAGTGAACCACAAAATACTGCATTAAGCGATCAAATACTCCACACAGGACTGGACCAGAGTTGTATATGGAGCGTGGGGGTGTCATGTACTGTAATCCCTCCACGATACTATGAGACGCGCGCAAATAGAAGGGTGACTTCATCCTGTAATCCCTTCCTAGCACCAATGTCTAGAAAAATATTTTCACACGGTCACCTTTATGACTAAACAGGTAGCTAAACATACTTATCCATAAGGCCGCTCACCAGTGATGGCCAGTTCGCAGTGTTCTGATGTGCCTGCGCCGTGAGCCTTCATCGGGCTGTTCTCGGAACTGCCTGCTCCCGGTGACCGCATGTGTTTCAGAGCGGCTCGCGGCGCAGGCACAGGTAAGGACTTACCTCTGCATCGCCGGGCTTGGGAGTGAAAATGGCAGATCGCATGTGTTCGTCCGCGAACACTGCGAACTGGCCATCACTGACGCTCATTAAGCCTTAGGACACACGAAAGTAGGAGGAGACGCGGGTTCTCTCCCAGAACTCCCATGAGGGTTAATCCCTCCAAATACACATTAGCAGCGGGGTTACCCTTGACAGTGTTAGACCTGCTTGTGACGTACATTAACTTCCTCAGAGGCAGTCCATATGAGCAATAAAGTAAGGACGTTAGCTATCTGGCTTATTACATAAAGTCCAAGGTCTATTTACAAGTGCATACTTGGTCACATTGCAGTACCTGTAAGAGACTACATACAATGGGCTTAATACTTGAACGTTGCTGAGACTTTAAAAGGGTTAGTTCAAAAACACAGTGCAAATATATGATGCAATAGCATAGTGCAATTAAATTCACAGTAAAGTATTTTCCTTTAGTGCGGCTGGAACAAGTGCACCAATACTGGGACAAGTAGTGCAAAAGTCCTTGTAATCCACATGAGGTAATAATGTCATTATTTGTAATCCACATGGATATAAGGGAAAATAGCAGCAAATTTTGATGAGAACCCTTTGGGCAAAAGGGGGCTTCCACTTAACCTGAGAAGGGGGGAAAAAGGGATTGGGCGCAGACGTGCACAACTTGGAGGTATTTTGTGCAGATGGGGGGAGTCCTGACAAGCATGTCCATCTGGATGAGGACCAAACCATGGGCAGCAAACAAATAAACTAGCCAACACGTCCTCAAAGACCAATGAGCTCAAAGAATACAAAAACCTAGATATGTCACAAATTGGCTATCGCATATGTGACATATCTAGGTTTTTGTATTTTTTGAGCTCATTGGTCCTCCCCCCTGCATCTAAGGGGGAGGGAGCCCTTTATAAGCTTTGTCTTCAGCGTCCGTATTCAAGTCTACCCGATACCCCTGATGAAGCCAGAGTAGCTGGCGAAACCTGTTGGGGGGCAGGTGTTAGGTTTTAGTTTCTGAATGCCGTTATCAGTGCTAGTGATTACAGGAGTTGTAACACAATCTAATTGAGGATAGTGGTGCCTCACAAGAACCACCTTATAGCAGTGTGTGGCCATATAGAACAATAATAAGGACAGTGAGTGTCCCCCAGGGAAGGCAGTGCGGGGAAGTGCACCCCCGCCTGCATCCTTGTAGGTACTTCATTATATCACAGCACTCATAGGATATCAGATAGTTTTAACCCTTTAAGTTTGCTCACGTTTTCTAACTATTTTAAACAAATGCATTAAAGGTTAAGTTTTAGTGTCTGGGACAAGAGTGGTTATAAGCCTAGTAAGGCTGTGTGTTTATATATATATTGTAAATCCTTCCCAGACAGGGTCCCCCCTGTTTGTGATATTGAAGGTGCAGAAGTGGTAACACCGCTGGTAGAGACATACCCTTTAGCAGTGATCCTCTGGGTTTCCCTACACAGTCTGACACTGTCCAATCAGTTCTGTCTAGGTAGGGATACACCTCTTTGACAAGGAGAATGGTAACACCCAGTTGTCGGTTTATTCCTATTTTTAAGAGTAATAACAGAGGACTGGCACAGTAATACAAAATGGAGGAATACAGGTATACACTAAGAAGTGATCGTTGTGGAAAATCCACTCCAGTCATCGTTGGAATATCTGTAGACTATAGAGTATGTTGGAGCAATTTCTCTAGAGGGAAAAAGTCGCCTGGTGGTACTGCACTGGGCAATGTGTGAAGACACAGGGGGTTGTATTGTGAGCCGTGCGAACACTGAAATTGTTGGGTTATCTTCAGTTGAAATATGGGAACAATGCTATACCTGCAGTATTGTGGCATTTATGAGGGCTGCAAGAACGAAAAGGTCAATCCACAATGATAAGAGGGGCTCCTGTTTCTTGGCCCTACATTGTTACTGAGTTACTCAGCACACAGAGATAGCTTGTCTGCCTCCTCTCTAAAGCCTATGGGAAGCACAAGCACCTACTGTTAGCTCTTGTCACAGATCGATAGCAACAATTGGGCTGTAGTCAAACAAGTCCCGGGCAGATAACTCCTGTCTGCTAGTTTGCTTTAGCTGAGCTGTTCCCAATAAGGTAGCCAGAGATAGCTGCCTCTCCTGTGAGCTTACCTCCAAAATATAGAAAAAGCCATCAGATAATATGGTGAATGGTTGGCCGTCATATTTACTAACCGATTGCTCTGTTTTTTTTTACCTGTGAACAAGTGGAGCGGTTAAGCAGCTCTGTGTGGATGTGTGTATGAACATGTACAGGGCGGATTTACTTACAAATTAATGGTATAAGAAAGCCCAGATCATTGACCCGACACCCAGATATTCTAAGTTATGAACTGTTTACAGGAGTGTCCCATAATCCAACCATTCAATCTCTATTCAGTCTATGGTACTAAGGCCTCTTTCAAACGGGCGTTGCGGGAAAATGTGCGGGTGCGTTACGGTTACGATTTTTCCGCGCGAGAGCAAAACATTGTAATGCGTTTTGCACTCTCGTGAGAAAAATAGCGCGTGTTTGGTACCCGAACTTCTTCACAGAAGTTCGGGCTTGGGATCGGTGTTCTGTAAATAGTATTATTTTCCCTTATAACATGGTTATAAGGGAAAATAATAGCATTCTGAATACAGAATGCATAGTAAAACATCGCTGGAGGGGTTAAAAAAAAATATAAAAAATTTAACTCACCTTAGTCCACTTGTTCGCGGCCCGGCATCTCCTTCTGGCTTCATCTGATCTCTGTGCAGCAACAGGACCTGTGGTGACGTCATTCCGGTCATCACATGGTACGTCACATGATCTTTTACCATGGTGATTCACCATGGTAAAAGATCATGTGACGTACCATGTGATGACCGGAGTGACGTCATCAAAGGTCCTTGACCTATAATTAATGCTCACCACAGGTCCTATTCAGTAAAGGGGACAGAAGGAGATGCAGACATCGCGATCAAGTGGATTAAGGTGAGTTAAATGATTTATTTATTTTTTTTTACCCCTCCAGCGCTGTTTTACTTTGCATTCTGTATTCAGAATGCTATTATTTTCCCTTATAACCATGTTATAAGGGAAAATAATAATGATCGGGTCTCCATCCCGATAGTCTCCTAGCAACCATGCGTGAAAATCGCACCGCATCCGCACTTGCTTGCGGATGCTTGCGATTTTCACGCAACCCCATTCATTTCTATGGGGCTTGCGTTACGTGAAAAACGCACAAAGAGGAGCATGCTGCGATTTTCACGCAACGCACAAGTGATGCGTGAAAATCACCGCTCATGTGAACAGCCCCATAGAAATGAATGGGTCAGGATTCCGTGCGGATGCAATGCGTTCACCTCCCGCAACGCATCCGCGCGGAAAACTCGCTTGTGTGAAAGGGGCCTAAGGCCTCTTTCACACGAATTATACGGATGCGTTCAGGCTGCGTTCAGTGAAACTCGTACCATTTTGCAAGCAAGTTCAGTCAGTTTTGTCTGCAATTGTGTTAATTGTTTCAGCGTTTTCCGCGTGGGTGCAATCTCTTTTGATGCGTTTTTCACGCGCGTGAAAAAAAACAGAAGGTTTACAAACAACATCTTCTAGCAATCATCAGTGAAAAACACATTGCATCCAGGTTACATCTGGATGCAATGCGTTTTTCACACAGCCCCATTCACTTCTATGGGGCCAGGGCTGCGTGAAAAACGCAGAATATAGAACATGCTGCGATTTTCACGCAACACAGAACTGATGCGTGAAAAACAACGCTCATGTACACAGACCCATAGAAATGAATGGGTCAGGATTCAGTGCGGGTGCTATGCGTTCACTTCACGCATTGCACCCGCGCGGAAAACTCGCTCGTGTGAAAGGGGCCTAAAAGACAGGTCTGAATTCAGTGCTCAGATGCCTCTGTCAGTCCCATAGACTTTGGATAGAGCAGCAGTGTGCATGCATGCCCCACTACATTCAAATGAGGGACCCCCGTTCTTGTGACTGGTGGGGCAACCAGCAGTCAGACCCATCGTGATCAGACATTTAGGGTACGGCCACGCAGTCAGGTTTCCAGTTGCAGTTTTGGAAGCCAAAACCCTGAGTGAATTCAATAAAGGTGGAAAGGCCTTCATACTTTCTCGTCTTTTCTAGAGATGAGCAAAGTATTGGAAAATTTGATTCGGCAGCTTAGCCGAATGAAAAAAAAAAACTTGCTTTGTGACGAATGAGTTCGTCACGAAGTGCATTTCTTTGTAAGTAGTGGGTGCAATCAGGGGTCTTGACTCCCCTCTCCCCCCAGAATAATCTCCATATTCATCTTTATCGCCGTCCTCAGGACAACGATACAGATGGCTGTGCTGCAGAGGGGCAGTGGAGGGAGAAGCGTTTCCCTTCCCCGTTCTTCTGATAGGCTACAGGCAGCCTATCAGAGGCCGGATCAGGTGGCGAGATTACGTCATTATCATCGCGCCACCTGAGCCAGGCAGCACACAGAGGGGGACACAGGCCAGAAGAGGCCTGCATCGCATCGCTGCCAGCCTCAAGAAGGTAAGTAGTAGTGTTTTTGTTTTTGTTTTTTTATAGTTGCCACATTATAGGGAGCACCTGGTGACACTAGGGCATTTCTTACTGGCCCATTTTTTTTTTTGGGGGGGGGGGGGGTGCACTATGGGAGCATCTGGGGGCATTTCTCACTGGCCCATTTTTTTTGGGGGGGGGCACTATGGGAGCATCTGGGGACATTTCTCATTGGTCCATTTTGGAGGGGGCACTATGGGGGCATTTCTTACTGCCCCATTTTGGGGGGGCACTATGGGGCATCTGGTGGCACTATAGGGGCATTAGTTGGGGGCACTATGGGGGAGTGGAGCACTATGGGAGCATCTGGGGGCTCTAAAGGGACCTTTGTTTATTGGCATATGGGGGGCACTATAGGGGAGAGCGGTACTATGCGGCATCTGGTGGCACTATAGGGGCATTATTTGGGGTCACTATGGGGCAGTGGAGCTCTATGGGGGCATCTGGTGGCTCTAAAGGGGCGTGTTTTTTACTGCCACATTATAGGGGGTACTGGCATCTGGCACTAAGGGGGCACTTTTTACTGGCATATAGGAGGCACTATAGGGGAGAGCAGTACTATGGGGCATCTGGTAACACTAAGAAGGGGCATTTTTAACTGGCACATTATGGGGGCACTATGGGGGAGAGGAGCACTATGGGGACATCTGGTGGCACTAAAAAGGTGGATTTTTTACTGACAGATTATAGGGGGCACTAAGAAGGGGAATTATTTTTACTGGCATATTATGGGGGGCACTATGGGGAAGGGGGAGAGGAGCACAATGGAGGCATGTGCTGGGGGCACTAAGATGGGGTATTTTATACTGGCACATTATGGGGGCACTATGGAGAAGGGGGAGAGGAGCACTATGGGGGCATTTACTGGGGCACTATATAGGGGCATTTTATACTGGCATACATTATGGGGAAATTAGCACAACTGCGGGCATTAAGCGGGCGTATTTCTTGCACTGTCATATTATAAGGAGAATTTTCACTACTAGGGGGCATTATGGTGAGCTTTAGTACTACTGGGGATAGTGATGAGTGGCAGGAGTAATATTTGAATTTGCAATATTTCGCAAATATTTGGTAGAATATTTGTCAAATATTCGCAAATTCGAGATTATTTTCTTGATCGCGAAAAATCGGTAATGTAATATTTGCGTAATGCGCGCAAAATACAGGCGTGGGTCACTATAGCTACATTTCTCAACCTGCTGGAAGTTTCCTGAGACTGGAGAAAATGGTTGGCATGGCAGAACATTACAATAGCTTTATATGCAGAGACAGTGCTCCAATATATTCGCGATTGCGAAATCGGCACTAATGATGCAAATATTTTGCCACAATACATGCAACTTCACATTTTAACAGATCTGACTACTTATTAGTGAAAGGTGCACTAAATATTGTTGTGAACTTGTGACATCACAGCACTATGTATGCATGTATGTATGAACAGCAAAAACTATCAACTACACTATATCACTATCTAACCTACACTGACTATCTCCCACTAACTATCTGTATTATATATATATATAAGCTAACTAACTAACTAACTATCTAATGTAATGACACAGGAAAGCAGAGAGCACAGCAATGACACTGCTGTCTCTCTCAGATCTGCAAAATACTGCATACAAGGGCTGCTGGGGAGGTTCTTACAGTTGCAAGAAAAAGTATGTGAACCCTTTGGAATGATATGGATTTCTGCATAAATTGGTCATAAAATGTGATCTGATCTTCATCTAAGTCACAACAATAGACAATCACAGTCTGCTTAAACTAATAACACAAATAATTAAATGTTACCATGTTTTTATTGAACACACCATGTAAACATTCACAGTGCAGGTGGAAAAAGTATGTGAACCCCTAGACTAATAACACCTCCAAGAGTTATTTAGCGTGAGGTGTCAGCCAACTGGAGTCCAATCAATAAGATGAGATTGGAGTTGTTGGTTACAGCTGCCCTGCCCTATAAAAAACACACACCAGTTCTATGTTTGCTTTTCAGAAGAAGCATTGCCTGATGTGAATGATGCCTCGCACAAAAGAGCTCTCAGAAGACCTACTATTAAGAATTGTTGACTTGCATAAAGCTGGAAAGGGTTATAAAAGTATCTCCAAAAGCCTTGCTGTTCATCAGTCCACGGTAAGACAAATTGTCTATAAATGGAGAAAGTTCAGCACTGCTGCTACTCTCCCTAGGAGTGGCCATCCTGTAAAGATAACTGCAAGAGCACAGTGCAGACTGCTTAATGAGGTGAAGAAGAATCCTAGAGTGTCAGCTAAAGACTTACAAAAGTCTCTGGCATATGCTTACATCCCTGTTAGCGAATCTACGATACGTAAAACACTAAACAAGAATGGATTTCATGGGAGGATACCGCAGAGGAAGCCACTGCTGTCCAAAAAAAACATTGCTGCACGTTTACAGTTTGCACAAGAGCACCTGGATGTTCCACAGCAGTACTGGCAAAATATTCTGTGGACAGATGAAACCAAAGTTGAGTTGTTTGGAAGAAACACACAACACTATGTGTGGAGAAAAAGAGGCACAGCACACCAACATCAAAACCTCATCCCAACTGTGAAGTATGGCGGTGGGGGCATCATGGTTTGGGGCCAGGGGCGTAACGATCGCGGTGCGCTGTGACTGTGTTGAGTAACTTATCTGTTAATCACCGACATCTGCTGCTGCAGATGACAAAATAATCGCATCGCAAGTCTGAGAGAGAGAGGGACCCCACTTAGCTGCTGACGCTCCTCTGCCGGGCCCTCCCTCAAGCTACACACGCCCACAAATACGCCCCACCACATGACCAGGCACTCAGGCAGGCAGCCTGCCGCGGCCCTCACTCCTCATACGTACCGCTGGTCTGGTGACCCGTCCCTCCCTCCGCTCCCGCAAGATGAGTGCTCTCTGACGTCACCACGAGAATAGACTCTAGGCGCACAAGAGCCCGCCACATCTGAGACATGAAAGCGCTGCAAGCGCCCCACGGCCCCAGCGTCAGCTAGCGCGCACTCACCTGAGACTGAGAGTCTGAGACTGAATGAGAGAGAGACCGGCCGGCCAACCAACCGACCAAGTAGTCACCAGACTGTCCAGACACGAACCATCAAGGCCAGGGCGAGCGCTGGGCGTTGCAGCAGTCAGAAGTACCATCTGCCTGGACTGGTCTGGTCTATAGACTGGTAGGTACTAGGTAGTATTAGTAACTAATGTAAATGATTCATCCATCCATCCATCCATCTGCCCCAGGCCCCCACCCACACCCTGATTTCAGACATCATTACAGACGGTCCACTGATCATCCATCCATCCGCCCCACCCCCTGAATTCAGACATTATTATTATTGTCTGAAATCAGGGCCGGGGCGGATGGATGGATGGATAGTGGACGGACGGTAATAATAATGTCTGAAATCAGGGCCTGGGTGGGGCGAATGGATGGATCATCAGTGGATGGTAATAAATTATTGCTGTGACAGATCCATCCATGATCTGCCCCACCCGCATCCTGATTTCAGACATTATCATTACCAGACCGACCGACCAAGTCACCAGACACGAACCATCAAGGGCAAGCGCTGGGCGTTGCAGCAGAAGTACTCCAGGACCATCTTCCTGGACTGGCAGGTAGTATTAGTAATGTAATGATTCATCCATCCATCCATCTGCCCCACTCACACCCTGACTTTAGACATCATTACCGTCCACTGATCATCCATCCATCCGCCCCACCCCCTGAATTCAGACATTATTATTGTCTGAAATCATGGCCGGGGCGGATGGATGGATAGTGGACGGGCGGAGTCGTGGGGTGGGCGGAGTCTTGGGGTGGGGGGCCCCGATTCAAAGTTTGCCCTGGGGCCCATAGAACTCTAGTTACTCCACTGTTTGGGGCTGCTTTGCTGCGTCAGGGCCTGGACAGATTGCTATCATTAAAGGAAAAATGAATTCCCAAGTTTTTCAAGACATTTTGCAGGAGAACTTAAGGCCATCTGTCCACCAGCTGAAGCTCAACAGAAGATGGGTGTTGCAACAGGACAACGACCCAAAGCATAGAAGTAAATCAACAACAGAATGGCTTAAACAGAAGAAAATACGCCTTCTGGAGTGGCCCAGTCAGAGTCCTGACCTCAACCTGATTGAGATGCTGTGGCATGACCTCAAGAAAGCGATTCATACCAGACATCCCAAGAATATTGCTGAACTGAAACAGTTCTGTAAAGAGGAATGGTCAAGAATTACTCCTGACCGTTGTGCACGTCTGATCTGCAACTACAGGAAACGTTTGGTTGAAGTTATTGCTGCCAAAGGAGGTTCAGCCAGTTATTAAATCCAAGGGTTCACATACTTTTTCCACCTGCACTGTGAATGTTTACATGGTGTGTTCAATAAAAACATGGTAACATTTAATTCTTTGTGTGTTATTAGTTTAAGCAGACTGTGATTGTCTATTGTTGTGACTTAGATGAAGATCAGATCATATTTTATGACCAATTTGTGCAGAAATCCATATCATTCCAAAGGGTTCACATACTTTTTCTTGCAACTGTATATATATATATATATATATATATATATATTATTTTTTACAGAATTTCAACTACTGTATGTAGGTATGTATTGAATTAAAGGGTTGTCCAATCTTAGACATCTGAAATGTCTTTTGGGGAATTGAGGTGCCCTGATCCCCGTTCTTTAAGACAAGGTGACTGGTGACAGTCATATCCAAGCGAAGACTGGCTCAAATACATGGCTTTCTGAAAGTTAGAGAATCAGTAAAACAAGCTCACTCTCCCAAAAATGGTCCAAGAGCAGTGGATATGCCATACATGTATAGAATGGGAATCCCTTTAAAATGAATATTGGCTTTAAAGGGGTTGTCCCAGATTTTGATATTGATGGCCTGTCCTTAGAATAGGTCAATATCAGATCGGTGGAAGTCCGACTTTGGACCCCTCGCCGATCAGCTGTTTAAAGAGATCACAACGCTCTGGTAAGCACTGAAGCCTCCACCTAGGCCAGTGGGCAGTGATGCCACATTCATCGGTCACATGACAAGTGAATGGGGCTAAGCAGCAATACCAAGCACACCTACTATCCTATGGATGGCGCTGTGCTTGGTGAGCTGTGGGGGTGCTGGGGGTTGGACTCCCACCAATATGATAATAATGACCGATCCTGAGTACAGGTCATCGATATTATACCTTTAAAAATGTAGATTGTGCTGTGGGCTTTAAAAGTAAAGATTGCAATACTGGAACAGCTGTTGGATAAAGCTTTATGCCCATGGCCACCTTTTCCCATGAAAAGATATATATCCTTCCAGTCATCTATCCTGCACTATATATATTTATTGTGGGGTTTCGCTTTTGTAGATAGGGTGCAGTACAGAGGCAAAATAAAAGTTCTTAAGGCCTCTTGCACACGACCGTATGGCTTTTTTTGTGTTTTGCGGTCCATTTTTTACAGATCCTTTGTTCCGTTTTTTGCTTCAGTTGTGTTTCCGTTTCTGTTCCGTTTTTCCGTATGGCATATACAGTATACAGTAATTACATAGAAAAAATTGGGCTGGGCATAAAATTTTCAATAGATGGTTACGCAAAAATGGAACGGATACGGAAGACATATGGATGCATTTCCGTATGTGTTCCGTTTTTATTGCGGACCCATTGACTTGAATGGAGCCACAGAACGTGATTTGCGGGCAATAATAGGACATGTTATATCTTTCAACGGAACGGAAATGCAGAAATACGGAAACGGAATGCATACGGGGTAAATTCATATTTTTTTGCGAAATTATTGAAATGAATGGTTCCGTATACAGAACGCAATAAATGGCCTGTAACCGGAAGAAAAAAAAACGGTTGTGTGAAAGAGGCCTAACTCTAACGTAAGTGTTTATTCACACTTGAGGCAATTGCATAAAACAGCACGTAACTTTGCAGTCTTGGTGTGTGCTCTGCCTCCAGTAGTCCACAGCAGACTTTAGGGGGCCTGTTTCCCCAGCGTACGGCTCTTAGCCCTCCAGCACAGCACAAAGCCTCAGATCCCCAAAACAGAGACGTCTCTGCTGAGCACAGCTGCCTATTTAACCCCTTAAGGACCTGCTCCGTACATGTACGGCGCTGTGATCGGGTGGGTGCAGGAGATGCGTCCGCCCGATCCGCGGCACGGGTCCGGCAGTCACTGATAGCCGGACCCCTGCTGCATGCGTCGGCATCGGTGAAATCGACCAATGCCAGCGCATTAACCCTTGATGTGCCGCGGTCAGCGCTGACCGTGGCACGTGCGATGTGTGTAGGGAGGGAGAGAGCAGCCATCGGGTCCCCGCGCTGCTGTGACCAGGACCCGATGGCAGGAAAGGAAGCCCGATGCCTTCCTTAGGCATCGTGGCTGCCTTCCGGGAGAGCCCGTGAGTAGAGTTGAGCGGACACCTGGATGTTCGGGTTCGGCAGAACTTAAAAAAAAAGTTCGGGTTTGGCACCCGAACTTGACCCCGAACCCCATTGAAGTCAATAGGGACCCGAACTTTTGGCCACTAAAATGGCTCTAAAATAGCCCTGGAAACAGCTAGAGGGCTGCAAAAGGCAGCAAAATGTGCTTAAGAGCATGGCAAATGCTATGCAAACAAATGTGGATAGGGAAATGAATAAAAAAAAACATAAAAGACCTTAAAAAAATAAAAAATAGGAATGATGTAGGAGGAAGAGGTTGGTGAATGGGTGGACGTGGCCGTGTAGGCGGTCTAGGTGGAAGCGGCGGCGAAGGAGGAATAGGTAGCCAACACAGATGTGTGTTATTTTGCATTTTTACATAGGGGTATCCCCCAAAATATTGGGACATATAAAAAATTTAAAAAAAGGAATAAGTGTACTTGAGTACAAGGATGGATGGTTGAGGCTGTTAGAACTGTCTATTTTGCACAAGGTACAGACAAGTCCTGAGGGATCCATGCCTGGTTCATTTTAATGAATGTGAGCTTGTCCACGTTGGCTGTGGACAGGCGGCTGCGTCTGTCTGTAATGACGCCTCCTGCCGTGCTTAATACACGTTCAGAGAGTACACTGGCTGCAGGGCAGGCCAGCACCTCCAAGGCATACAGGGCAAGTTCTGGCCATGTGGACAATTTGGAGACCCAGAAGTTGAATGGGGCAGAACCATCAGTCAGTACGTGTAGTTGTGTGCACAGGTACTGTTCCACCATGTTGTTCAAATGCTGCCTCCTGCTAACACGCTCCATATCAGCAGTTGGGGCCGGTTGTTGCGGCGAGGTGACAAAGCTTTTCCACATGTCGGCCATGCTAACCCTGCCTTCTGAGGTGCTGGCGCTGACACAGCTGTGTTGGCAACCTCTTCCTCCTCCCCTGCCTTCGCCTTGTGCTTCCACTTGTCCCCCGGCGTCAGTCGGGAATGCTCTCAGGAGCGCGTCTACCAGCGTGCACCTGTAGTCACGCATCTTCCGATCACGCTCCAGTGAGGGAATTAAGGACGGCACATTGTCTTTGTAACGGGGATCCAGCAGGATGGCCACCCAGTAGTCAGCACACGTTAAAATGTGGGCAACTCTGCTGTCGTTGCGCAGGCACTGCAGCATGTAGTCGCTCATGTGTGCCAGGCTGCCCAGAGGTAAGGACAAGCTGTCCTCTGTGGGAGGCGTATCGTCTGCGTCCTCCGTATCCTCCCAGCCATGCACCAGTGATGGGCCCGAGCTGCGTTGGATGCCACCCCGCTGTGAACATGTTTCATCCCCATCCTCCTCCTCCTCGTCCTCCAGTAGTGGGCCCTGGCTGGCCAAATTTATACCTGGCCTCTGCTGTTGCAAAAATCTTCTTTCTGGGCCACTTCTAAAAGACTGGCCTGAAAGTGTTAGAGATGACCCCTCTTCCTCCTCCTCATCCTGGGCCACATCCTCTTCCATCATCGCCCTAAGTGTTTTCTCAAGGAGACATAGAAGTGGTATTGTAATGCTGATAACGGCGTCATCGCCACTGGCCATGTTGGTGGAGTACTCGAAACAGTGCAACAGGGCACACAGGTCTCTAATGGAGGCCCAGTCATTGGTGGTGAAGTGGTGCTGTTCCGCAGTGCGACTCACCCGTGCGTGCTGCAGCTGAAACTCCACTATGGCCTGCTGCTGCTCGCACAGTCTCTCCAGCATGTGCAAGGTGGAGTTCCAACTGGTGGGCACGTCGCATATGAGGCGGTGAGCAGGAAGGCCGAAGTTACGCTGTGGAGCAGACAGCCGAGCGGCTGCAGGATGAGAACGCCGGAAGCGCGTACAGACGGCCCGCACTTTATGCAGCAGCTCTGACATGTCGGGGTAGTTGTGAATGAACTTCTGCACCACAAAATTCAGCACATGCGCCAGGCAAGGGATGTGCGTCGAACCGGCTAGTCCCAGAGCTGCAACGAGATTTCGCCCATTATCGCACACCACCAGGCCGGGCTTGAGGCTCACTGGCAGCAACCACTCGTCGGTCTGTTGTTCTATACCCCGCCACAACTCCTGCGCGGTGTGGGGCCTGTCCCCCAAACACATCAGTTTCAGAACGGCCTGCTGACGTTTACCCCTGGCTGTGCTGAAGTTGGTGGTGAAGGTCTGTCGCTGACTGGATGAGGAGGTGGTAGAAGAGGAGGAGGAAGCCGAGTAGGAAGAGGAGGCAAGAGGAGGCAAAGAATGATGCCCTGCGATCCTTGGCGGCAGAAGGACGTGCGCCAAATAGCTCTCCACCTGTAGCCCAGCCGCCACTACATTTACCCAGTGTGCAGTTAGGGAGATATAGCGTCCCTGGCCGTGTTTACTGGTCCACGTACCTGTGGTTAGGTGGACCTTGCCACAGATGGCGTTGCGCAGTGCACACTTGATTTTATCCAATACTTGGTTGTGCAGAGAGGGCACGGCTCTCCTGGTGAAGTAGTGGCAGCTGGGAACGACGTACTGTGGGACAGCAAGCGACATGAGCTGTTTGAAGCTGTCCGTCTCCACCAGCCTGAATGACAGCATTTCAAAGGCCAGTAGTTTAGAAATGCTGGCATTCAGGGCCAGGGATCGAGGGTGGGAATTTACGCTTTCTCTCAAAGGTTTGTGAGATGGAGAGCTGAACGCTTCCGTGTGACATGGTGGAGATGCTTGGTGACGGAGGTGGTGTTGTTGGTGGCACATCCTCTGTTTGCTGGGCGGCAGGTGCCAACGTTCCTCCAGAGGCGGAGGAAGAGGCCGAGGCAGCAGCAGAAGAGGGAGCAGGGGGGCCTGACCCCTTTCTTGGTTTTGAAGGTGCTTACTCCACTGCAGCCCGTGTCTCGCATGTAGATGCCTGGTCATGCAGGTTGTGCTAAGGTTCAGAACGTTAATGCCTCGCTTCAGGCTCTGATGGCACAGCGTGCAAACCACTCGGGTCTTGTCGTCAGCACATTGTGTGAAGAAGTGCCATGCCAGGGAACTCCTTGAAGCTGCCTTTGGTGTGCTCGGTCCCTGGTGACGGTGGTCAGAGGCAGGGGAACTGTTTTGGCGACGGCTGCTCTGCTTTTGCACCCTGCTCCCTCTTTTGCTACGCTGTTGGCTCGGTCTAACCACTGCCTCTTCCTCCGAACTCTGAAAGTCAGTGGCATGACCTTAATTCCATGTGGGGTCTAGGACCTCATCGTCCCCTGCATCGTCTTCCACCCAGTCTTCCTCCCTGACCTCCTTTTCGGTCTGCACACTGCAGAAAGACGCAGCAGTTGGCACCTGTGTTTCGTCATCATCAGAGACGTGCTGAGGTGGCATTCCCATGTCCTCATCAGGAAACATAAGTGGTTGTGCGTCAGTGCATTCTATGTCTTCCACCGCTGGGGAAGGGCTAGGTGGATGCCCTTGGGAAACCCTGCCAGCAGAGTCTTCAAACAGCATAAGAGACTGCTGCATGACTTGAGGCTCAGACAGGTTCCCCGATATGCACGGGGGTGATGTGACAGACTGATGGGCATGGGTTTCAGGCGCCACCTGTGCGCTTTCTGCAGAAGACTGGGTGGGAGATAATATGAACGTGCTGGATCCACTGTCGGCCACCCAATTGACTAGCGCCTGTACTTGCTCAGGCCTTACCATCCTTAGAACGGCATTAGCCCCGACCAAATATTGCTGTAGATTCTGGCGGCTACTGGGACCTGAGGTTGTAGGTTCAGTAGGACGTGTAGCTGTGGCAGAACGGCCACGTCCTCTCCCTGCTCCACCAACACCACGACCATGACCACGTCCCTTATTAGATGTTTGCCTCATAGTTATCGTTCACCAAGCAAAGTAAAAAGTGGTTAAGTCTGTTCAAAATAATTAACCGCCAATAAAAACCCTGATGTAGGTTATTGCACTCAATTTTATTTTTTTTAACTATATGACAGCCGTATTTCTGGCCTAAATGTGACACTCACTTATGCACGTCTAATCCCAGATGTGCAGTATATCAGAGGGTTTTTTCACCCCAGTAAGCAAAAAGCTGTATTTCTGGCCTAAATGTGACACTCACTTATGCACATCTAATTCTAGATGTGCACTATATGAAACAGATTGTTTTTTTTCACCCTAGTAAGCAAAAAGCTGTATTTCTGGCCTAAATATGACACTCACTTATGCACGTCTAATCCCAGATGTGCACTATATGAAAAAAAACATTTTTTTTAACCCCAGTAAGCAAAAAGCTGTATTTCTGGACTTGCAGATAGCCTGTGCTGGTGCACTATCGTTGCATAAAATGGCTGCCGATTATGTATTGATATTGACAAACTGAAGTAAAAACAGTTCGTTTTCAGTAGTAGTTGGCTCAGGGCAGGCTTAAAAAAATTGTGCACTGCACCCACAAAACACATTTGCTGTAGATCGCTGAGTGAAAAAGCAATTCTTCATAAGATTTCTCCCTGATCTCTCCCTCACAGCAGCGGCAGCCTCTCCCTACACTAATCCGAGCAGAGTGACGGGCGGCGCTATGTGACTCCAGCTTAAATAGAGGCTGGGTCACATGCTGCAGTTGGCCAATCACAGCCATGCCAATAGTAGGCATGGCTGTGATGGTCTTTTGGGGCAAGTAGTATGACGCTTGTTGATTGGCTGCTGTGCAGCCTTTCAAAAAGCGCCAAGAAAGCGCCGAACACCGAACCCGAACTTTTACGTAAATGTTCGGGTCCGGGTGCCGAAAAACCTAAAGTTCAATACGAACCCAAACTTTACAGTTCGGGTCAACTCTACCCGTGAGATCCAACCCCCTGTATTACAGTGTGTAATACACTTACAGCCAATGCATCACAATACAGAAGTATTGCGATGCATTGTAACGGGGATCAGACCACCAAAAGTTGAAGTCCCAGAGTGGGACAAAAAAGAAAAAGTGTAAAAAAAAAGTTTAAAATAAGCGTCCTTTTCCCAAAATAAAGTAAATTTTTTTTGTAAAAAATAGGTAAAAAAAGAAAAGTAGACATATTAGGTATCCCTGCGTCCGTATCAACCGGCTCTATAAAAATATCACATGACCTAACTCCTCAGGTGAACACCGTCAAAAAATTTAAATAAAAGCGGTGCTAAAAAAAAAACATTTGTCACCTTACATCACTAAAAGTGCAACACCAAGCGATCAAAAAGGTGTATGCCCCCGAAAATAGTACCAATCTAACCATCACCTCATCCTGCAAAAAATTAGCCCCTACCTAAGACAATCTCCCAAAAAATAAAAAAAACTATGGCTCTCAGAATATGGAGACACTAAAACATTTTTTTTTTTGTTTCAAAAATGCTGTTATTGTGTAAAACTGTATATGCTAACCCAAATAAAAGGACTCCTAAAAACTAATTTTATTTCATTACCTTAAAAAAGGCTGTATGTCAGGGTCTATCGATATAAATGTGAACTTAGCTCAATATAAGATATAATACACATATACATAAAACCTTGTGGAAATCCAGATGGATTTGTTTGCATCTTTTCCTTGAAGCTAATTGCCTAAGTTTGTCTATCCTTTTATCAATTTGTATATATAGTTATCTCTTTTCCACCCATTACCAATACCAGGCACATTTGAGCCTCTTCCCATACATGCCCCCTAAAGAACCTCCTTGGAGAAACTCGTCGGGGTTTGGAAAATAAGTACCTTTATTTGTTCAGGGTGAACTAGGGGAATACATGCCAGGAATGAGGACGAAGGGTCCCCACCACTAGGGGACACCCCAGGCTGAGGGGTAGATAGGGCCTTTGTAGGGAATGATTTCCCTCCTCAGCACCTTCTCTGCTTCTATCCACTCGTTCTGGAGACCTATTCCCCGTTTTATGTATATGTGTATTGTATCTTATATTGAGTTAAGTTCACATTTATATCGATAGACCCTCACATACGGGCCTTTTTTTAAGGTAATGAAATAAAATTAGTTTTTTTGAAGTCCTTTTATTTAAAGGGTTTCTATCACTTTGTTTCACCTATTTAGCTTTCAGACACTAGCGATCCGCTAGTGTCTGCTTTATCTAACCATCCTAATATAAGAGCTTATTGTCCTGCCGTTTAGCTAAAAAAATAACTTATATAGATATGCAAATGAGCCTCTAGGTGCTATGGGGGCGTGATTAGCACCTAGAGGCTCCGTCTACCTTAACAAACTGCCGCCGCCCAGCGCGTCCCTCCAGCCCGCCCATCTCCAGCTGAAGCGATCCTCTCCGTGCGCGTCTCTGTTCTGCGCATGCGCAGTGAATGTCTGATGCTTCCCTGCTCAGACATCTCCACTGCGCCTGTTCCTCGGAGCACTATGACGTCATCGGCGCAGGCGCAGTGGAGATGTCTGAGCAGGGAAGCGATCAGACATTCACTGCGCATGCGCCGAATACGAGGAGCATCGCATTCCGGAGGAGATGGGCGGGCTGGAGGGACGCGCTGGGCGGCGGCAGTTTGTTAAGGTAGACGGAGCCTCTAGGTGCTAATCACGCCCCCATAGCACCTAGAGGCTCATTTGCATATCTATATAAGTTATTTTTTTAGCTAAACGGCAGGACAATAAGCTCTTATATTAGGATGGTTAGATAAAGCAGACACTAGCGGATCGCTAGTGTCTGAAAGCTAAATAGGTGAAACGAAGTGATAGAAACCCTTTAAGTTAGCATATACAGTTTGAGAATAGGACCCAGGGTGATAATTCACCATAGTATCAAAACACTTTCAGATATATTGTGTAAAACTTAAGTAAATAAAAAAAGTATACATATTCGGTATCGCTGCATCCGTAAGAACCTGCTGTATGAAAATATTACATGACCTAACTCCTCAGGTGAACACTGTAAAAAAATAAAATTATAATAATAAAGTGTGTCAAAAAAGCTATTTTTTGTCACCTTACATCACAAAAAGGGTAATACCAAGCAATCAAAAAAATCATACGCACCCCGCAATAGTACCAATAAAAAAAAAAAAGAGCCTCCACATAAGACAGTGCCCCAAAAAATAAAAAGAAATATGGCTTTCAGAATGTGGAGACACAAAAAAATCATAAAAAAAAAATGCTTTATTATGTAAAACTGAAACAAACAACCCAAAAAAGTAGCTATATTTGGTATTGTCGCATCCGTAACAACCTTTTCATTAAAAATACCACATGATCTAACCTGTCAGATGAACGTTGTAAATAACAAAAAATAAAAACGGTGTGAAAACAGCTATTTTTGTTACCTTGCCTCACAAAAAATTTTATATAGAGCAACCAAAAATCATATGTACCCTAAAATAGTATCAACAAAACTGCCACCTTATCCCGTAGTTTCCAATATGGGGTCACTTTTATGGAGTTTCTACTTCTAGGGGTGCATCAGGGGGCTTCAAATGGGACATGGTGTCAAAAAACCAGTCCAGCAAAATCTGCCTTCCAAAAACCATACGGCGTTCCTTTCCTTCTGCGCCCCGCCGTGTGCCCATAGAGCAGTTTATGATCACAAATGGGGTGTTTCTGTAAACTACAGAATCAGGGCAATAAATATTGAGTTTTGTTTGCCTGTAAACCCTTGCTTTGTTACTGGAAAAAATTGATTAAAATGGAAAATCTGCCAAAAAAGTGAAATTCTGAAATTTCCTCTCCATTTTCCATTAATTCTTGTGCAACACCTAAAGGGTTAACACAGTTCGTAAAATCAGTTTTGAATACTTCAGGGGTGTTGTTTCTAAAATTAGGTCACTTTTTTGGAGTTTCTACTCTAGGGTGCATCAGGGGGGGGCTTCAAATGTGACATGGCAGCTTAAAATTATCCCAGTAAAATCTGCCATCCAAAAACCTCATGGCGTTCCTTTCCTTCTGCTCTCTGCCGTGTGCCCGTACGGCAGTTTACCACCCCATATAGGGTGTTTCTGTAAAATACAGAATCAGGGCAATAAATATTGAGCTTTGTTTGGCTGTTAACTCTTGCTTTGTTACTGAAAAAAATAGATTAAAATGGAAAATCTGCCAAAAAAGTGAAATTATGAAATTTCATCTCCATTTTCCATAAATTCTTGTGGAACACGTAGGGTTAATAAAGTTTTTAAAATCAGTTTTGAATACCTTGAGGGGTGTATTTTCTAAAATGGGGTCATTTTTGGGTATAGGCCTCACAAAGTGACTTCAGACCTGAACTGATCCGGAGTCACTTTTTCTGAAAAATTTCAAGATTTGCTTCTAAACTTCTAAGCCTTCTAACGTCCACAAAAATGAAAATGGCATTTACAAAATTATCCAAACATGAAGTAGACATATGGGGAATGTAAAGTAATAACTATTTTTGGAGGTATTATTATCTATTATAAAAGTAGAGAAATTGAAATTAGCAAATTTGCTAATTTTTCTTTTTTTTTTTGTAACTTTGGTAATTTTTCATAAATAAAAATGAATTTTTTTTACTCAATTTTAACACTGTCATGAAGTACAATATGTGACGAGAAAACTGTCTCAGAATTGCCTGGATACATAAAATTGTTTTAAAGTTATCACCATATAAAGTGACACGTCAGATTTGCAAAAAATGGTCTGGTCCTTAGGCCTCTTTCACACGAGCGAGTTTTCCGCGCGGGTGCAATGCGTGTCGTGAACGCATAGCACCCGCACTGAATCCTGACCCATTCATTTCAATGAGGCTGTGTACATGAGCGTTGTTTTTCACACATCAGTTCTGCGTTGCGTGAAAATCACAGCATGTTCTATATTCTGCGTTTTTCACGCAGCCCTGGCTCCATAGAAGAGAATGGGGCTGCGTGAAAAACGCATTGCATCCGCAAGCAAGTGCGGGTGCGATGCGTTTTTCACTGATGTTGTTTGTAAACCTTCAGTTTTTTATCACGCGCGTGAAGAACGCATCAAAACGCATTGCACCCGCGCAGAAAAAACTGAACAACTGAACGCAATCGCAGACAAAACTGACTGAACTTGCTTGCAAAATAGTGCGAGTTTCACTGAACGCACCCTGAACGCATCCGGACCTAATCCGTCACGCTCATGTGAAAGGGGCCTAACTCCGGTCCGGTATTTGACCTCAACTGGCTGGAAACCAGCTTAGCCGCACTTGCTGGGAGGAAAATACCTGCCTTGCCAGACACAACCCCTCACTGTGTCACAATATATATATATATATATACTTCAGCACATACACACAATGACCCCTTTGTCCAAGTCGGCAGCATACGTGTCTTGTGATGAAGGCTGAGATTGCACATTTACCTGCACACTGGGCATCCACATGGCTCACACATGGTTACTTATTAATGCGGGTAGCTCTTACTGGCAAACTGAGCTGTCTATAAAAATCAATAGCTGGAATAATCCTTTTTTAAGAGGTTCCGTGTCCTGAGATGTTACTCACTGAGCTGGTTGTTAGGATGAAAGTTAAATATTGCAGCGGCTATGACTTTATCTCTCCTTTCAGCCTGGATGCCCTACATTTTTTTTATGTATTTATTCCTTGTTGCTTATATAACACCAACATATTCCGCAGCGCATACAGAGATTGTTACCATTCACATCAGTAGTACCTCTCACCATTGGGCCTCACAACCACATTTTCTAGTTCAGATAAATGCACACTAGATCCACTATCATAGGAAATCAATTAACCTTTCAGTAATAAATGGGATGAAAATGAAGTGCAGGGATAAAACCCATGAAAACATAGTGAGAACACAAACTCCATGCAGATGTTGTCCAAGGAACAACAATTTCAGAGAAGGGAAAGATACAAGGAAGATAATTATACTGATTTATAATCTGCTATAGGATTTTTACCCAAGGGTTTAAATAGAAGAGTCCCTATAGATAGTGCCATGACCTATTGGGGCATTATAATCCACTGCCTGTTTACCAACCCGATCACTTTCAGAAGTTGCCCCCTGAGTTAGCTTCTAATTTTGCAATAAAGAGCGGACATGGCCAGCATACACCCCCAATAGAAAGGGTGGGGTGTCATTTCTGTCTATTCTCTATAGTTCAGGGATGGCCAACCTGCAGCCCTCCAGCTGTTGCAAAACTACAACTCCCAGAATGCCCACACTGCCTACAGCTATCATCCTACAGCAGGGCATGGTGGGAGTTGTAGTTTTAAAACAGCTGGAGAGCCTCAGTTTGGCCAGCCCTCCGCTATACAGTCCCCATAGCAGCTACCTGGGCTGCCCTTAAATATTTATTTCCCCCTTTTAACCCCATTGATAACATATGGGTGGAGGGGGGATAAGATAAGCTACACCAGGGACTGTAAGCAAAAGCTCTTCAGGTGCCATTCCCAAAAAATGGGAATGGGATTTGTATGTTCATGAGATTACGCCATGTGATGATGTAACAATTAGTGTAATAAACATGTCATTTATCATTGTTGTATCTTTTACGTTTTGTATTTGTTATTTACTTACATTTATTGCAAAGGTTTAAAAAAAAGCATGGGAAGTAATATCCTACAGTTATGGTAAAGGTAATATTACACTATATATTAGGGAAGGGCTGCCATTTGTTATTTGTTTTTTTAAATTGATGCATTACTCAGCATTTATTATTCTGTATTTTAAGTTTTCCTCAACCTCTGGCTAAACTACAACCCCCAGCATGTCCTGACAGCCACAGTCTGTGTGAGTTTGGTAGCAGCAGAAAGACAAGTTGGGGAAGAGTAGATTAAAATTATTTTAAAATGGTTCAAATTTTACCCACAGAATTAAATTCAGCATAGAAAAAATAAGCATAAAAAGGGGAGAGAAAATGACAAAATGACAAGTAGGATAAAACAAATACACATTAACAATATTCAATAATGGAAAATAATAATTATAATATAGTACCTATATAACCACTGAGGAAGGAGTCAAGTTAACTCCGAAACGCGTCTGGTAGGACAATTCCATGAGACCAAAGATGTACTGAAGCGCTTCAAGTCAACCAGGAACAACGGGATTGGTAATCGAAATTTGGAGAAAAAAAATCCAAAAAATTTCAAAAATCATCAGCCGCAGTAACATCTGACCTACATGCTTGAATGAGCATCTGAGCAGGAACTGAAGTCTACAAAATCACTGTGACGGCATTTCTACAAGCGATTACCGTGGATCCCTGACTTTAACTCCTGGAGGATATACCGCAGCCTGCATAACGCATCACACGTGGGACGCCACGTGAAATTGCAACACAGCCGGCACTAACCTACAGAATCGTAAGTAACAATAGTGCCGAACGAGTGTATACACAGGCAGAGCTACCTGTTGCATTGTCAATCCACAGCAAAAGAAAGTGGAGTGAATGGCACTCTGATTATACTGCTTTCAATTTGTGAACTTCGGTATATAAACTTGAATATACCAACTGTACTGGACACTATCAGTAGTAACGAACTTGACCATCAGGACATCCATCCCATAGGATCATATATGTGTTTTTACATTTTTAGCGATACCCATTTTAGAGAATTATAAGTCTATATAGCATATTGTTTAATAATAATTTTATAGGTATTCTTTTATAATTTTTGGTTGTATCAATTGGTACTATATTTCATATAAATAAAATATATTATTGTATATTATACTCTCCTGTGTGACCTCAAGTGTAGGTGTGCCCTACTACACTTTCTATTTCGTATAATATAGTACCTGTAGTGTTTATGGGCATTGTTATTATATAAAGATACTGACAGTTTTCTTTAATTAAAATTTTATAACATTTAAAAAAAAAAAAAAGGAAAAAAAGCCTATAGCACTGGTGACTTACCTATTACATTAATAACATAGCCTTCCAACACATATGAGTCTCCAGCCCTGCACACTGACATTTCTCTTCTGACCAGTGCCCTGTATATTCCTGCTGTCTATCTATCTTATTGATGACTGGTACATCTCATCAAAACTCTGCTATGTTCTGCAGTTTACATCTATCCTGTATTCATGGACTCTGTGCTCCATACAGCTGGTATAACCTGGGTGCTTCCATGTATGTATGTGTGGGTCTCCACTGTAATAGGTGGCAAGGGACAATTATCCACCTAATTTAATATATGATGAAGGTAGAAGTGACATTTGTATCTATTTGGTAATTACTTGTATTATTATGCTAGTAAACTCCTTACATATATTGCAAAAACTATTAGTACAAGTCCTTTACCTGTCAAAAAACACAGTTGCCTCAATTTACTACATCTCTAATATCAAAGGTGCATGTGAATAAGGAAAGAAAATAAGAATAGTGGGGTGCTTCTTTCCTTCATTTCACACCCAGTACTAACTATTCTTAGAAAGCTGTAGTAATAATAATGCTAATAATGACAATGGTAACTAAGAATAAAAATTATCATCATTTTATTATTAATAATAATACCAATAATAATAATAATAACAATGACTATGGTAACTAAGAATTCAAATTCGTAATTTTATTGTTAATAATACCAATAATAATAATAATTAATTATTATTATTATTATGACTATGGTAACTAAGAATACAAAGAATATCATATTATTAATAATAGCAATAATAATAATTGCGGTAAGAATGCAAATTATCTAATATGTTTAATAAAAATAGCAATAAACTAATAATAATATAAAATAAGAAATCTAATAAAGCATGGTGAGGATACCTACCAATACGAGCACTTTATTGCTGCTCCCTGGTGACCTGTGACATGTATAACTGCTGGGTATAAGTAATAAGAGGCGCTGTGGTCACTGGTCACACATAAGGGGAGATAAGCTTCTGCTCCGCAGATTTCTTTATATTCAGTCATTTATTCAGAACTGAAGCGAAAGTTACTGATCGACTTCTTACTTCAACTCAACGTGTAAAGAGGGTTTTCATGCACTGAAATGTCACAGCAATGATAAAAAAAAAAATCGACTGATGCTAAAATATTCAAATATAATAGAAGGTAATTGGTGTATTATCTACTACTAATAACAGTATAATAGTGTAAATAAGTAAAATGTGTTAGTGTTAGCTATATATTTTTACCAACTATTATGTTTAGCTTGTTTTAATATATATTTTACTTACATTTTATTTGTATTTCCTTATAAATACATTTATTACATTTGTTATGCTGATAATTAGAATAATTGCATTCTACTACAGTGAGATACAGTGAAGCTCAATAATAATAATATGCATTATTAAAAAAACATCAACATGTTCCCATCGCCTATATATATATATATATCTGTGTATGTGTATATATAAATAAAAAAAAAAAAAATATATATATATATATATATATATATATATATATATCCACGGCACTCCTCTGTAGATAGTGAAAAAAATTGTATTTATTCACACATATCTCACAGCTATATATATATATATATATATATACACACACACATATACACACTGTTCTGCTCTTATAATGGATTTAAAAAACAAAACAGATTTAGTAATACATATTTTATTATATGTACCTCACCGAATATGAAATGTGAAAATTCTTAGCTATTTTACACAAATGTAATAATTAGTGAAATAAAATGAGGTATAAAATAATATTAATTATATATATATATATATATATATATATATATATATATATATATATATATTTACATAGGAAATATCAGAATTATTACTTTCTGATTAGCTGTTATGGGATTATTGGGGGCTGACCCCTGCCCCTATCTGCAGTTAGAAGGAGAGTTTGCAGAGTCGGATGCCCATGTATCTGAAGAAGATGGGTAGGTGGGCAGTGGGTGGGCAGTGTGACCTGTGCACTGGCAGGGTGCAGCCCCTGAGTTCCTGGAGATGAGGGCATGCTCTGGGGTTTTATTGCCCTCATTTATTGGTTATACAGTTTGTCTTGTGTTTAGTGCACAGAATGCTCTGGTCATAAATTGGGATTTATATTGCAAATAGCAGCTCCTAGATTCCCTCTTAACACAGGAATTACCGCTGAATAAATAGCAGAGAGCAGGGCCATGTGCCCCCCCTGCCATGCACGAGGTGCCTTCATCACCAAAACTGTATACATTGTAAATGAGCTTAATGTAAATGCGGCACCATTCTCCTATCACTCATTAACCAGATCTCCTGCCAGCAGAGCACATGTCAGACTGCAGAAGCTGTGTGGAACTACAAGTCTCACAATGAGCTCTCCTAGTTATAGAGCATGTCCCAGCAGAGTAGATCTGTGACTTAACAAGCTTTGTAGAACTACAAGGCTCAGGATGTACTCATGTTTATTCTTCTAAATGCATATCATGTCATAGCTGTTAGGAGACCCGTGTGGCACTACAAGTCTAAGAATGCAATGTCATAGTTCATTTCTGGAGGTATAATAGATCCATGGGGAAATACCAGTGTCCATACTGGAATATGGAGTAATAGGGGAATTTAAGTCATCCAGACTTTCAAAATGGTTTGGTTAATATTACACATTTTGCAATTCAAATATAATGTATTATTAGTATAACTATTATTTCCACCATCATTATTATATTATTTTTATTATTATAGAAAGGGGAGGATGTTGGCTGTAAAATCGAGGTCTTCACTTCTTCATTATGTATACCATAACATCAGGAGATTCTTTGTGTCACTTATTTATTTCTGAGTTTTTGTTGTATTCTGCACTCTTGTACTTTTATATTTCTAAAATCAATAAAACTTTTGAATATTTCAATGTTGTGGTGTGAAGAAATACACATAAGACATAACTATGTAGTTCATAAACCTGTTGCAGCACAGTCTTACTGACAGCCATATATTTGTATATTTTCCTATGTGTAGTATGTGTTGACATATCTCCACCTTTTTGCTTTTCTCCTCCATAATAATCAAAAAAAAAATCCAGAGTGAAAGAGATGAGATAACTGATCCCATAGTTTCCCATGGAGTCAGTTTTCTCCCTGGCAGCCTCATTTATTTTTCTGCTGAAAGTCTCCTTGAGCCAAACACTGAATGGAATATTTCCCTGTCTGACAGTAGATAAAAAAAACAGTATGTAGTCCTCAATATGAGAAACTAAGTGAGAGCCCTCTGTGTGTTCTTTGTTTTAGGCCTCATGCACACGACAGTTGTTTTTTGCGTCCGCAAAAAAACCCGGATGCGGCATCCGTTTTTTTTGGGAGGATCCGTTTATTTCCACAGATCCCTTGTAATAAATGCCCATCCTTGTCCGCAAATGTCAGTTGTGATGCCAGATGTCAAATAGCACCAGATGGAAAAATGTTGCATGCTTGGTTTTTCTGTCCGGCACTCCAGTGTATAGACGCTGGATCTGTGCGCTGGCCAGGCACAACTGATATACTGTATGTGAAGTGGGCTTAAAACTGATATTTGGATGGGTGCACTGGACACACAGATAGTGCACAAGGTCAGATTGACTAGAGCAGGGATGGCCAACCTGGGGTTCTCCAGCTGTTGCAAAACTACAACTCCCAGCATGCCCAGACTGCCTACAGCTCTTAGCCTACAGCAGGGCATGGTGTGAACTGTAGTTTTACAACAGCTGGAGAGCCACAGGTTGGGCATCCCTGGACTAAAGGATCCTCTAGGCTCTGACCCAGTGGTCCAGCAGAAGACAACCCCATCTTGAGGTGACTTTGGACACTAAGATTTGTTTCTGATGGGATGATTCCCATACAGGGGCGGGCTGGGACGGGGGGCAGGGAGGCAATTGCCCCCCAGGCCGCCCTAAAGCATGTTAAAAACGGCCGCTGGGCCGTCTTTAAGAAATATATATATTTTTTAATTCCTCAGGGCCGCACCGCCGATCACATTGGCTGGCACATTATGGGGGGGGCACCATGGGGGAGAGAAGCACTATGGGGGCATCTGGGGGCTCTAAAGGGTCTTTTTTTTATTGGCACACTATGGGGGGCACTATGGCATCTGGTGGCACTAAGTAGGCTTTTTTTACTGGCACATTATGGGAGGCACTATAGGGGAGAGCGGCACTATGGGGCATTATTTGGGGGCACTGTGGGGGAGTGTAGCACTATTGGGGCATCTGGTGGCACTAAGAAGGGGCATTTTTTACTGGCACATTATGGGGGAGAGGAGCACTATAGGATCATCTGCTGAGGGCACTAAGAAGGGGCATTTTTTTACTGGCATATTATGGGGGACACTATGGGGAAGGGGGAGAGGAGCACTATGAGGGCATTTATTGGGGCACTATATAGGGGTATTTTATACTGGCATACATTATGGGGACATTAGCTCAAATGCGGGCACTAAGCGGAAGTATTTAATGTACTGTCATATTATAGGGAGAATTATTACTACTAGGGGGTATTATGGGGAGCTTTACTACTACTGGGGGGCTATGAGGAACATGATTACTAGGGCACTATAGGGGCATTATTACTACTAAGTGTGCTCTGGCAGAGAATTATTTCTATTGGTGGGATTTTGGGGAGGACTGTTACTTTGGGGGGCACCCTGGCACAGTATCAGCTTAGCACAAATATTTTTGGGGGACATTATCTTTATACTATTAGTGTCTGGGCGCAGTTATTTAGAGCACTGTGTGCCAATAATTGTTGAAGGGGGCACTATCTGTGTGGTAGTAGTATTCCCAGGGGGACTGTTTCTGCAGTATAGTATTGGGGGCATAGCGGGTACAGTATTGGGGGCACTATCTGTGTGGTAGTAGTATTTCCAGGGGGACTGTTTCTGAAGTATAGTATTGGGGGCATAGCGGGTACAGTATTGGGGGCACTATCTGTGTGGTAGTAGTATTTCCAGGGGGACTGTTAATGCAGTACAGTATTGGGGGTGGCAGAAAAAGGTGTTCAGAAGATGTGAAGATGATGGCAATGTGGGAAACTAATGTCTGTTTGTCAATCTCTGCAGAGACTGGGGATGGCTAAAAAATCATCATGGCGGTCTGGTCTGAATGGAGAAGATAAAGAAAGAGAACGTCTACAACAAAGGTGACATCACTGGATGTAAGAGGTAAGTGGCGCTATGTAGGAGAAGAGATGCTCCGGCTCCTCCTCCTGCTATTTGCAGAAGGAGGATTCAGAGCTGGGTGAGGACGGCCAAAGGGGGCAGCAGGTCACAGGCGGGTGGCAGATGGTAGGGGGGAACCACAAGCCTTGAGCAGGATCAGGGGAGGGAGGAGAGCGGAGGAGCTTCCTGGCTGTAGCCGGCTGTCTATTGTATAATGTGAAGCAGGCAGTGCAGCCAGGATGGGCCCCCCCTCTCCGTATGATGTGTAGAGACAGGCCGCAACTATAGAATGTCAGCTGTAAAGTGTTTGTTGGGAGTGGCCTATTATATGTAGGAGGGGTTTATAATAATGGGCGGGGCTAAACATGTGCGCCGCGTTTTTCCACTCCTACAGGGTTTTTAGAAATGGCCAGGCAAAAGAATTGGTGCAGCGCGCTACACGTGCCACATTGGGGGCAGTAAATGCAATGTGTTCCTGTATAAAAGAAAAGTCTGCAAAAT
The DNA here is from genome assembly GCF_905171765.1 of Bufo bufo. Lineage (NCBI taxonomy): Eukaryota > Metazoa > Chordata > Amphibia > Anura > Bufonidae > Bufo > Bufo bufo. The sequence goes on along the minus strand of NC_053391.1, from coordinate 635,680,980 downwards.
AAAAATGGGCCACTTGACTGGATTTGCCCCCCAGGACTAAGGCTGCCAGCCCTCCCCTACCTTTTAGGTCTTCTTGATGATCTGTCCTGTGTGTACAGTGATTAGATGCATCGAAATCTTTGCAGTTATAATAGACGTACACATGAACTGTATAGATGGAGGGTGGAACCCCAGAATCACTTCTTCTGGTGGCCCCAAAGAACTCCAGTCTACCTGGTGGTGCAGGTCTTTAACTTCCTGTAGGACATGGACTTTACAGTCTCCTCCAAAGTAACGCAGCATACAGTGTTCCCTCAATCGGGACTGGCAGGTTTTAAAGACTCCTAAAATTAGTTGGAGCTGAGAAAAATAGGGCTGCCTGCTTCCAAAAACAGCGCTACCCCTCTCCACAGGTTATGGGTGTTTTATTGCAGCTAAGCTACATTCTCTTCAATGGAGCTGAGATGCAATACCAGACAAAACCTATGGACAGGTTCCATTTCTAAAAAATTCTGTAGGGTACTGAACTGAGAAGGCTGTATGCGAGTACGTCCGTCTATATACACACCTCTTGTGTCTATTTCTTTAAAGGGGTTCCCTGAGTCCAATTTTCTTCTAAGCAGCACAAAAAGAACAAAAAATCCCAATATACTTACCTTTCAAATCTGTAGTCATTACCATGTCACTGTCCCCTTACAGTGGAATCCATTCGGTGACATGTTGCTCATAATGATCTCCCAGCAGCAGCCTGAAATTGGCTTCTTTGGTCTGTCAGGGCATGTTGGGAGTTGTAGTTTCACGGCAGCTGTAGAGCCACAGGTTAGTGCCATATTTGGACAGTTTTACTACATGGATACTACCCTTTACCGCTACTTTGTAGCACAGTGTCTGGTATCGTGCTGGTGCTGGAGAGATGAATAGTTATATATTCCCTGCTATACAATGGCGCATATCATTATATAACAGTTTGCAGGGATATCATACATTGTCCTACAGTAATGTTATCTTGACTTGTGGTGGGGAGAGATTAATCGCTGTTGAACTAAAATCCAAACCAACCAGCACAGTATTAGAGAAGTCAATTGTTCATATATAGAAGGCTTTCTAAAGCTTGCCATTCACACTGAGCCACCTTGCCACTCCATTCATTTTCTATGGCAGAGAGCCGGGTACAGCGGCAGTTGCATAGAGAATGAATGGAGCGGCAGTGCGCATGCTCAACCTGCAGCTCCATCAGATCAGGGGAACAGGACCCCCATTCTCGGGATCAGTGGGGGCCCCAGCATTCGGACCTTCAGCGATTAGTTAGCTATCCTCTATCCTGTGGATAGAAGAAAACTTGGCACAACTCCTTTAGGCCTCATGCACACGACAGTTGTTTTTCTCGGCCTCCGTTCCATTTTTTTGCGGATAGGATGGGGACCTATTCATTTCAATGGGTCAGCAAAAAAATGCTGCTAGTTCATCCGTTTGTGTTCCGCGTACGTTGCCCGTGTTTCCCTTCAGCAAAAAAAATTGTGGATGTCCTACTTTTTTCACATTTGCGGACAAGGATAGGCATTTCTTACAAGGGAACTGTGGAAAAAAACGGATCCTGCCCAAAAAAACGGATGCCACATCCGTTATTTTTTGCGGACGCAAAAAACAACTGTCGTGTGCATGAGTCCTTAATGTCGGCTGAATCCACTGACCAACTAAGGCTATATATGATATATGGTGCTCATATATCTCAATGTACACTACTTACAGCACATAATTAGCATAAATACATTGATAAATCTCCCCCATACAGCTCTACGAGGCACATTTTGTAAGACCGGCGCCGGCTTCTTCATAACTTCGGCATATCCAGCGCTAGTCTAAGGGTAAGCCAGCTTCCTTGCTGTCTTACATTTAGACCATTTTCTATGCCTAAAACAGCCAGAGAAAATGGTAAATGAGACGGGCCTGCCAGCCCGCCCCCTTCCACGCCCGCACCACACTCAATTTTTTAAACTTGGTGTGAGCGGTGAAAAGTCGCAGGGCCTTCGCGCTTCAATCTGCGCCAGAAATACGCCTAATATATGCATATTTCTGTTAAAAAAATGACACCCTATATCGTTTTGCATCCTTTCACACAGCATACTATAAAACTAGCTACCTGCAACCACCACTAGGGGGAGCTCAGTGCATAAGAATTTAAACAGTTACTATTGAAATCAGTAGAAGCTGTACAAACTATTTGCACTGAGTTCTTTCCAGTCGAGGCTGCTGAAAAATGCAGTGGATGTATGTCAATAAGCAGGAAAGGTTCAGCAGTGAGCAGTCTTCCTCTCTCCATAGTAAGCAGTATCGCAGTGGAGCTAAACTGCTGTCTGAAGTGCTGGGGTGGCTTACTCCCCTCTCTCCATTGAGAACTCCTTGTTGCTCATTTATAATCATTCTATCCATGGAAAACAGTTTTACATGCTGCACTGACTTCCCAATGAACTGGTTTACTGCATCCTATCATAATGGAAAAACAGGATCTAACATTAACTTCAAAATATTTTCTCCAACTATGGTGCATTAGGACCTCATTAGTTTAGAAGGGAGTCATTTCACCAGTCCGTCCATGACCATCTTCCATGTATACAGTAATTCCAGGAGGACCACTTAAAGGCCTTGTCCAGGCTCTGAACAAATATTTGGGGATTGCTGGGCATGCTGTGTGAGGAAAAAAAAACCCTGCTGACCTGCTCTGGTCAGCCCGGTTTCTGCAGCACATCTCTGCCCTCACCACTTCCAGTCCCAGCTGGGCGGGAAGTGCAATGTGCCAACTCCCCGCACATCACCCCTACGAGCCAATCAGTGGCCTCAGAGGTGACATGTGCCATCCTTAATTTTTTCTTCAAGCCTGGACTTCTTTAATTATTCATTTGTTTCAGGAAGCGCATTGTAAATTGAAACTACTATAATTTAATGGGATTATCCAAGACTGAAAAAGACCTCCCAGAGTGGCCAACCCATGGTGAAGATCATACTTACCTGGTCCCAGGGGGTATCTATAGGGGGTGCAGAGGTAGCAGTCACTACCAGGCCCAGGAGCCTGAAGGGGCCCAAAGACCGTTGTGGCGCATAATAAGACACCGGTATTATAGAAAGTGCATGCTGGTCAAGTTGCACTTCTGGCTGAAGGAAAGGGGTTAGGCCAAGAATTTGGCAGGGGGAGGGGGGGTCACCGTTTCAATCTTTGCCTCAGGCAGTACGAAGGCTGCGTGCTTCCCTGCCCCTGTCCACAAAGCACTGAGGGACCAGGGGCCCAAGCTGAAGTCTTGCACCAGGGCCCATTAGCCTTTAGCTATGCCCCTGCTTGGTCCACACTGTTGGGTTTTGTCTCTGTTGCTCCCGGGCCGGCTCTTCCTCTCCCTGCAGTGCTGAGATCAAAATCCGTCAACAGGTGGACATATACCACTGCAGCCAATCACTCCCCTGCTCCCCTTGAGTCACGACAACTGGTCACATGACGCAAGGGGAGCAGGTCACCGCTGCAGCCTGAGTTTGGCTGCAGCAGTCACATGTCCCGCAGGCCGCAGTGGTGACCTGCTCCCCTTGCGTTACGTGACCGGTTGTCGTGACGCAAGGGCAGCAGGTGACTGCTGCAGCGGTCATGTGTCTCCCTGTCAACGGATTTTGATTTTCATCTTCAGAGACTGAACCCAAAGGTGGGGACCAGGTAAGTATGATCACTACTGCAGGTTGACCTCTCTGGGAGATCTGTGTTAGTCTTGGATAACCCCTTTTAAGATCATAACTCTACAGAGAACTAGTAACTGGTTCCATAGCCATAAATATCATCCCAGTATAAGAGGAAAATAAAAAATAAAGCAAAATAAGCAGATAACTACAGATCAAGCATGTCCATAGTCTTAGGTATGTACAAGTCCGAAATAGAGGAGGGGTCTCCCTTCAGGAGCAGTTACAGATGTTGGGGCAGATTTACTGATCCTGTCTAAAATGTGGACAGCGTAAGAAAGTCTAAAGATCCCCCAAGTTTATCACAGGGGCTCAGGCAGGATGATAACTTTTTTTTTAATAGGCTTTATTTTTCTTTTTTTTTTAAGTTACAGAAAAAGAATAAACCCAACAAAGTGGAGGAAAACAACTCCGCAAGGAGCTTCAAACAAGAAACACCCAACCACTGCTATCATGGCCGACAGTCATGGAAGGGAATTCGTATGTTATTATCATATTCCCCAAATGCAGACATTTCGTATTTGTTCCATAGCTTCAATAAATCCCCAATGTCAACGATCTTCCTCACAGACTGACCGCCACTCACACTAACATTCACTCAGGCAGTGACCTACAGAAATCAAGGCCGTTCCTATGGATTAAATGGATAACGAGTTGGCACTCAACCAGACACCCCAAATCTTGTCAAACCTCTCTGACGCTCCCCTGGCTTCAAAGGTCAATTTGTACAAGGGTAGTGTTGCGTTAATGAGCTGAATCCAGTGAAGGTAAAGAAGGCATCTTCAGAGGTTTCCAATTGAGTAGGAGAGACTTCCTAGCATAAAACAATAGTAGCCTACACAAGATTCTCGTGTATTTAGTTGGAATAACGTCATTAACAAGGCCTAGTAGACTAATCTCCGGGGACATAACTGCCGGAAGTCCTAACCTAGAGTTAAGATGTTTGTGTACCTCTTCCCAGGCAGGATGATAACTTGGGTGCATGGCTGCCAAAATTGTGTGCCACAATTATGTTGCACAATGTTGCACATTAAGCGGTGTCCCCTTCTGCTTAACCGTGTCCCCTCCGGCATGTGATTTTCAGTAGATTATTCTTTCTGACTATACTATAAATATGTCTTAAGCAAGATGTGACATTTCATGCCCAAAGTGTGGTGCCAGATCTTGGCTCAGAATAAGCTAGAATTCAGGCACAGTCACAATAGTAAATATGAGCCAGGTCATGTCCTGCTGTACTGCATTACACACAACCCATTGAGTTAAAGGGGACATGTCTGGTGCTTAAAGTGGTGTCCGATTAGGGTATTTTTATGCCATAGAGAGGGAGATCCCTGCTTGGTATCCCCCTCTATGAGCCAGAGTGGAGAGTTGCTCTATACAAGCAGCATCTATTTTGGAAGACTCAGGCAACTCAGCCCTATAACCATCCTCTTTAATGGCACTGCAGGGAAATTGAAAATGCATTGTCAACTATCCCCTACAGCTGATTACAGGCGTCACGGTTCATCTTATGTTCAAGGGACCCTTCTAACAATTAAGAAAATGTTGTAGGAACGCCTTGAACAGCTTATCCAAGTGGGACTGTGTAATGTCTGGTTGCTACACATGGCAAAATGCAAATCTCTAGGGCAAACTTGGGCAAATAGTGCACTATCAAGAAATTCTCTGAGATTTCAGCTCTGAAGAATGCCGAATAATGAATGCAGTTCTAAACTATAAGGGTACGGCCAACGGTCGGGTTTCTGCATGCAGTTTTGGAAGCCAAAACCAGGAATAGATCATAAAAGTAGAGAAAGTATGAGGGCTTGTTCACAGGACTGTGTGAAGCCCGTGCCCGTGCTGTGGACCGTAAATTGCGGTCCGCAATGCATGGACACCGTCCGTGGGGCAGCCGCATGGGGAACGCAGACCCATTCACTTGAATGGGTCCGCGATCCGTCCGTTCCGCAAAAAGATAGAGCAAGTTCTATCTTTTTGCAGTGCGGAGGCAGGGAACGGAACCCCAGAAAGCACTCCATAGTGCTTCCGTAGTGTTCCGTTCCGCATCTCCGGATTTGCGGACCCATTGAAGTGAATGCGGAATGCATACGGAACGGTGCCCATGTACTGCGGGTCCGCAATAAGGCAACGGGCAGCACACGTTCGTGTGAATGAGCCCTAAAGGACAGATACGACGACTGCTCATTTTTGAATTCACTCCGGGTTTTGGCTTCCAAAACTGCATCAAGAAACCTGACCGTGTGGCCGTGCCCTAATACAGGCTGTAACTCAGGAGCCTTACAGTAAATTCTACGTCCCTGTAAACTGTAATTGGTGCAAAAAAGTGGATATATGAATCTGAAACCACACATGCAGTCTTTGTGGCAGTTTTTGATGGAGGTTTTTAGCTAAAGCCACAAATATATCCAAAACAAAGGGAAGTTTAAAAACTAGCACTTCTCCTCTCCTTTGGATACACTCCTGTGTTTGGCAAAAAAATAAATAAAAAAAACTGCCACAAAAACGGCATGTGTGAATCCAGACATATAGAAATATAGGGAAATCTGCCTGGAATCCTATACCTATACACACCATTAACCAATTTAGGATCCAGAACAGACGATCCTCTGATGTCAAGTACGTTTAGCTAAAGTTCTCCAGTATCGCCATGTTTTCAGTCATCATGCGCTTGCCCAGACACACCCTAATGTCACACACCCTAATGTCGCACACCGGAATTGCTTACCAAGAACATTTATTGTTAGCATGGGGTTGAGAAATATGGAGAAATATGGTGGCAACGCTCATCATTCGCATTTCTTTCAGTCTATCATAGCACTGGCTGAGTGCACACCCACCAAATGTGCTGCACCCAATTCTGGTAGTAATGGCGGATGACGTCCAAAACAATGTGCTGCGACCGGCTCTAGAAACACCCTTCAAACAACTTCCTGAAGACGGCTGCGCAGATGAACAGACAGACACACGGCTTTTCTCCAGAGACCTTGGACTGAACTCCGTTAAGAACAAATAGCAGTTTGCGGCAATGTTATTTCCCCCCAGATAAAGCTCTATTTTTACACCCGTGTTTCACCTAGGAAAAGTCACACATACGACTCCCCGGCTTGGCCCCTCCACCCACGCCCTCCTTTAAAGGCTTGTCAAGTCTTGACAGGGCCAGATAAAACGTACACATTCTGAAGCATTGGAAACGGAATTGATGTAGATTACAGGTAATGTAAAGAGAATTCGCAAACAGAACGCAGTGATGCAATTCCTTTGAAACACAGAACTACACTACACACGGGTTGTGAAATGGCTCAATCGTAATAAATCCTCATCTTGCACAAAAAAATCTATGCTTTTTGCTTTACATCAGGGGACATATTAGATCAGTGAATGTATATGATCTATCCTTCTGCAAAGCAGACAAATCCTATTTTACTACTTGTGCAGCGAGCCCCTCAGGAGCCGGTGTAGAGGATGGGAGTGGTAGTGACCCTGATGAGGTGTTGATTCACAATGTACTCCCTCAGGTCGTTGCTCCCAGGGAATCGGTGCTGTGGAAATTGTTGTGAAATAGTTTGAAGAATCAGGCCAGAAGTAAACGTATAAAAGTCTATTTTTATTAAGTGTACAAATAACTGGCTTTACATCCAATAGCAGCGTATTCAAGGTGCAGTTTCTGGCACCAGTGGAGGAGGTATGGTGGACGTTTGGATGACTTATGCATTGGCACTTGTGGGTATAGGTGTCCACTGTAAGGTTCTCACTTGAGTTTTATCTGGCCTAGTGCTGGTATAGGTGATGGGTGTCCTGAGCTGTAGTCCTTCACCTTGCAGCAGGGTCTGTCAAGTTGTGTTTCGCTGATCACTCTGCTGTCTTGTCTCTCCGGTGCCTTCTTGAAGCTGGTCTGTCCGGAGTGTTGGCCTTACAGGGGAATGATATATTGTTCCCAGGAGCAAAAGCTCAGGCATATGCCCTATGTCCTCTCTGTGGCTACACAGGAATTGCCTCTCCTGGGAGGAAGTGGGACCAGCCCACTCCTACCAAGAGGCGAGGAACAGGGTGGTTAGCGCTGTTCCTGTCAACCTTTGCCAACCATATCTCCTCTTACTAGAACACAAAGCCATTACAATGAAAATAGATAACATTACATTACAAATATTTTCAGAACCCCCAGGTCTGTGATACCGCACTTTTATCAGATTCATCATCAATAGGCTTACATAGTAACAGTTTATAAGGTTGAAAAAAGACATCTGTCCATCCAGTTCGGCCTGTTATCCTGCAAGTTGATCCAGAGGAAGGCAAAAAAAAACCTGTGAGGTAGAAGCCAATTTTCTCATTTTAGGGGGAAAAAAATCCTTCCCGATTCCAATGAGGCAATCAGACTAACTCCCTGGATCAACGACCCCTCTCTAGTAGCTATAGCCTGTAATATTATTACACTCCAGAAATACATCCAGGCCCCTCTTGAATTCCTTTATTGTACTCACCATCACCACCTCCTCAGGCAGAGAGTTCCATAGTCTCACTGCTCTTACCGTAAAGAATCCTCTTCTATGTTTGTGTACAAACCTTCTTTCCTCCAGACGCAGAGGATGTCCCCTCGTCACAGTCCTGGGGATAAATAGATGATGGGAGAGATCTCTGTACTGACCCCTGATATATTTATACATAGTAATTAGATCTCCCCTCTGTCGTCTTTTTTCTAACCCTAATTTTCATAATCTTTCAGGGTACTGTAGTCCACCCATTCCAGTTACTTTAGTTGCCCTCCTATGTCTGCCTTGTTCACAGGGGCCCAGAACTGTACACAGTACTCCATGTGTGGTCTGACTAGTGATTTGTAAAGTGGCAGGAGTGGACTATGTTTTTTTTTTTTCCCCATAAAGGGCTCTGGACGCTGTCTATGAGCTCTGCCAGACCTTGGTGATCCATATATCAGAAGATCAACTCTTCATTTGAATCTCTAGCCACAGCCTGCAGGGTATATGTATGGCCTCCCAAAGCATTCCCTAACCCCAATGCGGAGGGTTCAGGAGCTAGATCTATAGAAATCACTCCTTTAACCACCTCCGGACCGCTGTACGCACAGACGCGTCCTGGAGGTGGTTGATTCATTCCTCCTGGACGCGCCGGCGCGTCCTCTCGCGATGGCCGAGATTTCCTGTGAACGCGCGCGCGCTCACAGGAGCGGAAGGTAAGAAAGTGGATCTCCAGCCTGCCAGCGGCGATCGTTCGCTGGCAGGCTGGAGATGTGATTTTTTTTAACCCCTAACAGGTATATTAGACGCTGTTTTGATAACAGCGTCTAATATACCTGCTACCTGGTCCTCTGGTGGTCCCCTTTGTTTGGATCGACCACCAGAGGACACAGGTAGCTCAGTAATATGTTGCACCAAGCACCACTACACTACACTACACCCCCCCCGTCACTTATTAAGCCCTTATTCACCCTTGATCACCCCTGATCACCCCATATAGACTCCCTGATCACCCCCCTGTCATTGATTACCCCCCTGTCATTGATCACACCCCTGTAAAGCTCCATTCAGACGTCCGCATGATTTTTACGGATCCACTGATAGATGGATCGGATCCGCAAAACGCACACGGACGTCTGAATGGAGCCTTACAGGGGCATGATCAATGACTGTGGTGATCACCCCATATAGACTCCCTGATCACCCCCCTGTCATTGATCACCCCCCTGTAAAGCTCCATTCAGACGTCCGCATGATTTTTACGGATCCACTGATAGATGGATCGGATCCGCAAAACGCACACGGACGTCTGAATGGAGCCTTACAGGGGCATGATCAATGACTGTGGTGATCACCCCATATAGACTCCCTGATCACCCCCCTGTCATTGATTACCCCCCTGTCATTGATCACACCCCTGTCATTGATCACCCCCCCTGTCATTGATCACCCCTCTGTAAGGCTCCATTCAGACATTTTTTTGGCCCAAGTTAGCGGAATTTTTTTTTTTTTCTTACAAAGTCTCATATTCCACTAACTTGCGTCAAAAAATTAAATCTCACATGAACTCACCATACCCCTCACGGAATCCAAATGCGTAAAAATTTTTAGACATTTATATTCCAGACTTCTTCTCACGCTTTAGGGCCCCTAGAATGCCAGGGCAGTATAAATACCCCACATGTGACCCCATTTCGGAAAGAAGACACCCCCAGGTATTCCGTGAGGGGCATATTGAGACCATGAAAGATTGAAATTTTTGTCCCAAGTTAGCGGAAAGGGAGACTTTGTGAGAAAAAAATAAATAAAATCAATTTCCGCTAACTTGTGCCAAAAAAAAAAAATTTCTATGAACTCGCCATGCCACTCATTGAATACCTTGGGGTGTCTTCTTTCCAAAATGGGGTCACTTGTGGGGTATTTATACTGCCCTGGCATTCTAGGGGCCCTAAAGCGTGAAAAGAAGTCTGGGATCCAAATGTCTAAAAATGCCCCATAAAAGGAATGTGGGCCCCTTTGCGCATTTAGGCCGCAAAAAAGTGTCACACATCTGGTATCGCCGTACTCAGGAGAAGTTGGGGAATGTGTTTTGGGGTGTCATTTTATATATACCCATGCTGGGTGAGAGAAATATCTTGGCAAAAGACAACTTTTCCCATTTTTTTATACAAAGTTGGCATTTGACCAAGATATTTATCTCACCCAGCATTGGTATATGTAAAATGACACCCCAAAACACATTAACCAACTTCTCCTGAGTACGGCGATACCACATGTGTGACACTTTTTTGCAGCCTAGATGGGCAAAGGGGCCCACATTCCAAAGAGCACCTTTCGGATTTCACAGGTCATTTACCTACTTACCACACATTAGAGCCCCTGGAAAATGCCAGGGCAGTATAACTACCCCACAAGTGACCCCATTTTGGAAAGAAGACACCCCAAGGTATTCCGTGAGGGGCATGGCGAGTTCCTAGAATTTTTTATTTTTTGTCACAAGTTAGTGGAAAATGATGATTTTTTTTTTTTATTGATTTTTTTTTCTTACAAAGTCTCATATTCCACTAACTTGTGACAAAAAATAAAAACTTCCATGAACTCACTATGCCCATCAGCGAATACCTTGGGGTGTCTTCTTTCCAAAATGGGGTCACTTGTGGGGTAGTTATACTGCCCTGGCATTCTAGGGGCCCAAATGTGTGGTAAGGAGTTTGAAATCAAATTCTGTAAAAAATGACCAGTGAAATCCGAAAGGTGCTCTTTGGAATATGGGCCCCTTTGCCCACCTAGGCTGCAAAAAAGTGTCACACATCTGGTATCTCTGTACTCAGGAGAAGTTGGGGAATGTGTTTTGGGGTGTCATTTTACATATACCCATGCTGGGTGAGAGAAATATCTTGGAAAAAGACAACTTTTCCCATTTTTTTATACAAAGTTGGCATTTGACCAAGATATTTATCTCACCCAGCATGGGTATATGTAAAAAGACACCCCAAAACACATTCCTCAACTTCTCCTGAATACAGAGATACCAGATGTGTGACACTTTTTTGCAGCCTAGGTGGGCAAAGGGGCCCATATTCCAAAGAGCACCTTTCGGATTTCACTGGTCATTTTTTACAGAATTTGATTTCAAACTCCTTACCACACATTTGGGCCCCTAGAATGCCAGGGCAGTATAACTACCCCACAAGTGACCCCATTTTGGAAAGAAGAGACCCCAAGGTATTTCGTGATGGGCATAGTGAGTTCATAGAACTTTTTATTTTTTGTCACAAGTTAGTGGAATATGAGACTTTGTAAGAAAAAAAAAAAAAATCATCATTTTCCGCTAACTTGTGACAAAAAATAAAAAGTTCTATGAACTCACTATGCCCATCAGCGAATACCTTAGGGTGTGTACTTTCCGAAATGGGGTCATTTGTGGGGTTTTTCTACTGTCTGGCCATTGTAGAACCTCAGGAAACATGACAGGTGCTCAGAAAGTCAGAGCTGCTTCAAAAAGCGGAAATTCACATTTTTGTACCATAGTTTGTAAACGCTATAACTTTTACCCAAACCATTTTTTTTTTACCCAAACATTTTTTTTTATCAAAGACATGTAGAACAATAAATTTAGAGCAAAATTTATATATGGATCTCATTTTTTTTGCAAAATTTTACAACTGAAAGTGAAAAATGTCATTTTTTTGCAAAAAAATCGTAAAATTTCGATTAATAACAAAAAAAGTAAAAATGTCAGCAGCAATGAAATACCACCAAATGAAAGCTCTATTAGTGAGAAGAAAAGGAGGTAAAATTCATTTGGGTGGTAAGTTGCATGACCGAGCAATAAACGGTGAAAGTAGTGTAGGTCAGAAGTGTAAAAAGTGGCCTGGTCTTTCAGGGTGTTTAAGCACTGGGGGCTGAGGTGGTTAATATATACCTTCACACTGTTTTAGATACTTTACATCCACATGAAAAGGTGTACTAGGTATAGGCATACTATACTGGAATATTGATAATGACTGGCTACAGTTGGGTAGTGGCATATTGTATTTACCATATAGACAGAACATTGTAAAATATACACTCACCTAAAGAATTATTAGGAACACCTGTTCTGTTTCTCATTAATGCAATTATCTAGTCAACCAATCACATGGCAGTTGCTTCAATGCATTTAGAGGGGTGGTCCTGGTCAAGACAATCTCCTGAACTCCAAACTGAATGTCAGAAGGGGAAAGAAAGGTGATTTAAGCAATTTTGAGCGTGGCATGGTTGGTGCCAGACGGGCCGGTCTGAGTATTTCACAATCTGCTCAATTACTGGGATTTTCACACACAACCATTTCTAGGGTTTACAAAGAATGGTGTGAAAAGGGAAAAACATCCAGTATGCGGCAGTCCTGTGGGCAAAAATGCCTTGTGGATGCTAGAGGTCAGAGGAGAATGGGCCGACTGATTCAAGCTGATAGAAGAGCAACGTTGTCTGAAATACCACTCGTTACAACCGAGGTATGCAGCAAAGCATTTGTGAAGCCACAACACGCACAACCTTGAGGCGGATGGGCTACAACAGCAGAAGACCCCACCGGGTACCACTCATCTCCACTACAAATAGGAAAAAGAGGCTACAATTTGCACGAGCTCACCAAAATTGGACTGTTGAAAACTGGAAAAATGTTGCCTGGTCTGATGAGTCTCGATTTCTGCTGAGACATTCAAATGGTAGAGTCCGAATTTGGCGTAAACAGAATGAGAACATGTATCCATCCTCTGATGGCTACTTCCAGCAGGATAATGCACCATGTCACAAAGCTCGAATCATTTCACATTGGTTTCTTGAACATGACAATGAGTTCACTGTACTAAAATGGCCCCCACAGTCACCAGATCTCAACCCAATAGAGCATCTTTGGGATGTGGTGGAACGGGAGCTTCGTGCCCTGGATGTGCATCCCTCAAATCTCCATCAACTGCAAGATGCTATCCTATCAATATGGGCCAACATTTCTAAAGAATGCTATGAGCACCTTGTTGAATCAATGCCACGTAGAATTAAGGCAGTTCTGAAGGCAAAAGGGGGTCCAACATCGTATTAGTATAGTGTTCCTAATAATTCTTTAGGTGAGTGTATGTACACTCCAATTGTCCCAATGCATCTAAAAGTTAAAATTTAGCAGCTTTAAAGTAGAAATAAAATATCTTACTGTATTGGGTCTACAGCTTCTATGCAGACCTATGAGTCTCCGTGGTTACTAACTACAAACAAACTGTGTAGTTTGGTACTGTATTCAATTTAAATTTCCCTCCATATACCCTGGAAAGGGTTCAAAGTTGGGCATCCAGATTAATATATGGAATTGAAGGTTTCTTATAATGAGAGGATTAAAAAATTTGGGCTTGTCCAGCTTGGAAAAAAGATGCACTGGAGGTGATAATACTTATATGTATAAATATATGTGAGGTCAATACAAATGGCACATGATTTATTCATTCCAAGGACTTTACAAAAGACCAGGGGACAATCATTACGTGTGGCTGAAAGGCGATTTACACATCAGTAGAAGAAAAGATTCTTTACAGTTAGAGCAGTCAAACTATGGAATGACCAAGAGGCAGTGGAGGCAGATACTATGTCAGCATTTAAGAATGACTAGATGCGTATCTAGTAGCAAATGGCGTGGAGTGTTATAATTAAAGGGGTTTTCCCATCTCAAACATTGGGGGCATATCGCTAGGATATTCCCCCATTGTCTGATAGCTGCGGGTCCCTCTGGGATCCACACCTTTAACGAGAACGAAGCCCTGAAAGTAGTGGAGGGAGCACTGTGCATGTGCAGGCACCCTTTATTCATTTCTATGGGGCCTCCGAAAATAGCTGAGCGCCATAGAAATGAATAGGAGCGGTGGCCAGGCAAGCGCAGTGCGCTCCCATTCACTCCTATGGAGAGCGCTTGGTGGTGGTCGGACCTGGGGAAACCCAGGGTCCTCTGGCTGCCACCTTCCCTGCTCTGTTCTCAATATAGGTGCGGGTTCCAGCAGTGGGAGCCGCACCTATCAGACAATGGGGACATATCCTAGAGATATGCCCCCATTGTCTCAGATGGGAATACCCCTTTAATCTTAACACTAATGCACGTTTGTACGCAGCCTATAAGCTTGCAGGTAAGTACTGCCCTTAAGTAAGTACTGGCCGAAACGTGTCATCGGGTGCTATATAGCACCCGATGACACGTGTTCGGCTCAGTATTAGTCAGGGAGAGCTGGAGAGCAGAAGGGAGAGATAGTGTTGGGAGTGAAATAGGAATATTTTAGTTTTTATACTTGTTATAGACCCAAAAGTCCTTTTAAGGACTATTGTTGTGTGTGACAGCAATATATATTTTTAGCGCAACCTGCACTAAATTGCTAAAACTTGTTAGAGATCCAAAAGTCCTTTTAAAGGACTATAGTTGTATCTGGCAGCAATATATATTTTTAGCTCAACCTGCACTAAATAGCTTGCAATTGTTTGGCTGCTGCAGACAGCGACATTATCTGCTCTACATCTCCTGACTAATGTGTGCGCAGCCTAAAAATAACTGACATCCAGTGTACTTTTTCCGTAGACGGTGTCCGCTGCGGACAGTTACATTACCTGCGCTACCTCTCCTGTATAACGTTTGCGTATCCGAAATATCAGTGACATTCAGTCAAATTTTTTTGCTGCTGGTGGCAGCGACATTACCTGCGCTACATCTCCTGTATAATGTTTGCCCATCCTAATTATCAGTGACATTAATTCATTGTCATTTTTTATTAGCCGCTGCAGACAGCGACATTACCTGCGCTATACCTCCTGTATAACGTGTGCACATCCTAAATATCAGTGACATTCATTCAGTGTAATTTTTTATTAGGCGGTGGTGACAGCGACATTACTTGCATTATACCTCCTGTTTAACGTGTGCGCATCCTAAAAATATCTGTGACATTCTGTGTACTTTTTTGGCGCATACACTTATAAAACCTGCGCTACTGTGCGTGTGACATACTTGCAAGTATATATACCATTTAATATGCACAAGGTGAGCAGTAAGGGACGGGGAAGTGGCCATGCTGCTGATGGTGTACGCAGAGGCCGTGGCCCTGGGCACGGTAAAACTGTGCCTGCTGCCAGAGCACAAGAAAAACACTCATCCACGATACCTAGCTTCATTTCCCAGTTTGCAGGGCGGCGCAGGACACCACTCTCGAAGTCAGACCAGTGTGACCAGGTGGTCAATTGGATTGCAGCAGATAATGCTTCCAGTCGGTTAAGCACCACCCTGTCTTCTACAAAGTCCAGTCTCAGTAGCCAAGAGTCTGGTCAACAGAATCCTCACCCTGATACTCCTTCCACCCACCATGGAGAGTCTTGGCAAACAAGTGATCCCACACTCGGATATTCTGAGGAACTGTTTTCATCGCCATTCCTTAATTTGGGCCTCTCACCAAGCCCGCTTGAAGAGGGACATGAGGAGATCTTGTGCCCTGATTCCCAAACTCTGGAGCATCCACTGTCAGAAGAAGATGACGGTGGGTAACGGCAATTAGTGTTTCACGAGGTGGATGATGATGATGAGACACAGTTGCCAATTAGTCAACCGCAATTAGAGTCTCAAGAGGTTCATGATGAGGATGAGACACAGTTGTCAATAACTGAGGTTGTTGTTAGGTTAACAAGTCAGGAGGATGACCAGAGTGAGGAAGTGGAAGAGGAGGTGCTGGACGATGAAGTCACTGACCCAATCTGGAAAGGTGACAAGCCAAGCGAGGATAGCAGTACAGAGGGGGAGGGATCTGCAGCACTGCAACGGGCTGGAAGAGGTAGTGGGGTGGCAAAAGGGAGAAAGCGGGCCCCATCAAACAGGCCCACAACTGTTCCCTGAAGAAATCCCCTTGCGGCAATCTCCCTATGTCACCCAGCAATAGAACAGAGGATTTTGAGAGATTTAGGCCCCTGTCACCCAGGCACAGCAGGGGTTCATTCACAGCAAAAAGGGGATCTTGTCACCCAGCAATAGAAAAGAGGATTTTGAGAGTTTTAGGCCCATGTCACCCAGGCACAGCAGGGGTTCATTCACGGCAAAAGGGGGTTCATGTCACCCAGCAATAGAGCAGAGGATTTTGAGAGATTTAGGCCCCAGTCACCCAGGCACAGCAGGGGTTCATTCACGGCAAAAGGGGGTTCATGTCACCCAGCAATAGAACAGAGGATTTTGAGAGATTTAGGCCCATGTCACCCAGGCACAGCAGGGGTTCATTCACGGCAAAAGGGGGTTCATGTCACCCAGCAATAGAACAGAGGATTTTGAGAGATTTAGGCCCCTGTCACCCAGGCTCAGCAGGGGTTTGTATACGCCAAAAATTGTAAAAATGGCACCCGACAATTGAAAATAAGATTTTTTCAATTTAGGGCACTAAAATTTGCATGGCTATAAAATAGTCCTTGAAAAGGCTAGAGGGATGTAAAAGGCAGTAAAATGTGCTTAAGAGCATGGCAACTGCTCTGCAAACAAATGTGGATAGGGAAATAACTTAAAATAAAATAACTAAAAATTACAAATTATTAACCTGCAACTCAGAGAAGGAAGTGGATATGGAGTCGGAGGTTGAGGAGGCGGTGGATGTGGTGTTGTAGGTGGAGGCAGCAATGGAGGAGGAGGAGGTAGCCAACAATGTTTTTTTATTTTTTTATTGGGGTAGGTAGCCCCCAAAATATTGTGACAAATAAAAAAAAAGAAAACAAAGAATCATTGCACTTGACTTGAGTACAAGAATGTATGTTTGATGGTGGTATAAATGTCTATTCTGCACAAGGTACAGACAAGTCTTGTGGGATCCAAGCCTGGTTCATTTTAATGAACGTGAGCTTGTCCACGTTGGCTGTGGACAGGCGGCTGCGCTTGTCTGTGATGACGCCCCCTGCCGTGCTAAACACACGTTCAGATAATACACTGGCTGCAGGGCAGACCAGCACCTACAAGGCGTAAAGGGCAAGCTCAGGCCATGTGCCCAATTTGGAGACCCAGAAGTTGAAGGGGGCAGACCCGTCATTCAGTACATGTAGGCGTGTGCATACATACTGCTCCACCATGTTGGTGAAATGCTGCCTCCTGCTAAGACGTTCCATATCAGCTGGTGGTGCTGGTTGTTGTGGCGTGCTGACAAAGCTTTTCCACATTTCAGCCGTGCTAACCCTGCCTTCTGAGGTGCTGGCGGTGCCCCAGCTGCGTTGGCGACCTCTTCCTCGTCCTCTGCCTTCGCCTTGTGCTTCCACTGTGCCCCCGCTGTCAGGTGGGAATGCCACCAGCAGTGCGTCTACCAGCGTGCGCTTGTACTCGCGCATCTTACGATCACGCTCCAGTGACGGAATTAAGGATGGTACGTTGTCCTTGTAACGGGGATCCAGCAGCGTGGCCACCCAGTAATCAGCACAAGTTAGAATGTGGGCAACTCGGTGGTCGTTGCGGAGACACTGCAGCATGTAATCGTTCATGTGTGCCAGGCTGCCCAGAGGCAACGAAAAGCTGTCCTCTGTGAGAGGTGTATCGTCTGTGTCCTCTGTATCCCCCCCATCCACGCACCAGTGATGGCCATGAGCTGGTCTGGGTGCCACCCTGCTGTGAACATGGTTCCTCCTCCTCCATCTCCTCATCCTCCACCTCCTCATCCTCCAGAACTGTGCCCTGGCTGGACAATTGTGTACCTTGGGTTTGTGGGTGCAGGAACCCACCCTCGGAGCCACTTGGGAATGACTGGCCGGAAACCCTACGAAATGATCCCCCTTCCTCCTCCTGTGCCACATCCTCTTCCATCATCGCCATGAGCGTTTTTTCAAGGAGGCATAGAAGTGGGATAGTAACGCTGAGAACGGCGTTATCGGCACTGGCCATGTCGGTGGAGTACTCGAAACAGCGCAACAAGGAACACAGGTCTCGCATGGAGGCCCAGTCATTGGTGGTGAAGTGGTGCTGTTCCGCCCAAGCGACTCACCCGTGCGTGCTGCAGCTGAAACTCCACTATCGCCTGCTGCTGCTCGTACAGTCTGGCCAGCATGTGCAAGGTGGAGTTCCACCTTGTGGGCACATCGCATATGAGGCGGTGAGCGGGAAGGCCGAAGTTACGCTGCAGCGCTGACAGGCGAACAGCAGCAGGGTGAGAACGCCGAAAGCGCGCACAGACAGCCCGCACTTTATGCAGCAGCTCTAAATTGTCGGGGTAATATTTAAGGAATCTCTGCACCACCAAATTCAGCACATGCGCCAGGCAAGGGATGTGCGTCAAACCGGCTAGTCCCAGAGCTGCTACGAGATTTTGCCCATTATCACTCACCACCAGGCCGGGCTTGAGGCTGACTGGCACAAACCACTCATCAGTCTGTTGTTCAAGGCCCGTCCACAGCTCCTGCGCGGTGTGGGGTTTGTCCTCCAAACAGATAAAGTTTTAAAACTGCCTGCTGTCGTTTACCCCTGGATGTGCTGAAGTTGGTGGTGAAGGTGTTACGCTGACCGGATGAGGAGCTGGTAGAGGATGAGGAAGCAGAGTAGGAGGAGGAGGCAACAGGAGGCAAACTGAAGCGCCCTGCAATCCTCGGTGGTGGAAGGACATGCGCCAAACTGCTATCCGCCTCAGGCCCAGCCTCCACTGCATTTACCCAGTGTGCTGTTATGGAGATATAACGTCCCTGACCGTGCTTACTGGTCCACGTATCCGTAGTCAGGTGCACCTTGCCACAGATGGCATTGCGCAGTGCACACCTGATTTTGTCCCCTACTTGGTTGTGCAGGGAAGGGATGGTTCGCCCTGAAAAGTAGTGGCGGCTGGGCACGATGTACTGTGGGACAGCCACATAAGGTCTTTAAAACTATCCGTCTCCACCAGACGAAATGACAGCATTTCAAAGGCAAGTAATTTATAAATGCTGGCATTCAGGACTAGGGATCGCGGGTGGGTAGGGGGGTACTTTCTCTTCCTCTCCAGCGTTTGGGATATGGAGAGCTGAACGCTTCCGTGGGACATTGTGGAGATGCTTGGTGACCCAGGTGTTGGTGTTGCTGGCAGATCCTCTGTTTGTGGGGTGCCAGGTGGCACTGTCACTCCAGAGGTGGATGAAGAGGCCGCGACTGCAGCAGAAGAGGAAGCAGGAGGAGCCAGAGACCTTTCTTGGTTTTTGAGGTGTCTACTCCACTGCAGCTCGTGCTTTGCACTTAAATGCCTGGACATGCAGTTTGTGCTCAGGTTGAGAACGTTTATGCCTCGCTTCAGGCTCTGATTGCACAGCGTGCAAACCACTCGTGTCTTGTCATCAGCACATTGTCTGAAGAACTGCCACGCCAGGAAACTCTTTGGAGCTTGCTTTGGTGTGCTCGGTCCCTTGCTGCGGTGGGCAGTAGGAGGCGTACTGTCTAGAGGACGGCCGCTCCGCTTTTGCACCCTGCTCCCTCTTCTGCTGTGCTGGTGGCTCTGTGCGACCACCGCCTCTTCCTCCGAACTACATCGGTCACTCGCATGACCTTGATTCCATGTGGGGTCGAAGGACCTCATCGTCCTCCACATCATCTTCCACCCAGTCTTCACCCCTGACTTCCTTGTCGGTCTGCACGCTTTAGAAAGCCCCAGCAGTTGGCACCTGTGTTTCGTCATCATCCGAGACGTGCTGCGATGGTTGGGCATCGGTGCACTCAATCTCTTCCACTTCTGGGGCAGGGCTAGGTGGATGGCCCTGGGAAACCCTGCTAACAGTCATCAAAAAGCATAAGGGACTGCTGCATGACTTGGGGCTCAGACTGCTTGGCTGATTTGCAAGAGGGTGAGGTGAAAGACTGATGGACATCGGCTGCAGGTGCCAACTGTGGTCTTTCAGCAGGAGACTGGGTGGGATACAATGAAGGAACTGGATCCACTGTCAGCAACCCAATCTACTATTGCCTGTACTTATTCAGGCCTAACCATTCGTAGAACAGCATTAGGCCTGACCAAATACCGCTGCAGGTTTTGTCGCCTACTCGCACCTGAGAAAGGGGTTTCACTTGTGCGTATAGCTGGAACAGATTGACCACGTCCTCTCCCTGCAACAGGAGCTCCACCAGCAGCACCACGACCTGGACCACGTCCCTTTTTTGACGCTCTCCTCATATTTTTTGAATTTAGGATCTTGCTCTAAATGAGACAGTATGTAAAGGGTGTATCTCACACGGCCTGAACCAGACTAGGCCTCAATTAAAGATTTCTTTGCACAAAATGGCTGTATTTCAAATGGCTGAATCAAACCCCTGTATATATAGGGGGGGATCACACATGCCCTGAATCAGTGTAGGCCTGAATTAAAGATTTATTTGCATCAAATGGCTGTATTTCAAATGGCTGTATTTAAAATGCCTGATTCAAAACCCTGTATGTATAGGGGGGATCACACACGCCCTTAATCAGTGAAGGCCTGAAGTAAATATATCTTTGCACAAAAAGGCTGTATTTCAAATGGCTATATTTCAAATGCCTGATTCAAACCCCTGTATGTAGAGGGAGTATCTCAGAGGGCCTGAACCTCTGTAGGCCTGAAGTAAATATATCTTTGCACAAAATGGCTGTATTTCAAATGGCTGTATTTCAAATGCCTGATTCAAACCCCTGTATGTAGAGGTGGTGCAGCGTACTCAAGTTGTGTGCAATAGGTGTTTCTGGGTGATGTAGTGCAATAGACACTAACCTGGTACGGCTGACTCTCTGCAAGGGCAGGTATAGGTAAGGATAGTTCGTGACGCCAGTGCCAAGTAAACGGTGGCACGCCGTTTGCGGATGCAGGAATAAATTGAGGAAACGTAGTCTTAAAACAGCACTCCAACTTTAGTAGTTTTCCAGCAGAGACAATAGTGGAATCGCAGTTCCTTGGCATACAGTCGATTTTGCAATTCGGTCGATGCAGGCAATTCAGTTACAGCAAGGTAATTACAGAGTGTTGAACACAGGACTTGCAGCACAGGAGCTAGCACTCTAATTCTGTCTGATCCTGGAATATAGCATATCTTCACCAAGGCCCATTAACCTAGTTCTGGCTTTATATCCTTGGCTATAGCTTTAATCAGTACCTCCTCTGTCTTTCTGAGTACCTCTTGCTTTCCTGATCTTTGCCTCTGTTTCTCTCAGCTTCTGGAAACTTCCTCAGGCTCTAGAAACTTCTGAGCTGTGGTCTAGACTGACTTCTGCACTCCACACTAGATCAGGTTACACTGACTTTCCCTTCCTTGTCTGGCCCTTATATAAACTAGGGCTCCCTAGCTCCCTCTATGGACTAGAAGTAGGAATGACACCCCTAGCAGGCCTGTACGTGCAAGTTTCAGTGACAGGGAAATACACACATTACATTACATTTTATAAAACTGGCATACAACAACTTCCCCATAATTAGGAGGGACGACAGCACACCAAGTGACACTTTGGTAGTGACGGGTATTACAGTTCCCGTACACTACATACCCCACTGCTTTAAGCTGAGTACGACCTCGTACTCCATCATGGGTCGCCCAACTGGAATCTCTACCTGAAATAGAAAATAGAGACATGCAGGCATACATACATGTAATTCATCTGCATTTACATTTACATCAGGTCCAATTGGCAAAGGTGAAGGGTAGTGACAAGGGGCGTCGTTCTCTTCTCTCAGGATAGTGAATGGAACGGGGGCGCTGACCTGGCACAGCGTAACATTATAACCAGGATAGTCCATGACAATGAATAAGTCCATGATAAAACAGTAGAAAACGGTATAAAAGTTCTTGGAGGCTCAAATAACAAACATGAGTCCGTACCCAGGTTATTTCTTATTAATCACAGAGGCTCTCATGCGGTGGAGTCCATCTCTGGGCACATTTCCTTAGTATGAAGTTGCACAATAAAATGACAGCATAATAACGGAACTACCCAGGGGTTTCCTGTGGGTGTAGCACAGGCAAGGGCTCACGTGGGGGAGTCCATTCTTGCGCACAAATGTCCAACAAGGTATTGCCCGTGGCAACTGTTTGGGAGGAGACACCACCAGAATAATCAAAGTCTCCTAAACGGACTGGCGGACGTCCCCTGGTCATCCGGGTAGACCTTCTCAACACAGGGGTCTCCTCTTCCCTTAGCAACGAGGTAGAAGGGAGAGGAGCAACAGGAGGGTCTCCATCCGTGAGACCTCGGTCAGGAACAACTGGAACAACAGGAACAACAATATCCACTACAGGGGGAACTGGATCCAGGGCATCTTGAACCGGCTCTTCTGGAGGTAAAACTACAGTAGGTGCCGGAGCAGGCACCAGCAAGTTCAACCACGGTGTCAGAAGCCAATGCATGGGATCAGCGTCATACCTGAGATTACTGACAGCCTGCCTAGGATCCTCGGGCGGTATTGCTGACTCTGACACAGGATATTCAGATCCGGAACTCTCGGCACTAGGTTCTGGTGTCAGGCAGAGCTTCAACCGGTTTCGGTGTACAATTTGGGATCCCTTGTCTTCCCGGGTGATCTCATAAGTGTGAGTTCCAACATTTGGGATTGCAGTGACAACATAGGGACTTCGCTCCCACTTACTGTCCAATTTGCTGGTACGACGGTTATTCTTTAACCATACCACGGCCCCTATGGTCAAGGGTTCTGCATGGGCTGCCTGATCATAGTCTCTCTGCTGTCGGTCTCTAGCAAGGTCCATACGTTCCTGAACAATGGCTTTGGCTGCATCTAATCGCCTTTGGTGCTCAGCAACCCAGTCGGTGTTAGGTAATGGGTTAATGCAATCAGGCACATGTATGTCCAATGAATGATCAGCAGGCAATGTTCCTTGGCGCCCAAACATCAAGTAAAAAGGGGTATACCCGGTGGAACAATGTATGGTATGATTGTATGTGAACATGAGCTGTGGCAACAGACTGGGCCAATCTCCTCTGTTCTCAGGAGGCACGGCCCTCAGCATCTCTATCAAGGTCTGATTCATTTTTTCACATAATCCGTTACCTTGAGGATGGTAGGCCGTCGTCCGGATCTTCTTACAGTTGTGTAAGCGGCACAGTTCATGGAACAGATGGGACTCAAAAGCAGGTCCTTGATCAGTGAGGATCTTTTCTGGACATCCATAGGGCAGGAGGAAGTGCTTCCAGAACATTTCGGCTGTAGTCTTGGCTGTCTGGTCTCTCACAGGCACTGCTACAACAAACTTAGTGAAATGGTCAATAATAGTCATGGCATAAGCATACCCTGAGCGACTAGGCTCCAGTTTCACATGGTCGATGGCGACAAGTTCAAGAGGACGGATACTTACAATGGGTCTCAGTGGTGCCCTCTGATCATGGTGCTCACTTCGTTTCAAGGCACAGGCTACACACTCTCGACACCACTTCTCCATGTCTTCTCTCATGCCTACCCAGTAAAACCGCTGGCGGATAGTAGCTTCAGTCTTTTGGACCCCAAAGTGACCGGATTGATTGTGGTACATCTCCAACACCATACCTGCATCTCGTCGGGGTATGAGAATCTGGTGTACTCTTTCGTTGAACACTGGGTCTAGGCTTCTCCGTAGCAATAGGCCCTTTTGTATGAAGAGTTGATGGCGCTGTCTCCACAGTTTGATGAGCTCAGGATCTGCACTCTTACGCCGAATCCTCTCAGGGGCTCTGCCACTAGTA
The DNA here is from genome assembly GCF_905171765.1 of Bufo bufo. Taxonomy (NCBI): domain Eukaryota; kingdom Metazoa; phylum Chordata; class Amphibia; order Anura; family Bufonidae; genus Bufo; species Bufo bufo. The sequence goes on along the minus strand of NC_053391.1, from coordinate 635,657,153 downwards.
ATGAAGTCCAACAACTCACCCAGCACTCTACTTTCAGACTGTAGTTTCACCCACCTTTCTTCCTTAGGTTCAGGCCTACTGGAGGGTGAAGGAACTGCAGCTCTGTTATTGGTAGCTCGAGCCTGATCCTGTTGAGCAAATTTGTTATAGAAAGCCGGCATCTCTACATCTTCCCAAGCATCTCGCACATCATCAGGAGCTGTCTCTGTGGGAAGCCTGGATAAAGCATCAGCGTTATCATTAGTACGTCCAGCACGATACTTTACAGAGAAATTATAGTTGGCAAGGCGAGAGGCCCATCTCTGCTCCAAGGCCCCCAATCTAGCTGTATTGAGATGTGCCAGAGGGTTATTGTCAGTGAATGCAATGAACGGGGTGGCGGCTAGATAATCCTTGAATTTTTCTGTCACCGCCCACACTAATGCCAGGAACTCTAGTTTGAAGGAACTATAATTCTGGTCATTTTTCTCAGCTCCTTTCAGGGAGCGGCTTGCATATGCTATCACTCTCTCTTTTCCCTCTTGGATCTGGGCTAACACAGCTCCCAGGCCTCGCTTGCTAGCATCAGTATAGAGATGGAAGGGCTTGCTATAATCTGGATAACCTAACACTGGAGGCTCGGTCAGTTTCTTTTTTAGCAATTGGAACGCTATCTCTCTTTTCTCATTCCACTCAATGGGCACAGGAGTTCTAGGACTCTTTTTGGGTTGCCCCCTCAAGAGTTCCTGGATAGGATCAGCTATTTGAGCAAAATGGGGGATAAAACGTCTATAGTAGCCGGCAAAACCAAGAAAACTCCTCACCTCTTTGACGGTAGTAGGAACCGGCCAATTACGGACAGCTGCTAATTTATCAGGGTCAGGTTGCACTCCCTCTCCGCTTACTACATGCCCCAGGTATCTTACTGCAGGTTTGAGCAGGTGACACTTGGATGGCTTTACCTTCAAGCCATATTTGATAAGGATTTCAAATACTTCTGCCAAATGTTTCAGATGGTCTTCATATGTTTTTGAATACACAATGACGTCATCTAGATACAGCAGCACTGTTTCGAAGTTTTTGTGACCCAAACACCGTTCCATTAGTCTCTGGAAAGTTCCTGGGGCATTACATAGCCCGAACGGCATACAATTGAATTCGAACAGGCCCATGGGAGTAGTGAAAGCAGTCTTTTCCCTATCTGCAGGGGCCATGGGTACTTGCCAGTAGCCGCTGGTCAAGTCCAATGTGGAGAAATAGGCAGAAGAGCCCAGAGCAGTTAGTGACTCCTCAATGCGGGGCAGTGGGTATGCATCTTTGTGGGTTATTTGATTAATTTTCCTATAATCCACACAGAAACGGATACTACCGTCCTTCTTCTTTACAAGAACCAGGGGTGCAGCCCACGGACTACGGCTGTCCCGGATTACATTAGAGTCCTTCATCTCTTGGATCATTTCCTTTACAGTCTGATATGAAGTAGGCGGTAAGGGTCTGTATCTCTCCTTGATAGGAGGATGAGAGCCAGTAGGTATGGTGTGTTGTATGGCACTCACCTCTCCATAATCAGTGGCATGCTTACTGAAGGCCTGGTGGTGCTCCTTGACAAGCTGTATAATCCCTTCTTGTTGTTGTTGGGGGGTAGTCTCGTCCCCTACATGGAGCTCTTCCCACCAGGGCACTTGTGGCTGGGTCACCGGCGAACATCTGCTGTCTGCAGCTGGCGGCTTTTCTGTCACTGGAAGACGAATGATGTCTTGGAAGGACACCTGGGACAGCTGGGCAACAGGGCAATGCTTAGTAAGCGCAACAGGATGATTACTCAGATTAATCAGACGGACAGGTACTTTACCTTGGGAGACGTTCACCAGGCACTTGGCAGCTCTCACATAAGGATAATCCTCCATCTGGAGTGGTTCCACCAGGGCTGGATAATCTCGGCCTTCGACTCCCAGGACAGCACGACACCACAAAAGAGTTTGAGAATTAGGAGGCAAAGTCACAGGCTTAATATCACGGATCCTGCCAGTACAAATTTCTCCTTTCCCATTAGCAAACCTCTGCTGGGCACTTAACACCGTAATAGTCTTTTGAATCACCCTCCTGGATGCAGAGGAAGCAGTGGGCAAAGTCTGATGTAATACAGCAAGTATTTCTGAATAACAGTTTTTGAAAACATTGGTGCCTAGAATGACAGGATGTCCTCCTCTGTCACCGGCCTGTACTACGATCACTCCCTGTTGAGGCAGGGTTACTTCTCCCACCTGCAGGGTGGGTTCCCAGTATCCATGAACCTTTACTGGTTTGCCATTGCTGGCGATAATTTCCACCCAGGATTCAGGCGGTTGGGTCAACTGGTTGGTGTCCCAGAACTTTCCAAATGCAGGCAGCTGAATAGTAGTGACCTGAGACCCAGTATCTAATAGGGCTTCAAAGGGGACCCCGTTGATCTCTATATTGATTTTAGGATGGGATCCTACATAACGTGGCATCCAATTTGGATCCTCTGGACCTAGTGTTCTACCTCCCGAGGGGTGGTCCTCAGCCTCAGGGGTTGCCCGTTTAACTGCCAGCACGTGGATTCTGTGTGTCCCAGCTTTTTGCAGTATGTACACACGGGCTTCTTGCGACCTCTATTACGCCTCCCAGGATCCCTGGGGTGAGTCTCTTGGTAAGGAGGTGGGAACGGCCTAGGAGGTGACAGGAATTCTTCTTCTAGCATTATGGGTTTTTCCCATTCCTCTATTTTTCTGCACACTTTCTCTAGACTTTTAGTGAGGTGATTTACTTGCTCTGTCAGCATGGCAATAGTATCAGTAGCTGACACTTGAACAGCTTGGCCGGCCTCAGCTCGGTTAGTGACAAGCGGTTTTGGCTTGCAGGCTGATGACTCAGATAGGGCGCTCAACTCAGGAGATACTGTGGACCCCAGAATTTTTATAGCCAGTTCTTTAAAGTCCAGAAAGGCACTGTTAGGGTGCTGGGCGGACAGCATCTTTAACTGGGTCCTTATTTGTTCACTAGACACCCCGTTGATAAATTGTTCCCTCAGGGTCTGGTCCCGGTTATCAGCCTCTTTGGGATCTATCTGGATTACAGCCCCTAAAGCCTCCTGAAGTGATAGGGCAAAGTCACGGAGGGACTCACCGGACTTCTGTTTCTTGCCAAAGAAGTGCATCTTTATCTCTGAGGCAGTCCTAGTTTCAAAAGTGGCTCTGAGGCGGGTGAAGATCTGTTCTAGAGTACTCCGCTCAGTAGCAGGCCATGATAACACTTCCCTGCGGGCAGCTCCCTCCAGTTGCGCCAGCATGATTTCCATTTGCTGGTCGGCATTTATAGGGTACAATCGGAATAGTGCCAGCAACTTTTCTTTAAAGTCCCTTAGGGTATGGGTCTCTCCCCTGTAGCGGGGGAACCATGGGGCCCCGAAATAGTAAGGCATGGTAAAGGGCATCATGCTGGGGGCTGTAGGATGATTAGGAGCCGCAAGCTCTCCCGGGGCCGGCTGCTCAGGCACTCCTGGCTCTGACATGGTAGTCTATTGAGAGGTGGCCGCTGGCGACTAAAGTGGCCGGTACACTCCCCTTCCCTCCGGTTACAAGTGCTTACCGGTATCGCTGGTCTTGCGCAGGCCAAGTCTCGCGAGATTCCGGACGTCCTGAGACCGCGGTGACGCAGGAGAAGCAGGGCCGCAGCGGTGCGATGATGAAGAGGGGCGGGACTCTGTGTCTTTGCAGGGATCCGCCCACGAATGTCCTCAGCGGCGCGGGAAACTTTACTCCAGGCAGCCGGTGGCCATCTTTAGCAAAACGCTGTCCATTCACTGACAGCAAGCAGGATTGTAAAAAGTCCACAAAACCACACTCCAATGCGGCGATTTTCTTCCTCTGGGTAGCGCAACACTGCACAGCGCTTTTTAGAGGTTTTTGGTACACTTTGGGTACGATTTTCAGTCCACAAAGTCCACTTGAATAAAACAGGAAAATTGTCACTTTGGTCACAGGGCAACTGTATAAGGCACAAAGTTCACGCTTCTTGCACTAGAAAGCGTGCGTATCCTGTTCGTGACGCCAAAAGAGAAGTGCAGCGTACTCAAGTTGTGTGCAATAGGTGTTTCTGGGTGATGTAGTGCAATATACACTAACCTGGTACAGCTGACTCTCTGCAAGGGCAGGTATAGGTAAGGATAGTTCGTGACGCCAGTGCCAAGTAAACGGTGGCACGCCGTTTGCGGATGCAGGAATAAATTGAGGAAACGTAGTCTTAAAACAGCACTCCAACTTTAGTAGTTTTCCAGCAGAGACAATAGTGGAATCGCAGTTCCTTGGCATACAGTCGATTTTGCAATTCGGTCGATGCAGGCAATTCAGTTACAGCAAGGTAATTACAGAGTGTTGAACACAGGACTTGCAGCACAGGAGCTAGCACTCTAATTCTGTCTGATCCTGGAATATAGCATATCTTCACCAAGGCCCATTAACCTAGTTCTGGCTTTATATCCTTGGCTATAGCTTTAATCAGTACCTCCTCTGTCTTTCTGAGTACCTCTTGCTTTCCTGATCTTTGCCTCTGTTTCTCTCAGCTTCTGGAAACTTCCTCAGGCTCTAGAAACTTCTGAGCTGTGGTCTAGACTGACTTCTGCACTCCACACTAGATCAGGTTACACTGACTTTCCCTTCCTTGTCTGGCCCTTATATAAACTAGGGCTCCCTAGCTCCCTCTATGGACTAGAAGTAGGAATGACACCCCTAGCAGGCCTGTACGTGCAAGTTTCAGTGACAGGGAAATACACACATTACATTACATTTTATAAAACTGGCATACAACAACTTCCCCATAATTAGGAGGGACGACAGCACACCAAGTGACACTTTGGTAGTGACGGGTATTACAGTTCCCGTACACTACAGTGGTATCTCACAGGGCCTGAACCTGTGTAGGCCTGAAGTAAATATATCTTTGCACAAAAAGGCTGTATTTCAAATGGCTGTATTTTAAATGCCTAATTCAAACCCCTGTATGTAGAGGTGGTATCTCACAGGGCCTGAACCTCTGTAGGCCTGAATTCAATATTGGTGCACCAAATGGCGGTATTTAAAATCTCTGAATGTAACCTAAATGTATTAAGGGTGTATCTCACAATGACATCTGCATCAAAGGCTGCCAACAAAATTTTTGGAGCCTGTAATTTCACACGTGCTGATGCTGCAAGGCCTGAAAATAGTGTTTTTTGTCAAATAAGTGTGTTTTTCAAACCCCAGAAAATGATGGGTGTATTTCTAGCTTAAATTGCACACTGACTAATACAGATGTTGTAAATTGCCCAAAAAGTCTTTTTTTGCTAACAGAATATGAATGCTGTGTATATTAAACTTGAATTTAACACTTGCAGATCTAGCAAATACTGTTTTTTGAAAAATAAAGTCTGTTTTTCAAACCCCAGAAAATGATGGGTGTATTTCTACGTTAAATTGCACACTGACTAATACAGATGTTGTAGTTTGCCCCCAAAATATGGTGATTTGAAATGTCCCAAAAGCTCAGATGCAGTGCTGGTGCACAGAGCATGCATAAAATGGCCGCCGCCACCCACCTACCTAACAGAATTCTAAAAGTTTGTATTTTTGGTCAATGAGCTCAGGGCAGGGTAAAACGATAGTGCCCTGCACCCACACAACTATTTGTCTGTAGATCGCTGAGTTAGATTCTCTCCTATGCTCTCCCTGAAATCACAAGTCCAGCAGCATCCTCTCCCTACACTTGTAACAGCAGAGTGACGTGCAGCGCTACGTGACCCAAGCTTATATAGAGCCTGGGTCACATGCTGCTCTGGCCAATCACAGCCACGCCATTAGTAGGCATGGCTGTGATGGCCTCTTGGGGAAAGTAGTATGACGCTTGTTGATTGGCTGCTGTGCAGCCTTTCAAAAAGCGCCAAGAGAGCACCGAACCCGAATGTTTACGAAAATGTTCGGGTTCGGGGTCCAAAAATCCTAAAGTTCGGTACAAACCCGAACTTTACAGTTCGGGTTCGCTCAACCCTACTTGTGGACACTGAGGCTTTCCGCAGCCTGATGGCGACGGCTGTCCCGTGGTACTCTGTCCCCAGCCGTCAATATTTTTCATGGTGTATAGTCCCAGCCTTACACAAGCATGTCCCAGTGCCTTGACTCACGCAGTTATTGGGAAGATCCACTTAACGACTAACACATGGACAAGTGCTTTTGGCACTGCAGTGGGGGAAGCGGAAACAGGCCGTGCTTAAACTGATCTGCTTAGGTGACAAACAGCACACCGTCGCAGAGCTGTGACAGGGGATAAGGGACAAGACTGAGCTGTGGCTCTCGCCACTCAACCTAAAACCAGGAATGTTTGTGTCTGATAATGGCCGTAACTTGGTGGCGCCTTTGGAGCTCGGCTGTCACGGCGGGCGTGCACTCAGTCTAACAGATAACGCACCAACCAGGCTCTGGGCGAGAGACAGGGGAAGGGTCACCTCCTAACTAATCCCTGACCTCCCTGCACTGCTCAGCCCACCTACAGACCTTTAAGGTACAGTTGTGTTCAAAATGATTCAACCCCCACTGAAATTGAGTGTTTTGGCCAGTTTGACATTGATTTTGATCATTTCAGTCATCTTGTTTACAATTAATTCAAATAGGCACTTGTAAGTCAGACAAATATAACATAACATTTATAATGAAATAACCACAAATGTCTTTTCTGTGCTCACATCATTATCAGTTTTATTCAACCCCCAAGTGACATTCAATCTTAGTACTTAGTACAACATCCTTTTCCAGTTATAACAGCTTTTAAACGTGAAGCATAGCTTGACACAAGTGTCTTGCAGCGATCTACGGGTATCTGCGCCCATTTTTCATGGGCAAAAGCCTCCAGTTCAGTCACATTCTTAGGCTTGCGCGCTGCAACTGCTTTCTTTAAGTCCCACCAGAGGTTCTCAATCGGATTTAAGTCTGGTGACTGCGATGGCCACTTCAAAATGTTCCAGCCTTTAATCTGCAACCATGCTCTAGTGGACTTTGAGGTATGCTTGGGATCATTGTCCTGTTGAAAGGTCCAACATCTCTCAAGCCTCAGGTTTGTGACGGACTGCATAACATTTTCATCCAATATCTCCTGGTACTGAAGAGAATTCATGGTACCTTGCACACGCTGAAGCTTCCCTGTACCTGTAGAAGCAAAACAGCCCCAAAGCATGATTGACCCCCCACCATGCTTCACAGTAGGCAAGGTGTTTTTTTCTTCATAGGCCTTGTTCTTCCTCCTCCAAACATAGCGTTGATCCATGGGCCCAAACAGTTCTAATTTTGTTTCATCAGTCCACAGAACACTTTTGTGGTTTGTCCACATGACTTTTGGCATACTGCAGTCGACTCTTCTTATTCTTTGGAGACAGCAAGGGGGTGCACCTGGCAGTTCTGGCATGGAGGCCTTCATTACGCAGTGTGCGCCTTATTGTCTGAGCTGAAACTTCAGTACCCACATCTGACAAATCTTTTTTCAGTTCCTCAGCAGTCACACAGGGACTTTTAAACACTTTGCGCTTCAGGTAGCGCACAGCAGTTGAAGTCAGCATCTTCTTTCTGCCATGACCAGGTAGCGTTTCAACAGTGCCCTTTGCCTTGAATTTGCGAATGATGCTTCCTATGGTGTCTCTTGGTATGTTTAACATCTTTGCAATCTTCTTATAGCTATTGCCCTTCCTGTGAAGAGAAATCACCTCTTCTCTTGTCTTCCTGGACCATTCTCTTGACTTCACCATGTTTGTAAACACACCAGTAAATGTCTAGAAGGAGATGAGTATCACAGTCCTTTTAAATCTGCCTAATTGGTGCTTATTATGCTGGATTGCTGCTCCTTGACATCCACAGGTGTTTTCAATACCTGATCGAAAACACTTGAATGAACCTCTGTTCTTAAGAGTGGTAGTCTTTAAGGGGTTGAATAATTGTGTCAATGAAGAAATCACAAAAAACCCATTTAATACTGTATTACAAAAACAATTGATGTCATTTTAGTTGCATTTGGTTCTTTAAAAAGTCCTTGTAAGATTTCATTCTGAACACAATTACAAATGTACACTAAATTCCCTAAAACCCATTTACAGCATTGGGGGTTGAATCATTTTGAACACAACTGTAGGTATGAGGTGTCCCCGTGCCTGGGCTGACAAAACCCTGAATTCCCTGAGATGGTGAAGTGGGGAAATAGCAGCCTGCTCGCACAGAACCTGGATGGGATAGATGACACAAAACAACCAAACTTGAAATAACACTTATCTTCCTGAGCTGGAACAGACAGCCAACCTTCCTTCCTAGCTTCCAAGACCACAAAGATTAGTATAATCCACCCAGAGCACTTGGCTGGTGTACTATTTAAACTAATGACCCCACCCAGTGCACTTGAGGACAGGCGGATCCAGCACGGCTCCAAAACAAACACTAAACTCGTGCGGCTATCCTGGCCGACCTCCGCACATCGTCAGAGTGGGGCATGACAGTACCCCCCTTCTACGGGTGCCCTCCGGACACCCCGGACCAACCTTATCCGGATGGGACCTATGAAAGGCCCTCACCAGTCGGCTGGCGTTGACATCCGACGCCGGAACCCACATCCTCTCCTCAGGACCGTATCCCCTCCAGTGCACAGGTACTGAAGGGAACCCCGAAGAACTCTCGAGTCGAGAATCCTGGAGATCTCAAACTCCAAGTTTCCCTCGACTAGAACAGGAGGAGGAGGCAATGGCAATGGTTCCACCGGTCTCACATATTTTTTTAGTAAAGACCTGTGGAACACATCATGGATCTTCCAAGTCTGCGGAAGATCCAGCCGAAACGCCACAGGATTGATCACCGCAGAAATTTTATACGGACCAATAAATCTTGGACCCAGTTTCCAAGATGGCACTCTCAATTTGATATTCTTAGTGGACAACCACACCAAATCACCCACACACAGGTCCGGACCAGTCATACGTCTCTTGTCAGCCATTTGTTTATACCTCTCACCCATCCTCTCCAAATTCCCTTGAATCCTCCGCCAGATAGAGGATAAGGCAGAAGAGAATCTCTCCTCCTCTGGCATCCCAGAGGAACCAGACCCAGAAAAGGTACCAAACTGAGGATGGAAACCGTATGCGCCAAAAAATTGCGACTTACCCGTGGACTCCTGCCTACGGTTATTCAATGCAAATTCTGCTAAGGACAAGAATGAGGACCAGTCCTCCTGATTCTCAGCCACAAAGCACCTCAAGTAGGTCTCCAGGTTTTGATTAGTACGCTCCGTCTGACCATTCGACTGCAGATGAAAAGCCGAAGAGAATGAAAGTTGAATGCCAAGCCGAGAGCAGAACGCCCTCCAAAACCTGGAGACAAACTGCGTGCCCCTATCAGAGACCACATCCGAAGGAATACCATGCAATTTCACAATATTATCCACAAAAATCTGCGCAAGAGTCTTAGCGTTAGGCAGACTCGTTAGTGGTATAAAGTGAGCCATTTTACTGAAACGGTCAACTACCACCAAAATCACTGTTCTCCCGGAGGAACTCGGCAGATCCGTAATAGACAAATGCGTCCAAGGACGAGATGGAATAGACAATGGAAGAAGTGAACCAGGCGGTCGAGTATGAGTAACCTTTGACCGAGTGCAGGTTTCACAAGCTGTCACGTAATTCTCAATGCTCTTACGTAACCCTGGCCACCAGAACCTCCGGGATACCAGATCACAGGTGGACTTACCACCAGGATGTCCAGCGAGAACAGTATTGTGATGTTCCTTGAACACCTTGTATCGTAGGCCCTCAGGAACAAACAACCTCCCTGGGGGACAAGAACCAGGAGCCCCCTCCTGGGCTCCCAACACCTCCATCTCCAATTCAGGGTACAGAGCGGAGACCACAACCCCATCCGCCAAAATCAGCGCCGGATCTTCTGAATCACCTCCCCCAGGAAAGCTGCGAGACAAGGCATCTGCCTTGACGTTCTTGACCCCTGGGCGAAAGGTAACCACGAAATTGAACCTGGTAAAAAACAGTGACCATCTGGCCTGCCTAGGGTCCAGACGCTTGGCAGATTGCAGGTAAGCCAAATTCTTATGGTCAGTATACACCGTAACAGGGTGACACCAGTGACGCCATTCCTCAAAGGCCAACTTGATAGCCAACAACTCTCTATCTCCAACATCATAATTCCTCTCGGCGACCGAGAGCTTCTTGGAGAAGAAGGCACACGGGACCCACTTGCCAGGAGATGAACCCTGTGACAGCACCGCCCCAACCCCCACCTCTGATGCATCAACCACCACTATGAATGGCTGAGACACATCCGGCTGCACCAGAATGGGAGCAGACGCAAAACGCTCCTTAACAGCCGAAAAGGCCTGCAATGCCTTATCCGACCAGACAGACATCGGCGCCCTTCTTGGTCATATCAGTAAGAGGTTTTACTAGGGTAGAATAATTCGAAATAAATTTTCTATAATAATTCGTAAACCCCAAGAACCGCATCAAAGCTTTCTGATTCTCTGGTCGGTCCCACTCCAGAACCGCCCGGACCTTTTCAGGGTCCATACGAAAACCGGAATCAGAAAGCATGTATCCCAAGAACGGAAGCTCTTGCACCGCAAACAAACATTTCTCCAATTTGGCTTATAACTTATTCTCCCGAAGGATCGTCAAAACCTGTCTCACATGATCATGATGGGTCTTCAGATCAGGAGAATAAATTAAAATGTCATACAGGTAAACTACTACGAACCTCCCCACCAAGTGATGAAAAATGTCATTGACGAATCGCTGAAATACTGCTGGCGCGTTCGTCAACCCAAAAGGCATCACCAGGTTCTCAAAATGACCCTCATGCGTATTGAAGGCCGTTTTCCACTCATCCCCCTCCTTGATCCGGATCAGATTGTAGGCTCCTCTCAAATCCAACTTGGAGAACACCTTGGCTCCAACAATCTGATCAAAAAGATCAGAGATCAAAGGCAGGGGATATGGATCCCGAACTGTAATACAGTTCAATTCCTGGAAATCCAAACACGGTCTTAGTGATCCATCTTTTTTCTTCACAAAGAACAAACTTACTGCCACTGGAGACTTAGATGGTCTAATATGACCCTTTGCCAAACTCTCGGCGACATACTTTCGCATGACCTCTCTTTCGGGTTGAGAGAGGTTGTAAAGCCGAGACTTTGGCAACTTAGCCCCAGAAATGAGATTAACTGGACAATCATAGTCTCGATGAGGGGGCAATTCCTGAGCTCCACCCTCCGAAAAGACATCCGCAAAATCCGAGAGATACTGAGGTAAAGCCGTAATGGACACACCAGAGATAGATGTGCCAAGACAATTATCCGAACAAAACTCACTCCAACCAATGATTTGTTTCGCTTGCCAGTCTATAATTGGGTTATGTCTAGTCAACCATGGCAACCCCAAAACTATAGGAGCTGGCAAATCCTTCATGACAAAACAAGAAATAATTTCAGCATGTGAATCACCCACCCTTAAGTGAATGCCATGAACAATGTGCGTAAGGCTCCTTTGAGAAAGAGGGGAAGAATCAATTGCAAAAGCACAAATCTCGTTCTCTAACGTGGAAGTACTTAGTCCCAGGCCTTGAAGAAAAAGAAAGTCAATTAGGTTTACCTCAGCACCACAATCAAGGAATACATCAACAAACACATTTTTTGACTCTAGCACCACCATAGCTGAAAGGAGAAAACGGGAACTGCAGGGAGCTTGCATACCATTGCTGCTCTACCACACCATTCATACTACCAAGTGTGAGGGAAGTTTTTTTCTTTTTTCTTTTTCTCTTCCACCTGTGATTTAACATAAGGACAAGAAAAAACTAAATGACCCCTCTTTCCACAATAGTAACAGATTGTGCACTTTTCTAAAGTCTCTACTATCAGAATGGCAAGATATCTGACCAAACTGCATGGGTTCCTCCCCTACCCCAGAGTTATAAGTAATATCACCCTGGGCAGGAGGAGAAACAAAACCACACGCAGGAGGGATCCCCTGCACGGAGGGACGCTTACACCTCTCTCTGATACGTCTATCCAACTGTATAGCCAAAGACATTGCATTCTCTAAAGTATCCGGGTACTCATGAAAAGCCAGGGCATCCTTCAACCTTTCAGATAACCACTGACAAAACTGACTACGTAACGCGGGGTCGTTCCACCCCGACTCAGTAGCCCACCTCCTAAACTCTGTGCAGTAACCCTCTGCAGTATGTTTATCCTGTAGTAAGTTACGCAATTTCGATCCTGCCATCGAGACCCTATCTGGGTAATCGTAAATCAATCCCAGGGCTTTTAAAAATTCCTCCACCGACCGGAGAGCCAGAGAACCGGGCGGCAGAGAAAAAGCCCAGGATTGCGCGTCCCCTTTAAGCAAAGACATGATGATACCAACCCTCTGATCTTCATTACCTGACGAAAATGGACGCAGACAAAAAGGTACAATTTGCATGACTCTTTAAAAGCTGAAAAAATCATCCGTACCCCCTGTAAATTTCTCGGGAAGAGCGACTTTAGGCTCCCCACCAATTTGACCTGTACCTGATGCCAGAACCCTCTGACACTGTGACCGAACTACGCAGATCTGCAACCTCTAGGGATAAACCCTGCATGCGGTCAACCAGTGCATCAATTGACGCCATCACAAAAGCGCTGAGTGATGGCAGTCACAGTATGGAGGATTATAATGTCACGGCGGGCGTGCACTCAGTCTAACAGATAACGCACCAACCAGGCTCTGGGCGAGAGACAGGGGAAGGGTCACCTCCTAACTAATCCCTGACCTCTTTCCCTGCACTGCTCAGCCCACCTACAGACCTTTAAGGTAGGTATGAGGTGTCCCCGTGCCTGGGCTGACAAAACCCTGAATTCCCTGAGATGGTGAAGTGGGGAAATAGGAGCAGCCTGCTCGCACAGAACCTGGATGGGATAGATGACACAAAACAACCAAACTTGAAATAACATTTATCTTCCTGAGCTGGAACAGACAGCCAACCTTCCTTCCTAGCTTCCAAGACCACAAAGATTAGTATAATCCGCCCAGAGCACTGGGCTGGTGTACTATTTAAACTAATGACCCCACCCAGTGCACTTGATGAGAGGCGGATCCAGCACGGCTCCAAAACAAACACTAAACTCGTGCTGCTATCCTGGCCGACCTCCGCACATCGTCAGAGTGGGGCATGACATCGGCAAGCTCACACACATACCATGCCTAGCCCACGTGTTCAACCTAGTGGTTCAGCGGTTTCTGAAAACCTACCCCAATTTGCCTGAGCTACTGGTTAACAGCTTCCGCCGGTCTGGCAACGTTGCAGCAGCCCACCAACATAGATGGTGAGCGGCGATAACGCTATTATCAGCGTAACCATCCGACTTCTGGGTCTACTCAAACGCCCACGGCTCACAATTAAGGCGGACGCTTTGCATGTGGAAGAGGTGGAAATGGGGGAAGAAAGTACACAGTGTGATAGCCAGACCACCCTCAGTTCATCTTCTCAGCGCAAATTGGATGATGATGATGAGGAGCAGGAGACTGTTACCTCCGCTACAGAGGGTAGTACCCATGGAAGTTTTATTCCATCTGATTAGCGTGGATGGGTAGAAGAGGAGGTAGAGGATGAGGAGATTGCTGTCCTCATTAGGAGGACTCTCAAAGTCTTGTCTGTTCTAACTCTGGCACACATGGCTGACTTTATGTTAGGCTGACTTTCCAGTGACCCTCGCGTTGTACGCATTTTGGCCAACACCAATTACTGGTTGTTCACCCTTCTCGACCCCCGCTACAAAGAGAAACTTCTCATCTCTCATTCCTATGGTTGAGAGGACGAGCAAAATGGTTTAATACCAGAAGATCCTTGTGGAAAAATTGCTCCAAAAATTTCCAGCTGACAACGCTGCCGGCAGAGTCCATAGTTCCTTGGCCAACCGAGTAGGGGAGACGAGGGGAACACACAGCAGTTCCAACAGAGGCAGGGCAACACTCTCCAAGGCCTGGGACAGTTTTATGACACCCCGCCAGCACCCTCACCCTGATGTGCGGCCTAGTGTCACAAGGAGGGAAACATTTTGGAAGATGGTGAAGGAGTACGTAGCAGACAGTGTCAGCGTCCTCAGTGATCCCGGTGTGCCTTACAAGTATTGGGTTCCAAGCTGGACACGTGGCATGAACTGGCGCTCTATGCCTTGGAGGTGCTGGCCTGCCCCGCCGCCAGCGTTTTGTCAAAGCGTGTATTTAGTGCTGCTGAGGGCATAATTAATAAGGGCATCCGCCTGTCAACTGAAAATGCTGACCGGTTGACTCTTATAAAAATAAACAAGGCCGGGATTGCCCCTGACTTCTCTACTCCACCAGAGGAAACCGGCTGAACATAAAGGCACTCTAAATGTGGCTTTTATGGTGTATTAAATACACTGTATTCCCATGGACCCCTTCCACCACTAAAATGGGTATGGTTCAATCTCCCTTTTCTCGTCCTCCTCCTCCTCTATCATATCAAGATGCTTACTATGCTACCCTCGCTCCTAATGTTTGAGGGTCAGCTCAACAGCAGGCCCTCACCCATAATGTTTTTGAGGGTCACCAGCAGGCCCTCAACCATAATGTTTTAGAGGGTCAGCTAAGCAGCAGACCCTCACCCCTAAATTTTTAGATGGTCAGCTCGGCAGCAGGCCCTCGCCCACAAAATTTTTTAGATGGTCAGCTCCGCAGCAGGCCCTCGCCCGTAATTTTTAAGATGGTCAGGACGACAGCAGGCCCCCGCCCACAAAAAATTTTAGATGGTCAGCTCGGCAGCAGTCCCTCGCCCACAAATTTTTTTAGATGGTCAGCTCAGCAGCAGGCCCTCACCCCCAATGTTTTTTAAGGTCCCCAGCAGGCCATCAATCATTTTTCAAAGGTGTGTATGATGCCCTCCTTTATGTGTAATAAAGGGTGTATTGCTGTGCCGGTTCCTTGTAATTTTTGGCAGACCTTTCACTTAGTGCATAGGTTTTATGAGTGTAGGAGTCCCACTACCTGAACAATTGTACCACAATGTGAATGAGGCCCTCCTTTATGTGATATACAGGTTGTATCGGAGTGCTTCTTCCTTGTAATTTTTGGCAGCACTTGCACTTTATATATGTCACGAGGGTATCAAGAGCCACGTCTGACTCAGTTATACCCGGGGTCAGGAGGTCGCAGCGGGTGGCTGCACGCTCTATATCTAAAGATCACGTTGTTTCTTAGTGATTGTTTTCTGTGTTTGCCTTGCTATCCTTTTTGTCTCAATCAGGGATCCGTAGCTTCTCCTCCTCAGCTGTTTCTTGTCTGCCACTCCCAACCTCCTTATATTCTCCCCTCACTCTTCTCTAGTTGCCAGTTATAGAGCTTCCTGCCTGGACATCTATACTGACCCACTGGAGTTGTGAATCCTGGTTGTCGTTCCAGAGTGCTTCCCTCCGGATCCCTGTTGGGCTTCTTATTGCCTCTTTTTATCCCCAATAGGCCATGGACACATCTGTCTATGGATTTCATCACTGACTTACCGTTGTCTGCGGGTAAAACAGTTATTTTGGTAGTAGTAGACAGGTTTAGCAAAATGGTACACTTTATTGCGCTACCCGCACTTCCTAATGCTAAAACTCTTGCTCAGGTGTTTATCAGTGAAATCGTGAAGCTTCACGGGGTCCCTTCCGATGTGGTTTCGGATCGGGGAACCCAGTTTATTTCTAAGTTTTGGAAAGCTTTTTGTTCCCGTTTGGGGGTACACTTGTCCTTTTCCTCAGCTTTCCATCCTCAGTCGAATGGACAGACTGAGCGTACCAACCAAAACCTAGAAACATATTTAAGGTGTTTTGTGTCTGAAAACCAAGAGTTGTGGTCATCATATTTACCGTTAGCTGAGTTTGCCATAAATAATCATTATCAGGAGTCCACTGGCAAGTCACCATTCCTTGGTGCATACGGTTTTCATCCCCAATTTTGTACTTTCAAAGAGGGGGGGTCTTCTGGGGTTCCCGAAGAGGAAAGGTTTTCTTCATCTCTTTCTTCGGTATGGCAGAAGGTGCAAGTTAACTTGAAAAAGATGAGTGGTAAATATAAATGCATGGCCGATAAGAAACGGTCGCCAGGTCCGGACCTAGGGGTGAATGACTATGTGTGGTTGTCTACTAGGAATATTAAGTTGAAGGTTCCCTCTTGGAAACTGGGCCCTAGGTTCATTGTTCCTTATAAAATAGTAGCCGTCATTAACCCTGTGGCTTTTCGCCTGGAGCTACCTCAGACTTTTAAGATCCATAACGTCTTCCATAAATCGTTACTTAAGAAGTATGTTCCACCTCTAGAACCATCACCGCCGCCACCTCCTCCTGTTATTGTGGATGGTAATCTGGAGTTTCAAATAGCCAGAATTGTTGATTCTCGTCGGGTCTGCCGCTCTCTTCAGTATCTGGTGCATTGGAGGGGTTACGGTCCCGAGGAAAGAATGTGGGTTCCAGCGTCAGAGGTAAACGCCAACAAGTTAATTCAGGCTTTCCATGCCTCTCATCCGGAGAGACCTGGTCCTGAGTGTCCGGAGGCCCCTCGTGAAAGGGGGGGTACTGTCACGAGGGTATCAAGAGCCACGTCTGACTCCGTTATACCCGGGGTCAGGAGGTCGCAGCGGGTGGCTGCGCGCTCTATATCTAAAGATCACGTTGTTTCTTAGTGATCGTTTTCTGTGTTTGCCTTGCTATCCTTTTTGTCTCAATCAGGGATCCGTAGCTTCTCCTCCTCAGCTGTTTCTTGTCTGCCACTCCCAACCTCCTTATATTCTCCCCTCACTCTTCTCTAGTTGCCAGTTATAGAGCTTCCTGCCTGGACATCTATACTGACCCACTGGAGTTGTGAATCCTGGTTGTCGTTCCAGAGTGCTTCCCTCCGGATCCCTGTTGGGCTTTTTGTTGTCTCCTGTTGTCGCCCACCTGGGATTATATGTTGAGTTTGTATTGTCTGTCCTTCCCTTGGTGTTTTCCTTTAGAGCTAGTGGTGCGGACTAGTGTTCCCACCGCCCTGTTCACTATCTAGGGCTCAGCTTAGGGAAAGCCAGGGCTTTAGGCACGTGATCGGCGTACGGGTGAGGAACCCGTCTAGGGACGTCAGGGCAGCCAGGTGCCAGCCGCTAGGTGAGTCAGGGGTCACCACCTTCCCTCTCACTTGGGCAGGGCCTTCCTTGTTCCCTCCCTCTGTGTCACGTATGTGATAGTCACGCCGACCGTGATAATATACTAGTAAATATACAGGAAAGAATGTTTCCTAACAATTTTTCCTCTAAAATCGATTTTATCTTCGGTTTTGTGCGTATTATTGTGTGTAAAAGTGCCATACTACTTAGACAACATCGTTCCCAGCAGCAACCTGGGAGTCCAAGATGCATCCAGACATCCTCCCCATGCTGTTCCTGAACCATTTCAGTGGTGTTTCTATCAATTTCTGACCTTTTCCTATGAACCAGACACCCTCCCCTTTTCAGAGAGGGGGGTGTCTGGTTTAATGCTCGGGTTCTCCAATTGACTTCCATTGTGCTCTGTAGAGCGCCCGAGCATCCCAAAGTGTTCTACTCGAGCACCAGAGCACCCGAGCACTTTGGTGTTTTTCTTCAGCAACTACCCCTTTTTCTTACTAACCTGCAGACAGTAGGAGAAGGGGCCAATGTGACTTCAGTAACACATGACTGTGGCAATAACTTCTTGGAGGAACATACTGATGAGGGCCCTTCACTGAAGACTGTGGGAACCTACTGTATGTTGAGTCAACCATCTCCATTACGGGAGGTCCAATTTTGATGCATATGTATCAGCTTTTCTCTAGATACTGAATGAGCACCGTATATAGCATAACACAAGGCATATTGCTATTTCATTATACCTGAGATTTTCCCTCCATTACTATACTATATTGCTTTAGATAGCAGGAACTCTGGGTTTGCACTGGTTAAAAGAGGGGCTTATAGCTGGCAGATCAGTGAGCACACTCTGTAATTCCCACTAATAAAATACTTTTTCTCTATCCATTGAGTAATTAGTTTACAGCCCCTCTATGTTTGTTTATCCATAAGAGCTGCTGTTAAATGGATTGGGAGAGCAATTGCTTAATGGCACCATTCAGAAGCCGAGCCTGCATATCATGGGGAAAAGAGAGAAAAGTATTTCTAGCGGAAACTAATCCTACTCCTAATGGAGTTACAGATTTTATGGTAGGGGGACCATTTAAACATCTCAGCTTTCAAGACCCCTATGATTATGAAATCGGGAGGTTGGTATGCTTAATTTTCCTAATTCCTTGCACAATATATATGCATCTATAGTGCAAGGCAGGGGCGTAGCTAGAAATGCATGGGCCCCATAGCAAAAAAATTTCATGGGCCCCCTCCCCCAATCTCCCACCGCCACATATCTATGGGGCCTCCCACCACCCCTTCCAGAGCTCCCACACAAACACCCATCCTAGATCTCCCACCGCCATGAGCATAGAAAAGTCAGAGGAAAAAACAAATAAGCCGCTGCTCCATCCCCATTGACTATAATGGGGACGGGGATGGAGCTTCGGTGCAGCACGGCAGTGTGCGGTGAAAGGCTGGCGGACGAAAAAGTACTGCAAGTCCGACTTTTTCATCCGGTGGCCTCTCACTGCGCAGTGCCGTGCTGGGCCGGAGCTCCGCCCCCATCCCCATTATAGTCAATGGGGACGGAGCAGCGGTCCAGCGAAATAGCGGCAGGACGGATCCGACAGGCTGAACAGCCTGCCGGATCCGTCCTGCCGCAAGTGTAAAAGTACCCTTAGTCTGTCATATAAGGAGGGGGGGGGAAGAAACCCCAGAACTAGAGTGTGCCCCCCAAAAGAAGGAAGGGGCGCCCTCCTTATCACTGCTGGCATCTCTTTTTAACTTCAGATCATCAGACTCTCACTCACTAATTACAGCACACACACCTCTGTAGTGTCCACCATCAGACAGGGGAGGGAAGAAACCCCAGTTGGGGGGCACACTCTAGTTCTGGGGTTTCTTCCCTCCCGTCTGATGGTGGACACTACAGAGGTGTGTGTGCTGTAATTAGTAAGTGAGAGTCTGATGATCTGAAGTTAAAAAGAGATGCCAGCAGTGATAAGGAGGGTGCCCCTTCCTTCTTTTGGGGGGCACACTCTAGTTCTGGGGTTTCTTCCCTCCCCTGTCTGATGGTGGACACTACAGGGGTGTGTGTGCTGTAAATTTGTAATTAGTGAGAGTCTGATGATCTGAATTCTGAAGTTAAAAAGAGCTGCCTGCAGACCTGCAATGATAAGGAGGGCGCGGGGGGCCCCAAGAGAGGGAAGGGGGCAGGGGCACCCACGCCCTCCTTCACTTCAGGTCTGCAGGCAGCTCTTTTTAACTTCAGAATTCAGATCATCATTATCAACATCATCACGATACTGATCATCATAATCTTCTTAGTACTAAGTTCTCACAATTCTTTTTCACTTAATCACTTACTTTTAGAGGCACACTGGCACAGTCAGAACAGCAACAGCTGTTACAGCAGGCACTGGGCAGCCGCAGGCACAGTCACAGAGGCAGCTCACAGTGGAGTGGACGCCGGAGTGGAGACCACTGACCAGTTGAGGAGGAGGCAGGAGCACCGGCCGGGAGCAGACTGGAGAAGGGTCGGACCGGTCACCGGTCCCACATCGCAGGCAGGCTGAGCTGAGGCACAGGCTGGCAGCAGTGAGACTGACACTCTCAGTCATACTCAGATACTGCTGCGGCGGGAATCTGACTGGCGCCGCGGCGGGAGTTGAGACCACTCCCTCCTAGACTCCAGGACCAGGTAGTACACACCCCGTGACCCCGGCCCGACCCCCTCCACCGCAGCCTATCTCATCTGCTGCCCGGCCCCGTCGTGCCCTTACTGCCCTGCTCTCTCCTAACTCCTTCTCCCCAGCCAGGCCCGGGCCGCGGACTGCCCACGGACGGGCCGGCAAGTGTATGTAAAAAAATAAATAAAAAATCAACAGGCCCGGGCGGGCCCCCAGTGGCGTAGGGCCCCATAGCCACTGCTATGGTTGCTATGGCGATCCCTACGCCACTGGTGCAAGGCATATATATGGTATTTTTATTGAGGTAAAAAAGTGGTAACTGGGTACTTACCTAGCACTGAGCTGGAAGAAAAGGCAGATACAATGGCTGTTGTATAGCTATAGTTTTGCCAAATTGACCAGCTGTTGATGACAAGTCAAATATAAACTCACTGGTCATAAATGTAGAAAAAGGATGAAAAACTATGTTTCTATTAATAAATTAATGCCATTGAACATTAAAGGGGTTGCTACATTTTTCAACCAACACTTGAATCTGAAGAGTTTTGTAATTGCACGTAATTAAAAAACGGTATATTCACGTTATTCAATAAAATGTTATCTGAATAGCACCACCTGCAGTTTTTTTTCCTTATTTCTCTGTCCAAGGTCGCACATGCTCAGTTTCATCCTTCAACTACCACAACCTACTATTAGGCCTCTTTCAGACGGGTGTTGCGGGAAAATGTGCGGGTGCGTTACGGGAACACCCGCGATTTTTCTGCACGAAGTTCGGGCTTGGGATCGGTGTTCTGTAGATTGTATTATTTTCCCTTATAACATGGTTATAAGGGAAATAGCATTCTGAATACAGAATGCATGGTAAAATAGCGCTGGACGGGTTAAAAAAAAAATAATAATAATAATAATAATAATAATTTAACTCACCTTAATTCACTTGATCACGGAGGCCGGCATCTCCTTCTGTCTCCTTTGCTGAACAGGACCTGTGGTGAGCATTCATTACAGGAAAATGACCTGTGGTGACGTCACTCCGGTCATCACATGATCCATCACCATGGTAAAAGATCATGTGATGGATCATGTGATGACCGGAGTGACGTCACCACAGGTCATTTTTCTGTAATGAATCAAGTGGATTAAGGTGAGTTAAATTATTTTAAAAAATTTTCTAACCCCTCCAGCGCTATTTTACTATGCATTCTGTATTCAGAATGCTATTATTTTCCCTTATAACCATGTTATAAGGGAAAATAATAATGATCGGGTCTCCATCCCGATCGTTTCCTAGCAACCGTGCGTGAAAAATCGCACTGCATCCGCACTTGCTTGCGGATGCTTGCGATTTTCACGCAACCCCATTCACTTCTATGGGGCCTGCGTTGCGTGAAAAACGCAGAATATAGAGCATGCTGCGATTTTCACACAACGCACAAGTGATGCGTGAAAATCACCGCTCATGTGAACAGCCCCAGTTGAATGCAGTGCGGGTGCAATGCGTTCAACTCACGCATCGCATCCGAGCGGAATACTCGGCCCTTAGAAGTTGTAACAGTTACAGGGAGAGCGCTGCAACAGAAAGAACACACCCTTGAGAAAGTACATGCTCCCCGAGCTGCCAGCCTGAAATCTAGCGATGGAGCAATGAATGAGAAGATATCTGGATCCATGTGGGGTACAGGGCTGATTCTAGTTTTGTTAGAAAGATATTATTACTATATGATGTCTGATTTTCATTTTTTTACATATATCCTGGGGTAACCCCTCTAAGAATTGTACAGGTGCTGTTAATAATTTTAAACCTATCCGCTTTCATTTTATACTGTCAATACATGTCATGCCTGAAGGCTGACCAGATCTTAGGCTGGAAAGTGTCCTGTGTGTTACCTTCTGTAGATGCCCCCTTATGGTATACCACATAATGTCCAAATAATACATTGATACAGGGTACAAATAACCATACCATACAGCGCCCAAATAACATTGCTGAAAGGTGCCCAGATAACCAGACAGTTCACTATATAGCAACACTAACCAACCAATAAACTCAGTAATGTAGTTAGTTGTAGTTGCTACAGTCTTGGGCACCAAGAATGAGATCAGAGCTGCAAGCTCACGGCCATCTTGGCACCCCTTTCTGTTTTGTGATACGCCTTTTGCACCCATAGAGGTTGTCCAACCCATAAGTGGACTGTCTAATATATTAGTCTATCACATTACAAGTAGACTTGCCTATTCTTCAAATTATTGGTTTCCCCATGATTTCTCGGGGCTCTTGCAGGCATCCACACTTACTTGATATTCTTTTTATTTTTATTTTAATGGTTAAATGGTTTTTTGGGGATTTTGTAACCAATGACCTATCCTCTCGATAGCTCATCGGTATCTTATTGGTGGAGGTCCAACCCCCAGGACTCCAGCCGATTAGCTGTTTGAGAAGGCACCGGCACAGTAACGCTGCGGCCTTCTAGCTTTCCTAGGCCCTGTGACTTCATGTTCATCAGTCACATGGCCTAGGCTCACCTCAGCCCCATTGAAGTGAATGGAGCTGAGCTGCCATACCAAGCACAGCCGCTATACAATGTACGGCGCTGTGCTTAGTGAGAAGAGAGAAGGCGGCGGCGCTCATAGGAGGGACGGTGCCTTCTCAAACAGCTGATCGGCAAGGGTCCCGGATGCAGGGACGGACTGGGAACTTAAAGTGGCCGTGGAAAAAATACTAAAAGTGGCCCTGTTTTGTAGTTGGGTCCAAATTGATGGAAGGCAGCGCCAGCAATACCATATTGTGGCACATTATACCACCCCAACAGAGCCACAATTATTATACCATTATACATTATACCACAATCTTTCACAAAATACTGCCAATAGCACAAAATAAATCCCCAAAAATTTCCACTGGCCGGCTGTGAGGAGGGAGGTGGCCCCCTGGGCATTGGCCCACCGGGAAATTTCCCTGTAAGGTCTATGGCTAATCCAACCCTGCCCAGATGTCCCAGAAAACCTCTTTAATCCTCTATATATTAAGGGTATAAATCCATACCATGAACACAACCCTTACATATCATGGATATTTGCTGAGGCCAGGTCCACTTTTCCCTCTGCAGTATGGCCCATCAGTATAGCTGTTTTTTTCAAACCAATATGTGCCTCTCAAGTGACATGTGTTAACAGTACAAATATTACCTTTGCTACAACACATTAGATATGTTTTCTACCTCAGGAAACTTCAAGATACCAGCTCTGCACTTGTTGTGCTAAATAGGGGTAAATGAAGCATTAAAATGGATCCCGATTTAGAGAAATGTGCAATTAGAGTAGAAGTGCAGAGTAAATATGGTACATGTGCGTATGCAAGTGTGAGAATGACAGACTGGAACAACCACCGCAGTGATCTTTGTCCTGTCTGGGAGCTTTCCGCCTCCTCATATCCTTGTCACCAAGTCAACCAAGAGCAGATTATCTGTAAGGGTCAACACATTTCAACCAAACCTCCAGAAAATACCCCTTCAATAATCAATAGACTTGCTATCATAGCCTGTATTGATAGCATTGTGATCCCGGCCAGCTAATATCTAATGTTCCATTTCTCTAGTAAACAGCTCACAGAAGGTCAATTTACTGCGTCCTGACTGGGACTGCCAGGGAATCAGGTCACAGGTGGTATGTTTCCCTAAATGGGAGAAGACAAAGCAATCTACAGTTATGTTAGTGGGAATATAGATAAAACTGCAGTGCAGTACAAGGAACCACTTCATTTAAAGGGTTTTCCTCATCTCAGCAGCCTCGTTTTTGAAAAAGTATTCAGGAGAGACATGAGCGGATTAGGACAGATTGGCTCTAAAAACCCTGGTGATCAGCTGGGGGAAGTAGCAACCCTGCAGGGCAAAGGTAGTATTATATGTTAGCAGCGTCAGATTGAAGTCACTCAGACTCACCAGAAGAAATTATTCTGAGGGCCCACCCTGTGTGAGGGACCTCTCTCTATGATTCCATAATAGGGTCCATAAGAAGAAAAATGATTTGTATTCATCCATGATCTGGAGCACAAAGTTCAAATTTCACTAGACCACTACCAGCCCAGGTGGTCTACAAAAGTGTTCCTCAACTCCAATCCTCAGGGCCCACTTGCCGGTCATGTTTTCAGGATTTCCTTAGTATTGACCAGGTGATATAATTATTGTCAATGCATCAGGACTTACCCCAAGTATGTATTCTGTGGGATATTCTCAAATCATGACCGGCAGGTGGGCCCTGAGGACTGGAGTTTAGGAACACTGGTCTACAGAATACAATCTCCAGTTATTTCAATCCAATAGGTGGGGGTCCCACCTCTACAACTGGCTCCCCAGTGTGAATGGAGAGAAAGCCGCACATACTACCTTATTTAAAAAGTTCCCACTCTTAGAAGACCACTTTTCAATGCCTTGGTTGTGGTCATCTCAAAGATCCTTCATTCTAGCTGTTTTGGATGAAACTTACTTTTTGTAAATGGATCCTTTTATAGGTTGATGCCATTATGATCACTCAGGTCCAGTATTCAATGGTGACACCATAAAACCATATGTGAAAATTGTCAATAATTTTCCTGGAAAATATAAAGATTGCATTTTGTCTCTGGTCTCACATTAGAAATTCTCGCTAGATGTTTGTAGCATAGGGCAACCGAGTACAACTTGGAGGCTTGTCTGAGACATTTCAGGACAATTGATACAAAACAATTATAAGTATATTGTCAAAACGATGATTATCACCTGCTTAATCTGGTTTAGATCTGTAGAATATTCATATTTCGATCTTTCATAAAAATAAATTGTGTTCAGGATTGGTTGATTACAAAATATCATAACAACTGCATTGTTACAAATAATCAATAACTTTATGAATCATGTTGGGCCCTTTTCCTTTAAAGGGGAGAGAGGCCACACAGAACATCTTTGACTCTGGATGACCCGGCACATTTGAATATTACACTGACAGCCCTTTTGGTTTCACTGGGTACTATGTAATACCTCACGTCCCCCGTGGTGGCGCTGCAGGGATATTTAAACACTTGATGTCAGATTCCCCTACAGAATAAAGCTGATTGCTGGACATTCCATTAGGAGGACATCCTGTGATCAGGTCAGCAAAATGGAATTGTTTGAAGCAGATTCTGGGGGAGATTTATCAAGACTGGCGTACCTACATGCCAATGTTGATCTCACTGCGCTGGCATGAGGTGCACCTATTTCACCCAGACAGCCCCCTTCCTGATCTGAGCAACAGAACATTTCATGGGCTGTTTGTTTATATTTTTTACACTTCCTCCTAGCAGTGTTGCTGATGATGTCACCGGCACTGATGGGTGAGCTTCAGCTAGGGCTAAAGCCCCCCATTAGTGCCAGTGACATCACTGGGCTCACTGCTAGGCAGAAGCCTCTGTCTAGCTTTACCCATGGAGAGCCCAGTACATCACCGGAACGCCATAAAAAGCCTTTGCCCTGTGTGATTCAGTGCACGGCAAAGGAGAGCATCAGAGCATGAAATGCTCCAATGCTCATATCAGAGGGGCTGCCTGGGTGAAGATGGGGATATGTCTGGGTTTAGCTCTGAACACGGACAACCCCTCTAACAGGTAGGTGCCTGTTAATAAATTAGGCACATCTCTGCCCTGTCGTGCCCCAGAAAATGAAGTCTATGACAGGTAGGGGGACAGATAGGACTTCAGCTATAACTTCCACCAGTTTCTGGTGTAAGTTATAGTAAATCCGGAAGGCCAAGTAAAGCCCTGCCCCTTTTCTCACCAAAAGGGGCAAGAAGCTTAAAAAGTCACAAATTATAGCACACATATTGTGTGCCATAATTTGAGACTTTTTTACACCAATATGCCAATAGTGGCATAAAGGGCTTAATAAATGCCCCTCTTTACGTTTAATGTTCCAAAAAATCTATCCAACAATTTCCAAAAAGCTTTTAAAAATCCTTTTAATGTTTCCAAAATTTTGCGCTGATCATATTTGATTGCTTAGCTAACTACAGGTGCCCATACACCTTCAATAGCTGTTGACCAACTACTCATCCAGCTATCCTTCCTGACACTCCCATACATATGCAACCTTGACTCAGCTGTGCATGCATATGTTCTCAATGGGGTGAGCGGAAAAAGCCACTGCCACCTCTGGTAATGGCTTCTCTTCCTTGTAGACAAAGCATTGGATATTTGAATTCAACATGCCCAAAACTTCTATACCCCAACATCATATGTGGTGGGCGCATAAGATCTGCTGGTTCAGCCGACCTTAATCATATGTCTATGGGCACCATAAGAAACAATAATTATCCAAAAATTGCTAGGTCTATGACCACTTAGGGAAAGTACTCATCAGATGACTACATGTGTATCTCTAGGAGGTGAAGGACACCATTAAGGGAGGTTCTACTGATAAAGCTCCTATGTCTTATCTTCCATTCAGATAGTCATTCATATGTGATAGGTTTATCACATCAGGTGTACAGATGGAAGCTACTGCTGCAGGACACATGTTAGCTCAAGATGCTGTCTTTAGTCCCTAATCTTCATGATAATCAGTTCACATTCACAATGTGACCCAATGTGCTTGGCGTCCAGGTCAAATACACGACTCACCTGTGTGACATACAAAGTAAGAGACAAATATAGGGAAATGGTCACAAAGAAAGAGTGAAACAGCTGCACTTATCTTACAGAGGACACTCCCATCTGATGCCAATTGCCAAATCACATGAGCCAAGGAGCAGCCAATGTGACTGTAGCACAGAGGCCATTCCCTGCAGGTAACGCTTACCTGTCAGCTAGCTGTGCAAACTTCACAGAGGAGGACTTAACCAGCTTCTTATGTTTTCCTGATACACTCACAGCCATGAACACGGATGACCAGTACTTCTCCACAGCCCACATCTACAAGGACTCTTGTGCATTTCAGAGGAACCAGGGGCAGGACTACAGCCCGAGCCCACCAGCATGTCTTTACATGGGAAGACAGCAGCCTTCTGCCTATACCAACTCAATGATAACTTTGGATCCAGGAAGCCCCCCAGATATCTCACCATACGAGGTGCCACCTATATCAGAAGACCCAGTTGTGCCTCATCTTCACCATCATCATCATCACCATCATCATCACCCTGGGATCCCCCAGCAGCAAACAATGCCTTTTCCTGAGGACACAGAAGCTGGACTCTTAGATGAACGGAACAGAACCATTTTACCTTTCCCATGGATGAAATCCACCAAATCACACACCTGGAAGGGACAGTGGACAGGTGAGTGCCAGGATAGCTCATGTACACTTTACAGTAGAGTTGTCAGACAAGATAACCTGTCAGGTTGTAGTGTGGTGGGTTACAGGAAATAAAGACCTCTAAAATCCACATTACTGTACGGTAATACCGTACGTGTATGGAACCTTATAACATGGCGGAGTCAAAATTATATTGTAAAACTAGACATCTTCATAATTAAAGAAAGTGTAATATTCACACCCTGGACACGGTTAGTGGAATTGCACAGCAAAACTTAATCAAGCTCCTTTTTCACACACACACACACACACACACAGTACAATACATGCCTATGTATAACACATACAAACACACATACAGCATGTACACACACATATGTATATATATTAGTAGAAGAATGAGGCAGCAAAGAAAGGGTGGTAGACCCGCTTTATTCACCCCATACCCAACGTTTCAGCTCAGCACAATGAGACGTTTCTCAAAAAAAATAAAATTTCTAAAGGTGTAACTATAGCCACAGCAGCCATACCACTTGCTGGAGGTCCAGAGGCTGAGGGGTCCCAATCAAGTGCAAGAACATAAGCATACGGAACATATATATATATACACACATACACAACAGTATAAAGCATACAGGACATATATATATATATATATATATATATACACACACACACACACACAGGCTATTCTACAACATATACACACGAGCCTACAGAACAGACATACCACATATATACAAGTATATAATATATACATATAAGACAAAGCTTCACAAACATACTATTCATTCAGTATATAAAAGCATAAGGAGCAGGCATATATTCACACAAATTGCAGTATGCATTATATATAAACTATGCAATGCATATATATATATATATATATATATATATATATATATATATATATAAAGATGAGATGAAGCAGCACAATAATAAAAAAAAAACGTAAATATTGGTCCAATATAAAGGGGTCCAACTCACAATCTTGAAAATCCAGAGAAAAGCAAAAACAGCACTCCAATGTAAATTCATAGGTGTTTTCTTCACCCAATGTCCGAAGTGCACTGTATATATTTGGATTTACATTGGATCGCTGCTCTTCCACTGCTTTAATATATAGATATACAGAGTAAAATACATACACAGATATAAAGTACATACACAATTACATACATGTGCGATTTGTAGCCTCCATGTATGTGTTGTATATTTACATATTGCACACATAAATATAATTCTATACAAAACACACACATCCATACACATATCTGTACAGTACATACACATCTATAGAGTACATACACACACATATATATTATATATATATATATATATATGTGTGTGTATGTACTGTACAGATGTGTATGTAAGTGTATGTACTGTATATATATATACACACACACAGTACATACACTTACATACACATCTGTACAGTACATACACACACACACACATATATATATATATATATATATACACACGCAGAACATACACATACTGTATATACCCATCTACACAGTACATACACACATATATACAAAACATAGACATACATACACATCTATATAGTACATACACATGCATACACATATATACAGTACATACACTTTACATATCTGTACAGTACATACATATATATATATACAGAACATACACATACTGTATATACCCATCTATACTGTATAAACAGACATACATACACATCTATATAGTACATACACACATCTATATAGTACATACACACATCTATATAGTACATACACACATCTATATAGTACATACACATCTATACAGTACATACACGTGCACACACATCTATACAGTTCATACACATACACATCTATACAGTACATACACATACACATCTATACAGTACATACACGTGCACACACATCTATACAGTACATATACATACACATCTATACAGTACATACACATCTATACAGTACATACACGTGCACACACATCTATACAGTTCATACACATAAGCACACATTTATACAGTACGTACACATACATACACATGTATACAGTATATACATGCACACCTATACAGTACATATACATACACACATCTATACAGTACATATACATACACATCTATACAGTACATACACATCTATACAGTACATACACGTGCACACACATCTATACAGTTCATACACATAAGCACACATTTATACAGTACATACACATACATACACATGTATACAGTATATACACATGTATACAGTACATATACATACACACATCTATACAGTACATATACATACACACATCTATACAATGCATACACAAATACATTAGCACACATACATACACATCTATACTGTACAATCATATACATACGCAAACATCTATACAGTACATACACACAGTGTCGGACTGGGGTACTTAGGGCCCACCAGTGTAACAGATTCTGGGGGCCCACCAGTGTAACAGATTCTGGGGGCCCACCTTAGGGCTCTTGCACAGTAACTTAATTTTTTTTCCATGTCCGTACCGTTCCCTTCACTTCAATGGGGCCGCAAAAAAAAAAATGACTCCGTGTGCATTCTGTGTCTGTATGTCCGCGTGGCTGTTCTGCAAAATGATGGAACATGTCCTATTATTGTCCACATTACAGACAAGGATAGGACTGTTCTATTAGAGGCCGGCTGTTCTGTTCCGCATAATGTGGAATGCACACACCCGGTATCCATGTTTTGCGGATCCGCAATTTACAGACTGCAAAACATCCAACGGTCGTGTTCATGAGCACTTACAGTGATAACAGAAATATTACAGATGAAGCATGATGGCAGACACAGCAAAATACAGCAAACTTACATGTGGCAGAATTTACACATATTCGGACATCCTGCACTTAAGTCAGTCAGAAACAAGACACATGCAGCGCACACCAATCATTGGATAGATCTGGGACACGAGACACTTATACATGGGTCACATGCCACATACTGCACATGCACCACTCATACATAGAACTTATATAGCAGACACCAATCACACATAGGAAACACGCAATGCACACGCCAAGACATTTATACCTAAGCCTATTAAGTGCAGCACAGTTAAAGGGGTAAAAGGGGTTGTCTCACTTCAGCAATTGGCATTTATCATGTAAAGAAAGTTAATACAAGGCACTTACTAATGTACTGTGATTGTCCATATTGACTTTTTTCCATCACATTATACACAGCACGTATCCATGGTTTTGACCACTCTGCAGTCCAGCAGCGGTGGCCGTGCTTGCACACTATAGGTAAAGGTATTGGCCTATGAGCCCTTCAAGCCTTTCCCTATAGTGTGTAAGCACGGCCACAGCAATATGGATAATCACAATACATTAGTAAGTGCCTTGTATTAACTGCATGATAAATGCCATTTCCTAAAGTGAGACAAACCCTTTAACCCCTTTAAGCATAAATGTCTGGCATGAAATTTAATAAATCTTAACCTCCTCCTCAGATTGCACATAATCTACATTATAATTAAAAGGGTTGTCCTACCATAATGACCTATCGCCTTTCTACAGGATAGGTGATAAATATCAGATTGCTGGGGGTCTGACTGCTGGAACACCCACTGATCATGAAAAAAGGGTCCTGAGAGATTCAATTACATTACCGCCAATCTATGTACACAAGGGTCTTAAGACCACATTCCCTTGATCATGGGGGTCTTAGCAGTCAGACCCCCATAAATCAGACTACTTATCACCTGTCGTGTCATAGCTGTTGGACCTTTTCACATTCCCTATCTTTAAAGGTTTTCTTTGGGTGTAAAAAAATAAATAAAATAAAAATTAAAAGTCTGGCCCAGAATATGTGTCAAAGTAAAATAGAAATGCTCGCCTGTTAAAGGACCTGTGTCCTCTTTTCTAGTTATCCTCTATCCACAGGATCGGGGATAACTAAGTGATCCGTGGGAGTGTGAAATCTGGAGCCCCCACTGATCCCCCTTCTTGATTGAGTGGCAGGTCGAGCATACGCCTTGCCGCTCCATCCATTCTCTATGGTGTCACTGAAGATGGCAGAGTACAGCGCTGGCTATTTCCAGTGGTCCCAAAGAGAATAAATGGAGCAGCAGGGCGTATGTGTGGCCTGCCACACCATCAAAAAGGGGGAACAGGACCCATTCCTGGGATCAGTAGGGGGGTCGCAGAATCGGACCCCACTAATCATATAGTTATGCCCTATGGTGTGGAGAGGATAACTTGAAAACCTGGACAACCCCTTTAAATCCTCCACCAGTATCTCTTTACATGGAAGCAGTGATGCCTGTAAATACGGAATATCATCACTGCCGCCATGTAAACCATACGTGTCAATACTGGAGAATGTGACACACTGTGCAGAATTTTTCGGGCATAAGTCCAACCCCTTTGCAGGTCATAACCTTTAACAAAGCCCAAGCAAAGGTGCTAGAGGAGCAACGTGAGCAAAGGGCACAAACTGAGGGTCATAACTGAAGCAGAGGCATTAGGGTCACCTGAGGCAGGGTAGTAGTGTGGATCTTGGAGCAGGGGTAACTGGAGAAGAGGCAATATTAGCAGTGCATTTAGAGTGGGGGCATCTGGAGCTAGGGCACTAATGGGGTGCACCTAAAGCAGAGGCATTAGGGTCGCCTGAGGCAGGGTAATAGTGGTGATCCTGGAGCAGAGGTATTAGGGGGGCAACTGGAGAAGAGGCAATATTAGGGGTGTATTTAGAGTGGGGGCATTTAGGGGCATATTGAGCTGTGGCAATAATGGGGGTGCACCTAAAGCAGAGTCATTGGTGAGATCTAGGGCAGAGTCCCCCCAATGCCACTCTGAACTCTGCAGAGAGCAGCACACATACACAGATATGAGTCTACTACAAACAAATCCCAGTCTCCTACAGCTCACTACTGTCACACACCTGAGAAATCAGCCCAACACCGCAGAGGAGTCCTTCTCTCCAGCAACCACAGTTTCCTGACAGCAGGGAGGGCAGGAGGATGGCCAGACATGTTCTGTCCTCCTTCACTGCCAGCAGCCGGGAAGTTTAGAAGATAATGCGGGGCCTCCTGTACAATTTACACCAGTAGGAGGCTGCATCACTGTGCGATACTGCCCCCCAGTGGCTACAATAATTATCTCTCCTGAGAAACAAGAGAAATAATTACTCCTCCGTCTTATCTCCGGGCGCAGGAGACTAGGGGCTCACTGAGGAATCCCGCCTCCCCGATGGGCAATCCAAGCCTGCATACACACATCTATACAGTACATACACACACACACATCTATACAGTACATACATCTATACTGTACATACACACATGTATACTGTACATACACATATATACTGTACATACACAAATACATATCTATACAGTACATACACATCTATACATTACATACACATCTATACAGTACATACACATCTATACAGTACATACACATCTATACAGTACATACACATACATATACATCTATACAGGACATACACATATCTATACAGTACATAAACATCTCTATACAGTACATACACATCTATACAGTACATACACATCTATACAGTACATACACATACATATACATCTATACAGGACATACACATATCTATACAGTACATAAACATCTCTATACAGTACATACACATCTATACAGGACATACACATCTATACAGGACATACACACAGTCATCATTAGTCATTTTCCCCAGTATGGAAGCAGCACCCAGTTCACTTTGAGGAAATGCTTGGAGTGACTGACAGCTATTGGAATAGACCCTTTCTATACAGAGGGTTCAGCTACAGAACAATATTGCTCTATCTCAATGTACAATGTTATCACAGGACCCATTATACACTTTTTGTCACACCTGCAAAGCAAATATTTTTTTAATCACACTGTTCAAACATAGTGTTGAAAATGTATATTCTAGTAATTTTCCTGGCAGATATGTAATATATCCCCTGCCCTACAGCCCTGTCTACACAACACATACACTGTGGTGCAATGGGGATTAGCAACTCGATGTTACATTCAGTAACATACAAACATACAGAAAACACTGTGCATATCGTACACGTATCACTTAAACATTGCTGGAGCGGTATGATGGAACTATGCTGGAAAAAGTACATGAGTGTTAGATTTAAAGACGGACATGCAATAAATAAATACATGATATATATATCTATATATATTCCTCAAAATTCTTTAAAAAAATATGAGAATCGCCAACATATCGGAATTTATATTTCAACACTTTGAACCACACAGGTTAGCTTTTACTACATGTATGATTTACATTTTTATCTATACAATGTTTGCTAGATATTTTCTCTGTTGCGATGATAGAACAGAATTGTTTCCGGGTGCCAAGTCCTCGTTTTCTATTGATTAATTGATTTTCTGATTTAAAAAAAAAATTCTGAAACATATTTCTTTGTTAATTTATTAATAAATTAATGGTTTCATTATTTAAAAATTAACAAAGATAAATGATAGTTTTGTTGTTAAAGTCAGTAAGTATCATGAGGCCTATTCAGAAGGCTTCACGTGCCATCCTAACTTTATTTACCACAGAAGAAACCATACGAAGCTCTCTAATTAATATTATGTTACTTCGGTTATATAACACATATACATGATAAGGACAATATCATCGATTTGAGCCGTGTAGTTGTAGGCTGCAGTCAGCAATATAAGACCTATAGTTGGACACATTTATTTTAAATGAAATCCCCAGTCAGGAAAGTAATATCTGAAAAGAAATATGGTGCTTCTGCGTCGCCCATCATGTTTTTCGGCAGATAGCACTTTGAATGTAGAAGTTGCCACTAATTTAAGAGACTGCTAACTTAGAAAACAAATTTGGCTGTCACTAATGTAACATTTATCCTTATTAATGTGAAAATCAGATTATTAATAAGAATCATTGTGCCAATTTGGAAGAATGTCTTATAGAAGACCATTATTATATCTACTCTACCTTTCTATCTATCTATAGTTATCATATTTTATTAGCATCATGCCCCGAAATACATTATATTTATTTACATGAAATTACTATTTCACTGCACTTTTTATGGAAATTATAATAACATTAGAAAAGAATAAGGATAATAAAACATTTAGGCTACCTGAAAATGAGGTGGATTATTTGAGTTTTTTCACCCGAATTTTGTGAGGAATAAAAAGGCGCATAATACAGTACCAGGAAAAGGAATGAGATTTGACAAATCTCTGTGCATATTTTTTGTACTGAAATTTAAAATCCACAGCAGGTCAATAATTTTTGTGGATCTTTCACCCAACACAGGGTGAGATGGGGACAAATCTCCCCGTGTTTGCGTGGGTTTCGTCCAGGTTCTCCGGTTTCCTCCCACACTCCAAAGACATACTGATAGGGACCTTAGATTGTGAGCCCCATTGGGGACATCTTGATGCTAATGTCTGTACAGAGCTGCAGAATATAGGTGAAACTCGAAAAATGAGAATATCGTGCAAAAGTCCATTTATTTCAGTAATGCAAATTAAAAGGAATCGCATTAATGCAGCTTAAAATTAGAATTTTGTGAAAAGGTTCAATATTCTAGGGTCAAAGTGTCACACTCTAGTCAGCTAATTAATCCATACCCCCTGAGCAAAGGGTACCTCAAAATTGTGGCTTTGGGGTTCCATAAGCGGTAAGCCATAATCATCCAAATTATTACAAATAAAGGCTTGAAATAGACTCATTACATGCAAAGCGAGATATCTCATTTGTTAGTTTCACCTTTTAAGTTGCATTACTGAAATAAATAAACTTTGCACGATATTCTAATTTTTCGAGTTTCACCTGTATGTCAGTGGTGTATATAATATGGTAGAAGAAAGAAAGAAAGATGGATGGTTGGATGGATAGATAGATAGACAAGATAGATATTAGATGGATGGATACATAAATAGATAAACAAATTTTAGAAATTTTAGACTTTGTAAAAAAATTATTTCCTACATTTCCATATTATATCATATAACTGGCTTTTTTAATTCTTTGCACTTCTTTTTTATTTCATCGGTGAGGTGTTCAGATTACATTAGTTTACGCTCATTTTGCAGACTAGGAGAATTCCTGGTTTATATCACCTGTCTGATTACATGAAATAAAACCGAACACTTTGGGCTTTCATAAAAAAAATGTCTACAGAATTGTTCACCAGTGAATATTATTCACATGGGGCAAATTTGTAGTAGCAATTTCTGTGATAGAAAAATCTGTTCCATACTTCTGATTGGGATCGTTTCTGAAGAATGTACACTTGTCATCCCCTCATAATGTCCTGTGAATAGGATTGGACAGGGAAGAAATGCAATTATATTCGAAAATAATTTCTGTCTGGCTATTTGTGATCAGCAGGAAAATGTTCTACTGCAGATCAGATTTGGGGGTTGACCCTATTCAATTTGGATACATTTTTGATTCACATGATATATATTTTTTGACTCTATTTGTATTCAGCATTATATTTCATGTATTAGGTAAAAAGCTATAACACGAATAATAATAATAATGATCTGTAGACCTGATAAAATTATTTCTGTAAAACAATATATTTACATTTGAATATAAGAATAAACCGTCCATAGAGTTAAATATTAGTTACAACATACTAGAAATAAAATCATGGATTATTAAACATAACCTCCTGCTAATAATACTAAAACAAATTGATAACATCTATTTAAATCTATTGAATCAGTAAGAAAATTAATTGCAGTTTCGATTGAATCATTATGTATTTGATTGTTAATGATAAATCATTGTGATTTTAAAATTATTCCATATTAGATCATTTAACATTTTTAATGAAACTAGTGCATTGAACTACTGAGCAGCTTAAAGCATTGCCATCCTTCTGTAAGCTGCAACTGGAGTCCACACAGCAGGGACAATGTGTTTTGCTATTTATTAAGTAATTAACTTGAAAGATACTTAATGGAGTTGATTGTACCTTGTTGTTATTGCTGTCATACATGTATATGGAATTATACAGTGATATTTAAGGGTGCATTGACACCAACAGAATATCGGACCAATAACTGGTGTGTATGACAAAAGACAAAAGACCAATGATTGGTCGGAAAATGTCAGATAATCTGTTGGTGTAAATGCACCCTAAGGCTAAATTCACATCACCGTGCCGTGTTTTGCGGGCTGCAAATTGCGGATCAGAAAAACACGGATGCCGCTCGTGTGCGTTCTGCAATTTGTGGAACGGAATATGGAAAAACAGGGCAACTGCCTGGGGCGGCAGCAATGAGATAGAGCAGGGTAATGTTATTTATGTGTTGTACTACTAGAGATTGATTTCGACCATGTTTTATGCTGATCATACACATTTAATAGATATTGGCAGACGGATCGCTTTTCCGACAGCTATCTCCCTCCAACTCAGATTTGTTTCAGCTTCCGTGGTGTTTCTGTCCGTGCATCCGCACCGCTGATTTTTTTGCGGTGCAGACGGATCACGGACCCCGTCAAGTTGAATGGGTATCAATCCGTCCCGGTCACCGCACGGACGTTGCCTGTGCATTGGGGACAGCAAATTGCGGTCCCCAATGCACGGAACAGCTGAACAACAGCCGTGTGCATGAGGCCTTAGAAAGAGTGTCCATGATCCTATGCATGCTAAAGCTGTGTACATGGACCTTGGCCCATAGAGTCCCTACAGTTGCATGTTCCTCAGCTTGGTGCCTCTATATGGCACAGCATTTTCCTCTAGAAGCAATACTTCTGGTAGAGAATACCTTTATAAAAAACATCTAATCATACAGTACATGGGTTTCCAAAATTCAAAGTACAAATAGATGCAGTATAGGCATTGCCTTCTGGATCCATATTTCGCATTCTACTCATTAATATTTTTTTTACATTATGTTTTTCTTTTTGTATTTGATACACTGATCTAAACTGAATTTTTGCACAATTTTGCTAAATTGTATTTCCAGTGGGGATCGTAAGGACACTTTACTCGTCCAGGAAATAACAATAAATTAGTTGGTAAAATAAAGTATCTTTATTTTATCAAAAATAAGTTCATCACATCTTCCCACGGTACACCACTTAATCACTTCGAACAAGAAGCGGCGTGCTGGGCTGTTCCATTGTTTATGCCTAGACAAATGACGCCACCGTGATGCAGGAATGATGGGGCAGTACAGAACAGGTTAATGCTATTCATTGCTTCTTTTTTTCTCAATCATTTTTTGGAATCTGGTTCTTTTTCAAGTAGGCGATGGTGTTGGTTCCTGATTGTAATTATACTCACCGATCACTTTACATATTTTAGAAATGAGAAATGTGGCTTTAAATATATAGCATAGGAACATGAGATATGCGGTATAGATCTTTTTTTATTACTCCAAAAAATCAATATGGGCTCAGTTACACTGACAATTGTGACCTTGTGTGTCTCTGATTTGTATGTCTTTGTATGAGGGAGGGATTAGGCAATGTATGTAATAATAATCTCTATGTGGCGCCACCGCCAACACACTGCGTGGCGCCTTGTCTTTTTATATCTGTTGTCCGGTCTGTACTCAGTTCTCTTTCATGTAAAATTGGAAAAAAAAAATTCCCCTTTGGAACAGAAAGAGCTAGATTCTGCCCAGATCCAAAAACCCTTCTGCTTTACCTGTAATTTTCGTGTTGACCAAATTATGGACTGGACACCGATTAAGAAAAAAAGAAATGCTGTCCAATCACTTCTGCACACAAAACATACAGTCTCATATGTCTACAGTAACACCAGTGTGACCCTGGTAGACTTTAAAGGGTATCTATCATAAAAATAAAAAATAAAAAACTTTTAACTTGTCATAGTCATGGTGGTGGACCAAGTGCTGAGACCCCAGCCGACTGGTAAATCAAAGGGACAGAGGAGCTCAGCTGTATGCTGTGCCCCATAGTTCCTGGTGGGACTCCTTGGTTAGATATGAATGTCTATGAGCCTGTATCAAAGTTTTTCTTTGAAAAGTCTGATGCAGGCGATGCAGGTTTTTTCCGCGCAGATTTTGACCTACAGTGCGGATTTTAAAATCCGCAGCATGTCAATTTATTTTATTTTCCCTGACCGGATTTTCTCCCATCACTTCAATGGAGAGAGTAAAATCTGCATGCGGAAAATCCACACCAAATCCGCATGCAAAGCCGTACCAATTGATGCGGATTAACCTCACGGATTTCCCTGTGAACACCTGCGGATTTCAGTGCGGATTGACCGCACATAAATCCTGCATGTGTGCATTTACCCTAAGGCTACATGCACACGACCGTTGTGTGTTTTGCGGAGGACAGGTTATATTTTTTTTTGCGGAGCCACGGAACGGAGCAACGGATGCGGACAGCACACGTAGTGCTGTCCGTATCTTTTGCAGCCCCATTGAAGTGAATGGGTCCGCATCCGAGCCGCAAAAACTGCGGTTCGGATGCGGACCAAAACAACGGCCGTGTGCATGAGGCCTAACGGGTAGAGGTGGAACGTTTTAGGCTACAGCTAAATGGAGACTTTTTGTAACACTATTGATTATTTTACTTATTGAATAGTGACAGCCGCAGTGCACAGCTAAGCATATTCTGTTGGATTGCAGCTGTAGATTGATCATTAAAATGAATCCGTGGCGCTCCAAAAAGTTTCTGTGCGGCCCCAGCCTTAGGCTAGTTTCACACTAGCGGCAGGGGACTCCGGCAGGCTGTTCCAGCGGGTGAACAGCCTGTCGGATTCGTCCTGCCGCTAGTTCACGTGTGCCCCCGCTCTGTCCCCATTGACTATAATGGGGGCACGGGCAGAGTTCCGGCGGCAGCACGGCAGCACACGCCGAGAGGCAGCCAGACTAAAAGTACTGCATGCAGTAGTTTTAGTCCGGCTGCCTCTCAGCGTGCGCTGCCGTTCTGCCGCCAGAACTGCGCCCCCGCCCCCATTATAGTCAATGGG
Organism: Bufo bufo; assembly: GCF_905171765.1. Lineage (NCBI taxonomy): Eukaryota > Metazoa > Chordata > Amphibia > Anura > Bufonidae > Bufo > Bufo bufo. The sequence continues at coordinate 635,618,087 of NC_053391.1, read as the reverse complement.
GACGGCAGTCCAGGGGCATACATGAACTAGCTGCAGGACGGATCCCACAGGCTGTTCACCCGCTGGAACATCCTACCGGAGTCTCCTGCCGCTAGTGTGAAAATACCCTTAGGCAACAATTGAAATTCATTTTCATTTTTATTTTTATATTTAGGGCTGATGCAAACAGCGAGTTTTGTGCACAGAGCCAGATATGGCAGCCCACGGCTAAACAGCTACCTGCTACTGACCACACAGTGTGATGACACATTGGGGTACTTCTCTTCTAGAAGCAACGCTAAGGGGACGGTCACGTGGTCAGGATTCCTGATGTAGTTTTGGAAGCCAAAATACGGAGTGAATCATAAAAGAAGAGAAAACATAAAGTACAGATATGACTTCTCTTTTTTTAATTCACTCCAGCCTTTGGCTTCCAAAATTGCATCCAGAAACCTGAAAGTTTGGCCGTACCTTTATAGGAGACAATACTTTTTGTGTCTATGACATCATATGGAACATGCCATCTTTTTTTATTTTATTAGAGCTATATACAGATAATTAGAGATGCATACAGATAAACTTGATAGAGCGCCATAAAATGGTTGTGTGTATGACCTTAGAGGTGGAAGGTTTGGTTTAATGCAAGCATTATTATTAGATTTAAAGGGTACCTAAGCCTATATGTAACATATAGAAGGTGTGACTGCGCTTCTGCACCTTCCACTTGCATCGGCTCTGCTCTTGCAGCATGTGGAGTACTGATCCATAGAAAGTTTATAGGATCTTTAATCCTCATGCTGCAAAAGCTGAGCAGAGCAGAAGATGCAGATTGCTCTGAGAAGCGCGGCTGCTCCTTCCTTGATTTGCAGGAAAGATTAGTTACCCTCTAAGGTTAGGTCTACACGATGACATTTGTCGCGCGACAGATAGGGCACCACTACACTGCAACATTTGTCGTGCAACATTTTGTTGCACCAATGTAGCACAACAATTTTTATAATGGCAGTCTATGGTGTCGCACTGCAACATGCAACATGCTGCAACTGCGACAGTCGCAGAAAAATCCATCTCGAATGGATTTTATGCGACTGTTGCGTCGCAGTCGCAGCATGTTGCATGTTGCAGTGCGACACCATAGACTGCCATTATAAAAATTGTTGTGCTACATTGGTGCAACAAAATGTTGCACGACAAATGTTGCAGTGTAGTGGTGCCCTATCTGTCGCGCGACAAATGTCGTCATGTAGACATAGCCTAAATGTGTTCATAGATATGTCAATAACTAAGCAGACATGACCCTTCTGAGAAGCCATCTAAGAGTACGTCCAAGATGGACTTCCAATTCCGCATTGAATCCGCAACAGAATCTACTAAATGTGGATCTTGCTGTGAAAATCCACAGAAAGAATTGACACTTTGAATTGACATTTTTAAGCGGTTAAAGTCCCATCCTCTTCTCAGCCACTGTTATACGCTGTGAATTAACCACCCAGAAACCAGGCAAAAAAAATCGGCAGCATTTCCACTACATGTAAATGTAGCCTTAAAAATGATATTACACATGTGACTGCTGGTGTACCGTATGATCATTTGCCCAAAATCTATTTCACCCAACGTCCCCTATAATAATTTTTAATACTATTCTGATATTAAACAATCCTAATATTCTGCACTCTGTCAATATCCTTTTCTGTACGAGTTCTCCTACTGTAACAATACAAGAGTGGATGAAATCATGTATATGCTGTCAGGAGGGATCCCTGCATGCACCAAATATTTAATATGTATTTTTTTATTTTTTATTATTTATTTGTTTATAAATTAATATTTATTTAGTTTTATTTATTTTACTCACTTATATAGCACTGACATATTCCGCAGAGCGGTACAGACATTGTCATCACTCATTGTCTCCAGTGGAGCTCACAATCTAGATTCTTTTGGAGTGGGGCAGAAACATACAAAGTCCATGCAGATGTTGTGCCTGGTTGGACATATGTGTCCAAATGTGGACAAATATGTGTCCCAGCTCTATCATTCTACAGTGTTTACCCTCAATCCGTCCATGTCCTGAAAATTACCTGTGGCCAAAATGCTTTTACAAAGCTCAGATAAATTGCATTTTAACCACAATATTAAAGGCTGTTCACTAGTGACCCATATGTCTCGGCTACAGACGAGCAAAGTTTTCATAAATTTGATTCAGCTGCTTGGCTGAATGTGACTAGTTTCTTTGTAAGTAGTGATTGCGCTGCTCCCCTTATTTCATCCATTTGCTCACAAGGGGCCAGCTGCTGTCATCTTGATTGAAGATCTAGCACAAAATTTCACGCGGCCCGGGATGATATCATGGTGACGTCATACATCACTGTGCACAGGATTTCGTGCCAGATCTTCAATCCAGATGGCGGCGGACAGACTGTCACGAATGTTTTTTTTTTGTTTTTTACACTATTTCAGGTAAAAATTGATTCGCTAACATGAACCACGAGGAAATTCTGGGCTTTTTGGCAAATTGAATTTTCCCTGAAATTCAGATCAAACTCCGTTTTGTGGACTTCGGTTCGCTCAACAATAGTCTGATTATTCAATTGTGTGCAATTTTGTGGTTCCTGAAGGATGTTGGGTTATTAAATGCTATGAATTATTGGACAGCCATGAAAACTTATTTTAAACTGATCTGCGCTAGCAGAGGACTTTCAGGAAGCTCAGATCTAAAGAATAAAGGGATTGTCCAAGTGTTCAATACTGATGACTTATCCTCGTCGATCAGCTGTGTGAGGAGACGCGGCACTCCGTGAGAGCCGCAGCCTCTTCCTAGGCCAGGGATGTCATGTTCATTGACTACGTGGCCTGTGTGCAGCTCAATGCAATTCAAGTGAATGGGGCTGAGCTGCAATACTAACCACAGCCACTATACAATGTACAGCGCTGTGGTTGATGAGCTGCGAGGAGGCAGTGGTGCTCACTGGAGCTGATCGTAGGGGTGCTGGGTGTTGGACCCCCAATTTGTCTCTGGGAAGTCTTCTGCTGGTGCTTCTGTATATATTGTAACGGTATGCTTAAAACAACTGCTGGATTTTTAAAAAGTGTGTATGGTCAGATGCTAAATTTAAAGGGAGCAGGTCATATTGAATATGCAGTCCAATCTGTCATAGAGCAGGAGGACATGTGCAGAATGATATGTAGTTTTATGGGGAAAATATTTCAGTATAAGTTGTAATTTTTAATTTTTTAATTTTTTTCCTTTTCCTGCTTATTCTGATCTTAGGAGTCCCGTGGGAGGTCCTTCACAGAGATTGACAGCTATATGTGTGTATACACACACACAAGGAAAGGCTGTCACTCACTGTCAGGGGAGAGTCAGCACACCTCCATACCCATAAGTCAGTTGGTCCCATTGAAATGATCAGCCTTGAATGACTTTGCCCTTATGTTTATGGACATCTTAACCACCCCCAGCCCCCACTGAGCAGCCTGAAAATGAGGGCTCTTCTCCAGGCTAAAATGCAGCTACAACCTTGGCTTTTAGAGATGAGTGAAGTATTCAAAAATTTGATTCGGCTGCTTCTCCAAATTTTACAAAAACGTTCACTTTCTGACAAATTATTTTGTCACAAAGCGCATTTCTATGTAGGTAGTGGGTGCAATGACAAGGAGCGGCGATTGCGCCGCTCCCCATCATTGTACCCCTCAGATTCCACGTTCATAACTGACAGTAATAATAACAGTGTAAAATTAGAAAAAAAAACAATCAAATCATGCTTAGTTCATCCATTTGCTCGTGACGGGCCGACCGCCGCCATCTTGATTGAAGATCTGGCGAAAAATCTCACGCGACCCGTGATGACATCATCGCATCGGCTGGCATGGTGACATCATACGTCACTGTGCATGGAATTTCGTGCGAGATCAAGATGGCGGCGGCCGACTCGTTGCAATCAAACAGATGAGGTAAATATGATTTTTTATTTTTTTTAAACCATTTCAGGGAAAATTGATTCGCTACCACGAAGCACGGGGAAATTCGGCTTTGCAGTGAATCAAATTTTCCCTGAAATTTGGTTTGAAGTCCACTTGGTGGACTTCAATTCGCTCAACTCTATTGGCTTTAAAACACAACCAAGATTCTAGTCACTATCTAGCCCAAATAAGCACAGGTTGAAGTGAGAGCTACATTGCACTTGCAGCTCTCACTTCAGCCTGTGGGCTAGTGTTAACCCTTCATGTTATCTCGACTCCTTACACATCAATAAATAGAGCTGAACAAATCAATTCTAAACAAATAAGAGTTGTTTAGAATTTTCCAATAATTTGGCCTCTTTCACACGGGCGTCCTGGATTTGCTCCGGATGCGTCGCGTGTGCATTGTGGGAAAACTGCGTGAGTAGGCACGCAATTGCAGTCAGTTTTGACTGCGATTGCGTTCCGATGTTCAGTTTTTTCCGCGCGAGTGCAATGTGTTTTGCACGTGCGTGAGAAAAAACTGAATGTGGTACCCAGACCCGAACCCGGACTTCTTTACCGAAGTTCGGTTTTGGGTTACGTGTTCTGTAGATTTTATTTTCCCTTATAACATGGTTATAAGGGAAAATAATAGCATTCTTAATACAGAACGCTTACTAAAATGTGGCTTATGGGGTTAAAAAATATATTTTTTTAAATTAACTCACCTCATCCTCTTGTTCGCGCAGCCGACATCATCGTCTTTCTTCTTCTTTCAGGACCTGCAAAACGACCTTTGATGACGTAATCGCGCTCACCACGTGGTGATGTCAGCGCAGGTCCTGCTGAATGAAGATAGAAGATCCTTTTACCACGTGGTAAGCGCGATTACGTCATCAAAGGTCCTTTTGCAGGTCCTGAAAGAAGAAGAAAGAAGACTATGCCGGCTGCGCGATCAAGTGGATGAGGTGAGTTCATTTTTATTTATTTTTTTAACCCCTCAAACCACATTTTAGTAAGCAATCTGTATTAAGAATGCTATTATTTTCCCTTATAACCATGTTATAAGGGAAAATACAGTGATTAGACTTTAATGGGGTTGCTCATCCCTATCATCTCCTAGCAACCATGCGTGAAAATCGCACCGCATCCGCACTTGCTTGCGATTTTCACGCAGACCCATTCATTTCTATGGGGCCTGCGTTGCGTGAAAAAACACAGAATATAGAACATGCTGCGATTTTAACGCAACGCACAAGTGATGCGTGAAAATCACCGCTCATCTGCACAGCCCCATTGAAGTGAATGGGTCCAGATTCAGTGCGGGTGCAATGCGTTCACCTCACGTATTGCACCCGGGCAGAAAACTCGCCCGTGTGAAAGGGGCCTTTGGCTTCCATTTGGGTGAATAGCGCAAAATACAGAGAGCACAGCAGGGCAGGGAATATAAAGACAGAGAATCACATTAGCCCAGGCAAGGCTTGCACATAATGCCTTGTACTGAGCCTTACAACCAATCAGGAGGGAGGATATAAACATTTGTCCTATGCACTATGTACTGTCCCTAATGGAGACGCCATTATCAGCTTGTCCACTGATGGGACAGGACATCTCTATAACAGACACACCAATTAGACACAAAAAATTGTGAATTTAGGGTCTTACAGGGACAGGGTTAGGAATTGAGAAGATATTTTTAATTAGATCAATTGAATTAATTGATAAAAACACAGGTTTTAGCATTAGGGACAGGATAGAGCTGTTTACATGTATACAGACTCTGCTGTACTGTGCAGTTTCTAAACAGACAGTATACTTTTATGTGCAGGAGCTAGCTCACAGCCCAATGAATATATAAATATATATATATATATATATATATATATATATATATATACAGTACAGACCAAAAGTTTGGACACACCTTCTCATTCAAAGAGTTTTTTGTAGATTCACACTGAATCACAGATTCACACTGAAGGCATCAAAACTATAAATTAACACATGTGGAATTATATACATAACAAACAAGTGCATTATAGCTTCACTGGACACTGTGCAATTGTACCTTTTACCCCAAAAAACTGTTGCAAAGTTTGTACAATTTATACGTGTACAATAAATGTATTTTCCAGCATCCCCAGCAGCATATATTTTTGTTGAAGATTTTGTCTAATTGTGTACTTTTTTACTACTCCCCCTACCCCTACACAGCTGTAAATCTCTTGTTCATCAGGTTCAATACTATACTGCTGCTGCAGCCACAAAAAGGGAGAATTTTAGGATGCTTGTTCAGAAATTGCCATTGCTTTTTCCAGGTCCATTACTTTTTCACTTTTCCATTCTCATAGCCATATGCGCTCATCTCCATAGTCATCTGCCTGTGCTGCGGCGGGGCAGGGGAGGGAGAGGCGTGTCCCTTCCCCTTCCTCTGATAGGCTGTCGGCACTAGGCCGGCAGCCTATCAGACGCCGGCGCGATGACGTCATCGCGCCGCCTGAGCCATACAGCGCAGGACACAGGCCGGAAGAGGCCTGCATTGCATCGCTGACATGGAGGTAAGTATAAGTGTTTTTGTTTTCCAATAGTTTTACAGGCACATTATGGGGGGCTCTCCTTACTGGCACATGATGGGGGGCTCTCCTTACTGGCACATGATGGGGGGCTCTCCTTACTGGCACATGATGGGGGGCTCTCCTTACTGGCACATGATGGGGGGCTCTCCTTACTGGCACATGATGGGGGGCTCTCCTTACTGGCACATGATGGGGGGCTCTCCTTACTGGCACATGATGGGGGGCTCTCCTTACTGGCACATGATGGGGGGCTCTCCTTATTGGCACATGATGGGGGGCTCCTTACTGGCACATGATGGGGGGCTCTCCTTACTGGCACATGATGGGGGGCTCTCCCTACTGGCACATGATGGGGGGCTCTCCCTACTGGCACATGATGGGGGGCTCTCCCTACTGGCACATGATGGGGGGCTCTCCCTACTGGCACATGATGGGGGGCTCTCCCTACTGGCACATGATGGGGGGGTTTCCCTACTGGCACATGATGGGGGGGTCTCCCTACTGGCACATGATGGGGGGGGTCTCCCTACTGGCACATGATGGGGGGGTTTCCCTACTGGCACATGATGGGGGGGTTTCCCTACTGGCACATGATGGGGGGGTTTCCCTACTGGCACATGATGGGGGGGTCTCCCTACTGGCACATGATGGGGGGGGGGTCTCCCTACTGGCACATGATGGGGGGGTCTCCCTACTGGCACATGATGGGGGGGTTTCCCTACTGGCACATGATGGGGGGCTCTCCCTACTGGCACATGATGGGGGGCTCTCCCTACTGGCACATGATGGGGGGCTCTCCCTACTGGCACATGATGGGGGCTCTCCCTACTGGCACATGATGGGGGTCTCACTACTGGCACATGATGGGGGTCTCACTACTGGCACATGATGGGGGTCTCACTACTGGCACATGATGGGGGTCTCACTACTGGCACATGATGGGGGTCTCACTACTGGCACATGATGCGGGTCTCACTACTGGCACATGATGCGGGTCTCACTACTGGCACATGATGCGGGTCTCACTACTGGCACATGATGGGGGGATCACTACTGGCACATTATTGGTGGGCACTATAGGGGCATCTACTGAGGCCACAAAGAAGGGGTATTTTATATGTGGGGCTCTGTACAGGAGTATTTTATACTGGGACAACTTATGGTGGGTACTATAGGGAAGGGGGGAGAGGAGTACTATGGAGTCATCTACGGGGGGCACTAAGAAGGGGTATTTTATACTTGCAAATTAGGGGGGACACTGAGGGCATTTACTGGGGCACAATATATGGGGCATTTTATACTGGTACATTATGGGGGGCACTAGGAGGAAGGGGGCATTTACTGGGGGCACTATATAGGGGTATTTTATACTGGCACATTATGGGGACATTAGCTCAACTGGAGGCATTACAAGGGGGTATTTTTTGCACTGTCACATTATAAGGCCTCATGCACACGTCCGTTGTGCCGTTTTTCGTGATTTTCTGCGGACCCATTGACTTTCATCCGCGTCCGTGATCCGTGGTTCCAGTCCGTCAAAAAAATATAACCTGTCCTATTATTTTCGTTGAAAAAATTTTGCGGACCCATTCAAGTCAATAGGACCACTAAAAAACACGGAGGCACACAATATTGTCGTCCGCGTCCGTTTTTTTTCCTATCATTTTCATGGCAAACCTGTCTTAGATTTTTTTTTTTACTTTTCTTTATGTCTGGTGATCCTTCAAAAATAAAGGAAGACACACGGAAACAAATCACGGAACAATGGAACCCCATTTTGCGGAACGGAACACAACAACGGTCGTGTGCATGAGGCCTAAGGAGAATTATTTCTACTGGGGGGCATTATGGTGGGCTTTATTACTCCCCCCATGGTATGAGCCCCTAGTAGCAGCACCAGCCTCTCCCTGCTCTGCTATTCCTCTGCCCTTTCTCCAAATCCTTATTATGAAATCTTTCTTATTAGGATAAAACACAACATCAGCTCCGCCGAGCACCCGGCCAAAGTGTTGAAGTGGTGTCCGAGATCCCCAAGGGCCAAGCCAAGTAATTGTAAGTTTTCATGTGAAATATGTTTGTTATACACATATAGCATACACTGTGCCACACAATATACAGTATACCTCTACACTGTGCCACACAATATACAGTATACCTCTACACTGTGCCACACAATATACAGTATACCTCTACACTGTGGAGTCTGTTATATAAGCACCCTTGTTCTGTGGCGGTGGACAGAAAATAATCTGGAAGTGCCCCTCCGAGACCAGGCTCTGGATCCGCCACTGGACCGCTCACAGGAGTGTACATTTCTTCTAAACTGTAATCCGTATCCTCTGAACTGCAGAAATCAGCACTCGCTCGGTAACAACTAACAGGCAGTGCCTGTAGGCTGTAGCCTGGCCCTGTTACCGAAGCTAGCCGAGTGGTGTAAGGTTAAGGTACTAGTAGAGATGAGAGGCCGCTTAATCCTGATTTAAAGTTAAAGTTACTGCAGGATATAGATTATAGTTTAGAAATGTCAAATGTACACTCCTGTGAGAGACAGGGAGGGGGATCTGTGGATGACACTGTTATAGGGAGGGGGATCTGTGGATGACACTGTTATAGGGAGGGGGATCTGTGGATGACACTGTTATAGGGAGGGGGATCTGTGGATGACACTGTTATAGGGAGGGGGATCTGTGGATGACACTGTCATGGGGTGGATCTGTGGATGACACATATAGCATAAGATGCTATATACGGTATGTGTCATCCACAGATCCCCCCCATAGCAGTGTCATCCACAGATCCCCCTCCCTATAAAAGTGTCATCCACGAGCAACTAGTACATGTTGAAATCTGAGTGATTGTTTTTATTTTTTAAAACCACAGACAGCAGGATTTAGGTTTTAGGTATTGGGTTAAGTATCGCAGCATTTCTAAGCGTACTTGTGTAAATGTATCGTTGTTATTGCTGCCCCCCCCCCCCCCCTTCCCTACTTTGGTCCTGGCCCCCAGTGTGCCCCCCCAAAATTTGAAAGCTAGAGCCGCCACTGGACATATGTGTCCAAATGTGGACAAATATGTGTCCCAGCTCTATCATTCTACAGTGTTTACCCTCAATCTGTCCATGTCCTGAAAATTACCTGTGGCCAAAATGCTTTTACAAAGCTCAGATAAATTGCATTTTAACCACAATATTAAAGGCTGTTCACTAGTGACCCATATGTCTTGGCTACAGACAAGCAAAGTTTTCATAAATTTGATTCAGCTGCTTGGCTGAATGTGACTACTTTCTTTGTAAGTAGTGATTGCGCTGCTCCCCTTATTTCATCCATTTGCTCACAAGGGGCCAGCTGCTATCATCTTGATTGAAGATCTAGCACAAAATTTCACACGGCCCGGGATGATATCATGGTGACGTCATACATCACTGTGCACAGGATTTCGTGCCAGATCTTCAATCCAGATGGCGGCGGACAGACTGTCACGAGCAAATGGATGAGGTAAATATGTTTTTTTTTGTTTTTTACACTATTTCAGGGAAAATTGATTCGCTACCATGAACCAGGAGGAAATTCGGGGCTTTTTGGCAAATCAAATTTTCCCTGAAATTCAGATCAAACTCCGTTTTGTGGACTTCGGTTCGCTCAACAATAGTCTGATTATGCAATTGTGTGCAATTTTGTTGTTCCTGAAGGATGCTGGGTTATTAAATGCTATGAATTATTGGACAGCCATGAAAACTTATTTTAAACTGATCTGCGCTAGCAGAGGACTTTCAGGAAGCTCAGATCTAAAGAATAAAGGGATTGTCCAAGTGTTCAATACTGATGACTTATCCTCATCGATCAGCTGTGTGAGGAGACCGCGGCACTCCGTGAGAGCCGCAGCCTCTTCCTAGGCCAGGGATGTCACGTTCATTGACTACGTGGCCTGTGTGCAGCTCAATGCAATTCAAGTGAATGGGGCTGAGCTGCAATACTAACCACAGCCAATATACAATGTACAGCGCTGTGGTTGATGAGCTGCGAGGAGGCAGTGGTGCTCACTGGAGCTGATCGTAGGGGTCAGGGCAGGACTAGGACAAAAAATAGGCACGGGCATTTTTGACTGAGCAGCCCAATCACATGACCCCCAACAGGCCCCACCCCCTTGCAGTCTAAGGGCGGAGCCAAAACCGGAAGCACAATTGAGAGGCAGGGCCAGCCACCAGTAAGATAGGAAGGCTTCAGCCAACACACAAGCTTCTTTGGGGGTCCCCAGGTGACATTAGGGGTCTTAGTACGATCCAGCCACCTAATTCGGCAGAAGATGCAAGTAATCGACTGGACACAAAGCACAGCATGCAGCGGTTTATGTCCCGCTGATTCTCTGCATTTTTCCTAGATTGTGGCCGGATCTCTGCCGTACCCCATTATAGTTAACCCCTTAAGGACACATGACGTATGGGTACGGCATGTTTCCCGAGTCCTTAAGGACACATGACGTACCGGTACGTCATGTGTTGTTCCGATCACTGCCGCCCGGCCGGCTGTGATCGGAACAAGGTGCCTGCTCAAATCATTGAGCAGGCACCTCGGCTAAATGCGCGGGGGGGGTCCCGTGACCCCCCCCATGTCCGCGATCGCAACAAACCGCAGGTCAATTCAGACCTGCGGTTTGTTGCGCTTTCTGCTGTTTCTGATCGCTGCGGTCCCTGACCGCGGCGATCAGAAACTTTAGTGTGCCGAAAATATATTTTTATCACCCCCCCCTGCACCTCTGAATGATTTTAGCCCGGTGGGAGGTGCAGGGGGGGTGTTGCGGGCGGTGGGGGCGGTGCGGGAGGCGGGCGGTGCGGCAGGAGGGATCGCGATCCCCCGCCCGCACATTGCTGGCACCCTGGTATAAACGGCTGACATCGGTGATGCGATGTCAGCCGTTTAACCCTTTCCATACAGCGGTCCGTACGGACCGCTGTATGGAAAAAGTTAACAGTAAGAGGGAGCTCCCTCCCTCTCCGATCGGGGGGCTGCTGTGCCTTTGCAGCCCCCCGATGGAGAGGGAGAGAGCTCCCAGACAGCCCCCCGCCAGATCCCATCCTTACCCTTCCCCGTCTGCGCAGTTCTGAGCAGACGGGGAAGGTTCCCATGGCAACAGGACGCCTTTCAGGCGTCCTGCTGTCCATGGTGCTGAACAGATCTGTGCTGAAAGCATAGATCTGTTCAGTGTAAGTAAAATACAGTACAGAACAATATATATTGTACTGTACTGTATTATACAGACATCAGACCCACTGGATCTTCAAGAACCAAGTGGATCTGGGTAAAAAAAAAAGTGAAAAAAAGTGAAAAAAAAGTAAAAATAAAAAAACACATTTATCACTGATTAAAAATTAAAAAAATAACATTCCCTACACATGTTTGGTATCGCCGCGTCCGTAACGACCTGATCTATAAAACGGTCATGTTACTTTACCCGAACGGTGAACGCCATAAAAATAAAAAATAAAAAACTATGATGAAATTGAAATTTTGCTCACCTTACTTCCCAAAAAAAGGTAATAAAAGTGATCAAAAAAGTCGCATGTACGCCAAAATTGTAGCAATCAAACCGTCATCTCATCCCGCAAAAAATGAGACCCTACTTAAGATAATCACCCAAAAACTGAAAAAACTATGGCTCTTAGACTATGGAGACACTAAAACATAATTTTTTTTGTTTCAAAAATGAAATCATTGTGTAAAACTTACATAAATAAAAAAAAAGTATACATATTAGGTATTGCCGCGTCCGTATCGACCGACTCTATAAAAATATCACATGACCTAACCCCTCAGGTGACCACCGTAAAAAAATTAAAAAAAAAACTGTGTAAAAAAAGCAATTTTTTGTCATCTTACATCACAAAAAGTGTAATAGCAAGCGATCAAAAAGTCATATGCACCCCAAAATAGTGCCAATCAAACCGTCATCTCCTCCCGCAAAAAATGAGACCCTACTTAAGATAATCGCCCAAAAACTGAAAAAACTATGACTCTTAGACTATGGAGACACTAAAACTTTTTTTTGTTTTAAAAATGAAATCATTGGGTAAAACTTACATAAATTAAAAAAATGTAATACATATTAGGTATCGTCGCGTCCGTGACAACCTGCTCTATGAAATTACCACATGATCTAACCTGTCAGATGAATGTTGTAAATAACAAAAAAAAAAAAACGGTGCCAAAAAAGCTAATTCTTGTTACCTTGCCGCACAAAAAGTGTAATATAGAGCAACCAAAAATCATATGTACCCTAAACTAGTACCAACAATACTGCCACCCTATCCCGTAGTTTCTAAAATGGGGTCACTTTTCAGGAGTTTCTACTCTAGGGGTGCATCAGGGGGGCTTCAAATGGGACATGGTGTCAAAAAAACAGTCCAGCAAAACCTGCCTTCCAAAAACCGTATGGCATTCCTTTCCTTCTGCGCCCTGCCGTGTGCCCGTACAGCGGTTTACGACCACATATGGGGTGTTTCTGTAAACTACAGAATCAGGGCCATAAATAATGAGTTTTGTTTGGCTGTTAACCCTTGCTTTGTAACTGGAAAAAAAATATTAAAATGGAAAATCTGCCAAAAATGTGAAATTTTGAAATTGTGTCTCTATTTTCCATTAAATCTTGTGCAACACCTAAAGGGTTAACAAAGTTTGTAAAATCAGTTTTGAATACCTTGAGGGGTGTAGTTTCTTAGATGGGGTCACTTTTATGGAGTTTCTACTCTAGGGGTGCATCAGGGGGGCTTCAAATGGGACATGGTGTCAAAAAAACAGTCGGCGCACCTTTCACTCTACGCCCCGCTGTGTGGCCGTACAGTAGTTTACAGCCACATATGGGGTGTTTCTGTGAACAGCAGAGTCAGGGCAATAAAGATACAGTTTTGTTTGGCTGTTAACCCTTGCTTTGTTAGTGGAAAAAATGGGTTAAAATTGAAAATTAGGCAAAAAAATGAAATTCTCAAATTTCATCTCCATTTGCCAATAACTCTTGTGCAACACCTAAAGTGTTAACGACGTATGTAAAATCAGTTTTGAATACCTTGAGGGGTGTAGTTTCTTAGATGGGGTCACTTTTAGGGAGTTTCTCCTCTAGGGGTGCATCAGGGGGCTTCAAATGGGACATGGTGTAAATAAACCAGTCCATAAAAATCAGCCTTCCAAAAACCAAACGGCGCACCTTTCACTCTACGCCCCGCTGTGAGGCCGTACAGTAGTTTACGGCCACATATTGGGTGTTTCTGTAAACAGCAGAGTCAGGGCAATAAAGATACAGTCTTGTTTGGCTGTTAACCCTTGCTTTGTTAGTGGAAAAAATGGGTTAAAATGAAAAATTAGACAAAAAAATCAAATTCTCAAATTTCCTCCCCATTTGCCAATAACTCTTGTGCAACACCTAAAGGGTTAACAATGTATGCAAAATCAGTTTTGAATACCTTGAGGGGTGTAGTTTCTTAGATGGGGTCATTTTTGGGTGGTTTCTATTATGTAAGCCTCGCAAAGTGACTTCAAACCTGAACTGGTCCCTAAAAATTGAGTTTTTGTAAATTTCGGAAAAATTTCAAGATTTGCTTCTAAACTTCTAAGCCTTATAACATCCCCAAAAAATAAAATATCATTCCCAAAACAATTCAAGCATGAAGTAGACATATGGGGAATGTAAAGTCATCACAATTTTTTGGGGTATTACTATGTATTACAGAAGTAGAGAAACTGAAACTTTGAAATTTGCAAATTTTTCCAAATTTTTGGTAAATTAGGTATTTTTTTGTGCAAAAAAAATAATTTTTTTGACTTCATTTTACCAGTGTCATGAAGTACAATATGTGACGAAAAAACAATCTCAGAATGGCCTGGATAAGTCAAAGCGTTTTAAAGTTATTAGCACTTAAAGTGACACTGGTCAGATTTCCAAAAAATGGCCTGGTCCTTAAGGTGAAAATGAGCCCGGTCCTTAAGGGGTTAATGGGGCTGGCGGGCATTTTGTCTGCATCCAGCAGTGCCGGATCCAGTGAATTCTCAGCTGGAACAGCCTGCCAGGATCACTAACGCAGATGTGAAAGTAGCCTAATACAGCGCCCCATACCTCTTATATCCAGTGACGACTCCTCTGATGTAGATATCACCACCGTGATAATTTCTTTCAGCAATCTCACGTCTCTGCAGAGTTTGACAGACATCTTAGTTTCCTACTTTTCCATCATCCTTCAATTAACATCCCATCATGCACCCCCAATACTGAGAAGCTGTGCATCCCAAAACTGTACTGCAAAAAGAACTGTGCTAAGCTGATGCTGTGCCAGGGTGCCCCCAAAGTAATGGTGCTCCCAAAGTCCCAACAATAGTAATTATTTCTTTGCCAGAGTGCATTTAGTAGTAATAGTGCTCCTACAGTGCCCCCAACAGTAATTGTGTCCCACAAGTAATAATGCCCCCATAGTCCCCCAGTTGTAATAAAGCCCACCATAATGCCCCGATAGTAATAATTCTCTTTATAATGTGTGACAGTAGAACCCCCCCCCCCCTTATAATGTGCATCAGTACAAAAAATGCCCCGTTGTGTGGCAGTAAAAAAAGAAATACCTTGTCTTAGTGCCCCCAGTAGAGCCAATGTCCCCAGAGTGCCCTCATGTGTTCCAATGACCCATACTGTGTGCCACTACAAAAAACACTTAGTGCCACCAGTTGAGCTTAGGTGCCCATAGTGACCTTATAATTTGTGCCAGTATAAAATACTCCTATATAGTCCCCCCAGAAGATGCCGCCATAGTGCTCCTTCCCCGTCTCCATAGTGCCCTCCATAATGTGAAACTATAAAATGCCCCTATAGACTGCCCCACATAGATACCCCCATAATGCTCCCATCCTCTCTTCCCCGTAGTGGCATCAAAATGGGTGCCAGTATTAAATGCCCCTTTATAATGCCCTCATAGTGCTCTAGTCCCCCACTTCTCCATAGTGCCCACCTATAATGTGCCAGTATATAGGGCCCCCATAGTGCTTCCCCTCTTCTCCATAGTGCCCCTGTTTTGTGCCAGTATATAGGCCCCCCATATTGTGCCAGTATATAGGGCCCCATAGTGCTTCCCCTCTTCTGCATAGTGTCCCCCCATATTGTGCCAGTATAAATGCCCCATAGTGCCCCCCCATATTGTGCCAGTATATAGGGCCCCATAGTGCTTCCCCTCTTCTCCATAGTGCCCCCCCTCATGTTGTGCCAGTATATAGGGCCCCATAGTGCTTCCCCTCTTCTCCATAGTGCCCCCCCCCATGGTGTGCCAGAATATAGCCCCCCCATATTGTGCCAGTATATATGGCCCCATAGTGCCTCCCCTCTTCTCCATAGTGCCAACCCCCCCTATATTGTGCCAGTATATAGGGCCCCCACCCCCCTTCTTGCCACGGTATAGTACAAAATAAAAACAATAAACTCATATACTTACCTCCATGCTGCTGTCAGCGATGCGATGCAGGCCTCTTCCGGCCTGTGTCCCGCGCTGTACGGCTCTGGCGGCGCGCGCGATGACATCATCGCTCCGCCTGCACCGGCCTCTGATAGGCTACAGGCCTAGTGCCTGTAGCCTATCAGAGGAATGGGCAAGGGAGACGCCTCTCCCCTGCTCCATTCATCTGTATCGCTGTCCTGAGGACTGCGATACAGATGAATATGGAGATGAGCGCTTCCACAACGGAAGCGCTCATCTCCACTCCTGCCCGGCTGCTGCCACATTAATAATAAAAAAAAAAAAAATTTAAAAAAAAAAAAACTCAGCCGGCGGCCCGGCTGATTGTTTTCGGCCCGGCCCACCGGGCAAATGCCCGGTCTGCCCTATGGCCAGTCCGGCCCTGGTAGGGGTGCTGGACCCCCAATTTGTCTCTGGGAAGTCTTCTGCTGGTGCTTCTGTATATATTGTAACATACCGTTACAATATAGCAATACAATATAGCTTAAAACAACTGCTGGATTTTTTTAAAGTGTGTATGGTCAGATGCTAAATTTAAAGGGAGCAGGTCATATTAAATATGCAGTCCAATCTGTGGTCAGCATGTCAGAGCAGGAGGACATGTGCAGAATGATATGTAGTTTTATGGGGAAAATATTTCAGTATAAGTTGTAATTTTTAATTTTTTAATTTTTTTCCTTTTCCTGCTTATTCTGATCTTAGGAGTCCCGTGGGAGGTCCTTCACAGAGATTGACAGCTATATGTGTGTATACACACACACACAAGGACAGGCTGTCACTCACTGTCAGGGGAGAGTCAGCACACCTCCATACCCATAAGTCAGTTGGTCCCATTGAAATGATCAGCCTTGAATGACTTTGCCCTTATGTTTATGGACATCTTAACCACCCCCAGCCCCCACTGAGCAGCCTGAAAATGGGTTCTGTTGGCTGAGGAGCTGCAGGAAGGGGGAAGGTGCTTCTGAGGGCTCTTCTCCAGGCTAAAATGCAGCTACAACCTTGGCTTTTAGAGATGAGTGAAGTATTTAAAAATTTGATTCGGCTGCTTCTCCAAATTTTACAAAAAACGTTCCCTTTCTGACAAATTATTTTGTCACAAAGCGCATTTCTTTGCAAGTAGAGGGTGCAATGACAAGGAGCGGCGATTGCGCCGCTCCCCGTCATTGTACCCCTCAGATTCCACGTTCATAGCTGACAGTAATAACAGAGTGTAAAATTTGAAAAAAATTATAAAAATCGATCAAATCATACTTAGTTCATCCATTTGCTCGTGACGGGCCGACCGCCGCCATCTTTATTGAAGATCTGGCGCAAAATCTCACGCGACCCATGATGACATCATCACATTGGCTGGCATGGTGACATCATACGTCACTGTGCATGGAATTTCGTGCGAGATCAAGATGGCGGCGCCGACCCGTTGTGATCAAACGGATGAGGTAAATATGATTTTTTTTTTTTTTTAAACCATTTCAGGGAAAATTGATTCGCTACCACGAAGCACGGGGAAATTCGGCTTTGCAGTGAATCAAATTTTCCATGAAATTTGGTTTGAAGTCCACTTGATGGACTTCAATTCGCTCAACACTATTGGCTTTAAAGCACAACCAAGATTCTAGTCACTATCTAGCCAAATATCTATAACCAAATAAGCACAGGTTGAAGTGAGAGCTACATTGCACTTGCAGCTCTCACTTCAGCCTGTGGCTGGTGTTAACCCTTAATGTTAAATTGACTCCTTACATATCAATAAATAGAGCTGAACAATTCAATTCTAAACAAATAAGATTTGTTTAGAATTTTCCAATAATTTGGCCTCTTTCACACGGGCGTCCCGGATTTGCTCCGGATGCGTCGCGTGTGCATTGCAGGAAAACTGCGTGAGTAGGCAAGCAATTGCAGTCAGTTTTGACTGCGATTGTGTTCTGATGTTCAGTTTTTTCCGCGCGAGTGCAATGAGTTTTGCACGTGCGTGAGAAAAAACTGAATGTGGTACCCAGACCTGAACCCGGACTTCTTTACTGAAGTTCGGTTTTGGGTTACGTGTTCTGTAGATTTTATTATTTTCCCTTATAACATGGTTATAAGGGAAAATAATAGCATTCTTAATACAGAACGCTTACTAAAATGTGGCTTAAGGGGTTAAAAAATAAAAAAAAATATTACTCACCTCATCCTCTTGTTCGCGCAGCCGACATCATCTTCTTTCAGGAGCTGCAAAACGACCTTTGATGACGTAATCGCGCTCACCACGTGGTATACGTGGTGATGTCAGCGCAGGTCCTGCTGAATGAAGATAGAAGATCCTTCTTTCCTCATTCAGCAGGACCTGCGCTGACGTCACCACGTGGTAAGCGCGATTACGTCATTAAAGGTCCTTTTGCAGGTCCTGAAAGAAGAAGAAGAAAGAAGACTATGCCGGCTGCGCGAACAAGTGGATGAGGGGAGTTCATTTTTTGTATTTTTTTTTAACCCCTCAAACCACATTTTACTAAGCATTCTGTATTAAGAATGCTATTATTTTCACTTATAACCATGTTATAAGGGAAAATAATACAGTGATTAGACTTTAATGGGGTTGCTCATCCCTATCATCTCCTAGCAACCATGCATGAAAATCGCACCGCATCCGCACTTGCTTGCGGATGCTTGCGATTTTCACGCAGACCCATTTATTTCTATGGGGCCTGCATGTCACGACGGGGAGTGGGGAAAACCCCCCACCGTTCAAAGGCAGAGACTGCAATGCCAGATAGGAAGGAACAGGGAGCAGGTCACCACCTAGCACAACCCTGAACTCACCTTAGACTCCTACCGCATGAGCCGCCTCAGAAGGTAAGGGGGCTCATGCTCACCAACCTTTGACCCTACTATCCCTACAAAGCCCTAGGCCTAATAACAGGGCAGAGACCACCCATTCATCCAACACCACGGATGAATGGTGTCTCAAACGGCCCAGTGGCAAGCAGGATAGAAGGCCATGGGCTAAACAGTACGGCAGGTAAATTACACAGTAACATAACTATGCAATCCTCACTTACCTGCCGTAGCCATGATGGAAGGTGGCTCCAAGCTGGAAAAGCCCAAAGGAGAGTCTTCGCTTAAACCCCTCCGGGGAAGCCCGCCCCTTCCGGAGCCTCAGGCTACTTTCACACTAGCGTTCAGGGCTCCGCTTGTGAGCTCCGTTTGAAGGGGCTCACAAGCGGCCCCGAACGCATCCGTACTGCCCTAATGCATTCTCAGTGGACGCGGATCCGCTGAGAATGTATCAGTCTGGCAGCGTTCAGCGAGCGGACACCTGAACGCTGCTTGCAGCGTTCGGGTGTCCGCCTGGCCGTGCGGAGGCAATTGGATCCGTCCAGACTTACAATGTAAGTCAATGGGGACGGATCCGTTTGAAGATGACACCATATGGCTCAATCTTCAAACGGATCCGTCCCCCATTGAATTTCAATGTAAAGTCTGGACGGATCCGTTCAGGCTACTTTCAGACTTAGAATTTTTTTTAAACTATAATGCAGACGGATCCGTTCTGAACGGATACAAACGTCTGCATTATAGGAGCGGATCCGTCTGAGCAGACATCAGACGGACCTGCTCTGAACGCTAGTGTGAAAGTAGCCTCATACAACAATCAAACCTCCAAGCGAAACCCGCACCATAACTACATACACCAGGTGGGGGGAGGAATGACAGAAACACACCGGAGGGGACAACAGACAAAGCAAGAAATACAAAATAATAAATAAGGGTGACTCACACAGACATAATCACAAACAGCCCAGGAGCAGAGCTCCACACCAAGCTGACAACCAAAATCAAACTGACCTTTAGGCTCCACCACACCAACATATAAGGCCTGAGGTCCCACCCACCACAACACCTACCAGACACACCTTAACCCCGTGCATACCAAAATGGGGAAACACCACATCCAAGGAAAAGTGCCTCACATGCAAACCACATTGCCAAAGGCAACCGCATGTGAAGATACAGAGTCACGACCTAACCACGGGTCGTGACACTGCGTTGCATGAAAAAAGCAGAATATTGAACATGCTGCGATTTTCACGCAACGCACAAGTGATGCGTGAAAATCACCGCTCATCTGCACAGCCCCATTGAAGTGAATGGGTCCAGATTCAGTGCGGGTGCAATGCGTTCACCTCACGTATTGCACCCGGGCGGAAAACTCGCCCGTTTGAAAGGGGCCTTTGGCTTCCATTTGGGTGAATAACGCAAAATACAGAGAGCACAGCAGGGCAGGGAATATAAAGACAGAGAATCACATTAGCCCAGGCAAGGCTTGCACATAATGCCTTGTACTGAGCCTTACAACCAATCAGGAGGGAGGATATAAACATTTGTCCTAGGCACTATGTACTGTCCCTAATGGAGACGCCATTATCAGCTTGTCCACTGATGGGACAGGACATCTCTATAACAGACACACCAATTAGACACAAAAAATTGTTAATTTAGGGTCTTACAGGGACAGGGTTAGGAATTGAGAAGATATTTTTAATTAGATCAATTGAATTAATTGATAAAAACACAGGTTTTAGCATTAGGGACAGGATAGAGCTGTTTACATATATACAGACTCTGCTGTACTGTGCAGTTTCTAAATAGACAGTATACTTGTATGTGCAAGAGCTAGCTCACAGCCCAATGAATATATAAATATATATATATATATATATATATATATGCAACCCTATTGGCTGATGATGTTTTAAGCATTATAGCTTCACTGGACACTGTGCAATTGTACCTTTTACCCCAAAAAACTGTTGCAAAGTTTGTACAATTTATACGTGTAAAATAAATGTATTTTCCAGCATCCCCAGCAGCATATATTTTTGTTGAAGATTTTGTCTAATTGTGTATCTTTTACTACTACCCCTACACAGCTGTAAATCTCTTGTTCATCAGGTTCAATACTATACTGCTGCTGCAGCCACAAAAAGGGAGAATTTTAGGATGCTTGTTCAGAACTTGCCATTGCTTTTTCCAGGTCCATAACTTTTTTACTTTTCCATTCTCATAGCCATATGAGGGCTTATTTTTTGCGGGACAAGTTGCACTTTCTAAAGCCACCATTCAGTATTGCATATGATGTAGTGGGAAACTGGAAACAAATTCCAAATAGAGTGATATTGGAAAAAATACACAATTCTATAACAGTTTTATGGGTTCTGTTTTTATGGCGCTCCTTATGTAGTAGGACTGACCTCTTACTTTCATTCTCCAGGTCAGTCCGATTACAGCGATACCACATATGTATAGTTTTTCATGTGTTTTAAAACTGGGAAAAAATAAATAAAAACCTTAAAAAAATAAGCCGTTTCTTTTCATCCCCATATTCTGACCCGTAGTTATGTGTATGGAGCTGTGTGAGGGCTCATGTTTCGAGGGGGAACTTGTACTTTTGATACCATTTTAGGGTGTGTATGAGTTTTTGATCACTTTGTATTATTACATTTTTTGTGGGAGGTGAAGCGACCAAAAAATTGCAAATCTACCATTTGACTTTTTTCTCCATCTCATCGTGCTATATGGAATAAATATTTTTATATTTTAACAGTACTAGCATTTTCATATGCAGTAATGCCCATGATGTGTATTTTTTTATTGTTTATGTATTTTTATTTTGGGGAAAGGGGGAGTGATTTGAATTTTTATATGTTTTTATTTTTTTAAATATTTTTTAAAACCTTTTAAAAAAAATTTACATTTTTTTTAAAATATAATTCCCATAGGGAACTATAGCAAGCAATCATGAGATTGCTTCTGTCATAGGATTATACTATGTTCCTATGGGGCCCATTACAGACAGGGGGTCCATAGAAACTAATGTGCTGCAGGATCATATCATTCAGCAATACAGAGGCTGGCGCACACAGACTCCTAGGGGAAGCCGGTACACGCCGGAAGTGCGACTGGGCGCCATTTGTACAGTCCCGCCAACATATATGCTGCTAGGCGGGAAGGAGTTAAATTGAAGAAAAAATTAAAAAGTTATGACCACTGGAACATATAGGATGAAAATGTCGCTGGTCCTTAAGGCTAAAATGAGTGATATCACTTACGGGTTAAAATGCACTTCAGTGGGCCGGCTCAATTTACTTCAGCCATAATTAAAAATCTACAATGAAAAAGTGACAATTTCAGGAGGGTTTTTCAGTTTTAATGTGACTGTTGGGGGGTTAAAGGGATATTCCCATCTTGTTTATGTCATATCCACCTCTGGGACCCGCACCTATTTCAAAAACGGCGATCTCCACCCTCATCTCATGGCTGCTATGAATGGAAAGGTGGCAACGTGTGAGCAGCAACCTCCATTCACTTCTATGGGAGCTCCAAGAATAGACAAGAAAGCCTCCATAGATATTTTCAAAACTTTAGGTTTGCATTGCTTTTTGAAGGTCAGAATAGTGCAATATGCTGAGTTATTTTACGGCTGACCCATGATAAAGCTCTGTTCACACTAGGCCATTCAATCACTGAATAGCACCTCCTTCATGACCCCTAAGCTCAGAAAGAGCACATATTTATAAATTTATGAACAGATATACACCACTTTTGTAGTGTATATCTGCCGCAGATTCTGTTGCACGCCATGTCGCAGCACAATCTGCGACTTTATCCCCCTCACGCCAGGTCTAAAAACGGGGACGTGGCATGGGCGGGCCTGTCTCATTTTTCATTTTTTACGCCTGGTTTAGTTGTAGAAAATGGTCTAAATGTAAGACAGGTCAGAAAATGTCTTACATTTAGAACTGGCGGAGGATCCACCAAAGTTATGTAGAGGCCGGCGCCTCTTAATAACTTCACCGGATCCACCGCCAGCACAGGGGCTTTTTAGACGTCGGTCTTGATAAATGTGCCCCTACAAGTTTTACTTGAATCTTTTCCCATAAAACGATATATCCGTCTGCTGAGGTGCACAAATTGCGCTGCATTTTCATGGTGCTGGTTCCCTTTAAGTCAATGAGAGGTCCTCTAAAAACAGAGACTGTAACACCAGTATGAACAGAACCTTGCTTTACGTCAACACTTTAACATGCTGCCTGCAGATTACACTGTATATTCATGGAGACAGTAATTTACAACTATAGCAGAATAGATTTTTTGTAATTTCTGTCGGGATTTAAACTGATTCAATGTCCGCAAGATAGCAGATAAGTGTATGACCATTGGAACCCCCACCAGTCACAGGGATCCTGTAATCTCATTAATTAATGGAGTGGCATTTGAGCACCACTGCCCCATTCATCCTTCTGGGACTGCTAAAGAGAAGTCGAGTACAGTTCTCAGTCCCATAGAGATAAATAGAGCAGTAGGAACAAAAGCTGAAGCCAGGAGTATAACAAATTATCACCACAGAGCCCCACAGCAATATTTGAAATTAGTCCCCACTTAGGGCTCGTTGATGCCCGTTGCCGTATTGCGGACCGCATTTGCAGATCCGCAGTACACGGGCACCGTTCCCCATCACGGATGCGGACCAAATTAATTTCAATGGGTCCGCAAATAACTTGCTCTATCGTTTTGCGGAAACAAAGGATCGCGGACCAATTCAAGTGAATGGGTCTGCGATCCCCATGCGCCTGCCCCATGGACGGTGCCCGTGCATTGCGGACCACAATTTGCGGGCTTCACACGGTCACGTGAACGACCCCTTAAAGGGGTTTTCTGAGTTTTTAAACCCTTCAGGGCTCCATTTCCTATTGCATATGATGAAGTGGGAAGCTGGAAAAAAATTCAAGTACGGTGGAATTGGGAAAAAAATATGCAATTCTTCCACAGTTTTATGGGTTTTGTTTGTACGCCGTTCACTATGTGGTAAAACTGACCTGTTCCCTTCATTCTCTGGGTCAGTCCAATTACAACAATACCACATTTATATAGTTTTTCTTGAGTTTTAACACTGATAAAAACTTTTTGCAGGACAATCTGTAGTTTTATTGATGCCATTTTGGAGTGTGTTTGACTTTTTGATCACTTTTTATTCACCGTATGGGATAAATATTTTTTATTATACGGGTGTTTTTGGCAGCAGCAATGCCCATGATGTTTAATTTTTATTTTTTTATTCTAGGGGTGTCATTTGAATTTTTATATTTTTAAAAACGTTTTAAGTCACCCAAAAGGACTATAACATGTAATCATTAGGCCTCTTTCACATGGGCGTCGCGTGTGAGGGCCGGATAGGATGCGGGCGCGTCGCGGGAAAATGTGCGTTTTTTCGGCGTGAGTGCAAAGCGTTTTAATGCGTTTTGCACGCGCATGAGAAAAATCTGCATGTTTGGTACCCAGACCCGAACCCGGACTTCTTCACAGAAGTTCGGGTTTGGGTTAGGTGTTGTGTTTATAAAGGAAAATATTAGCATTCTTAATACAGAATGATTAGTAAAATGTCCATTGAGGGGTTAAAAATAATAAACAAATTTAACTCACCCCATCCACTTGGTCGTGTAGCGGATCTCCTCTTCTTTCTTCAGGACCTGGGTAAAGGACCTTTGATAACGTCACTGTGCTCATCATATGGTCCATCACCATGGTGATGGACCATGTGATGGATCATGTCATGGACCATGTGAGGAGCGCAGTGACGTCACCAAAGGTCCTTTTCCTCCAGGTCATCAAAGAAGAAGGCAGAAGATAAGCCGGGCTGTGCGAACAAGTGGATGAGGTGAGTTAAGTTATTATTATTATTATTTTTTCTATTTTACTTAGCATTCTGTATTAAGAATGTTATTATTTTCCCTTATAACCATGTTATAAGGAAAAATAATAATGATCGGATTCGGGTCCCCGTCCCGATCATCTCCTAGCAACCATGCGTGAAAATCGCACCGCATCCGCACTTGGTTGCGGATGCTTGCAATTTTCACGCAGCCCCATTCACTTCTATGGGGCCTGCGTTGCGTGAAAAACGCACAATAATAGAGCATGCTGCGATTTTCACGCAACGCACAAGTGATGCATGAAAATCACCGCTCATGTGCACAGCCCCATAGAAATTAATGGGTCCGGATTCAGTGCGGGTGCAATGCGTTCACCTCACGCATTGCACCCGCGCGGAAAACTCGCCCGTGTGAAAGAGGCCTTAGATTGCAACTTGTATTCTGCAGGATTCAGTATATTCCAATGCTGTACTGCTACCTGCAGGCCAGCATTTGAACATAGGATACTAGTAATCAGCCTGTGAGCCCTTAAACAAGCTCAGGCCTATTACTGATATGGGCTGCCTTCCTCGATCTTAGCCAGGGGAAGTTGGCCTGGGCCGGGAAGCAAGTGGCTCCTGGTTTTAGCCCTGAGGTGTTAAATGGCTGCAATCAGCATTACCGTAAATTACAGACATTAGCCTTGAGCCTTCTGTCGAAATCAGGACAAATTCAGCAGTTATTGCACCCGCTGCCATCGCGAACATGTACAGTAGAGGTCCGGAAGAGGTCAATATTATTGATCTATCCTGAGGATAGACCATCAATATCATATAGGCGAAGGACCAACACCTGGCATCCCCACCGTTCAGCTGTTTGAGGAGGCTGCGGTGCTCGGTGAGCGCTTCGGCCTCCTTGCAGCTTACCAAACACAGTGCCATCCATTGGATAGTGGCTATGCTTGGTATCTCAGCTCAGCACTATTTACTTGAATGGGGCTGAGCTGCACCTAGGCTATATGACTGATAAATGTCACTGGCCTAGGAAGAGGCCGCCTTGCTTACCGGAGTGCCGCAGTCTCTTCAAACAGTTGATCGGCAGGGATGCCAGGTGTTGGATCCAAGCCATTATGATATTGATGACCAAACCTGAAAATAGGCAATCAATATCAGAAGCTTAAAATGCTCCAATCTGCTATGTGTCTATTCGTGATGCACAGGGAGAATGCTCAGGAATCATGTGCACAATGAGGTCACAGTAGTGAGATTGTCCACACAGTGATGTCACACTAGTGATAAATGCACACAGTGATGTCATAGTACAGGGAAAATACTCTCAGCAAAGGAAGCATTCATATAGTGATGCCACAGTACTGGAATCATGCACACAGTGATGTAACAGTAATGTGATAATATACACAGTGATGTCGCAGTAGTGAGAAATACACACACTGATTAGAGTTGATCCCTGTAACTTGTTTCTGGGTCCGATTCTATCAGTTCAGCCCAAACAAATTTAACTTGCATCTCTGGAGCCCTAATTGCCCTGAAAAGTCTTGTATGTCACTCTGGGTTCTCCTGGGACTGTATCCAAGCCATTTCAAGCTCTTTAACACCAAAACAGCATTAGTAATGGAAGATTGATAGCAGCATATATAGCTATGGGTAACCGGATGGTAACCGGTGGTAACAAGAAGCCTGTTTAACCACTTCCATTTACCCTTCTTCCTGACCTGGCACATTCTCTGTTTTTTCAGTAAATGCGTCTTTGAAAGCCATAACTTTTTTTTTTCCGTTTAGTTACGTAAATAGTTTTTGCACCTTTTTTTCGGTCCTACATGGGGATTTATTTTTATGTCATTTTTATTTTGGTATTTTTTATTTTTTATAACCAGAAAAATATAAAAAAGGGGAAAAAATTTAAATTTCTTTTGTTAATAGCACAACGTTCAACTAAAATATTTTTTTATTATTTTCCTTTTCCATAATGGTCGTTTTGATATATGAGATGTATGGGTTACGGTTGCTGGGGGTGGGGCTGCGGTTTTATTTTATTTTGTCTTTGCATTTATTGCTGTAACTGGGGTTGACATATTAGTCCCAGTTACATGAGGCATAAAGCCTCCAGGGAGGTTGTACATCGCTGTATAACCTCACTGCACAGCTGATCTGGGTCTGCTAAGACCCAGCAGCATTCTCAGACTGCCGATCCACAGCAATCACATGACCGCTGGGACTGGAGCAGGAAGCAGCAGTGCTGCTTCCTGATCTCTATATACAGCGCTCTTCGAGTGCTGAGTATTGATTGATGGGGAAGGCAGGTAAAAAAAAAAAAAAACTTCCCTCCCTTCTCAATGGGATGCCCTGTTGTCACTGATAGAGGGCTCCCCCATCCAGCAGCCGTACAATTAGCGTGCAGCTGAGATCTCTGCACAAACATTTTAAAACTTCCACGCAGAGATGAAGATCCACACCCCGGAGGTTTATAGTCTGTGGGTGGTTGGGATCTGTTTAAAAACACATTGCGCTGTCAATTTTTTCTCTAATTAAAAAAGGGTCCAAAAATGATCCCTTTTGGGAAGGAGATGTCCGCTGGTGCTTATACACAGGTTAGGGTGGGTTCACATCAGCGTTATGGATTCCGATATGGCTTTCCGTTATAACATGGTTATAATGTAAAATAACGGAATCTATAAGACAGAAGTCAAAACGGCAGCCTTTAAGAGGCATTCCGTTTTGATCCGTCATAATACAAGTCTATGGGAATCATAATGGATCCATCTGGTTCCCATTATGCAAGACAGAAAACAAGTCGACAGGACTTTTTTTTCCGTTCTACATAA
The DNA here is from genome assembly GCF_905171765.1 of Bufo bufo. NCBI lineage: Eukaryota > Metazoa > Chordata > Amphibia > Anura > Bufonidae > Bufo > Bufo bufo. Next base: position 635,590,595 of record NC_053391.1, on the reverse strand, counting down.
CGGAAACGGATGGATCCATTATGATTCCCATAGACTTCTATTATGACGGATCAAAACGGAATGCCTCTTAAAGGCTGCCGTTTTGACTTCTGTCTTATAGATTCCGTTAACGGAAAGCCTTTTAAAGGCTGGACTGGACACCTGCATAATGGAAACCAGGACGGATCCGTTCTGCTGCCCATAGACTTGTATTATGACGGATCAAAACGGAATGCCTATTAAAGGTTTCCGTTTTGACTTCCGTCTTAGGCCTCTTTCACATGGGCGAGATTTCCACGTGGGTGCAATGCGTGAGGTGAAGGCATTGCACCCGCACTGAATCCGGACCCATTCATTTCTATGGGGCTGTGCACATGAGCGGTGATTTTCACGCATCACGTGCGTGAAAATCGCAGCATGCTCTATTTTGTGTGTTTTTCATGCAACGCAGGCTGCAAGCAAGTGCGGATGCGGTGCGATTTTCACGCATGGTTGCTAGGAGATGATTGGGATGGGGACCCGATCTTTATTATTTTCCCTTATAACATGGTTATAAGGGAAAATAATAGCATTCTTAATACAGAATGCTTAGTAAAATAGGGCTGGAGTGGTTAAAAAAAGAAATAAATAATTTAACTCACCTCATCCACTTGTTCGTGCAGCCCGTCTTCTCTTCTGTCTTCTTCTTTGCTGTCCAGGAGGAAAAGGACCCGTGGTGACGTCACCTCATCACATGGTCCATCACATGAACCATCACCATGGTGATGGATCATGTGACGGACCATGTGATGAGCACAGTGACGTCACCACAGGTCCTTTTCCTCAAAGAAGAAGAAAGAAGAGAAGCCAGGCTGCGCAAACAAGTGGATTAAGGTAAGTTAAATTATTATTATAATTCTTTTTAACCCCTCCAGCCCTATTGTACTAAGCATTCTGTATTAGGAATGCTATTATTTTCCCTTATAACCATGTTATAAGGAAAAATAATAACATCTACACAACACCTAACCCAAACCCGAACTTCTGACAAGCGCTCCGTACAGTATTAGAATGTATTGGCTCCTATGAGCCGAAGTTATTACTTCGCGAAGTCTCGCGAGACTTTGCATAATAACTTTATAAATCAATTTCCACTGTAAAAACCCATTTCCCGAACTCGGGTTCGGTTCCAAGTGGTACCTTGGAAGGGTACCTCAGAAGGGTAATAGTACCGCAAAAATGTAATTTTTGTGGGTCTGACTGGTGCTTGGGATCATTAGGCAAGGTTGCACCTAGAGAGGGTTTCCTAGTGCTCAGAAACAGCCCTTGGGAGAGGGAACCACTTTAGAGAGGGTAAATAATTTCTTTCTGTAGCAACCACTTATAAAGGTACCCCATATTGGTCAATCTCTACTTAGACGTTAAAAGTGTTTCTTGACAATAAGGTGATCAGAAATCGGCCCTGCTGGGACCCTCAATAATTAGCTGCAATCTGCAAGAAAACCTCTTACTAAGAGCTCAATTTCCCACAGGTGAAATTAAGGACTGTGCATTGCCCTTTAAAATCAATGGATTAACTTGTTGTAGACCAGAAGGCGCTGAGCAGATGTATATGTGCTTCAACAGAGTCTTGTGACCCAGTAGACAGTGGGTGCTTAGAAATTGGCTCCCACCCCAAGACATAAATAAGGAAATTCCAGCACTCCAAAGGTTAAGAATGCAAATTGTGATTCATTTCATGTGGCTACCCATGTGAAGATAAAAGAGAGATAGGAGGCAGCGCCTCATGTGTGGTGTAGTATAATAATTGGTACAAGGGGTAAGTAAAAACTCTTACCAGATGATGTTGTGAAGAGTCACAACACCTATATGAAGCTTGTGCTGATTTTCCCGATCAGCGTGCGGGGTGCCTGCTCTGCTGCCTAGGTTCCAGCCCCGTGCCTTGGAAGCATTAGTCGGGGAGAAGTTCGTTGCAGAAGAAGAAAGAAAATGAACCTTTTGGATGGCGCTGTCAGCAGGAGTCAGAAGCAGGTAAGTATTGATAACACAATACTTTTTATTTCCAGTCAACGTGTTTCAGCGGCGGAGAGCCCCCTTCATCAGGACATTATACAACCTGTTGTATATTGTCCTGATGAAGGGGGCTCTCCGCCCCTGAAACACGTTGACTGGAAATAAAAAGTATTGTGTTATCAATACTTACCTGCTTCTGACTCCTGCTGACAGCACCATCCAAAAGGTTCATTTTCTTTCTTCTTCTGCATGTGGCTACCCATGTGACGTTTCGATCCTGGTGGTCCTTCATCAAACTATTGCTTTGTAGAGAAGCAAAAGAATGAACCTGGCTCTCAACTCCTTGTGTTTTAACACACTTTCCCTAGCGCCAGTTTCATTCTTTTGTTTCTCTACGCGGCAATAGTATGATAAATGTCCTGTGGGATCGAAATTTCACGTGTGTAGCCACATGAAAAAAACAAAACACTATTTGCATTCTTATCCTTCAGATTGATACATAGTTTTGTCAGAAAGGATTCTGTAAAAAAAATTTTTTTTCAGTTGCAACCCTGCCGAAGCTTAGAAAGAGCAAAGATTTAAATCATTTAAATACAGATCCTTCTGAATCTTTTCCCACAAAACTATATATCAATCTGCTGAGCTCTTCCTGCTCTAAAACATGAGGTCTGCAGATTGCAAGTACAATTACATTGACAGGTTCCCTTTTTATAAGGTTTTACATCTAGTATTGAGCATTCAGCCTCCTAGTGGCTGCTGTAGGCAGACAAAATCTTATCATAAGGGGAAACACGGGACGACCTCTATGAAGATTTATTTTGAAATTAATCAGCATAAAATGTTGCACATTTTTACGTTATTTTTTAGTTATTAATGGTTATATTAGCCTAATGCATGGGAATAACAAAGCAGTGTATCCATCTGCTAGGAATCAGTAACATACCTGTAGTCTAATCAGCGTAGTTCATTTAAAATTATTGAAGTTCACATTCAAAGATTTACATTAATCAGTTTAAGACTGGGCCCTTTACTCCCCTCCTGACCAGGTGCATTTTCCGTATTTTCTTTTTAGCACATGCAGCTTTGAAAGTCATAACTTTTTTTCTGTTCGGTTATGTAAATAATTGTTGCACCTTTTATTTTTGTGAAACATGGGGCTTTATTTTTATGTCATTTTTATTTTTGTATTTTCTTGTTTTAACTTTAACTTTTTGTTTTTATTATGTCCCTTTTCCATAATGAAAATTTTGCTATATATGAGATGTATAGAGTATGGTCACTGGGGGCAGGGCTAGAAGCTGCAGTGTAGGGTGTGGTGGCATTTTTTTTAATTCATTTTCTATTTTTTATTTATTTATTTTTTTACACTGTGTGTCATACACGACCTTTGGGGGACTTTACTTTTTTTTAAAATATTTATTGCTGATTTCTCCTGTAACTAAGGCTGACATAGCCGTGCCAGAGTCAGGGGGAATGCAGGTCTCAGACAGATTGTGCGGGGTCTGTACAACCTCAGTGCAGTGCTGATTTGGGTCTGCTCAGACCCAGCAGCTCATGCAGACTCATAGCTTCTGACGATCACATGACCGCTGGGACCATAGGGGGAAGCAGCATTGCAGCTTCCTGATCTCTATATACAGCACTTGTTTAGGACTGTGTATACAGTGATGGGGAAGGTGAGGATGGTGAAAAACTATCCCTGCCTTTTCTACGGGGAACCCTGCTGGCACTGACAGCAGGCTCTCTACTCCCTCAGCTGCACACTTTATGTTTTAGACACAGATAAGTGCTGACCACCCGGACATATGTAGTCAACGGGTAAGTGGTTAAATACATCGCCCATCTGGAATACTCACTATGGTAATACAAGTGGGGGGATTGCGCACTTATGTGCTAACAATCTCTGTCCCAGAGGTCGGACACCCACCAATCTAATAATCTTCACTTATCTAGTGTACAGGTGAGAAATGTCATGGGCTGGAATGTCTCTGCAATGGTCAGATGCTGGTTATTCTAAATCTCAAGTCACTGAAAATACACAGTGTAGCCGCCACTTGCTATAAACAATGCCAGAACAGTAATTGTAGGCAATTGATACCTAATTCATAGCTTTCCAGATACTGCATGAACTTTCATGTTTTGTGTCACTGAGTATACAAAGACAAATCTAATCGAACATGAGTCAAACCTAACAAATGATTATTACACGGGCGCCAGGTTTTATTTAGAGTCAATCAATAAACTCTAAAGTTTAATTGCTGAACATGAGAAACTAGATTGTACAGGTTCAGCTGGACATCAGAAAGGAACCTGAAAAGTCCAAGGTTCTAGAAGACAAATCGTTGTGGTTTGTCCAATCGCAGCTCTGATCAGATCCCATACTTCAAAATGTATTAACATTTTTTGTTGCGTGGTGATTGAATTCAGACCCTAGAATTGCCGGCAAAATGAATTCTAACCCCAGTTTAGACCCCAAAATGAATTTGGTATCCATATCAGACCTCAAAATTAATTCAGCCCACAGACCAAACCCCAAAATTAATTCAGACCCCAGATCAGACAAAAAAAAATAATCGGACCCCTTTATTTTTACTTACCTCTTAATAATAATGTCTAAAACTGTCCATACACGATAGATTAAAAATGAACCTGACAACCATTTAATGTTTATGGGGACTCTCCCCTGATGGTAACTATGGAGGAAGAGACCAATCTGACTATTGGATTTCAACATGTCCAATCTTTTTGTTCTTATGGAACATTAGCCACCTCTAGAGGTGCCTGGCAGCAGTTTATGCCACTCTCTCCATTGACAGTACATGTACACTCAGCTAAGACCAGGGTGACTGACTATCTAAAGTGTATGGTCAGCCTAAGGCTAAATTTATGCCACATGTGGTGTGTAATTTTGGTGTGTATTTGTGTATGTTTTTTTAATGGCAGTCTATAGCAGGTATGTGCACTTGCATTTTACTGACCCCCACAGGAAGAAAAGGAATCTTACAAGTGATATTCAGTTTGCTGAACAACTGTATCTGACAGAGATAGTCCGACTCCTAAGCTGTTCCAACAAAAACAGTAATGCGCTTTATAACCAGGTTGTAATAAAGTACTAAAACAGAATCATAAAAGATTATAAGTACTATAGAGATAGCTGTTAGGGAAGCTCTCCAGTCAGAAGAATGTTGTATAGACCTGAAATCAAATCTGTTTATCAAAAAAGTATCAAAGATGATCTGCCTTAAAAAAAAAAAAAACACATTGGGCCTAAAAAGCAATTCAAAAAGTTCTAAAAAGTATTCTAAAAGTATCTAAAAAGTAGCAGTACTGGAGCATCTCTTCAAATAAATCGGCATTGTCCCATTCCCCTGTTAATCCTCCTAAAATGCATAAATAACTTCATAGTTGGGTGTTACTAGTTGGGTGTTTTTGTATACTCTAGCACTATCCAACCAGTGCTACTAGTGTCAGGGGAATGGTAACATTCATTTTCATAAATTTCTAGGAGGAGTACCAGAAGAATGGCAGGACACTTAAATATGAGAATTGCTATTTCATGGGGAACACAAGCATTTACTAAAACAGGATTGGTATCAGAACCTCCAAGAGACATCCTGCAGTCGCTGAGACAGGAGGTGATGGCATTTTATTATGAATATTATTAATTTTAGACAACTTTATTTCCAGGGCATTGTACTTATAAAAAAGGGTTTACATACATAATATAATACAAACCATAAGTTGGAAAAACATGAGCTACGGTAATTGAATGACAGAATAGTACAGAGGAGGAGAAAACTCTTCCCATGAGGGCTTACAATCTACAAGGAAAGCAGGAGGAGACAGGAGGTGAGGGTTACATGATTGACAGATACAGATGAGAGGATATCATGTACAAGAGAAGGGACATCACAAGTAGTGTTGAGCGCAAATATTCGAATTACGAATATTTATCTCGAATATCGCAACTTCGATAATTTTTTCTATCTGAAGTTATGATTCCTCCCTGCTTAAGTTGCTTGTCAAGCAACTTAAGCAGGGAGGAATCATGACTTCAGATGGAAAAAAAATGACGAATATTCTAAAAAACAAATATTTAGCACTATATCCTATAGTGCTATATATTCGTTTTTGACCCAAGCCTGTATTGATCGCGTAATATTCGCATATTACGCGATCATTGCCTTGCCGATTTTCGAGTAAAAAACAAAAAATGTAGAATATAACGAATATTCAAATTCGCGAATATTCTACAAAATATTGCATATTCGAATATGACCCCTGCCGCTCATCACTAATCACAAAAAGCTATGACTGCAATCATGTTATATGATGTTATATCTGTACCTAGTAATTAGTTGTTTTCTCTTTGAACTTAGTCTTTAACCACAAACTTCTAGTGGAAATTGAAGACCACCATGTGATAGCATCCCTGAGAACCAACATTGAGATCCTATAGGTGAAAGTGATGTTCCAGTATTTTACTATTGATGGCCTATCCTCAGGACAGGCCATCAATATGTGATCAGTGGGGGGGGGGGGGGGGGGGGGGTCCAACACCCTGTATCCCTGCCAGATGGCTGTTCATAGTAGCTCCGGTGCTGAAAGTTACCGCCAGAACTACACCACTCTGTAGTGGACGGAGCTGGTTATCATTCATTTCAATGATCAGCGCTGTAGTGATCAGCTTCAGTCACTACACAATGGATAGTTAGGTAGTTCTGGCTTTATCTTCTGGCGTCTGAGCTACTAGATAACAGCTGATTGGCAGGGGTGTAGGGTGTTGGACTGTTGATGGTCTAACCTGAATATAAGCCAAGTCATGGACCTTTATGTCATATCCACAGGATATGCGGATCCCACTTCATGCTATACTTTTTTTTTACTGGATGTCTCTGTAGCAAAGTCTATAATGCTAGTCGATACAGTGAAAAAAGTATACCAATGCATACCTCTGCAGAATATCTCAAAAGGACATTCTTTTGGCATGTTTTGGATTGTTTGGCCCTATGGATACATCACCTTCCTTGATATATATTAAAGTAATAACTCTAACTGATCCACATACAATTTTAGTGTCTGCCTGAAAGATTTTATATATCACATACTCACAATATAAAGTTTTCCATTATAAACGGATATGAGAACAATGTGTGAACAGACCCCTGGGTTGGGTAAGTGCTAAAGAGAGCTTGTCAGAGGGTAAATGCAGTCGAGTGGTTCTCATGTAAATGCCCCAGGCTGAGTGGTTGCTACATCAGCAACTTTCTTAAATGATGAAGCGTGTCCAGTGGCAAATTAAATAGACCATAGTCCCTGAGCTGTGTCCCAAACTTACAGACCCCAGACCAAGCCTTCTAAACGAATACAGAGCTCAGACAAGACCCTACACCTTACATTCTGCCCCTCTGTGGTGCCTCACTGATGCTCTGCATTCTGGATTCAGTACCTGTACAGATATGGTCATGTGACTATATCTGTGCAGGTCCTCCAACAGTAACAGGACCTGCACACATATGGTCATGTGACCATATATGCACAGGTCTTTCTGCAGGTCCTACACAGATTAGTGCCAGGGATCAAGCAGTTTTCTCACAGCTTCTGTCATGATTATTGGCATATTGCAACAAAACTGTCCCAGCAGTCTTGTGAATCGATGTTGGGTGGCTAAGACATCAACAGCTTTCTTTGACAGAGATAGTGTTCGGCTATACCACTTCCCTCTGCCCTCAACGCTAGCCACATGCCTCAGTTGCACCAAAGCTATACTCCTGTATTTGAGGCAAAAAGTTGCAGAACAATTTGTGACTATTACAAGGACTTTATCAAAGAAGTAAATAGTTACAGATATGGCAGCAATGTTTTAACCCTACATAATTAGCTGCATCTTTGTCAAGACCCAGCAATTTAAGTAGGGTCGACACATTGCTGCTATATCTGCATACGATCATGGTATAATGGCTCAAATAAAGGTAGCATTGCAACTGGATGCCTTTTCTAAAAGAACTTGACCATGTTTGAATTCAGTGGTGTAACTAGAAATGACTGTGCCCTACAACAAATTTTTGAATGAGGTCCCCCCCCCCCCACTAGAAACTTGTTTGTAACTTCCAAATCCCATTGAACCCCCAATCCTGTGGCTAGTCAAGATTATGCTCTCAGACGAGGCCCGGGAGCCGCTCAGTCCATTTCCTACAGTGTCACTGTATATAATGTCATGGTATAATACTGTTGAGGGGGGCCCTGACAATAACATTTTTTAGTCCTCCTCCTGGGTGTGCCCTTTCTGAGTTTGGGCCCTAAAGCAACGACTTCCCCTGCTTCCCCTATAGTTAAACCCCTGTTTGAATTCTTGTGATTGTCATGCAACCTCTCAGGGAAATGTTGAAGTTGCAACCAGCATGAAGACCTGGTCTAAGTCGATACCTTTAATACTATATCTCTATAAATTTTGCATTTTTCATTGCAGGTGGCTCATATATGATGGAACAAGAAGAAAATAAGAGAACAAGGACAGCTTACACAAGAGCACAGCTTCTGGAGCTGGAAAAAGAATTCCTCTTTAACAAATACATCTCAAGGCCAAGGAGAGTTGAGTTGGCCGTCATGCTGAACCTGACCGAAAGACACATAAAGATCTGGTTTCAGAACCGAAGGATGAAGTGGAAGAAGGAAGAAGACAAGAAGAGAGGACGAGGAAGTGACCCCGAACAAGACTCTGTGGTGTCCTCTGCTGATATTATAAAGGATGAGTCTCAGTGTATGGGAAACACACTACCCACCAGAGACTTGGTGCTGTCACCACCATTGCCAACTTCTTCATCCTCACAAGCCAACTCTATGACATCCTCCAAACAAGCTGAAAAGCGATAGAGATAAATCTTTTCCGTTGACTCTAAAGTATTACAGCATATTGAACTCAATAGACTTAGTTAACATAGATCAGGCCATGCAATGGTCCTGGCTATTATGTGTAAATGTGACCTATGCTTTATGTAGTCATTATTGACAAAGTTTCACATTATATGTATTGAAAGTGTTCTGTAGTACAATGCATAATGGACAGCAGAAATATGAAGATCATATCTTATAAATATCATCATTCAACTAGCTTTAAGCAGAGGCTGATTTTTGTATTAGCTTTTTCCTTTAAATGGTCACTAACTTTTCACACAACTTTGCAAAAATCAATAATACAAGCAATCACAGGAAACTTTTTAATATGTTTTATCAGTGAGAAATGTCTAGCTCTCTATGTTTTATGCTGTTTACCACTCCATTCCTCCTTGTTTTTAATTTGGAAAAATGCTTTACTTCTGGTCATATTACATGTGTCAATTCAAGTCTATAGGGAGGGGTGTGAGCTGCAGCATTAGTGAGACAGAACTCCAAGAGAGACACTAAAGAGATAGCACAGCTACATAGAAAGTTTCTATCTCAGCACAAGTACTTAGTACACAAACATACAGGTCAGAACGTCTCTGTAATGTCCTCTACGATCCTGTAGCTGCTTCTGACTGACTGTGAGACAGTTAGGCCTCTTTCACACGGGCGTTGCGGGTGACGTGCGGGAAAAGATGCGGGTGCGTTGCAGGAAAATGTGCGATTTATCCCCGCGAGTGCAAAGAGTTTCAATGCGTTTTGCACGCGCATGAGAAAAATCGGCATGTTTGGTACCCAGACCCGAACCCGGAGTTCTTCACAGAAGTTCGGGTTTGGGTTAGGTGTTGTGTAGATTTTATTATTTTCGCTTATAACATGGTTATAAGGGAAAATAATAGCATTCTTAATACAGAATGCTAAGTAAATTAGGGATGGATGGGTTAAAAAAAGATATAATATTAAACTCACCTCATCCACTTGTTCGCGCAGCCCGGCTTCTCTTTCTTCTTCTTTGATGACCTGGGAGGAAAAGGACCTTTGGTGACATCACAGCACTCATCACATGGTCCGTCACATGATCCATCACCATGGTGATGGACCATGTGATGAGCGCAGTGACGTCACCAAAGGTCCTTTTCCTCCCAGGTCATCAAAGAAGAAGAAAAAAGAGAAGCCGGGCTGCGCGAACAAGTGGATGAGATGAGTTTAATTATTTTTATTTTTTTTTCAACCCCGCCGTCCCTAATTTACTATGCATTCTGTATTAAGAATGCTATTTTCCCTTATAACCATGTTATAAGGGAAAATAATAAAGATTGGGTCCCCATCCCGATCGTCTCCTAGCAACCATGCGTGAAAATCGCACCGCATCCGCACTTGCTTGTGGATGCTTGCGATTTTCACACAGCCCCATTCACTTCTATTGGGCCTGCGTTGCGTGAAAAACACACAATATAGAGCATGCTGCGATTTTCATGCAACGCACAATTGATGCGTGAAAATCACCACTCATGTGCACAGCCCCATAGAAATGAATGGATCCGGATTCAGTGCGGGTGCAATGCGTTCATCTCACGCATTGCACCCGCGCGGAAAACTCGCCCGTGTTAGGAAGGAGATTCTCCTCTACTTTCGGTGTGCAGTAGATGGCAGCTGGTCTCCACCGACCATGTCTGAGAAAGATGAAAACTAGATATTCTCTATGTACAGAAGAAAACTTCTACAAAATGCCAGATGCAAGTGACATAATGGCCAAAAATATTGTTTTTCCTGAAGTACACAAACCGTGCTACTGATTAATGTAAAGTTTGCTGAAAGGTTAGTGACACTTTTGCTAGGGGTATGTGGGCAAGAGTTCTGCTCAGGTTTATCCTGTACCTTTGCCACATGCGTGTTGTGTACCTCACATGGTATTCTGCCTTCAATAGACATTGGGTTACAAGAAGCCCAGATATCTGGCTGTCCTTCCATTTTAGGTGGGGTGGCCTTTATCAGCACCTGGAGGCCTATTATAAAGTTCGCTATAGATTACCTACTCCTCTATATATATGCCCCAACTGTACCTCTCCCCCTATTTAAACCATATAAAAGTATTATGAGAGAGCAGATTGTGTATAGCAGGGGTCAGCAAACTGTGGCACACGCACCAGAGGTGACACGCAGACCACATTCTGCTGGCTTTTCAGTCATGTCGCCATTTGTTACGCGCTATATCTTAATGAAAAAAAGACCCTTCATATGTGCCACACATGACATGTGTGCTAGGCCCGTCCCTCACACTTCCTGCCCCGGCCTCCACAGAGGAACAATAGCAGGTTGTGGGACTCTGCTACACTGCTGTTCCTCCTCAGGACTGCCACAGAAAGGTATCTGAAGAGACTGGGGATGGGGAGAGCGTGGTGAGCTTGGGGAGATAGGGGAACGAGTTCTGTGACCAGTTTGGAGGTGGGGGGAGGATAGTGAAATGGGGGAACGAGTACTGTGACCAGTTTGGAGGTGGGAGGGAGGATGGTGAACTTGGTGGAATAGGGAAACGAGTACTGTGACTAGTTTGGGGGATGGATGAGGATAGTGAAATGGGAGAGCAAGCACTGTGACAAGTTTGGGGGTGGGGGTGAGAGATAGTGAAATGGGGGAACGAGCACTGTGACTAGTTTGGGGGTGGATGAGGATGATGAGCTTGCATGTTATTGCTAGGGGGATGATGAGGAGTCAACTTTCTAATATTGGGGGCGATGGTGATCGTGCATTTGATTGCTGGGGGAGAATGATGGGGAGCAAGCTTTCTGACTACTTGGGAAGTGGAGGGGATGGTGAGCCTGCATGTGATTCTTGGGGGGAAGGGGGTGGCAGGGGGATGGTGAGCGTGGAGATTAGGAGCTGGTTATGATGGGAAACCAGCTTTCTGACTACTTTCCGCCATATACTGGTCCCCCATATATTGGTCACTTAGGCAGATTGAGATGAGCAGTGATATGCTTTATCATCCATATATTTACTGGAAGGCAATTTTCCTAAAAAGTTAGAAGTCAGGCAGTGTTGTTGAGAATTCTGGGATGCAGCTAGTAAATATCTGGTTTACATCACAGGTTTGTATTATATGACTTTGTATGACACGGCACACCGAGAGCTTCAGCTTAGATTTTTTTTATGGCACTCCGTACAAAAAAAGGTTGCCGACCCCTGGTGTATAGCAAAAGACTCAAAGTGTGAAAGGATGTATAAGCAACGTCCCTCTCACTGCAGTAAAGTCTTTATACCTTAGAGTCCATTGCTTGACCTTGTAGATTCTGGAACTTCTAGTAATTTATTTTCTCTCTGGAATACTGTAGAGAAGAGATGGCTTTCTTGATGCACATGTATCAGAGTTAGTGACTCTCTGGCACTCAGGCCTAATCTTCTCAGGAGTGAACACATGTAGCTCCTCTCTCTTCCTCAGCTAACACTAGACTCCACTAGGGGCAAACCTAAGTCCACCTCCCAGCTTTCAACAAGTCAGGATTGTTAAAAAAATGGGTACAATGTAATACAACATTATATAGAACCAAATAACATTAATTACAATAACCAATTTGGAAGTACCCAATTCTGGGGTTTCTACAGTTTTTTCGTACATGCTCAATGAGGGGCGGTTCTTCATGGGAAAGGGATGAAGCCTGAGATGTACCATTTTGCGTCAAAATTGCTCCACAAATCTTGCGTAAAAGTGTGTTTCAAAGTAAGCCAAGCAATAGTTGGTATAGAGTCAGAGAAAAGAACCTCCCTGTACCACATTTATCATCCAGCCCGAGACCCTGTGATAAATCTGGTGCCGGTCTAGACAGCTGGTGCCAGTCTAAGCTTACTCCATTTTTAGGACTAGTAAATCTGGTACATTGTTTCATCTCAAACTACACCCCTTTCCATTAACCCACACCACTTCTTCATAAATAGAACTTTATGAAATATTATGCACTAGAAATGCACTAAATCTTGGCACATTTTACGGTAAGGTCTGGGCACAATCTTACTGTGTAGTAAATTTGCCCCCATTACATTACGGTCATTAAAGTCATCAAGATCTGACCACTAACGTCCATGGCCAGCTCTAATAGTTTGGTATTCAATATTCGTGGAGACTTTAGGTTTGCCCTAAAGGTGCCCATAGGCCTTCAATGGCTGGGGCCAACAGTTATCTCTCCTAAATACCCCCCCCCCCCTAATTATACACAGTGGAGAATATCATTTATTTTAATGAGGAGAGAGGAGAAAGCTGCTATGACACTTCTAGTGGTGGCTTATCTCCCAAAGGAAAAAAAAAAAGATCCAAAGACCCCCAATCCTTCTCTCCCCAGACATCATTCTGTCTGGGGAGAGTAGGGAGTTCCCATGCACATTAGACCATTGGCTGGTCCTGCCAAAAACAATGTGTTCAGCAGTCAATTGTATGAGGTGTATGAAGGCCTTCACTGTGCTCATTATATCCCCTTTGTCCTTTCTAATGCACCTGATCAGTCTGACACTGATGTTTCCTCCACAGCACTTTGCAGGGATTTTACATGAATGAACTCCAGAAGTATTTCTGTTATATGACTGTATTGTAACACTAGGCTCAGTGTGTGACTTTGTGACACAATATTTGTAAATTCGCTTTGAGAATTAAAATGATGCAAATGAACACAGCCGCTCAGACTGATCCAACAGAGTACCAGAGGATTCTCCGGTGGGCCCACGCTCTAATGCCATAGTGGGCCCCAAAGGTCCATGGGAAGAAAAACCTTTGGAGCCTTAGGGTTTATTTCTTTGAATCAAAACCTATTAGACTTTATTGATGATATAGGGTTTGGGCTTTGAGAATAATTTCCTCTGGTGGACCCAAGGAGCCCCAGTCTGATGGTGCAAATGAGCAGAAGCATACACAGGTATCATCGGGGGCCCAAAGCACAACTTAGTAATGGCATCCCCTTCTTGTGATATTTCTGCTGTTTTATTATGTGGAGGAATTTTTAATAAGTAAAAAAAAAGTTACACTCCATCTCACCCACTTTACCTGATTTCTATGAAAAAGTGGAACAGGTTCTTCATAGACATAGAAACAGAAACATAGAATGTGTCGGCAGATAAGAACCATTTGGCCCATCTAGTCTGCCCAATATACTGAATACTATGAATAGCCCCTGGCCCTATCTTATATGAAGGATGGCCTTATGCCTATCCCATGCATGCTTAAACTCCTTCACTGTATTTGCAGCTACCACTTCTGCAGGAAGGCTATTCCATGCATCCACTACTCTCTCAGTAAAGTAATACTTCCTGATATTAGAACTAGCTGACTGCCTCAAATACTTCTGTTCAGTTTTTACAAAGGAAAATGAAGGAAAAGGACCTCAGTTAGGAAAGAAGACTAATGAAGGTTCTAAGTCAGCTGTCTAAAATTAATACAAATAAGTCACAGGGGCCTGATGGGATACACCCAAAGCTATTAAAAGAGCTCAGCGGTGAACTAGCAAAACCATTAACAGATTTATTTAACCAATCACTGGCAACAGGAGTCGTCCCAAAAGATTGGAAATTGGCAAATGTTGTGCCCATTCACAAGAAAGGTAGTAGGGAGGAAGCGGGCAACTACACTGCGTGCAGAATTATTAGGCAAATGAGTATTTTGACCACATCATCCTCTTTATGCATGTTGTCTTACTCCAAGCTGTATAGGCTCGAAAGCCTACTACCAATTAAGCATATTAGGTGATGTGCATCTCTGTAATGAGAAGGGGTGTGGTCTAATGACATCAACACCCTATATTAGGTGTGCATAATTATTAGGCAACTTCCTTTCCTTTGGCAAAATGGGTCAAAAGAAGGACTTGACAGGCTCAGAAAAGTCAAAAATAGTGAGATATCTTGCAGAGGGATGCAGCACTCTTAAAATTGCAAAGCTTCTGAAGCGTGATCATCGAACAATCAAGAGTTTCATTCAAAATAGTCAACAGGGTCGCAAGAAGCGTGTGGAAAAACCAAGGCGCAAAATAACTGCCCATGAACTGAGAAAAGTCAAGCGTGCAGCTGCCAAGATGCCACTTGCCACCAGTTTGGCCATATTTCAGAGCTGCAACATCACTGGAGTGCCCAAAAGCACAAGGTGTGCAATACTCAGAGACATGGCCAAGGTAAGAAAGGCTGAAAGACGACCACCACTGAACAAGACACACAAGCTGAAACGTCAAGACTGGGTCAAGAAATATCTCAAGACTGATTTTTCTAAGGTTTTATGGACTGATGAAATGAGAGTGAGTCTTGATGGGCCAGATGGATGGGCCCGTGGCTGGATTGGTAAAGGGCAGAGAGCTCCAGTCCGACTCAGACGCCAGCAAGGTGGAGGTGGAGTACTGGTTTGGGCTGGTATCATCAAAGATGAGCTTGTGGGGCCTTTTCGGGTTGAGGATGGAGTCAAGCTCAACTCCCAGTCCTACTGCCAGTTTCTGGAAGACACCTTCTTCAAGCAGTGGTACAGGAAGAAGTCTGCATCCTTCAAGAAAAACATGATTTTCATGCAGGACAATGCTCCATCACACGCGTCCAAGTACTCCACAGCGTGGCTGGCAAGAAAGGGTATAAAAGAAGAAAATCTAATGACATGGCCTCCTTGTTCACCTGATCTGAACCCCATTGCGAACCTGTGGTCCATCATCAAATGTGAGATTTACAAGGAGGGAAAACAGTACACCTCTCTGAACAGTGTCTGGGAGGCTGTGGTTGCTGCTGCACGCAATGTTGATGGTGAACAGATCAAAACACTGACAGAATCCATGGATGGCAGGCTTTTGAGTGTCCTTGCAAAGAAAGGTGGCTATATTGGTCACTGATTTGTTTTTGTTTTGTTTTTGAATGTCAGAAATGTATATTTGTGAATGTTGAGATGTTATATTGGTTTCACTGGTAAAAATAAATAATTGAAATGGGTATATATTTGTTTTTTGTTAAGTTGCCTAATAATTATGCACAGTAATAGTCACCTGCACACACAGATATCCCCCTAAAATAGCTAAAACTAAAAACAAACTAAAAACTACTTCTAAAAATATTCAGCTTTGATATTAATGAGTTTTTTGGGTTCATTGAGAACATGGTTGTTGTTCAATAATAAAATTAATCCTCAAAAATACAACTTGCCTAATAATTCTGCACTCCTTGTATAGGCCAGTAAGCCTGACATCAATAGTGGGGAAATTAAGGAGAGGATTGTGGAACATCTAAAATCCCATGGATTAAAAGATGAAAAACAGCATGGGTTTACTTCAGGGAGATCATGTCAAACTAATCTTATTGATTTTTTTGATTGGGTGACTAAAATAATAGATGGCGGAGGTGCAGTAGACATTGCTTATCTGGACCTTAGTAAGGCTTTTGATACTGTCCCACATAGAAGGCTTATCAATAAATTGCAGTCTTCGTGCGTGGACTCCCATATTGTTGAATTGATTAGGCAGTGGCTGAGGGACAGACAGCAGAGGGTTGTAGTCAATGGAGTATATTCAGACCATGGTCTTGTTACCAGTGGGGTACCTCAGGGATCTGTTCTTGGACCCATATTGTTTAATATCTTTATCAGCGAAATTGCAGAAGGCCTCGATGGTAAGGTGTGTCTTTTTGCTGATGACACAAAGATTTGTAACAGGGTTGATGTTCCTGGAAGGATACACCAAATGGAAAAGGATTTAGGAAAACTAGAGGAATGGTCAAAAATCTGGCAACTAAAATTTAATGTTGATAAGTGCAAGATAATGCACCTGGGGCGTAAAAACCCAAGAGCAGAATATAAAATCAGTGATACAGTCCTAACCTCAGTATCTGAGGAAAGGGATTTAGGGGTCATTATTTCAGAAGACTTAAAGGTAGGCAGACAATGTCATAGAGCAGCAGGAAATGCTAGCAGAATGCTTGGGTGTATAGGGAGAGGCATTACCAATAGAAAGAGGGAGGTGCTCATGCCGCTCTACAGAGCACTAGTGAGACCTAATTTGGAGTATTGTGCACAGTACTGGAGACCATATCTCCAGAAGGATATTGATACTTTGGAGAGAGTTCAGAGAAGAGCTACTAAACTAGTACATGGATTGCAGGATAAAACTTACCAGGAAAGATTAAAGGACCTTAACATGTATAGCTTGGAAGAAAGACAAGACAGAGGGGATATGATAGAAACCTTTAAATACATAAAGGGAATAAACAAGGTAAAAGAGGAGAGAATATTTAAAAGAAGAAAAAACTGTTACAAGAGGACATAGTTTTAAATTAGAGGGGCAAAGGTTTAAAAGTAATATCAGGAAGTATTACTTTACTGATAGAGTAGTGGATGCATGGAATAGCCTTCCTGCACAAGTGGTAGCTGCAAATACAGTGAAGGAGTTTAAGCATGCATGGGATAAGCATAAGGCCATCCTTCATATTAGATAGGGCCAAGGGCCCTAGTATTCAGTATATTGGGCAGACTAGATGGGCCAAATGGTTCTTATCTGCCGACACATTCTATGTTTCTATGTTTCTATATTGCTCTTAAACCTTTGCCCCTCTAGTGTTATTCACGTTAGAAAAAAGACGACTGAGGGGAGATCTAATTACTATGTATAAATATATCAGGGGTCAGTACAGAGATCTATCCCATCATCTATTTATCCCCAGGACTGTGACTGTGACTGTGACGAGGGGACATCCTATGCGTTTGGAGGAAAGAAGGTTTGTACACAAACATAGAAAAGGATTCTTTACGGTAAGAGCAGTGAGACTATGGAACTCTCTGCCTGAGGAGGTGGTGATGGTGAGTACAATAAAGGAATTCAAGAGGGGCCTGGATGTGTTTCTGGAGTGTAATAATATTACAGGCTATAGCTACTAGAGAGGGGTCGTTGATCCAGGGAGTTATTCTGCCTGATTGGAGTCGGGAAGGAATTTTTTATTCCCCTAAAGTGAGGAAAATTGGCTTCTACCTCACAGGTTTTTTTTTGCCTTCCTCTGGATCAACTTGCAGGATAACAGGCCGAACTGGATGGACAAATGTCTTTTTTCGGCCTTATGTACTATGTTACTATGTTGCTATGTTAATTTAAAACTATGTCCTCTTGTAGCAGTTTTTCTTCTTTTAAATATTCTCTCCTCTTTTACCTTGTTAATTCCCTTTATGTATTTAAAAGTTTCTATCATATCCCCTCTGTCTCGTCTTTCTTCCAAGCTATACATGTTAAGGTCCTTTAATCTTTCCTGGTAAGTTTTATCCTGCAATCCATGTACCAGTTTAGTAGCTCTTCTCTGAACTCTCTCCAAAGTATCAATATCCTTCTGGAGATGTGGTCTCCAGTACTGCGCACAATACTCCAAATGAGGTCTCACTAGTGCTCTGTAGAGCGGCATGAGCACCTCCCTCTTTCTACTGGTAATGCCTCTCCCTATACACCCAAGTATTCTGCTAGCATTTCCTGCTGCTCTATGACATTGTCTGCCTACCTTTAAGTCTTCTGAAATAATGACCCCTGAATCCCTTTCCTCAGATACTGAGGTTAGGACTGTATCACTGATTTTATATTCTGCTCTTGGGTTTTTACGCCCCAGGTGCAATATCTTGCACTTATCAACATTAAATTTTAGTTGCCAGATTTTTGACCATTCCTCTAGTTTTCCTAAATCCTTTTCCATTTGGTGTATCCCTCCAGGAACATCAACCCTGTTACAAATCTTTGTGTCATCAGCAAAAAGACACACCTTACCTTCGAGGCCTTCTGCAATTTCGCTGATAAAGATATTAAACAATATGGGTCCTAGAACAGATCCCTGAGGTACCCCACTGGTAACAAGACCATGGTCTGAATATACTCCATTGACTACAACCCTCTGTTTTCTGTCCCTCAGCCACTGCCTAATCCATTCAACAATATGGGAGTCCAAGCACAAAGACTGTAATTCATTGATAGGCCTTCTATGTGGGACAGTATCAAAAGCCTTACTAAAGTCTAGATAAGCGATGTCTACTGCACCTCCGCCATCTATTATTTTAGAGAAGATACAAGCGGCACTTCTGCTTTCAGCGGTGCGGTGCGCGCGTCCCGGGAGGAAGATCCACAGATAATGGTATAGTAAGGACCAGCACTCGCTTCAGTAATAATTTCAAATAGATTTAATGGTCACATACAAATGATAAGTGACGCGTGCGTTTCGGCTACTGTGAGCCTTTGTCAAAACCTAGTGTGTACAAGTTACAGACAATTTAAATAGACCGCGATAGAGCAGGAAATGACATCAGGTTACCATGGCAACATTGTAAACAAAGGACACAACAATGCAGAGATAATGATAGAACAGGTGGATGAGCAGCTGACATTAATTGCTTGATAGGGCACCAGGCTAGGCACTGCTGTAAGCTGTGAATCATATAATGCTGGGGATGTAATATAACATGCTGGATGCTAGTTATTATAACAAACTAATTCAGAGAAAAAAAGAGAAAAAAGAGCATAATTAATTCACAGTACACCATGCTTTACACTGCCACATTTTGCTAAACCTTGTTATATGATGCAAAATACTGAATGCAGCGGTGCTGCTATTATGCGTGGTAAACTTACGCTCTGATCAAGCACTGAATGATATATTTCCAAAGATATAATATAACATGCTGGATGCTAGTTACTATAGCAAACTAATTCAAAAGAAAAAAGAGGAAAAAGAACATAATTAATGCACAGTACACCATGCTTTACACTGCCACATTTTGCTAAACCTTGTGATATAATGCAAAATACTGAATGCAGCGGTGCTGCTATTATGCGTGGTACACTTACGCCCTGATCAAGCACTAAATGATATAGATTGGAGTCAAGTTCTCTGTGGAAGAAAGAAAGAGGGAACATGTTGAGAGAGTCACTGCACAATAAAGTTTATAAAAAACTGTTTAAGTCATAATCACGATTTAATCCCTTTGGTTCTAGGGTTTGGAGGCGATGGATCCAGAAGGCTTCTCTTTTTTTGAGCATTCTACACCTGTCTCCTCCTCTCCTGGGCAGTGATACGTGCTCTATAATCTGGAAGCGTAGCTGGGAAATGGCATGTCGGTGTTCCTCAAAATGATGTGGGATGGGGAGTAGTAAATTTTTCTTTCTAATAGTAGATTTGTGTTTACAGAAACGGTCTTTCATCCTCATGGAGGTCTCACCGACATACACAAGACCACAGGGACACTTCAGGAGATAGACAACGAAATTACTATTACAAGTAAAGAAGCCATTTATTTTAAATTTTTCCCCTGTGTATGGGTGGGTGAAGTGTTCCCCTTTAATGACACTAGAGCAGTGTATACATTGAAGGCATGGGTATGTCCCATTCTTGGGTGTTGAGAGGGTGGCCTGGCGCTGGGTATGTCTGTCACTACCTACATCAGCCCTGACTAGGATGTCTCGGATGTTTTTGCACCTTTTGTAGCATATCATAGGGGGAGATTGAAATTCCGTGACATTGGGGTAGGCTCTGCTGAGAATACTCCAATGTTTGTTGAGGATAGTCCTGCATTTGTTGACCCAGGGGTGGTATTTCACCACAAAAGGGACCCGTGGCGGTTTAACACTAGTAGTGGTACTGTCTTTAGGCGGTTTCGCCTGTTGTGTATTTAACAGATCTCGCGGATAGACTCTGTCACGGAATTTGTCTAACATTTCCTCCTGACGCGCCGTTCTCATGTCGGTGTCAGACACTATCCTATTCACTCTCTGTAGTTGTGAATAGGGAAGTGATTTTTTGACTGCAGGTGGATGGTTGCTGGTGAAGTGCAGCAGACTGTTGCGGTCAGTATCCTTGGTGTACAGGTCTGTATGTATCTGTCCCTTCTCATCTTTTATGACCCAAGTGTCAAGGAAATTAATTTTAGACATATCTGAATGCATGGTGAACTGCAGTTCCTTCCACACAGAGTTGATGTAATTCATGAATTGTTCGAGGGTTCGAATGTCGCCCCGCCACACGCAAAATATGTCATCGATAAATCGTCTCCAGAAAATGCAGTGGTCCTTATATAAAGTGTCATCATATATATATTCTTTTTCGAACCATGACATATAACAGTTTGCATAAGGCGGTGCGGCATTCGAACCCATCGCGGTCCCCCGCTGCTGGCGAAAAAAAGTGTCCTGAAATAGGAAGTAATTTTCATGCAGTATGGTGGTGAGCAAACTTAGGAAAAAGTTTTTTTCATTGTCATTATAGGTGGATAATGCCAACAACCATTCAACTGCCCTAATGCCTTTCACATGTTCAATGGATGTATAGAGGCTACATACATCAAATGTAGCCAATATATCACTTTCCAAGAGTTGGAGATCACGTATTTGTCTCAGGAAATCATTGGTGTCAAGTAGATATGATGGTGCTTTTTTGGTAAGTGGAGTAAGTGCTTTTTCTAGAATAATAGCTGGGGCTGACAAGATGGAATCTG
Organism: Bufo bufo; assembly: GCF_905171765.1. Lineage (NCBI taxonomy): Eukaryota > Metazoa > Chordata > Amphibia > Anura > Bufonidae > Bufo > Bufo bufo. Next base: position 635,569,291 of record NC_053391.1, on the reverse strand, counting down.
TGAGTGCTACAATAGGGCGTCCTGGGGGGCTGGTGAGGGATTTGTGCACCTTTGGTAATGTGTAGAATACAGGTGTGGTGGGGTGTTGATGTATAATGTATTCCCCCATTTTCACATCAATGGTATTGTTTTTAATGTAGTCATTAGTGATTGCCTGTAGCTTAGCTTTAATAGTATATACAGGGTCAGAGGTCAATGACTGATATGTATCAACATCAGATAACTGTTGCAAAATCTCCCCCACATAGTACTCTCTATCCAGCACGACCAGGGCTCCCCCTTTGTCTGCAGGTTTCACTATTATAGATTTATCCTCCAACAATTGTACAAGAGCATCTCTTTCTAGAGGTGATAAATTTTGTGACATATGATAATCCCCTGTCCGGAGACCATGCATATTCTTGGAGATGTCACGTTGTACCAGAGATATAAACGTTTCAATGGGATGGTACGTTTTTGGTGGTTGAAATCTACTTTTGGTCCTTAAACCAAATTGTTGCAAGGATAGTTTTGAAACGTCCATTGTCTCATTGGTACACTGTGATCCTGTCTCAGTAGCAAAGTGCGCTTTGAGCCGCAGGTTACGAAAAAACCTTTGGCAGTCCATTTCCAGTTCAAATGTGTCTAAATGTCCAGTGGGGCTGAAGGATAAACCCTTCTGCAGCACTTGCATTTGAAGTGGACTTAAAATATTAGACGAAATGTTCAGGACTAAAGATGTGTCTGTACCTGTGAGCGCGTGGTCCTCGGTGCGTCTATTATTTTAGTCACCCAATCAAAAAAATCTATAAAATTAGTTTGACATGATCTCCCTGAAGTAAACCCATGCTGTTTTTCATATGGCACTCATATATCTGGAGAATTTACTTCAACACTCGTATTTTACTATATTAATTTAATATTTCATAAATCACAATATTGGTTAATAAAAGTCATAAATTTCATGTAAAATATACAATAAAAATAAAATAATGTATTATAGCATCACTAAAGCAACGTGTTGTGATTAATACCACTAAAATAGCGTAAAAAAGGAACAATATATAATCACATAGGCTTAGCAGCACCAGATAATATCCACCACAATCAATTGGACCGAATTTTTCAATTGTAATAGTTGCATACTATTATTATTGCATACTATTTTATCTCTATCCAAAGGTCAGCTTCACATATGGCTCAGTTCGAATAGTTAGTATGAATGGTAAGTGTTGAATATACCCGCACCATACGTTTTAGTAATTCATATTGTCACTGTATCATTATCATCTCTGTGTACAGTATAGTCCACAAGTTAATTGCGATGTTTAGTTGTGTGGGAATTCAGCTCTAGGTGGCGTCTCACCTGTTTAGAGCTATAATATTCCCTTACCTACAAATCAATGCGCGGCTTCCTCCTCTGGTCTCCGCTGCTTCAGCGTCCCTCGTGCTCCAATCCTGGTTTGTTCCAGTCGAGTGGAGGTGGATCGATCAAACTCCAGGCAGTTCTTTGGGGCACTTGTTTGTAAGTGGGACGGATCGGTTTCCCAATCGGCAGACGATAAAGAGGTAAATATGTAAATATTCTCCAGCGTACGCAAAGACAGTGGTGTTGCAAAGTCCAGATTCCTCCCAGACGCGTTTCGAAGTCCCATAGGTTACTGACTTCTTCCTCAGTGGTAACCTGGCCCATATTGCAATACCGTTTTTATATCCTATTTCCTAATTGGATCCGGTTAAAACCAAATCCTGACTTGGATCATGGCAAAGATCATAACAAAAACCCGGGCCAGATTGTGGTCAAAAAATCTGATTAAGACATAGTTGGTATTAAAATACAATCATTTAGGGGCATTACATCTCTTCTTATCATATAAGCATCACATAGATATGTTTCATTAGAATCTTACTTCCAAATACCCAAATCGCGGATTGCAATAATGATGCGATTTTTGTGCTTTTTATTTCCTCAATGCGTTTTTTTCTCTAATGCTGCTGAAATACCATCATTAACAACTGGGATGGAGGATTTCACGATAGCTATGTTCTTTTCTAATCTATACTCTTCTTTCTCTTTTTTGTGTTCGATATATCACTTCACCTTCACCTTATGGATACCTATGAGGGGATCCACAGTGTATATAGCATATATAAATACTAATAAGAAAAAATGAAAATAAAAATAATAGTGATACAAATAAAAATATAAATATAAAATATGAAGTATAAAGTATATGATATATAAAATATAGAAGGACTTATATTGGGCATGATGAACATGAGATTGCGGTCGATTTAGAGATGGGTGCCCTCCACCAAGGAGCTGTCGGACGTACGTAACAAAAATACCATCCGACAGCGCATCGGTGGACGGCATCCACCCAAGAGCTATTCAGGTCTATAAAAAACCAAAAATTTCGAGCTCGGCATTTAATACATGTGGGATAAGGGTATCCAACTCAAAAATCCATCTTGATTAAATTCTGGACATGGATCATATGATTAAATTCTTTATCATATGGATAAAATGTCCAGAATTGAATCAAGATGGATTTTTTAGTTAGATACCCTTATCCCACATGGATTAAATGCAGAGCTCGAAATTTTTGTTTTTTTATAGATCTGAATAGCTCTTGGGTGGATGCCGTCCACCGATGCGCTGTCGGATGGTATTTTTGTTACGTACGATTGACGGCTCCTTGGTGGAGGGCACCCATCTCTAAATCGACCGCAATCTCATGTTCATCATGCCTAATATAAGTCCTTCTATATTTTATATATCATATACTTTATACTTCATATTTTATATTTATATTTTTATTTGTATCACTATTATTTTTATTTTCATTTTTTCTTATTAGTATTTATATATGCTATATACACTGTGGATCCCCTCATAGGTATCCATAAGGTGAAGGTAAAGTGATAAATCGAACACAAAAAAGAGAAAGAAGGGTATAGATTAGAAAAGAACATAGCTATCGTGAAATCCTCCATCCCAGTTGTTAATGATGGTATTTCAGCAGCATTAGAGAAAAAAACGCATTGATCTTTGCCATGATCCAAGTCAGGATTTGGTTTTAACCGGATCCAATTAGGAAATAGGATATAAAAACGGTGTTGCAATATGGGCCAGGTTACCACTGAGGAAGAAGTCAGTAACCTATGGGACTTCGAAACGCGTCTGGGAGGAATCTGATCTTTGCAACACCACTGTCTTTGCGTACGCTGGAGAATATTTACATATTTACCTCTTTATCATCTGCCGATTGGGAAACCGATCCGTCCCACTTACAAACAAGTGCCCCATAGGACTGCCTGGAGTTTGATCGATCCACCTCCACTCGACTGGAACAAACCAGGATTGGAGCACGAGGGACGCTGAAGCAGCGGAGACCAGAGGAGGAAGCCGCACATTGATTTGTAGGTAAGGGAATATTATAGCTCTAAACAGGTGAGACGCCACCTAGAGCTGAATTCCCACACAACTAAACATCGCAATTAACTTGTGGACTATACTGTACACAGAGATGATAATGATACAATGACAATAGGAATTACTAAAACGTATGGTGCGGGTATATTCAACACTTACCATTCATACTAACTATTCGAACTGAGCCATATGTGAAGCTGACCTTTGGATAGAGATAAAATAGTATGCAATAATAATAGTATGCAACTATTACAATTGAAAAATCCGGTCCATTTGATTGTGGTGGATATTATCTGGTGCTGCTAAGCCTATGTGATTATATATTGTTCCTTTTTTACGCTATTTTAGTGGTATTAATCACAACACGTTGTTTTAGTAATGCTATAATACATTATTTTATTTTTATTGTACATTTTACATGAAATTTATGACTTTTATTAACCAATATTGTGATTTATGAAATATTAAATTAATAAAATAAAATACAAGTGTTGAAGCAAATTCTCCAGATATATGAGTGCCATATGACAAACTGCTATTTATTTATTATTCTTTGGTGTTTGGAGTTAACGCCTTGAGATATTGAGCACCACTCCATCTTACTTATAGGTAGAGCCACCTCATCCCATCAATTTTTCCATGCTGTTTTTCATCTTTCAATCCATGGGATTTTAGATGTTCCACAATCCTCTCCTTAAGTATGGTTTCCATTAATTTCCCCACTATTGATGTCAGACTTACTGGCCTATAGTTGCCCGATTCCTCCCTACTACTTTTCTTGTGAATGGGCACAACATTTGCTAATTTCCAATCTTCTAGGACGACTCCTGTTACCAGTGATTGGTTAAATAAATCTGTTAATGGTTTTGCTAGTTCACCGCTAAGCTCTTTTAATAGCTTTGGGTGTATCCCATCAGGCCCCTGTGATTTGTATTAATTTTAGACAGCTGACTTAGAATCTCTTCCTCTGTAAAGACACATGCATCAAAAGATTCATTAGTCTTCCTTCTTCGCTATTCTTCTGAATAGCGTATTTCTCAATGCACCTGTATTTATGTCAGACAACTTGCATTAATGCAATGATAAATCCCCCCCATACAGCTCTAAGCCCCATCTCCCATCATATAGTGCTGCGATTAGAGGGAGAGTGTGTAGAGCAGGATGGGAGTGGTAGTTATGGCTCTGAGGCAGGTAGTAGTTCTCACAGTTCACAGTCGAAATCTCCCCTCCAGCTCTCCCTGGAGCTGAGCAGTGACAGTATGACGCACTCTTCGTTACTCCGAGGCACTCTTTCATGTTGGAACTCCTGCCTGGAGGTAGTTGGGGTGCCTTTGATGATTGATGTTTGGTAGGGTGCAAGGCAGCGGTGCGAATACAGATGCTGGCTGATTGTGGAGTCAACAACCAGGCCTGTTGCTTGCAACAAATAAAGTCTTTTAATAAAGTTCATTATAGGGATTGTAGTACAAGTAGCAGCAAGGTACAGTTCTAAAGTATATCACAGTACGATATTCTCTCAATAGCAATGTATGGACAGTGACAACGATGGATGAGCAACTTCTTCAAATTCGTTTTGGGTCAATTGGACACAAATCAATTATACTCCAATTGGCCTGGAAATTGGTATATGACACTTTGAGGTCTCAGTGTTTTAAATATCTTTTCATTATATCCTTTATTTATTTTTCTTTTTTTTTACAGATTTTAGCTCCCCCCGTCCCTTTAAGCTGTTTAACACAATGTCAGCTATAGAAAATAATGTCACAGTGACACTGACAAACATAACTATGGGAAAACACATTGTTGATAGTGTTAAACAGTGTGTTTAAAATTATAACTCGCCATCATATTTTCTATGCTTTTTAATATAAGAAACCTTCCAAAAATTGTCCCTTATTGGTGGCAGATGGTGCTTAAACACACACTGTGCGATCAGAAAAAAAGAATGGCTTGGTGAGACCAAGCATCCAAAAATGATGTTTTAACAGGGGCAGATCACTGCCCCGGTTTATACACAGGTTTTTGTCATAAAAAACTGTGGCTTGTTCTGCACAAGCTTCCAAAAATGATGCATTAATAAGGGGAAGAATACCTGCCTGTATTTATACACACACACACAAGTGTAAATTGTCAGAAGAATGGCTTGTTCTGAAGTTGAACAAGCCTGGAAAAATGTTTCCCTTTATTTGGGAGAAGCAGCTCCTAAAGCTGTGGAAAGGTTAAGGAGCAGCTGTGGAAAAGGTAAGGTGTGTAGCTCCACAGATTAGTAGGACAGTGTCAAGAGGAAGCGAGGTACTTGCCTGTTTTCTATATATTGGGCTGTCTCAGGATCTACGGGTATCTAGTAGTTAGTGCTGGTTACCAGAGGGGTGACATGTACTGAGTGGTTGCACTGTCTAAAGTTGTTTTATTTTAAGGACACGGTACTGCATGTGCATGTGGCCAGACTGCCACAAAGGAGACCAGGAGAAGGAGGACACTCTTCTTGCTCTAGGTGGCTGCCACTTCTATTTTCCCACAGTAACTAATATTACCGCTCCATGTGGTTCAGTAGACCCATGGTGGCTATGTTTGTGTCTAAATGTCTAGATCTTGCACGTGGCAATGTTTTTGTGTTCTGGCACTGCAGAGAAAAACTGCCAGACAGGAGATACTCACACAGAGCTAGTGGCGCCTTAGCTTGGCTTAGGTCTGGCACATTTTGACCTTGCACATACAATATCAATGGCATTACCAGTTCCTGAGCTGACCATTATAAAAGCAGATCTGGCCCTGGCACTTTTTTGGGAGGTTCTGGCCTTTGCTTTCTATTGCCACCACTGCAGCCACCAGCCTCCTCTTCTGATGTCACATCCTCGTTACTCCAATACGACTCTCAGGTCCTGTCCAACAAACAATCATCGTCAAAGCCCTCACCCTCTTTACTTTTTTCAGACTGTGATATGTCATCTTGGCCTCTTTGTCCCCCCTCCTTATTTCTTGTTCTGTATTTGTCCCGAGTGCCACTCTCACTACCAATGCCCCCACTGCTACCACCATGGTGACAAGTGCCACTAAGACCACCACCAACACAGCTATGCATGGGATCCCCCGGCTTCGCCTGAACCTCCTCCTCATGGCAGCCCAAAAGCAGACTGCTCTCACATCTTCTACAAATAGGGTTTTGTTGCCTCTTCTTAGGAAAAAAAAAAGGTGACCCTCTAAAAGGTGGCAGTGAAGATAGAAAGGATGCAACTGAAAAGATTCTCTGGATTGGCAAGGAGGAGGAGGAATGCTGTGACCCCTGGCTCCAAGCCACAATGTCAGACTAAGAGGTGACATCCACATAATCCTGCTGGGACTGTGAGGAAGAGTGAGCCATCTAGTCCAGAATCTCATTCTCTTGGTCCGTAATAATGTGGTGCCTATTGGATGCGAGAGCGAATTGTGGCCTCCTACTACTTCTACTACTACTACTGGTCAGACAGCTCATGCTGCTACTGCTGTTTATACTGCTGCCCACATTCTGAGGCTCCAATGATGAGGCATGGGTCTTTTGTTTTGCATTCTTCTATTTTCCAGACATTTTATTATGAGGCCTGTAAATGAAAAGTCATGGGTTTGGTACACAGATTATTAAACAGTACTAGCAAAATTGCAACTGTTTCTTTCTGTAATTTAAAGACAGGGGTGCAATAAAATTCCCCCCCCCCCCTTCTACAGACACACTGCACACTGTTATTGACAATTTTCAATGGTAATAATGCAGTCTTTGCAGTAAAATGTGTTTGCTGAACTGAACAGTATCTTGCAGTAATACAATGCGTTCAATAACATGGGTATAATAATGGTTTTTTTGCAGTAAAATGGTTTCAATATAACATTGGACGGTATCATGCAGTAATATATAATGCCTTTATTAACATGGGTATAATAATGGCATTATTGCAGTAAAATGTGTTTGTTGTAGCAATGAACAGTATCTTGCATTAATATAAAACATGCTCAATAACAGATATAACAATTGCGTTATTGCAGTTAAATGCTTTTGCTATAACACTAAACAGTAGCTTGCAGTAATATACAATGCATTCAATAACATGGGTATAATGCACTCAAATGCCCAATTACAATGTTACAGGCAGTGGGTATGGACCCGCTGTGCCAACTAACCAGTTTGACTTTGAGCTAAACCTAAGGGCGTTGTCCTGGCAGTTTCCTGGTATTAACCCTGGTATTCATCCCCTATACAGGGATCTTGACTTCGCCACAGGGAACCAACCAAGATACTACCTCCTGCAGTAGTTTTGGTATAGATGGCAGCTGGTCCATGGGGATCAGAGACACCGGCGCGAAGCACGAAGGATTCAAGCAAAAAGCGTAGTTTGAACACAGTCCAAGGTCAGTGCAGGCTGAGTACGTGCTTATTCCACATAGCAATTCCAAGGTTAGGACAGGCTGAGTGCGTGCATAGTCTAGGTAGCAGTTCCAAGATAAGGGCAGGCAGCAAGGATCAGAATCGGTAGACAAGCAGGGTTTGGTACATGGGTATTCAGACAAGAGATCATCTACACTGGTTATTAGAGATTAGAAAACCTCAAAACTCAGGCAAGGAGGTGGATCCACAGCACAGTTAAATAGAGAGTCTTATCAGCACCTTAATCAGTAGATGGACAGGGAGCATGAGAAATGGATTAACTCTTGCAGTGCTGAAAGGAAGTTCACTGAGCACTGGTTCCAATACACACAGGGAGAAAGAAGCTAAGCCCATGCATGCTTGGTACAGCACAACGGTGGCAGGCATAGACAATTGATGTGACATACAAACAGTAAATAGAAACTGTTTTTTAGAAAGAAAAGGGGACAATTTCTTAGAATTTGTAGCAAAATGTATACTATTTCTATGAACTATAGAAACTTTTTTTTACAAAAAAAGCTGGCTGGTTGTTCATACAGAAAAATATGAGTTTTATGCAGGATTTTGTAATGCATAACTTGTCAGCAAGCTGTATGAAACAAATGGGACAGTGACCAGTCCCTCACTCTCTATGCGAAGATTTCCCTGATAAAACCCTAAAATCTACCCAATTATATCTCCCTATTTTCTCGCTATAATGCCTCTTGTGTGCCTCCATGGTGTCTCTAGTACAAATAGATCTGTACCGAACTTTACGATTTTTGGTACCCGGACCATGAACTTTGCCGGAAAAGTTTGGGTTCGAGTTCGGTGTTCAGGCATTTAATAAAGCTTGCTGAAAGACTGCAGGGCAGCTAATCAGCAAGCTTTTAAGCTGTGTGCCCTTAGAAGCCATCACAGCCATGCTTACTTATGGCATGGCTGTGATTGGCCGGTGCATCATGTGACCCAGCCTCTATATAAGCTGGATCACATGTAGTACCACCCATCAGCTCTCAGTAGTAAAGGGACAGAAAGCAGGCACCTGAAGTGAGGGACAGTGTTAGTGCGATTTTTTTATGGGTGCAATACACCATCTTTGCACCCTTGACACAGAAAGCTAATCATAAATCTGGCTGTTAATTCTGTGGGTGACCTACAGCGATTTTTTTTGTGGGTGCAATGCAACATTGTACTTTGTACCCCTGACACACAAATATAATAGTTAATCCGTCTGTTAGTTAAGTGAACGTCATATACCTATTTATTGCGTGAAGTACACCTGCACTGCATACGTGACAGGGAAAATGATATAGTTAATCCGTCTGTTAGTTAGGTGCGCGTCATATACCCATTTATTGAGTGAAGTACGGGGGCGGAGTCTAGCAGCCAAGCCGGATGCACGCTGCTCTGTGAGCTCCGCTGCAGGCATAACTAGAGCGGGCAAATTTCAGCTTTTTTCTAAGCAGCAATGGGCAAACTCACTAAAGAGAACGGTAAAGAAACCCCTGGTCGACCAAAATTGTCTTCCAGTCAAAGCGACATGGATAGACTCATCAAGAATACAGAAGCTAGAGGTGAAACCAAGATGGCTGCGGTGCGCAGCACTAATGGCGGGAGGTGAACCTGATAGAGACAGCAAGCAAGAGGATACAGCCGCAGCAGATGACCTACCTATCATCAGAGAGTTTATGAAAGGGCTCCTTAATGCAGCTTTAGAACCCATACGGCAAGACCTGAAAGAAATAATGCAGCAACTGGGATCCCGGGTCGAGGCGCTGGAGGCTGCTCAAACTGCCACAACTGAATTCGGTGAGCAAATCACACAACTTAGATCATGCTCAAGCCCACATCAATTATCTGTACTCCCTAATTGAGGACCAAGATAATAGAGGGAGATGCAATAATATAAAACTTGAAGGGTTCCCTGAATCTGTTGGCCCATACGTGCTGCGCACCACAATTACGCAGTTCTTTGAATTCTTTGTTTCAACCGAAAAACACCAGTTATTTAGTATGGACAGAGTGCATCACGCCCTCCGACCACTGCCTAAACCTCAACAGCCCCCCAGGGACTTGATATGCCGCCTGTCAAGCTTTTTGGCCAAAGACCAAATAATGGCAGCAGCCCGGTCTAACAGGGCACTAGAGAATGAGGGGTCAGCAACTACTGTTTTCCAAGACATCTCTCCCATGACCCCAAGGAAAAGGCGACATTTAAAACCACTATTAGAGGTTCTACAGAAATGTCAAGTGAAGTATAGATGGTTGCACCCCTTCGGCCTCCTGATCAAAACCCCAAATCTCAAGATCGTTATCAGGGCAGATACCGATCTTGAGAGGATCTATGGAGCATTGGACATTTCAAGTCTTGACATCCCAGACTCGTGCCCCGCATAAAACGTTGCTTCCCTTCCTTCCTGATCCCTGGCAAGAAGTTCCAGCCAAGCCCCAGAAACCTAAGAAGACATCAGGATCTTAAGAATCAAAGAGTGATATATAAAATATTAAATAACTTTCCAACCCATGCACCTCAGCTTGAACAGTTCACTCCTTTTCTAAGCCTTTACTCTAATGCTTTTCTTCCCTCCTCTCTTCCTTCTTCCCTTCTTTTTACTCTTTCTTCTCTTTTTTATTTCTAATGATGATGGTATTACGCTTCCTTTCTTTTGTCTTACATGCTGGTTTCCAGTTGTTGGAGTAGTTTATTATGGGGCTGCAATGACATCTGTTGTGTGCTCCCTGCTCCACTCCACATAATGTAAATATATACAGCCCGTTTCTGAATGCCCGCTCTGGTAAATGGGCTACCTTGTATGGACCGCCTCTCAGGTTCAAATGACATACGAGTCAGGTTTGCTTTCTGCTCACGCTGGCTTCTTTATCTACTGTTTTACTTTAAATTGTTGCATTAAGTTTTTCCTTTACCTCTCCCCTTCCCTCTAGCTTTCCCTCCCCACACCCCAGAAGGCTGCATCTCAAGCATAGGTACAGGTCTGGAATTATGGCTAAAGACTATTATGTTTTTAGAAATGGCTAACCTGCAGGTATGTACCTTTAATGTCAGAGGGCTTAATGCCCCAACAAAAAGGAGCCAGGTCTGCCACTTCTTACATAAAAAGAAAGTGGCTGTGGCTTTGATACGGGAGTCTCACATCCGCGCCAATCATATTCCAAAGATGTCCCACCAATTACGGTATACAACTAATGGTTTTATAATCCTTCACCCCGTACAGCAACGAAAGGAGTCAGTATAGCCTTTCATAGAAAGATTCCCTTTGTACATCATGCAACGATGGTTGACGAGGAAGGTAGATATATCTTTGTCAAGGGTACTATAGGCACTCAGATGTTTACCTTTGGAAATGTTTATGCACCTAACACTGCACAAGCGCCCTGGCTCAGTCAGGCCATTGCTAAATGTGGCGACTTCGCCGAAGGGACAATTATGCTAGGAGGTGATTTTAATGTTGCTCTGGTCCCAGGTCTAGATTGTTCGACTGGGTCTTCTGCCATGTCTTTATCGTCCCTGCGCAAGGTTAAAAATGCTCTCTCATCTCAAGGATTAGTGGACGCGTGGCGGGCAATGCATGCAAATGAAAAAGATAACACTTATTTTTCAGTATCTCACCATTCCTACCAAAGACTGGATTACATTTTCTTTCCAATACACTCTCTCCAACACTGCATCTCCTCGCATATCGGAAGCATACTTCTATCTGATCACGCCCCTGTTTTTTTCACTATTGTAATTCCTGCAATGCAGAAATCAGAGTTTATATGGTGTCTAAATAAAACTCTGATAAGCGGACCACATACTACTAAAATAGCTGGTCAACTGGAGGAATACTTCAGATTAAATGAGTCCCCTGACATCTCAGACTCAGTGTTATGGGATGCTCACAAATCTGTTATGAGAGGCCACCTTATCGCTTTAGGGGCACATGTCAAAAAGCAAAGACTAGCAAAAATTCAGGATCTCTCATTGCAGATTTCATCCTTAGAATCACAACACAAAAAATTCTTAGCAAACAATGTCCTGACGCGCCTGGACACCCTGAGAGCAGAATTAAAAAATATGTTAAATACTCAAACCGCTAAGCTATTTTTAACTACCCAATATGAATATTATGCCCATGACAATAAAGTATCGAAATTACTATTATCCCAAATAAAGAAGATCCTCCTTTATCTCCCTTATTAAATCTCCTAGATCACAGGAATACCGTAAAACAGACCTAATAGCGAAACAGTTTTGTGAATACTATAGTAAATTATATAATTTTCAGAAACCACTGTCGCCTTTGCAACAAGACTACAAAATCCAGCAAATTCAAAATGGGCTCAATACACTAAATCTCCCCTCTTTGAAACCTGAACAAGCTCAAAAACTAGAACGCCCATTTTCCCTTCTATAACTGCAAACGGCCCTAAAAGAGTCACCCACAAATAAAAGCCCTGGTCCAGATGGTTTGCCTATACATTACTACAACTCATTTAAAACTATACTATTACCGCGTTTGTTAGTAGTCTGCAATGCAGCGCTAAAAGGTCAGCCTTTGGCCTCATGCACACGGCCGTTGTTTTGGTCCGCATTCGGGCCGCAGTTTTGGCGGCTCGGATGCGGACCCATTCACTTCAATGGGTCCGCAAAAAAAAAATATAACCTGTCCTATTCTTGTCCGCACTTTGAGGTAATTTGGCAGCCATGGCAGGAATTCTGTGGTTTTCAAACACCCTAATTCAACAGCTTCAAGTACAAAGCATTTTACCCTTCCAGTCCTGTCTTATATATCCATTTTGTCTATAGAGGACACAAAATCCATTAGTTGATGGAACTGAGATGTAGCTCTCACCCTCCTCCCTTCCTTCCCCCTCCCCCCCTTTTCTACCCTTTTACTCCCCTTACTCCCCTACCCAACCATATTTATGTTATTTTTCAATGTGCTTCAAGATTGTACTATGTATACTACGCCAAAGATTGTTTTATACAAATAATTGTGACTTCACTGTCGCTGTGTGATTCCTTGTACTAATGCGAATATCCTTCTGTTAATGCAGTCTTGATATGTTGTACATGATCTTAAATGTTCAAAGATTGTTATACATTAAAATCCAATAAAAACTATTTTTAAAATAAAATATTGCGTGAAGTACAACTGCACTGCATATGTGACAGGGAAATTGATATAGCTAATCCGTCTGTTAGTTAGGTGCACGTCATATACCCATTTATTGTGTGAAGTACACCTGCACTGCATACGTGACAGGGAAAATAATATAGTTAATATGTCTGTTAGTTCGGTGGGTGACCTCAAAGAATGAGGTGAGCATCAAATAAGGGACGTGGCCCCGGTCGTGGTTCTGCTGGGGTTGGTGGAGCTCCCATTGCAGGGAGAGGACGTGGTCGATCTGTGCCAGCTACACACCCAAATGAAACACCTTACTCAGGTGCACGTAGGCGACAGAACGTTCAGCGTTATTTTGTAGGCCCGAATACCGGTGTATGAATGGTGAGGCCAGAACAAGTAGAGGCGGTAGTAGATAGGGTGGCTGACAGTGCCTCCAGTTCCTTCACATTGTCTCCCACCCGGTCCACTGCTGAAAGCGCAGAATTGGCACCTACAGCCCATGGGCATCTGTCTTTCACCTCACTCCCTTGCAAATCAGCCAAGCAGTCTGAGCCCCAAGTCATGCTGTAAGCCGTGTACCGGGGTGGGCTGTCCAGGATACAGCGAAGTCACAGACGAGGAAAGTGACACAGACACCGGCTTTTGCTAAGAAAAACTTCTTTACTGAAACACAGCAATATCACCTACAGATCAGTTAGCATGAAATAAAGTTACATACAATCAGCCTGCAGCTGAGACCCCTGTGTTGCACAGCACAGTGACCTACAATGGTAGCCGGAACAATTTACCTAATGCGAGCAGAGTTAACACTGCCTCGCAAAACCTGTTATTACCCTAAAGTACAGGAACGATTGTTTGGGTTATAATATACAGGTTAGCCCGCGGTGCAACACAGGAACTTACAATCTTATTAGCCTATACAGTGTTTCCCCCACCCTTCCCAAAACTGGTAATGTGGAACGTGCCTAATATATTACCTAATATATTACTCCCGATAAACACGCTGGGATGACTGGAGAAGTTCTTTCTGCTCTCCGAAGTGAACGACAACTTTAACTGTTAATTCCGTGTAATGAATGATCCACAATCTGTAAAGCCTGCCACACACAGACCCTAACTATCTAGCTAATTGCAGGTCTCAACTCAGTCTCTGATACTTCAGGCGTCACTCTTACAATGTGAGGATTTTACTGACCCGGGTCTGCTCTGTCTCCACTTATGATTCCGAATCGAACAAACAGTCTTTCGATCAAACGTGCTGTACCACAGAACAGGTAATCCGTTCCTCAGCTCTCAGTAGTACTCCTGGCAGGCGTCCTCTCTCCTGATCAGCATTTGGATCCTGGACTCGATCAGCTCCCTTTTACTGGTCAAGAAAGCACGCTTCCAAGCACTTGGATGTGGAGAGATTCACCTAAGTCTGTCTTTCTCCCTCCTCACAAAATGGCGACTGCTTCCTGTCTTCCCTGCAGCTTGTTAACCACACCCCTCATGCATATTGTGTGATCCGAGCAGAGAGTGAGCTGTGAGCTGTGCATGGGAAACAGCAACCTCTTGTGGCTAAACATTGAAACAACAGTCTAGAACTTAAATGGAACAGTATTCATGCAATGAAAGCTGCTTCTTAATCTCACAATGCAGCAGTCTCTTATGCTTTTTGATGACTCTGCTGGCAGGGTTTCCGAGGGCCGTCCACATAGCCCTGCTCCAGAAGTGGAAGAGATTGAGTGCACTGATGCCCAACCACTTATGTTTCAGGATGTGGACATGGGAGGACCACCGCAGCACATCTCTGATGATGACGAAACACAGGTGCCAACTGCTGCGGCTTTCTGCAGTGTGCAGACCAGCAAGGAGGGCAGGGGTGAGGATGATGAGGTGCTAGACCCCACATGGAATCAAGGTCATGCAAGCGATGTGTGCAGTTCGGAGGAACACATAGTGGTTACATAGCACCAGCCGCACAGCAAAAGAGGGATCAGTGTGCTAAAGCAGAGTGGCCGTCCCCTAGCCAGTACGCCTGCTACTGGCCACCACACCCAGGGACTGAGCACACCAAAGCCAGCTCTAAGGAGTTCCCTGGTGTGACAGTTCCTCAGACGCTATGCAATCAGAGCTTGTAGCGAGGCACAAATGTTCTAAACCTGAGCACCACCTGCATGACCAGGCATCTAAATGCAAAGCACAAGCTGCAGTGGAGTAAACACCTCAAAAACCACGAAAGATCTCAGGCTCTTCCTGCTCCCTCTTCTGCTGCAATCTCGGCCTCTTACTTCCCTCTGGAGTGACAGTGGCACCTGCCACCCCGCAAACAGAGGATGTGGCAACACCACCACGTCTGTCACCAGTGGTGGATCGAGGAGGGGGGGCAACGGGGCAATTGCCCCCCCCCCCCGAGCTGGCGGCGGCGGGGCACAGGGAGATGAACGCTTCTATTGTGGAAGCGCTCATCTCCATAGTCATCTGTATCGCCATCCTCAGGACAGCGATACAGATGGCTGTGCTGAGGCAGGGGAGGGAGAGGCGTGTCCCTTTCCCTTCCTCTGATAGGCTGCTGGCACATGGGGGGCTGTTATTAATACTGGCACATGGGGTGCTGTTATTAATACTGGCACATGAGGGGCTGTTATTAATACTGGCACATGGGGGGCTGTTATTAATACTGGTATATTAGACGGTCAATAGATATCAATTTTACTGAAGGCCAGTTGACTACAGGCCCCCAAAATTATTCATTCACCGTACAGAAAAGAACAATTGATAATGTGGCTGGAGGTACATTAGGCGGTCACCGTAAAAACAATTTTACTGTTGGCCAGTTAGATTACAGGCCCCAAAAATTATGCATTCACCATACAGAAAAGAACAAGTGATTATGTGGCTGGAGGTACATTAGGCAGTCACCGTATAACAATTTTACTGTTGGCCAGTTAGATTACAGGCCCCAAAAAATATGCATTCACCGTACATAAAAGATCAAGTGATTATGTGGCTGGAGGTATATTAGACGGTCAATGGATATCAATTTTACTGCAGGCCAGTGGACTACAGGCCCCAAAAATTATTCATTCACCGGGCAGAAAACATCAAGTTATTATGTGGCTGGAGGTATATTAGACAGTCATTGGATATCAATTTTACTGCAGGCCAGTACAAATACATGTTAAATCCATATGTTTAAAAGAACCAAAAATATAAAATTGGATGAAAAACATGGCTTACGAAATCCCCCCTCTTGAATAAACCCCAAATAATAATAGCTGAAATTCGATAACACGTGGTCATCACAGGCCCCAACAATTTCGCATTCACTGTACAGAAAAGATCAAGTGATTAAGTTGGGACCCGAACTTGACCTGAACTTGACCCCGAACCCGAACCCCATTGAAGTCAATGGGGACCCGAACTTTGGAGCACTAAAATGGCTCTAAAAAAGTAATGGAAAGGGCTGGAGGGCTGAAAATTGCAGCAAAATGTGGTTAAGAGCATTGCAAGTGCTCTGCAAACAAATAAGGATATGGAAATGACTTAAAATAACATAAAGTACGTAAAAATAAAAAATAATAGTCTTGATCTTGGAGGACGAGTTCCATATGGAGTAGGAGGTTGAGAAGGTGGTGGATGTGGCAGTGTAGGTGGAATCGGTGGTGGAGGAGGAGGAGGAATTAGCCTACACTGCTTTTTGGTTTTATTTTAAATTTTTTTATTTTTTTTTGTTTAAATTTGGGTACACCCCAAAACATTGGGCAATATAACCTGTGATAACCCCCTCCAGCCGTGCTAAACAAACGTTCATACAATACACTGGCTGCAGGGCAGGCCAGCACCTCCAAGACGTAAAGGGCAAGCTCCGGCCATGTGCCCAATTTGGATACCCAGAAGTTGAAGAGGGCAGACCCATCAGTCAGTACGTGTAGGCGTGTGCACCCATACTGCTCCACCATGCCGCAGGTCCCCGTGATGTCCACGATCCAATTGGATATCTGCACTATCAACTTTCGATGTTCTTTTCTGCGCCTACCATGTTGATCACGGTTAGCAGCGAATCAGGGTTCCACGCTGGAGAGGGAGCGTGAGAAAAGGATTATACATACAAGGGAGGTCAATGTATGAAATTAAATGTGATCGAGCGGAAATGTGGACAAATTATTGAAGCCGAAGCTTCCAAGTAAAGGAGGGGGCGTGCGGCAATGTACTTAGATTTAGCATCTATTTGTTATGAGATTGGGGGGCATTATATAGACAAATGTTCCATTACTAACGAACCAGCATTACGTATATTATCATTGTTTTGATAAATATAGACGTGTATTATATGGTTGATATGAAATAAGTACCTAGCACTAACAGAATTCCCCATTATGAACTCTGTGGACTTCTCACTCCATATAGATATTTGCTATTTAGCACCGACCTTTTAGGACTTACACATTGTAATATGTTTGAATATATGTATCTAACTTGATTGTTTCAGTAGTTCTAATCCAGCTCATGTTAATTATTGTGTTATAGATAAAAATGTGACGGCAGATGAAGGTCCTATGTGACCGAAACGTCCGGTCTAAGAATACTGTTCATACTCACTAATACAAATATTGGGCAAATGGGATGAAACTACTATATGATTTGTATATACAAACTAAGAAGACAGTTTGGCATCAGCAGGAGCTGCTCAAACCCACATGCAGTTGTGCATATATATAGGGGAGCAAATCCTGCACTTGTGGCCCGTTGCTAATGGCAATCCCCAGCAAAATGCATACAATGGAGGATGCCCGCGGCGAACCACAAGTACCACAATAGACATCCTACACAAGGTAACAAGTGCGGATGTGATAATTCATATAACAATATAACAAAACAATAACAAACATAGGTGCACTCTGCAGTCTCACTAATTCTCAAACTGATTTTAAAATTGAGAGATTAGTCAACATGTCCTACGGTGTAGAACATGTCTTAAGCCCGGACACCACGACAAGGTTTCTCAAGTAGCCCGGGACCCTACACTCTCCTACCTGAGCCATATGGGCAATACCAGGAGCCAGTGGGCAAATTACAGGAGCATAGGGCCGACTCGCAAACAACTCACCAGTTACCTCCAGCATGTGGCCATGCTTGCAATGGGAGGAGGGAGGAGTCTGTGAGTCCCACTCAAGACTTGCTGATATAGCCCAGGCTCCTGGTATTGCCCATATGGCTCAGGTAGGAGAGTGTAGGGTCCCGGGCTACTTGAGAAACCTTGTCGTGGTGTCCGGGCTTAAGACATGTTCTACACCGTAGGACATGTTGACTAATCTCTCAATTTTAAAATCAGTTTGAGAATTAGTGAGACTGCAGAGTGCACCTATGTTTGTTATTGTTTTGTTATATTGTTATATGAATTATCACATCCGCACTTGTTACCTTGTGTAGGATGTCTATTGTGGTACTTGTGGTTCGCCGCGGGCATCCTCCATTGTATGCATTTTGCTGGGGATTGCCATTAGCAACGGGCCACAAGTGCAGGATTTGCTCCCCTATATATATGCACAACTGCATGTGGGTTTGAGCAGCTCCTGCTGATGCCAACCTGTCTTCTTAGTTTGTATATATAGATTCCTGGAGGTGTATAAACTCCTATTTAAATGTGCCTGTTTTCCATCTACAGGTCACATTAAGGTGCACCTGTGAAGCCTGGGCTATATCAGCAAGTCTTGAGTGGGACTCACAGACTCCTCCCTCCTCCCATTGCAAGCATGGCCACATGCTGGAGGTAACTGGTGAGTTGTTTGCGAGTCGGCCCTATGCTCCTGTAATTTGCCCACTGGCTCCTGGTATTGCCCATATGGCTCAGGTTGGAGAGTGTAGGGTCCCGGGCTACTTGAGAAACCTTGTCGTGGTGTCCGGGCTTAAGACATGTTCTACACCGTAGGACATGTTGACTAATCTCTCAATTTTAAAATCAGTTTGAGAATTAGTGAGACTGCAGAGTGCACCTATGTTTGTTATTGTTTTGTTATATTACTATATGATTTGAATGAATAAATCCTTTTGAAATTGCAACACTGAAAACTGTGTGCCTCAACTTTACTACGTGTAATAAAAAATTATAGGGAATGTCACTGGGGTATTTTGGATTTGGAAACATTAGACAGGAGAAGCCCTGCTGCTGCTTTGTTGACTCTAGATAACTTCTGCCTGATCGCACGTCCCCGTGACGTCCACGATCCATTTGGATATCTTCTCTATCAACTTTCGATGTTCTTTTCTACGCCTACTATGTTCATTATAGTTAACGGCGAATCAGGGTTCCACGCCGGAGAGGGAGGGTGAGAAAGAGATACCACATCCAAGGGAGGTCAATGGCTCCAATGTGATCGAGCGGAAATGTGGGACAAGTTGTTAAAGTTGAAGCATCGAATGAAAGGAGGGGGCTCGTGTCAATTAAAGATGAATTTTTGAAATTTAATTCCCTGTCACCTATGCAGAGCAGGGGTTTTTCTACGCCAAAAATGGGTTAATGTCACCCACCAATGGAACAGACGATTCTTTAAAATTTCGCCCCCTGTCACCTATGCAGAGCAGGGGTTTATTCACGGCAAAAATGGTAAAATGTCACTCAAGAATGTAACAGACGCTTTTGCACCCTGCTCCCTCTTTTGCTGTGCTGGTGCCCCTGTGCGACCACCGCCTCTTCCTCAGAACTAGACAGGTCACTCGCATGACCTTGATTCCATGTGGGGTCTAGTATCTCATTATCCTCCACATTATCTTCCACCCACTCTTTACCACTGCCCTCCTTGTCGGTCTGCATACTGCAGAAAGCCGCAGCAGTTGGCATCTGTGTTTTGTCATCCTCAGAGACGTGCTGCGGTGGTCTTTCAATGTCCTCATCATGAAACATAAGTGGTTGGGCATCGGTGCACTCAATCTCTTCCACTTCTGGTGCAGGGCTATGTGGATGGCCCACGGAAACCCTGCCAACAGAGTCATCAAAAAGCATAACAGACTGCTGCATGACTTGGGGCTCAGACTGCTTGCCTGATTTGCAAGGGGGTGAGTTGAAAGACAGATGGCCATGGGCTGTATATGCCAACTCTGATCTTTCAGCAGGGAACTGGGTAGTAGACAATGCGAATGAACTGTAGGCACTGTCAGCCCCCCAATTTACTATAGTCTGTACTTGTTCTGGCCTCACCTGATTCGTACTTTCCTAAATGCTGTGTAGGCCGCAAATGTACTTTCTAGCACAAAAGATGAGCATTTGTCACCGAACAATGTAACAGACGAATTAGTGAAATGTATTTCCTTGTCCACTATGTAGAGCAGGGGTATATCACAGCTAAAAATTGGTGAATGTCACCCAACTATGTAACAGAAAAATTTGTGAAATTTATTAACCTGTCCACTAGGTAGAGCCGGGGTATATCACAGCCAAAAATTGGTTAATGTCCCCCAACTATGTAACAGAAAAATTAGTGAAATTTATTAACCTATCCACTAGGTAGAGCAGGGGTATATCTCAGCCCAAAATTTTGGATATGTAACCCAACAATGTATCAGACAAATTAGTGAAATGACTTAAAATAAAATAAAATACGTAAAAATTTACGAAAAATAATCTTTATTTATGAGGTGGAGGTCCTTATGGAGTAGGAGGTTGAGGAGGCAGTGGACGTAGTGGTGTAGGTGGAAGCGGTGGTGGAGGAGGACAAGGTAGCCAACACTGTTTTTTGGTTTTAATAAAATTAAATTTTTTTAAATTAGGGTACACCCCAAAAGAGTGGGAAATATCAAAAATACAACAATGAGCAATTGCGCTGTAGTATAACAATGGCTGGGTAAGGCCAGTATACATATCTATTCTGCACAGGGTACGGACAAGTGGGATCCATGCCTGGTTCATTTTAATGAACGTGAGCTTGTCCACATTGGCTGTGGATAGGTGGCTGCGCTTGTCTGTGATAACGCCCCCTGCCATGCTAAACACACATTTAGGCAGGCCAGCACCTCCAAGGCGTAAAGGTCAAGCTCAGGCCAGGTGCCCAATTTGGAGACCCAGAAGTTGAAGGGGGCAGATCCGTCATTCAGTACGTGTAGGCGTGTGCACACATACTGCTCCACCATGTTGCTGAAATGCTGCCTCCTGCTAAGACGTTCCATATCAGCTGGTGGTGCTGGTTGTTGTGGCGTGCTGACAAAGCTTTTCCACATTTCGGCCATGCTAACCCTGCCTTCTGAGGTGCTGGTGGTGCCCCAGCTGCGTTGGCAACCTCTTCCTCGTCCTCTGCCTTCGCCTTGTGCTTCCACTGTGCCCCCGCTGTCAGGTGGGAATGCCACCAGCAGAGCGTCTACCAGCGTGCGCTTATACTCGCGCATCTTAAGATCACGCTCCAGTGACGGAATTAAGGACGGTACAATGTCCTTGTAACAGGGATCCAGCAGCGTGGGCACCCAGTAATCAGCACAAGTTACAATGTGGGCAATATCCTCTTCCATCATCGTCCGAAGCGTTTTTTTCAAGGAGGCATAGAAGGGGCATAGTAACGCTGAGAACAGCGTCATCGGCACTGGCCATGTTGGTGGAGTACTCGAAACAGTGCAACAAGGCACACAGGTCTCGCATGTAAGCCCAGTCAATGGTGGTGAAGTGGTGCTGTTCCGCAGAGCGACTCACCCGTGCGTGCTGCAGCTAAAACTCCACTATTGCCTGCGCGCACAGATGGCCCACACTTTCTGCAACAGCTCTGACATATCGGGGTCATTTTTAAGGAACCTCTGCACCACAAAATTCAGCAGATTTGACAGGCAAGGGATGTGCATCTAGTCCCAGAGCTGCTACGAGATTTCGCCCATTATAACACACCACCAGGCCGGGCTTGAGGCTCACCAGCACCAACCACTCATTGGTCTGTTGTTCCACGCCCGTCCACAGCTCCTGCGCGGTGTGTGGTTTGTCCCCCAAACAGATACGTTTTAAAACTCCCTGCTGTCCGGATAAGGAGCCGGTAGTGGATGAGGAAGCGGAGTAGGAGGAGGAAGCAACAGGAGGCAAACTGAAGCGCCCTGCAATCCTCGGTGGTGGAAGGACATGTGCCAAACTGCTATCCGCCTCAGGCCCAGCCGCCACTGCATTTACCCAGTGTGCTGTTAGGGAGATATAACGTCCTTGACTGTGCTTACTGGTCCACTTATCCGTAGTTAGGTGGACCTTGCCACAGATGGCGTTGAGCAGTGCACACCTGATTTTGTCCCCTACTTGGTTGTGCAGGGAAGGGATGGCTCGCCTAGAAAAGTAGTGGCAGCTGGACACGACGTAGTGTGGGACAGCCACTGCCATACGGCTTTAAAAACTCTCCGCCTCCACCAGACGGAATAACAGCATTTTAAAGGCCAGTAATTTTGAAATGCTGGCATTCAGGGCCAGGGATCGCGGGTGGGTAGGAGGGTACTTCCTCTCCCGCTTCAGTGTTTGGGAGATGGAGAGCTGAACGCTTCCATGGGACATTGTGGAGATGCTTGGTGGCCCAGGTGGTGGTGTTGCTGGCAGATCCTCTGTTTGCGGGGTGGCAGGTGCCACTGTCACTCCAGAGGTGGATGAAGAGGCCGAGACTGCAGCAGAAGAGGAAGCAGGAGGTAAGGCTATGTGGATGGCCCTGGGAAACCCTGCTAGCAGAGTCATCAAAAATCAGAAGAGACTGCTGCATGACTTGGGGCTCAGACTGCTTGGCTGATTTGCAAGGGGGTGAGGTGAAAGACTGATGGACATCGGCTGCAGGTGCCAACTCTGATCTTTCAGCAGGAGACTGGGTGGGAGACAATGTGAAGGAACTGGAGGCACTGTCAGCAACCCAATCTACTATCGCCTGTACTTGTTCTGGCCTCACCATTCGTAGAGCCGCATTAGGCCTGACCAAATAACGCCGAAGGTTCTGTCGCCTACTCGCACCTGAGGAAGGTGTTTCACTTGTGCGTGTAGCTGGCACAGATCGACCACGTCCTCTCCCTGCAACAGGAGCTCCACCAGCAGCACCACGACCGGGGCCACATCCCTTATTTGACGCTCTCCTCATTCTTCGCAAATTTAGGATCTTGCCCAAAATGGGTGTTTTTTTAATAACAGAATATAACAGCAGTATCTATTGCTTGTATTTCACACTGACAGATGCAGCAAAGGCTGCAAATTTAGTATTTTGCCCAAAATGGGTGTTTTTTAATAACAGAATATAACAGCAGTATCTAACGCTTGTATTTCAAACAGACAGATGCAGCAAAGGCCGCAGATTTTGTATTTTGCCCAAAATGGATGTCTTTTTAATAACAGAATCTTATTGCAGTATTTCAAGCTTGTATTTCACACTGACAGATGCAGCAAATGCCGCAAATTTTGTAATTTGCCCAAAATGGGTGTTTTTTTTTCAATAACAGAATATTATTGCAGTATTTCAAGCTTGTATTTCAAACTGACAAATGTAGAAAAGGCCCCAGATGTAGGGTATTGTAAAAAAAATTGTGTTTTTTTATAAACCCTGAATATTATTGCAGTATTTCAAGCTTGTATTTCACACTGACAAATGCAGCAAAGGCCCCAGATGTAGGGTATTGCCAAAAATGGGTGTTTTTTTAAACCCAGAATATTATTGTAGTATTTTTAAGCTTGTATTTCACACTGAAAAATGCAGAAAAGGTCCCAGATGTAGGGTATTGCCAAAAATGGGTGTTTTTTTAAACCCAGAATATTATGGCAGTATTTCAAGCTTGTATTTCACACTAACAAATGCAGCAAAGGCCCCAGATGTAGGGTATTGCCAAAAATGGGTATTTTTTTTACACCCAGAATATTATGGCAGTATTTCAAGCTTGTATTTCGCACTGACAAATGCAGCAAAGGCCCCAGATGTAGGGTATTGCCAAAAATGGGTGTTTTTTTAAACCCAGAATATTATTGCAGTATTTCAAGCTTGTCACAAAAGCACATATGCTGTGCTGGTACACTGAACTTGCATAAAATGGCCGCCGACGCCCACCTAACTAACAGACGGATCAAAGTTCTTTTTCAGTGTCACTGGGCTCAGGGCAGGGTAAAAATATTGTGCACTGCACCCACAAAACAAAATCGCTGTAGATCACTGAGTTAAACAAGCACTTCTGATAAAAGATTCTTTCCTATTCTCTCCCTCACAGCAGCAGCATCCTATCCCTACACTAATCAGAGCAGAGTGACGTGCAGCGCTACGTGACTCCAGCTTATATAGAGGCTGGGTCACATGCTGCACTGGCTAATCACAGCCATGCCATTAGTAGGCATGGCTGTGATGGCTTCTAAGGGCACACGAGTTAAACACTTGTTGATTGGCTGCTCTGCAGCCTTTAAAAAAGCGCCATTAACTCACCAAACACCGAACCCAAACCCGAACTTTTACTGAAAAGTTCGGGTTCGGGGACGGGGAACAAAAATCCTAAAGTTCGGTACGAACTTTACATTTCGGGTTCGCTCAACCGTAATATCAATTTTACTGCAGGCCAGTGGACTACACGCCCCAAAAATTATTCATTCACCGGACAGAAAACATCAAGTGATTATGTGGCTGGAGGTATATTAGACGGTCATTGGATATCAATTTTACTGCAGGCCAGTGGACTACAGGCCCCAAAAATTATTCATTCACCGTACAGAAAAGAAAAAGTGATTATGTGGCTGGAGGTATATTAGATGGTCAATGGATATCAATTTTACTGCAGGCCAGTGGAGTACAGGCCCCAAACATTATGCATTCACCATACAGAAAAGATCAAGTGATGATGTGGCCGGAGGTATATTAGAAGGTCATTGGATATCAATACAGGCCCCAAAAATTATTCATTCACCGTACAGAAAAGAACAATTGATAATGTGGCTGGAGGTACATTAGGCAGTCACCGTATAACAATTTTACTGTTGGACAGTTAGATTACAGGCCCCCAAAATTATGCATTCACCGTACAGAAAAGATCAAGTAATTATGTGACTGGAGGTATATTAGACGGTCATTGTATATCAATTTTACTGCAGGCCAGTGGAGTACAGGCCCCAAACATTATGCATTCATCGGACAGAAAACATCAAGTGATTATGTGGCTTGAGGTATATTAGACGGTCATTGGATATCAATTTTACTGCAGGCCACTACAAATACATGTCAAATACATATGTTTAAAAGAACTAAAAATATAAAATTGGATTAAAAACATGGCTAACGAAATCCCCCCTCTTGAAAAAAACTCCAATGGTAATAGGTGAAATTTAATTAAACGTGGTCGTCACAGGTGTTGAATTCCTCTGAGATCCATGCCTCATTCATTTTTAGAAATGTGAGGTAGTCCACACTGTCGTGAGCTAGGCGAGTGCGCTTATCGGTCACGATCCCCACTGCTGCGCTGAACTTCCTTTTGGACAGGACGCTCGACGAGGGGCAAGCCAACAGTTCCATGGCAAATTGTGCCAGCTCTGGCCATAGGTCAAGCCTGCACACCCAGTAGTCAAGGGGTTCCTCGCTTCTCAGAGCGTCCACATCGGTCGTTAACCCGATGTAGTCGGAAACCTGTCGGTCTAGGTGTTCCCTGAGGCTGGATCTAGAGGGCGGCTGTCGATGGATTGGCTGGAAGAATGATCTCACATCCGAAGTGACCAACACATCTTCAAACCGCCCTCTTGCATGCGTGGTAGGATTGGTACCCGCAACTGTTTCTCTGTGGGTGGAAATTCCTCTGCCAGTGCCCGCAACAGCAGAATGCAGCATCTCTCTAAGCAAGGCCTGGAAATACTGCATTCTGACAGCCCTCTGTGATGCTGGTAACATGTCCGCCATTTTGTGTTTGTACCGGGGGTCTAAGTACGTTGCCACCCAGTACTGGTTCTTGCCCTTTATGCTTTTTATACAGGGGTACCTCTTCAAACACTGGAGCATGAAGGCCCCCATTTGCACTAAATTAGAAGCGGTGGATCGGCCTGGCTCCTGCTCATCACCCAGAAGAATGTCGTCCTCGGTCTCCTCCCCCCATCCACAGACAACACCAGGGTTTCCAGAAAAGTTTAAAGCCTGCTCTTCTTGGTCCTCCTCCTCCTCCTCCCCCCCCCCAGGCACCATCCTCCTCTGACTCCTCTTCAGACTCCTGCTGTACTTGTCTCAGATGGAGTAGCCCCCCCTGGGAATTCATTCAGCATTGCGACTTCCTCATCTTCCTGCTCCTGCTCCTCGACGGCTTGATCAATGACACGACGCAATGCACGCTCCAGAAATAAGGTGTAAGGTACGATGTCACTGATGGCGCCCTGGCTGCGACTGACCAGTTTGGTGATCTCATCAAATGGTCGCAGAAGTCTGCATGCGTCGTGCATGAGCAGCCACTGGCATGGTGAAAAAAAACAAGCTCCCCAGAACCTGTCCTGCCGCAGAGTTCGTACAGGCAGTCGTTAACTGCACATTTACTGCTGGAGCAGCTTATCAAGCATATACAAGGTGGACCCCGGGGTATTTGGCAACGAATCGCTGCACGACTAAGTTCAGGACGTGAGCCATGCACGGCACATGTGCCATTTTGCCCTGTTTCAGCGCGCTCAGCAGATTGGCACCGTTGTCGCACACCACTTTACCAGTAGTGATGAGAGGCAGGGGCAATATTCGAATTTCCAATATTTCGCAAATATTTTACAGAATTCAGATAGAGTGCTCCAATATGTTCGCGCTTGCGAATTTTCGGCAATATCTGCTACACTATAGATCATTCTAACCTACATTGACTATCTCCCCCTATCTATCTGAATTATATGTATAAGTTAACTGTCTAATGTAATAACACAAAGCACAGAGCACAGCAATGACACTGCTGTCTGTTTCATAACTGCAATAAACTTTTGAAAATTGCTGCTGGGGAGATTCTTATATAGTAAGGGGTAGGCAACTTTTCTATTGGTTGCTAGGGATGTTGCTAAACTGTGACAAAGCCTTCTCATTGGCCCACAAGCTAGAAGAAGGGAGGGATGATCACCTGATGCAGGGGTGGGCTGGGCCGGGGGGCAGGGAGGCAATTGCCCCCCAGGCCACCCTAAAAAAAAAAACTGCCGCTGGGCCGTCTTTAACAAATATTTATATATATATTTTTTTATTATTATTTTTTTATTCCTCAGGGCCGCACCGCCGATTACCACAGGCGGCGCGGCCCTGGATGTAATTGTGGCGGCGGTGGTGGCGGCGGGCAGTAGGAGATAAGCGCTTCCACTGTGGAAGCGCTCATCTCCATATTCATCTGTATCGCCATCCTCAGGACAGCGATACAGATGGCTGTGCTGTGGGGCAGGGGAGGGAGAGGCGTGTCCCTCCCCCATTCTTCTGATAGGCCGCAGGCACTAATGCCTGCAGCCTATCAGAGGCCGGCTCAGGCAGCGCAATGACGTCATTATCATCGCGCCGCCTGAACCGGGCAGCACACAGCAGGGACACAGGCCGGAAGGGCCTGCATCGCTGCTGATGGAGGTAAGTATTAGGTTTTTTTTTTCTTTCTTTGCGGGGAAAGCTGTCACTATGGGGGGGGGAGCTGTCACCATGGCTATGGGGGGGAGCTGGCACTATGAGGGGGCTGCCACAATAGGGGGGGCTGGCACTATGGGGGAGCTGGCACTATGGGGGGGAGTACTGGCACTATGGGGGGGCTGCCACAATAGAGGGGGCTGGCACTATGGGGGAGCTGGCACTATGGGGGGGAGAACTAACACTATGGGGGAGCTGGCACTATGGGGGGAGAACTGGCACTATGGGGGAGCTGGCACTATTGGGGAGGCTGGCACTATGGGGGGGGAGCTGGCACTATGGCTATGGGGGGGAGCCGGCACTTTGGGGGGGCTGACACAATAGGGGGGGCTGGCACTATGGGGGAGCTGGCACTATGGGGGGGAGAACTGTCACTATGGGAGAGCTGGTACTATTGGGGGAAGCTGGCACTATGGGGGGGAGCTGGCACTATGGGGGGAGCTGGCACTATGGGGGGGGCTGGCACTATGGGGGTGCTGGCACTATGGGGGGGCTGGCACTATGGGGGAGCTGGCACTATGGGGAAGCTGGCACTATGGGGGGAGCTGGCACTATGGGGGAAGCTGGCACTATGGGGGGGCTGGCACTATGGGGGAGCTGGCACTATGGGGGAAGCTGGCACTATGGGGGGGAGCTGGCACTATGGGAGGAGCTGGCACTATGGGGGCATTTCTTACTGGCACATTATGGGGGCACCATGGGGGAGAGGAGCACTATGGGGGTATCTGGGGGCTCTAAAGGGGCTTTTTGTAATTATTGGACATTATTTGGGGGCACTATGGGGGAGTGGAGAACTATTGGGGCATATGGTGGCACAAAGAAGGGGCATTTTTTTACTGGCATATTGTGGGGGAGAGGAGCACTATAGGGGCATCTGCTGGGGGCACTAAGAAGGGGCATTTTTTTACTGGCATATTATGGGGGACACTATGGGGAAGGGGGAGAGGAGCACTATGAGGGCATTTACTGGGGAACTATATAGGGGTATTTTATACTGGCATACATTATGGGGACATTAGTTCAAATGCAGGCACTAAGCGGGGGTATTTCATGTACTGTCATATTATAGGGAGAATTATTACTACTAGGGGGTATTATGGGGAGCTTTACTACTACTCGGGGGCTATAAGGGACATGATTACAAGTATGGGCACTACATAGGCATTATTACTACTAAGTGTACTCTGGCAGAGAATTTTTTCTATTGGTGGGATTTTGGGGGGCACTGTTACTTTGGGGGCACCCTGCCACAGTATCAGCTTAGCACAATTATTTTTGGGGGACATTATCTTTATACTATTAGTGTCTGGGCGCAGTTATTTTTTAGAGCACTGTGTGCCAATAATTGCTGAATGGGGCACTATCTGTGTGGTAGTAGCATTTCCAGGGGGACTGTTTCTGCAGTATAGTATTGGGGGTGGCAGGAAAGGGTGTTCAGAAGATGTGAAGATGATGGAAATGTGGGAAACTAATGTCTGTTTCTTAATCTCTGCAGAGACGGGAGATGGCAGAAAAATCATCATGGCGGTCTGGTCTGAATGGAGAAGATGAGGAAAGAGAATGTCTACAACAAAGGTGACATCACTGGATGTAAGAGGTATGTGGTGCTATGTAGGAGAGGAGATGCTCCGGCTCCTCCCCCTGCCATTTTCAGAAGGAGGATTCAGAGCTGGGTGAGGACGGCAAAGGGGGACAGCAGGCCACGGGCGGGTGGCAGATGGTGGGGGGAACCACAGGCAATGAGCAGGATCTGGGGAGGGAGGAGAGCGGAGGAGCTTCCTGGCTGTAGCCGGCTGTCTATTGTATAATGTGAAGCAGGCAGTGCAGCCAGGACGGGCCCCCCCTCTCCGTATGATGTGTAGAGACAGGCCTCAACAATAGAATGTCAGCTGTACAGTGTTTGTTGGGAGTGGCCTATTATATGTAGGAGGGGCTTTTAATAATGGGTGGGGCTAAAATGGGCCACTTGACTGGATTTACCCCCCAGGACTAAGGCTGCCAGCCCTCCCCTGACCTGATGTGTACTGTGTTAAAAAACATTTTAAAAAAACGAATATTCGTTATTATGAATATATGGCACTATATTCTAAATATTTGCAAATTCTCGAAGTGCCGATATTCACAATAAAAATTTGCTTTCCGAATATTCGCGCTCAACACTATTTACCAACTGTCAAATTGAGCGGGGTTAGCCACTGATCGGCCTGTGACCACAGAGCTGAAAGCAGTGCAGAACCGGTGTGGCTCTTGGCTTCCAGGCACAACAGCCGCAGCATAACATGGTAACATCTCACCTGGCACGTCGAATAGGTTCTGGAGAGCTGGAGGGTGCAGTGGAACAGGCGGTAGCAGTGCAAAAGGAGGAGTCAGCCGAGGAGGAGACGGAGGATGGAGTAGGAGGAGGAGAAGAGGAGGCAGGCCTGCATGCAATCTGTGGCGGTAACACCAAATCCACACGGGTGCCACGGGTTGCATGCTTGACAGCCGTCAGAAGGGTCACCCAGTGGGCAGTAAAAGTTATATACCTTCCCTGCCTGTGTTTGCTAGACAACATGTCTGTGGTCAGATGTATCTTGGCACCGACGCTGTGTGCCAGAGATATATTAACTTGCCGCTGAACGTGGCCATGTAGTTCAGGGAGGCCCTTCTGGGAAAAATATTTCCTTCCGGGGACCTTCCATTGTGGTGTGCCAATGGCCACAAATTTTCTAAAGTCCTCCAAGTCCACCAGTCTATATGGCAGTAGTTGGCGGGCTAGCAGTTATGACAAGCCGGCAGTCAGCCGTTGGGGAAGAGGGTTATCCGGCGTCATCAACTTTTTACGTTCGAACATTTGGGCCACGGAAGCCTGCCTTTTGCCAGATAAACACACGACGGCACGGTGGAAGGTGGAGTGGAGGACAAATGGGAGGAGAAAGGAGAAGAGGCAGGACGTGGAGCGCCTTGAGTGTGGCTTTGTTGGTTCTGACGGCGTTGCTCCCACTGGGCTCGGTGATGGAAGGCCAGGTGCCTTCTTAAAGCGGTCGTCCCTAGGTGAGTGTTGGGCTTACCGCGTTGACAGCACAGGCTGCAGATGGCAACACTATTGTCAGCAGCCGACACGTTAAAAAAGCCCACACTGCGGAGCCATGTGCAGGAGTCCTGGGAGCGCAAGATGTGACCGTGCATGGTAGATAGCTCGCTCCAGATACATTTGCAGTCTGCTTTTTGCCTCCTGTGCACTGTGAGTTTTGCCTGCTTCTCCTCCTTCTCCTCCCTATCTGCTGCTCAGTCTCTCCCTCTGAACTCCCCTTCTCTTCCTCTCTTGTGAGCACCCACGTGACGTCCATCAACACGCCATTATCGTCACCTTCACCACCACTGACATTCAGGGCCGTCTTTAATATTGATTGGACCCTGGGCAAGAATTTACTTGGGCCCCCTGGATCCCGCCTTCCCACACCTTAAAAAAAAGCGAAAATCTTATACTCACCTGTTTCCTTTCACTGGCGCTCACTAGCTGCTGGTACGGCGAGGGATGGTGCAACGCAGACGCGCACACCTCACCGCGTCCTGGCACAGGCGGGCGTGATGACATCATCACGCCTGCCTGCGCTGGGATTTTACTACCAAATAGACCTCAGGCCTGTAGTCTATGACAAGTCTTGTCGCCATCTGCAAATTTTAAGGCACATTGGCGACCATTTTGCTCGCCATCTGGAGCGCTGTATTGCATCAGTGACATGAACACTCTCCACATATAATGATACATTACATCAGTGACATCACCGCTGTCCACATATAATGTTATATTAAATCAGTGACATCACCGCTCTCCACATATAAGTGATATTTTACATCAATGACATCACCGCTCTCCACATATAAGTGATATATTACATCAGTGACATCACCGCTCTCCACATATATGTGATATTTTACATCAGTGACATCACCGCTCTCCACATATAAGTGATATATTACATCAGTGACATCACCGCTCTCCACATATATGTGATGAGCGGTGATGTCACTAATGTAATATATTACTTACCGGTATATGTGGACAGCAGTGATGTCACTGATGTAATATATTACTTATGTGTGGAGAGTGGTGATGTCACTGATGTAATATATCACTTATAAGTAATATATTACATCAGTGACATCACCGCTGTCCATATATAGGTGATATATTACATCTGTGACATCACTGATCTCCACATATAAGAGGCATATTACATCAGTGACGTCATCCCTTGGCGCTGGGGTGCGCAGCCAGGGCCGGCCTTAGGTGTTCAGGCGCCCTGTGCGAGCTAACCTTGTGGTAGTGTTACCTGCAGTCCTATGTAAAACCACAGATAACACTAGTGCTAAATAATGTAGTAGTGTTACCTGCAGTCCTATGTAAAACCACAGATAACACTAGTGTAGATCATGTGGAAGTGTTACCTTCGTCCTTAGTGTGCCTCCCTGTGTCTATCGCACGGACTCCATGCTGGCGCTGCCTCCTCTTCCATCTTCCTCCTCTTGTCCCGCACAGAACGTTCTGAAGCAGCTGCGTCAAGACATAGGAACACTGTGGGCATGGTGATACACACAGGGACGGGGACACACACACAGGGACGGACACACACACACAGGGACGGACACACAAAGGGACAGACACACACACACACACAGGGACGGACACACACACACAGGGACGGACACACACACACACAAAGGGACAGACACACACACACACACACACAAAGGGACAGACACACACACACACAAAGGGACAGACACACACACACACACAAAGGGACAGACACACACACACACAAAGGGACAGACACACACACACACAAAGGGACAGACACACACACACACAGGGACGGACACACACACACAGGGACGGACACACACACACACACACACAGGGACAGACACACACACACAGGGACGGACAGACACACACACACACAGGGACGGACAGTCACACACACAGGGACGGACACACACATCAGCAGCAAGGAGTTAAAGTCCAACCCTTAATGGCCCCCAAGATCCCTGGGGGGGGGGTTGATGTAGTAGCAGGAAAGCACACACTGTCCCCCTGTCCTATATGAGCCCCCCCTCCCCTGTCCTATATGAGCCCCCCCTCCCCTATATGAGCCCCCCCCTGTCCTATATGAGCCCCCCCTGTCCTATATGAGCCATCCCCCTGTCCTATATGAGAGCCCCCCCCTGTCCTATATGAGAGCCCCCCCTGTCCTATATGAGTCCCCCCCCTGTCCTATATGAGAGCCCCCCCTGTCCTATATGAGAGCCCCCCCCTGTCCTATATGAGCCCCCCCTGTCCTATATGAGCCCCCCCTGTCCTATATGAGAGCCCCCCCCTGTCCTATATGAGAGCCCCCCCCCCCGTCCTATATGAGCCCCCCTGTCCTATATGAGAGCCCCCCCCTGTCCTATATGAGAGCTCCCCCCTGTCCTATATGAGCCCCCCCCCTTGTCCTATATGAGCCCCCCCCTGTCCTATATGAGAGCCCCCCCTGTCCTATATGAGCCCCCCCTGTCCTATATAAGAGCCCCCCCCTGTCCTATATGAGAGCCCCCCCTGTCCTATATGAGCCCCCCCCTGTCCGATATGAGCCCCCCCCTGTCTTATATGAGCCCCCCCCTGTCCTATATGAGAGCCCCCCCCTGTCCTATATGAGAGCCCCCCCCTGTCCTATATGAGAGCCCCCCCCTGTCCTATATGAGAGCCCCCCCCCCCCGTCCTATATGAGCCCCCCTGTCCTATATGAGAGCCCCCCCCTGTCCTATATGAGAGCTCCCCCCTGTCCTATATGAGCCCCCCCCTTGTCCTATATGAGCCCCCCCTGTCCTATATGAGAGCCCCCCCTGTCCTATATGAGCCCCCCGTGTCCTATATGAGAGCCCCCCCCTGTCCTATATGAGAGCCCCCCCTGTCCTATATGAGCCCCCCCTGTCCTATATGAGCCCCCCCCTGTCTTATATGAGCCCCCCCCCTGTCCTATATGAGAGCCCCCCCCCTGTCCTATATGAGAGCCCCCCCCTGTCCTATATGAGAGCCCCCCCCCTGTCCTATATGAGAGCCCCCCCCCCATGGCTACCAAATACCTGTAAGTTCTGTTGCTTGGCTGGCTCAGGCTGTGTGTTGTGGCTGCCGGCTGGGGCTCCGCCTCCTTCCTCTCTCTGCCTGTGCGGCAGCTGCGTCACACTCCAGCAGCCACTGGTCTGCTCTGTTAAAGAGACAGGCAGGCCAGGCAGCAGAGCGGAGCGCAGAGCGGCCGCGGGCCCCGCCCCCTCCTCACTCAGTCTCTTTCTATAGTCCGGTCCGGACCGTGACTTTGTTATGTTACAGGGCCCAAGTAAAATCGAAGTAAAATGCTGCTTGGGCCCCCCAGGAGCAACTGGGCCCGGGGCAGCTGCCCCTTTTGCCCTGCGGTAAAGATGGCCCTGCTGACATTAAAGATCTCAGAGTAGGCAGCAACAGCAAGGACCACCCTCCTTGGGCTGATCTGGGTACTGTCGTCATACCGATGGGTGGCGGCCGTTGCTACCTCCTTTTCCTCATCCGATGCCAAGAATGGCTGTGCATCGGTAAGATCTGGGAATGGATGGGAAAATAATTTCTCTGACTTGAGTGAAGGGGCTATGGTGGTGGGGGTGGTGTTTTTGGGGGTGCACACAGCAGAGAGTGAGAAGGGTGCTGATACAGAGGATGAGGAGGGTGCAGAAGTGGAAGGCTGAGTGAGCCACTCAACCAACTCTGGTACATCGTTTGACGGTATGGCAGCAGAACCGCACACGACTGCTGCACAATACAAATGCACTATATAGAAAGTATATTATAGGAATATCACACCCCTGCCTCAATCAGTTTCTTTGGGGGGCCACTAGTATATCACACCAGTTGCAATTAGTTGTTCCAATACCGTTTGTCCCTCTATATAGCTGCGGTATCGCAGCAGAACAGCACACAACTGCTGCACAATACAAATGCACTATATAGAAATTATATTATAGGTATATCGCACCCCTGTCTCAATCAGTTTTTTTGTGGGGCAACTGGTATATCACACCAGTTGCAATTAGTTGTTCCAATAGCGTTTGTCCCTCTGTATAGCTGCAGTATCGCAGCAGAATCACACACAACTGGTGCACAATAGAAATGCACTATATAGAAAGTATATTATAGGTATATCACACCCCTGCTTCAATGAGTTTTTTTGGGGGGCAACAGGTATATCACACCAGTTGCAATTAGTTATTCCAATAGCGTTTGTCCCTCTGTATAGCTGCAGTATCACAGCAGAACCGCACACAACTGCTGCACAATAAAAATGCACTATAATATACTTTCTATGTTAGAAAGTATATTATAAGTATATCACACCCCACAGTATGTCACACCTATCGATAGCACACCTATACCAGTCCTTAAAAGGACTTCTGTGGCCCTATTAGCTAGCGTTTGGTGTCCCTAACAGCCTGTCCCTGCTCCACACAGCAACCTCTCCCTACACTGGCAAAAGACTGAATGTAAAATGGCGACCAGATCGGGTTTATTTATAGGGTAGGGGGTGTGTCCATGTGCGGAAACTTCTCAATTGGCTGTCCTGTCCCACATGATGGATGTGTCATGGTTCAAAGTTCGGCGATATGCAGAAAAATATGGCGCGTGCGAATATCGCCATATGTTCACATGTTCGGCAAATCGCGAACGAGCAAAGTTCGCCGCGAAACGACCGCCAGGCAAACCGCAAGGCCATCTCTAATCTTATGT
This sequence comes from Bufo bufo, assembly GCF_905171765.1. NCBI lineage: Eukaryota > Metazoa > Chordata > Amphibia > Anura > Bufonidae > Bufo > Bufo bufo. The sequence continues at coordinate 635,534,040 of NC_053391.1, read as the reverse complement.
ACACTTTTCTTTGTATGCTTTTCCTTTCTATACGAAAATAGACCTGCCAGGTGGATTTGTGAATCTGCAGCTTGTCATTTCTTTGTGCATTGAGATCTGCAGCAAAACTGCATAAAATCCACAACAAAACCCGCAGCTAACACGTGCAGATTTTCATGTGGATTTTGGTGTGGATATGTACAGAAATTTGCATAGAAATTCATGCTGAATTTCTGTTTATAAACCTGCACCCAATTGCAGGTACCCTAAAAAACAACAACTCACCCTCCGAATAGCTTGTGTTTACGGATGATCGAACCCGGGTTCGGGTTCGCCGGGTTTGGCCAAACTTCAGGTCAAAGTTCGGGTTCGGGACCTGAACTTGATCCCGAACCTGGACCCCATTAAAGTCAATAGGGACCTGAACTTCACTTTATTATTTTCCGTTATAACATGGTTATAACTGAAAATAATAGCATTCTTAAGACAGAATGCTAAATAAAATGGTCATTTAGGGGTTAAAATTAATTTAAAAAACTAATCTCATCCACTTGATCGCGCAGCCGGTATCCTCTTCTTTCTTCAGGACCTGCAAAAGGACCTGCGATGACGTCACCGCGCTGACCACGTGGTGAGCGCAGTGATGTCATTGTAGGTCTTTTTGCAGGTCCTGAAGAAAGAAGAGGATACCGGCTGCGCAATCAAGTGGATGAGGTAAAGTTTTTTTTATTATTTTTAACCGCTCAATGGCCATTTATTTAGCATTCTGTCTTAAGAATACTATTATTTTCCGTTATAACCATGTTATAACAGAAAATAATAAAATCACCCGAACACCCAACCTGAACCCAAACTTCAGTTCAGGTTCGCTCAATCCTACTTGTGTTACACCCCATTCTTTTGTCAACTCAATATTATAGTTTTTCCTTTTAAATAAATTAGCATTTCAAACATTCTGTTTTTACTTTCTTACTAAGGGGTATTGAGTGCAGACTGATTTTTAAAAACTTGATCTTTTTTATTTTGGTACAAGGCCTCAACATTATAATGTGAAAAAAGTGAAAGGGTCTGAAGACTTTCTGAATGCATTGTTATGCTTAAACGCATGATTGATGGTAACAAACTGCCTGTTTGAAAACACACTGCTTTGTGTTGAATTTGTTATGCTTTTTAAAATTTTAAAAAGTTTTAAAACTTGACCCTTATAGAGAACAGATGCCTACTGACATTTGTACACACATGGTGGTATAAATAAAAAACAGTGGCTTGTTCTTAACAAGCAGTCGAAAAATTAGGCCTTAACAGGGCAGATGCCTGCCAGTGTTTATACACACACACAGTAGTATCAAAAAAAGAAATGGCATGTTCTGAACCAGTGGCCCAAATATCATGCCTTAATGGGGACAGATGCCTGCCTGTGTTTGTACATACACAGTAATAGACCAGTCAATGACCTCCCTCCTGATTGGCTGCAAGGCTAATGGCAAGGTAGTATGGGCAAGCCCGCCTTCTAGGACCCCGACCAGGGTCATGTGATATTCTGTTTTCATCTTCCCTGCTCTGCTTTTTTCACTACTGTACTCAATTTAATATGCAAAATGGCGGGCACCATTTTGTGTGATTCGTAGAAATCAAATCTCCAAAACTTCAGCTTTGTTTAGAAGTTAAATTTGTGAGAAATTCGTAATCTATTCACTTATCTCTAACCCTATGTCATTGTATTGAAAAACATAGTCAACTGCACCTTTTTAATACAAGGGGATCCTAGACCACAACTATACTTTACAATGAAGACAATGGCAAATGCTGCTTTGTACGGATACAGTTAAAGTCTTGAGAACATATTCGGTGGTATACTTCAAATAGGTATGATGAGTGCCCCAAGTGAAGTGTGAACACAGCTTTAAGGGAATCTCTTAGCCTATATATGCTGTCTTCTCGGAGGGACCATAAAATAGTGACAGAGATGCTGACTTCAGCGGTGTGACACTTGTGTGTGAACGTGTTTCGGTTTTGGAGAACTTAAAGGTTAGGGTACTTTCACACTAGTGTTAAAGTTTTCCGGTATTGAGTTCCATCATAAGGGCTCAATACCGGGAAAAAACGCTTCAGTTTTATCCTAATGCATTCTGCATGGAAAGCAATCCGTTCAGTATGCATCAGGATGTTTTCAGTTCAGTCCCTTTTACAGTATTTGGCCGGAGAAAATATAGCATCATATTCCGGAACACTTGCCGGATTGCCGGATCCGGCATTCATTTCCATTGAAATGTATTAATGCTGGATCCGGTACCAAGTGTTCCAGAAAAACAGATCCGGTTCCCCGGTCTGCGCATGCGCAGACCTTTAAATCTGTGAAAAAAAAAAATACCGGATCCATTTTTCCGGATGACACCGGAAAGACGGATCCTGTATTGCAATGCATTTGTCAGACGGATCCGCATCGGGATACGGAAACAAATAATATCCGTTTGCATACAGATTCCCGGATCTGGCAGGCAGTTCCGGCTTCTAACGCTAGTGTGAAAGTACCATTATAAAGTGCAGTGCGGTGCCAGGGCTGTGAACAAGAACTATAATGTCCTTAAAGTGATATTCCAATTGTTAGATGTTATCCTCTATCCACAGCATCCTACCGCTGGGACCCCCACCGATCATGAGAATGGGGGCCCTGTACCCCCTGCAGCCCACCTCAAAAGAATGGAGCGGCTGGTCACACAGGCGTCTGTCTGCTGTTTTCATTTTTATGAGAGCTCTGAGTACAGCGATCGGTTATCTCCGGAATTCCCATAGAAATGAATGGAATGGACTGGCCTCCCCGTTATTTTTAGGGGAGCTGCAGGGGGTACAGGTCCCCGTTCTCGTGATCGCTGGGGGTCCCAGCGGTAGGACCCCCACCGATCTAATAGTTATCCCGTATCCTGTAGGTAGAGGATAACTTTAAACAACCAGAATACCCCTTTAAGTGCCCTCCACAGAGTATGATGCCCCCAAGTGCCCCCTTTATAGCACGATGTTACCTTAGTGCCTCCACACAGTACGAGACCCTATAGTGAATTCCCACACAATATGATGCCCCTATTTGCTCCCTACAAAGTATTATGATGACCCTTTAGTGCATCCATACATAGTACGATGTTCCCAAGTGCCCTCCCACACACACACATTATAATGTCCCCTCACAGCAGGATTTTCCCTTATGGCCCACCTAGGATAATGTCTCCTGTGTGCCCACTCACAGTATTATGCCCCTTTAGTGTCCCACACACAGTGAGATGCCCACTTAGTGCCTCCAGAATGAATACTCAGTTCATGTCCCCATGAATAACAGAAGAGATCTCTCAGTTCAGGTCTGTGCCCGCCTGTCTGGGTGATGATGATATTCTTGCATCACATCAGCCTGTGGCAAACCACCAAACACAGTGGTTACAGAATGAACGGAGGAGCAGAGAGCGAGCTGATGAACCCCATTGTATTCAACTGTATCCTCATTATGAGGACACAGATGCAGTTGAAATCTGGACATATGACAGTAATACTGAGACAGCGTCCAATGTTTGAGACTCTCCTGCTGGATCTGGAATGGTTGTGAGACAGTGACTTCTTTCTTCTGAAATCAGAGTTACTATCACTACTTTATACTGCATGATCCGGCTGACTTGTTACCTTTAACATATTCTATAGAGGACACCATTGCCACCTTGTGGTCATTGTTAGCAATGCAGTCACTTCTGTAAAAGTGGACAGACATTTGTTTACAATTGATAAGGAATTACTAATAAGAATTAGTGAAACAGAACATATGTAATTGGCAGTGATACTGTGCTGGTGCAAAATCCGAATAATTTAGCTGTAGTCATACAACTATAAGCTAAGCTATAATGATATGCTTCGTCAACTGCTAGTGATGTAGTTCTAGTTTTAATATTGTCATGACATCACTTATTTCTTTGGTGCCATAATTGGTTTTATTGGGGCACAGCAGTATCCACCACTGCCATAAGCTCCAGAGCAACTGGTTAGGAAACAATGCAATACACGACTTTCTATTCCTCTTAAATTGTACAGTTAAAAACTAGTAATTTGTGGGTACATCCGTAAAACTGTGAATTCAGGGTAAGGCCTCATGCACGCGACCGTGCCGTGTTTTGCGGTTCTGCAAATGGCGGATCCACAAAACACAGAGTGCTGTTCGCATCTTTGGTGGCTCCATTGAATTCAATGGGTCCGCATCCAAGCCACAAAAAATGCAGCTCGGATGCGGACCAACGCAATGGGTGTGTGCATGAGGCCTAAAAAGGTTTTTAGGATCAGTGACGATCTGACTTCCTGCATCCCCACTGCAACAGCTCCACACATCCATTAGTGGCTGTAAGCGGTACTGCAGCTCACTCCCTCTCAAGCTGTAGATATTGTCGTACCCCAGTAACACCAGATATGCTCCAATGAAACAAGTGATGTCTTAACATTACAGAAACTTGGCAGAGAGCAAAACCAATTACAAAATGCTTGGTTATTAGTGGCACCATTCCAATCAATTCATATAGAAGCATTCAGTAATACTATTCCCCAAGATGGTACAATACTGTAAAAATGGAACACATTAGAAACTCGTCCCAAAGCAAAATCTGTGACAGCGCCCCTGAACTACCATGCGTCATTCATTAATATTAGTGTCCTCTTATGTTACACAAGGGCCACTGGGCCCTTCCAAGCATCAAGGTCCAAGTTCAACTGTCATCTCTGCACCCACTAAAGCTACACCCATGGGAATAGCGCTGCAGTCACCAGCTCCATCCACTACACAGCGAACCATGATAGGCCATCAATAGCAAACTCTTTTATGGAAAGATTTTTCTAAAGAAAGAAAAGTTGCAGCATTGACATTTTGTTTTCTTTTTAGTACTTGTACGACAGTTTTATCACCTTTTTTATATTCATGGATGAATTCTGATCCAAAATATTTCTTGAGTACAAGAAGGTACATAGCACCAAACAGCGATGGAAAAAAAAAAGAGATCATAGGTAATTTGCTGCTTGGTCTCCCAAATATTATCTGTATTTTGTGGGGGAACCCAGCAGCAAGAGACTTGCATACAATGACCTATCCTCAGGATACGTCACTAATATAGGATCAGCAGGAGTCCATCTCCTAGCCCCCCCGCCAATCATCTGTACGAAAAGGCAGCGGGCACAGTGAACGCTGCAGCCTCTTCCTAGGCCACGTGACAACCCGTTCCTCGGTCACATAGCTCAGGTGCAGCTCAGTCCCGTTAAAGTAAATGGGGCTGCCAGGAGGCCACAGCCTCTTCAAACAGCTGATCACAGCCTCTTCAAACAGCTGATCAGTGGGAGTGCCAGATGTCGGACCACCTCCAATCTGATATTGATGACCTTTTCTGAGAATAGTTCATCAATACCGATGTACACGCAGGAGAACCTCTTTAAGTAGACCATAAGCCCCGGGGCTGTTCCACGCTGAGACTACAGACTCAACACCACTTGTCTGTGCCTTTGGACTGTGGATTTTCCCACAGATTCTCAGCAGAATCCACATGAGTTGCGTGTGAATGTTGGTGTGGATATGCATTGCAAAGGATGAAATCCGTGGCACAATTTTGCAGCACAAAGTGATATGCTGTGGATATCAAATCTCCACCATGGGTCAATTTCTGCACAGAGCATGAACAGATTTTTTATGTCGAGTGTGGACTAGATTTGTTTAGAGCAAATGTCCTAAGGACTACAAATATCAGAACCTTTGTCAGCGGTAAATCTTAGACTATTGTAGATCTATTGATCCCGCTGATGTATGTATGGGCTCATATAGCACACATAAGCAACGTGCTATACTGTGCTCAAACATAATTCCAGACGACCCCAAACTAGACCCTAAAATCAGGAGAGTACACAGATCTCATAGCACCCCATGGGAATAGTATAAGCCCCCTGGGCCCCACCAATTTCCCAGTATGCATGTGTCAAACACTCCCATAAAATACAAAGGTCAATGCCTTAGATTTTTGTAAAATTTACAATCTTTTTCATGAAGCAGAAAAATTGTAACAAAACAAGTCATCCACCTCCACTTTATCCGACTTCTGAGTTGGAAAAAATTGATCTGAGGCTTCATAAATATGACTCTCATTCTGACCACCATATTTTTCAGTATATTTACACCAGACAACTTGCATAAATGCATTGATAAATCTCCTGTTTCATTTCACATATCACAAAGCTGTCTGCCGGCAGTTAATACTTGAGTGAGCTCAGCGCATAGGAATTTATACAGTTACCATGGTTTGCAGTGGAAGCTGTAATCAGCTCTTTGCACTGAGCTCCCCCTAGTGGTGGATGCTTGAAAATGCCGTGTTTCACATCAGGAACAGAAGGAGACCAGCCTTGGGTCCCGCCTTCCTCCCTGGTCCTTTAAAAGTTGTGTGGTCTGCCTCCATTGAAGTTACACTACTGCTCCAAATGAATTCAGACCCCAGGCGAATTCCTACATTACTTCAAACTACTTCCCACAATCCAAAATGAAGTCAGATCATTAAAACAGACCCCAGATAAGACACAAAAATCCAGACCCCAGATTAGACCCCAAAATTAATAATCCTCTATGACAGACCACTAAATTAATTTCAGACCCCAGAACAGACGTCCTGAATATATTTTGACTCTCTATAATAATATAAGACCAGAAACCCCAGACCACCTCATTAAATATAATCAGACTCCCTATATTAATATCAGACCCCAGACCAGACCGCTATATTAAAGGGGTTGTCCAGGATCAGAGCTGAACCCGAACATACGCAGAATTTTACCCAAGCGGGCCCTGTGATATCAGCATCGGAGCATAGATCGCGCAGGGCAAGGGTATTTCTGTTTGTAATAGCGCACTGCCGGGCAGAGGCTTCCGCTCAGCAGTGTTCCCGCTGACGTCACCAACTCTGATGGGCGGGCTTTAGTGTTGCCCTCGCTGTTTTACAAGCTAGTGCAGCGCTAAAGCCTGCCCATCAGTGCCGGTGGCTTCACCGGGCTCACTGCTGGGCGGAAGCCTCCGCCTATCTTACCCTTCGGAGAGCCCGGTACATCACCAGAACTTCATAAAATGCCTTTGCCCTGCGCTGAAATGCTCCAATGCTCATATCAGGGGGCTGTCTGGGTGAAATTGTGGCTATGAACCTGGACAACCCCTTCAGCATATGATCCCAGACCCAAACCCCTAAATACAGTATATTCAGACCCCCTATATTTATATATGATCTTAGAATAGAGTCTTATATTAATATCAAACCCTAGATCAAACCACTATAATAAAATTCAATCTCAGACCCCCTATGTTCATTTCAGACCTCAGATCAGACAAATATATTTAGACCCCCCAGACCATATATTTACGCTAACGCAATTTGTCTGTATTGTGTCACTTTTGGATTTTATGGATTTGAAGAATAAAGTATACAACACTTTTATGGGAAGCTGTACTTTATCTCGTATTTCGGACATTCACTGACACACCTGACCCGGGCGGTATCCGTGCCTCCTAAGCGAGTACACAGGTGAGCACAGCTATCTTCTCTCCTCATTGCAAAGAGAATGGAGGATGAATGATCGTAATAATAATCGTCCACCACCCTTTCACTTTGCATCTGCCCATGTGAAAGGCACTTTAAATAAACGCCAATCGTACATTGTACATGAGTTCTCGTTATTGGTCCAGCAGGCTGTACAGGCTGTAATCGGGGGGCCAAGGCAGGTTCTAGCGAAGTGCGCTGGCCAGCGCATGTGCACTTCGCATAACGAGGCCGCTGCCAGGAGTGAACGATGAACTGAGGTAGGCGGCTCTAATGGAAGGGAGGGCGGAGATTTCAATTCAGAAGGCGGCGCTGGGCACCGAAAGGAGATGGCTGCAGCCGGGCACCCTGCATCGTGAGACGTCCCCTTGGACACATTTTGACGTGAGTGACAGGTGATATAAACCTGTTTTATATGATTATAGAGCCACAGGCGCATTTGATAAGGTCACTTTAGGATTCTGTGTATTAGTAGGGACCTCGCCATATGTTTAGGTTATAGGCCAAAATTCTGATGACAGAATTCCTTTAAGGCTACGTCTACATGACGACAATAAGTCGCGCGACAGATAGGGCACAACTACACTGCAACATTTGTAGCGCAACATTTTGTTGCACCAATGTCGCGCGACAATTTTTATAATGGCAGTCTATGGAGTCGCACTGCAACATGCGACATGCTGCGACTGCGACGCAACAGTCCCAGATAAAATCCATCTCGAATGGATTTTCTGCGACTGTTGCGTCGCAGTCACATAATGTTGCATGTTGCAGTGCGACACCATAGACTGCCATTATAAAAATTGTCGCGCGACATTGGTGCAACAAAATGTCGTCATATAACGGGAATGTGAAACCAGCATTATACAGATTTTCTTTAAAAATGTTGTTGTCTGTATAGTTATTTCTAATAGACAGAAATGTGTACATAGATAGATAGATAGATAGATAATAGATAGATAATAGATGGATGGATAGATACCTGTAGATAGATAGTAGATAAATAGATAGTAGTGATGAGCGGCAGGGGCAATATTCGAATTTGCGAATAAATTTATAAATTCATAAATTAGCGAATTCGAGAATTCGACATTATTTTCTTGATTGCGAAAATCGGCAATGTAATATGAGCGTATTGTGCGCGCAATACAGCCGTGGGTCACTTATGCTACATTTTTCAAGCTGGTATAAGTTTTCTGAGACTGGAGAAAATGGTTGGCACGGCAGAACATCACAATAGCTTTATATGCAGATAGAGTGCTCCAATATATTCACGATTGCGCAAATCGGCAATTAATGATGCGCTTATATTGGCGCAATACGTGAAACTTCACATTTTAGCAGGTCTGACTACATATTACTGATTGGTGCACTAAGTATTGTGAACTTGTGACATCACAGCACTATGTCTGTAACATGTATGTATGTATGGAAAGCAGAACCTATCACACTGTCTAACACCCTGCCCTGGAACCTATCAGCTACACCAGCGGTCCCCAACCGCCGGGCCGCGGCCCAGGACCGGGCCGTGGAGGATTGTTAGCCGGGCCGCGGCGATCAGGGCAGTCTTTAACTCTGTACTAATGAAGCGCTTCCATTATGGAAGCGCTTCATTAGTACAGAAGGACCAGGAAGCGGTGAAGGATCTGTACTCACCACTTCCTGGTTCACGGCTCGGCTATCGGCTGTGCATGGCTGCGCACAGCGTGAGGTCTCTCTGTGACCTCACACTGTGCGCCGCTATACACAGCCAGCCGACAGCAGAATGAAGAGGATCGCGATGGTGACCAGGAGCAGGAGAGGTAAGTGGTTATTTTATTTTATTTTATTTGCACTGGGGGCTGATGGCTGACCTGGGGGACATGGGGCAGACATTAGGGGCTAATGGGGGGCTTATGGCTGACATGAGGGGCTAATGGGGGGCTTATGGCTGACATGAGGGGCTAATGGGGGCTTATGGCTGACATGAGGGGCTAATGGGGGGCTTATGGCTGACATGAGGGGCTAATGGGGGGCTTATGGCTGACATGAGGGGCTAATGGGGGCTTATGGCTGACATGAGGGGCTAATGGAGGGCTTATGGCTGACATGAAGGGCTAATGGGGGGCTTATGGCTGACATGAAGGGCTAATGGGGGGCTTATGGCTGACATGAAGGGTTAATAGGGGGCTTATGGCTGACATGAGGAGCTAATGGGGGGCTTATGGCTGACATGAGGGGCTAATGGGGGGCTTATGGCTGACATGAGGGGCTAATGGGGGGCTTATGGCTGACATGAGGGGCTAATGGGGGCTTATGGCTGACATGAGGGGCTAATGGAGGGCTTATGGCTGACATGAAGGGCTAATGGGGGGCTTATGGCTGACATGAAGGGCTAATGGGGGGCTTATGGCTGACATGAGGGGCTAATGGGGGCTTATGGCTGACATGAGGGGCTAATGGGGGGCTTATGGCTGACATGAGGGGCTAATGGGGCTTATGGCTGACATGAGGGGCTAATGGGGGGCTTATGGCTGACATGAGGGGCTAATGGGGGGCTTATGGCTGACATGAGGGGCTAATGGGGGCTTATGGCTGACATGAGGGGCTAATGGAGGGCTTATGGCTGACATGAAGGGCTAATGGGGGGCTTATGGCTGACATGAAGGGCTAATGGGGGGCTTATGGCTGACATGAAGGGTTAATAGGGGGCTTATGGCTGACATGAGGAGCTAATGGGGGGCTTATGGCTGACATGAGGGGCTAATGGGGGCTTATGGCTGACATGAGGGGCTAATGGGGGCTTATGGCTGACATTGGGGGGGTTTATGGCTGACATTGGTGGGGATTTATGGCTGACATTGGGGGGTTTATGGCTGACATTGGGGGCTGATGGATGGCTAAAGGTTTGGGGGTTGATCTGAGCCATTGGGGGTCTGATCTGAGGTCTGATTAACATTGGGGGTCTGATTGCTGGTCTGACCTGAGGTGTAATGAAAAATATTTTTTTCTTATTGTTCTCCTCTAAAACTAGGTGCATGTTATAGGGCGAAAAATACGGTACAGTGCAGCAGAGACCAGTGCAGCAGAGACCAGTGCAGCAGAGACCAGTGCAGCAGAGACCAGTGCAGCAGAGACCATAGTCAGTTTATATAGTGTTATATATTTTAATATGCACCTTGTATTTTGTTATGCGCGTGAATCAGTCAGCCCCGCCAATGCACAGACCTTTAAAAATGCAAAAATAAATAAATACCGGATCGGTTTTTCCGGATGACACTGGAGAGACGGATCCGGTATTTCAATGCATTTGTCAGACGGATCTGCATCCGGATCTGGAAACAAATGCTATCCGTTTGCATACTGATTTCCGCATCCGGCAGGTGGTTTTGCAATGGAACTGCCTGCCGGAATCCTCTAACGCAAGTGTGAAAGTATCCTAAGCTCAGACAAAGACATTGCAGCCATTGGCCCACAAGCAAGAAGCAGGCAGGGATGAAAAAAATCTAGAATATTCGCGAATATATAGCACTATATTCTAAATCTTCGCGAATTCTTGAAGTGGCGATATTTGCTATTAAAATTTGTGATTTGAATATTTGCGCCCAACACTAATAGATAGATAGGTAGATATATAAATATACATGATAGATAGATAGATAGATAGATAGATAGATAGATAGATAGATAGAAGATAGATAGATAGATAGATAGATAGATAGATAGATAGATAGATAGATAGATAGGAGATAGATAGATAGATAGATAGATAGGAGATAGATAGATAGATAGATAGATAGATAGATAGATAGATAGATAGGAGATAGATAGATAGATAGATAGATAGATAGATAGATAGGAGATAGATAGATAGATAGATAGATAGATAGATAGATAGATAGATAGATAGGAGATAGATAGATAGATAGATAGATAGATAGATATACATGATAGATAGATAATAGATAGATGATAGATAGATAATAGATAGATAGATAGATACATGATAGATAGATAGATAGATAGATAGATAGATAGATAGATAGATAGATAGATAGATAGATAGATTAGAGATTTGCTAGGAGAATAACTGATATGGTAAGGGCAGCCATTACTTTTCTTTTAGTGGTTGTCACCCAGCTTTCCTTAAAACCCGAAATCCATCTAGTCATACAGAAGTGAGACAAGAAAAGTTGGGTGACATCCCCTGTGGTGATTGTGAGGATGGTTGTGTTGGTTGCAGTCACCCCAAGTTTTTCATAAAAAGTGTTAATTGGAAAATAATAAATAGAAATGTAAAAAATGACAATTCAGTGACATTTCTACAGAGAGAAGATCCTGCGTCCTTTCTATGACTATAACTACAGGCACTTCTGCCGTCTCCTGCATAAGATACAATGTATTCATCTATAGTTATAGTTTTTGGTATCATGTGAAACACATGGGACTAATTGACCTGCTAATGAGGTTGAGCCTGAGACTTTCAGTCTCCACTGCTAGGATCTGACATGCTGGGTCCAGTATCAGTCCCACCAGGGCTGGCAGTCGCCATACAGGTGACAGGGGATGCCCCAGTCTATGGTCTCAGCCTCACACCTTCTGCTCCCATTGTGAACCGGTGCTTGTGACTCGTGTAGAGGTGACAGCATAGCAGGAGGTGTCCCCAGGATGTCCCCTGCCTGTCCCCAGTCTTCTCACCTCCATATCAATGGCCTGCATTTCACACTCACACGTTCCCTTTGAATACAGTAGCAGGAGCCTCGTCATATTAGGAAATTGCAGGGCTGTGTCACTGGCCGAGAACAAAGGTCATAAATCCCTGACCTTCCATTGTCAGGAAGATACAATGTAACCTGTGCAATTGTCAACACCGCCGCCAGCGCGGCGCAACACTGCCATCTAGCGGCCAAAGGTGGTATTCCCATTGATTAAACTTTGGCACGTAGATATCACAAGGAGAAGCTGCTGTGTGCTTAGGCTCAGGTCTAATCTGATGTGAGCCAGTTTGAACCAACGTGACATATAGAAAATACATTATGATTATTCTGACATCAGCATGGGGAAAGAGCAGAGCTGGGGGCCCACAGCTGCAGGAGGTAACCTAGGTAGCCTCTAGATTAAGAAATTCACAGCACTTGGATTGTCATATGCAATTTCAATCCAGTTGGGAGTAATAATCTATAAGTGACCACAATAGTGTGCGGTACGTTTCGATCCAATGGGACCTTCATCAGCGGTCTTATTTGTGGCCTAGGATGATCTGTGTCATGGAGGCTGGATCTGAACCGAAACGTATGGCACACCATTTTGGCTATGGATTATTGCTCCCAACTGGATCCTGCATTATGAACATGATATTATGAAATAAACCTACATGTAGAAATTGCATATAACAATCGGAGTGCCGCAAATTTCTTACACCAATCGCTTCGCTGGCACCAATCTACCAGTGTACAGAACCCCAATTTATACTTCATAAGGTAGTCTCAGCACCTGAATATCCACAGAGAGATATGTATCTATACAGCTCATGAACAGACAGAGGGGCTCATTATGCTGTCACAGGCCACAGGATCAGGGCTCTGCGACCAAATGTAAATCTGTTTCTATCAATCAACAGAGGGTGGAGCTGTTCTCTTCCAATCCCCCTCCAGATACCATCAAGAATCAAGACGCCTTCACTAAAGCTCTGAGTATTTAGGGCTCATGCACACGTACACAAACGTATTTTCATTCCGTGTGAGAAAAAAGTAGTAGGAATCACAATAAGAGGAGCTAGATTCCAATTTTCATTTTTTCATTCCGTGTCAAGTATTTTCATTCCGTGTCCGGTCTGTTGTTTTTTTTGCGGACCGTATGTGGAACCATTTACTTCAATGGGTCTGCAAAAAAGATTGAAGTTACTCCGTGTCCATTCCGTTTCCGTATGTCCGTATTTCCGCTTCGCAAAAAAATAGAACATGTCCTATTATTGTCCGCATTACGGACAAGGATAGTACTATTCTATGAAGGGCCAGCTGTTCCGTTCCGCAAAATACAGAATGCACGCGGATGTCATCCGTATTTTTAGCGGATCCGTTTTTTGCGGACCACAAAATACATACGGTCGTGTGCATGAGCCCTTAGTTCCCATTTTGTTCCCCCAGAAGCCTTGGAATTGTAGTGCTGTCTAGCCTTCATCCAACATGGAAGACACATCAAGATTTCTTCAAGGATCTAATAATCCCCAGATATTTATTTATTTATTTTATTTGCTTGTTTTTTGTTTGTTTGTTGTTGCTTTTTGTGGTATTATCTATATGAGTGTATTACTGTAGTGCAGCGGCGGCATGAAGCGCACGGCGTCATAGCAACCAATGACGCCGTGCGCTCCTGCTGTCAGCAGGAATCCAGGCCGGGTTACCACGGAGCGCTCTCGGCCGTGTGCATCGGGCCTAAGTGGGTCTTATCTCCTGAACATTAGGGGACCACCATTGCATCAGGATCCTCTGGCGCTCTGGTGGGACAATCTGACCCTGTATGAAACCCCTGCACCAAGACTGCCCTATGTAGTAAATGTTAAGACAATTAATGCAGAAAGCTTTATGAATTCTGTAGTTCAGAGGACATTTTTAACTATATGAAGGAAGCACGGCGGCTCAGTGGTTAGCACTGATGTCTTTCAGCGCTGGGGTCCTAGGCTCGAATTAAACCAAGGACAACATCTGCATGGAGTTTGTACACTGCGTGCAGAATTATTAGGCAAATGAGTATTTTGACCACATCATCCTCTTTATGCATGTTGTCTTACTCCAAGCTGTATAGGCTCGAAAGCCTACTACCAATTAAGCATATTAGGTGATGTGCATCTCTGTAATGAGAAGGGGTGTGGTCTAATGACATCAACACCCTATATCAGGTGTGCATAATTATTAGGCAACTTCCTTTCCTTTGGCAAAATGGGTCAAAAGAAGGACTTGACAGGCTCAGAAAAGTCAAAAATAGTGAGATATCTTGCAGAGGGATGCAGCACTCTTAAAATTGCAAAGCTTCTGAAGCGTGATCATCGAACAATCAAGCGTTTCATTCAAAATAGTCAACAGGGTCGCAAGAAGCGTGTGGAAAAACCAAGGCGCAAAATAACTGCCCATGAACTGAGAAAAGTCAAGCGTGCAGCTGCCAAGATGCCACTTGCCACCAGTTTGGCCATATTTCAGAGCTGCAACATCACTGGAGTGCCCAAAAGCACAAGGTGTGCAATACTCAGAGACATGGCCAAGGTAAGAAAGGCTGAAAGACGACCACCACTGAACAAGACACACAAGCTGAAACGTCAAGACTGGGCCAAGAAATATCTCAAGACTGATTTTTCTAAGGTTTTATGGACTGATGAAATGAGAGTGAGTCTTGATGGGCCAGATGGATGGGCCCGTGGCTGGATTGGTAAAGGGCAGAGAGCTCCAGTCCGACTCAGACGCCAGCAAGGTGGAGGTGGAGTACTGGTTTGGGCTGGTATCATCATAGATGAGCTTGTGGGGCCTTTTCGGGTTGAGGATGGAGTCAAGCTCAACTCCCAGTCCTACTGCCAGTTTCTGGAAGACACCTTCTTCAAGCAGTGGTACAGGAAGAAGTCTGCATCCTTCAAGAAAAACATGATTTTCATGCAGGACAATGCTTCATCACACGCGTCCAAGTACTCCACAGCGTGGCTGGCAAGAAAGGGTATAAAAGAAGAAAATCTAATGACATGGCCTCCTTGTTCACCTGATCTGAACCCCATTGAGAACCTGTGGTCCATCATCAAATGTGAGATTTACAAGGAGGGAAAACAGTACACCTCTCTGAACAGTGTCTGGGAGGCTGTGGTTGCTGCTGCACGCAATGTTGATGGTGAACAGATCAAAACACTGACAGAATCCATGGATGGCAGGCTTTTGAGTGTCCTTGCAAAGAAAGGTGGCTATATTGGTCACTGATTTGTTTTTGTTTTGTTTTTGAATGTCAGAAATGTATATTTGTGAATGTTGAGATGTTATATTGGTTTCACTGGTAAAAACAAATAATTTAAATGGGTATATATTTGTTTTTTGTTAAGTTGCCTTATAATTATGCACAGTAATAGTCACCTGCACACACAGATATCCCCCTAAAATAGCTAAAACTAAAAACAAACTAAAAACTACTTCCAAAAATATTCAGCTTTGATATTAATGAGTTTTTTGGGTTCATTGAGAACATGGTTGTTGTTCAATAATAAAATTAATCCTCAAAAATACAACTTGCCTAATAATTCTGCACTCCCTGTATGTTCTCCCCGTGTTTGCCTGGGATTCCTCCCGCACTCCAAAGACATACTGATAGGGAACTTAGATTGTGAGCCCCGTTGGGGACAGGTGGATGCTAATGTCTGTACAGAGCTGAAGAATATGTCAGTGCTATATGAGTGATGAAAATAAATAAATGTTGAGACAAGTAACTTTCCCTCTTGTTGAGCTTGGACCTTGACAGAACATTCAGAATAACCTCTACAATGACTGCCGGCTTCTATTCACATACAACTGGTGTAACCAGCCGCGATGCTGCCGTTGTTCAGTTCTTCCTCAGATTTTGTTCTCTTGCAGATGTCCCTCCCTAGTATAAGTCAATAAAGATACCAGATGAATGACTCAAAACAACAGGAGCTCCATAGATAGGACCCTCATTGATGTTTATGTTGCGGGGACTTAAGATTGTATTAATGCGAACCAAGAGGAGCGCTCATTAAAAAGGCTTATTCACAAGGATACATTTTATATGATGAGGTCAAAAAATGCTCGATGGAAACATATGACAATACTGATGCCATAGTTTTCAGTTTTGTGTCCGTCACTGGAAGTCTCCCTGCGCCGAACCAAAAATTGGCACGCAGCATTTCTCTGTCTGGCTATGGGACACACCTTTGTCATCAATGTGGCTCAAGTATAAAGCTGTCCATACACATGTGATAACTTGGCCTTATGGTCATTCGGCTCATCCAAGTGCGCATATGTGTGAAAGGGGAGAGGGGAGAAAGCTACTGCCAGACACCAAAAGGATTGAGTAGTTCAAATCCTACTAGCCTGATCCTTATCTCCCCTGTGAGGAGACCCCATACGCGGTAGATGGTCTGCCAGACCTGACAAATTCAGTGGGTTCAGAAGATGTAGTTCTAATGTGTATGGTCGGCTTCAAACAACTGGCCAAGGAACACTTGATATATGTGAACCCAGCCTTATGAGGCACAGCAGCGAGATCCATTTCCATTCTTTATACAGTACATAGATGAAACATTTTACACGTGTGTCCAGGAATCCATGTTGGGGTCTGTCCCCTTTTGAAAACGAAGACTCTTTCTCTAATCTGTTATCAGACACCTGCATCTGGCCGCTCAGTGGATTGGATGGGTGACCATGTTAGGGTGCTGTCACATGTTCAGGTTTTTTGATCCAGTTTTTGAAGCCAAAACCAAAAAAAGATTGAAAAAAAGTGGAGAAGTTGTACCTGCCATTAATACTTTCTCTCCTGTTATTGTGGCTTCAAAAACTGCATCAAAAAGCCTGAACGTATAGGATTATTATTATTATTATTATTATTATTATTATTATTTATTTATTTGGCATTGTACATCCAGCTGGGGTAACACAAATATAAAACTACAATAAACAAGAAACTATTAACAGACTGGTACAGAGGGGTAGAGGACCCTGCCCGCAAGAGCTTACAATCTTCAAGGTGGTTAGAAACCGTAATTCTTCTGGTTCTCCATTCTGAGGAAGACTGAGGAACAGGCGAGCTCCCCTCATGATGTTCATACGTCATGGGCATCAAAAAGGTTAATCAACAAGGTTGTCTTTTATGACTTTGAGTTTCAGCGTTTACCATTTTCACATTCTCTGTTTGCTGTCAGTGAATGGGAGCTTTCTTGTCTACATCCAAAGTCTAAAAAACCAATACAGACTCCATATAATATACTGGAAAATTCCTTGACTTTCACTATGCAATAATTGAAGAGAAATCTGTCGCCAGCAATCTTCCTGTTCAGCTGTTTGCACAGACACATATCTGTCGTTCACTGTTTTTCTTTTGTTGATCGGAGGCTCTGTTCCTGAGTTATGATACTTTTTCTTAATATGCAAAGTAGGCCTTTGGTGCAATTAGGGCATCACCATTGCTCTTGTTATACCCAATCTCTGCTCCTTTCGGTGGCCGACCCCTACATCGGTGCTTTGTTTCACAGGGCCAGGCAGTGGCAAAACAGCAAGGGAAGGGCTGGCCACAGAAAGGAGTGGAGCTTGGGTGCAAACAAGAGCAATGGTGACTCCCTCATTGCACCAAAGGCTTAATTTACATATATAAAAAAGTATCATAGCGAGAACGGAGCCTTTGATCAACAAAAGAAAAACAGCATTTTAATCGTGTGTCTATGCAAGCAGCTGGATGGGGGGGGGGGTCTCTGGTGACAGATTCCCTTTAATGGGTGACATATTGATGGCACATTGCTAGGATATGACATCACTTTATGCTTGGTGAGGGTCTAACCTCTAGGACCCCCACCATTCCTGAGAATGAATAGACCACAATACTGTGTCCCCTTCTAAGTGTTCTTTGTACAGAGGTGCCACCCAGATGTGCAGGAAACTGCAGTCAGTACCTGCCTCCCCCGCACAGCGAGTGACATGGATGCAAGTATGCGCTGAAAAATAGCGAAGGCATCACTAGCCCCATTCTCAGAATTAGGCCTCTTTCACACGACTGTTTTTTCCGTTTACGGGCGTTTTTTTGCGTTCCGTATACGGAACCATTCATTTCAATGGTTCCGCAAAAAAAAAAGGAATGTATTCCGTATGCATTCCGTTTCCGTATTTCCGTTTTTCCGTTCCATTGAAACATAGAACATGTCCTATTATTGCCCGCAAATCATGTTCCGTGGCTCCAATTAAGTCAATGGGTCTGAAAAAAAAGCGGAACACATACGGAAATGCATCCGTATGTCTTCCGTATCCGTTCCGTTTTCGCGGAACCATCTATTGAAAATTTTATGCCCAGACCAATTTTTTCTATGTAGTTACGGTATACTGTATATGCCATACGGAAAAACGGAACGGAAAAACGGAACAGAAACGGAAGCACAACGGAAACAAAAAAAAACAGAACAACGGATCCGTGAAAAACGGACCGCAAAACACTGAAAAAGCCATACGGTCGTGTGAAAGAGGCCTTATACATGCACACAACCGTTTTATTTTTGCGGATCCATTGTAATAATGCCTATCCTTGTCCGCAAACTAGAAAAAAATAGGACATGCACTATTTTTTTTTGCGGAGCAACGGAACGGACATACTGATGCGGACAGCACACGGTGTGCTGTCCGCGTTTTTTGCGGACCCATTGAAATGAATGGGTCCGCATCCTATCCGCAAAAAAAAAACGGAACGGACACGGAAACAAAATACGGTCGTGTGCATGAGGCCAAAGTGAGGTTCCCAGAGATCAGACCTATGAAGCTGTGGCATATCCAGGCCATGCCCCATCGCTTTCCCTTTACCTCTTTAAGTTTTATTAATGTGAAGTGGAAAAATCCTTGAAAATATAATATATACTGTCGCTCCTGAATGCAATCACTTCCTGTACAGAGGAAAGACTGACAGTGAGAATGGTGTAAATGTGTACCCTGCGGAAGGACACAAAGAGCCGAGCACATTTGCCTGTGAATACCTCGGTGTAACATGCTGATTCAGTGGAAGGAAGGAGCGGAGCGTTGCACATATATCATAGACTCATCCTCCAGCCTGAATAAAAATGAGAAGTTTTCACACCTCCAAGGGAAATAGCTTAAATTCCACTGCATCGTAAACAAGCGTGGGGGTACGTCAATGGGCTATGTCAATGGGTGTGCAAAAATTGGAGGGAGAGTGCACACCCTGCTGCCTTTGCCACATTGGCTGCAAACATGGGGTGGATCAGAACACTTGTGTTTTCTTTATATTGACTCTTCGCTGGGCACGTACTGATGTATAGCGATAGATCTGCCCCTCCTTCAGTTGTGTGGAGTTCATTGCCGGTCTGTCCGCTTATGAATTCTTATGGAGGATGACCTTTAACCCAGAAGCTTGTAAATTATAAACCATGCATAACGAACAGCCTCATTATAGCACGTTCCAAGCGTATAGGGTATTATGTATAGGAATGAGCGAATCGAACGCTAGAATTCGATCCGAATTAATCTCGTGCTTCGTTGTAGCGAATTGATTTCCCCTGAATGGCTTTAAAAAAAAAAAAATTCATACTTTCACACTTGCGGCAGAGTGATCCGGCAAGCAGTTCCGTCGCCGGAACTCCCTGCCGGATCCGTCAAAACGTATGCCAACTGATGGCATTTGTAAGACTGATCAGGATCCTGATCCGTCTTACAAATGCATTGAAATGCGGGATC
This sequence comes from Bufo bufo, assembly GCF_905171765.1. Taxonomy (NCBI): domain Eukaryota; kingdom Metazoa; phylum Chordata; class Amphibia; order Anura; family Bufonidae; genus Bufo; species Bufo bufo. The sequence continues at coordinate 635,514,071 of NC_053391.1, read as the reverse complement.
CGTCTTTCCAGTGTCATCCGGAAAAACAGATCCAGCATTTATTTTTTCCGGCTTTCAGGTAAGTGCATTCAGAACGCACGGGGATAAAACTCATCAGTTCTTTTCCGGTATTGAGCCCCTTGGACGGAACTTAGCGCTGGAAAAGAATAACGTTAGTGTGAAAGTGCCCCATCCGTTTGAGCGCGATGAGCCGGCGGCCGCCTTCTTGATTGAAGATCTCGCACAAACTCCTGTGGGGGGGGGGGGGGGGTGACGTATGACGCCATCACGGGCAGTGCGATATTTCACGCTAGATCTTCAATCAAGATGGCCGGCTCATCGCGCTCAAACGGAGGAGGTAAGTATGATTTTGTTTTTTGTTTTGTTTTTTTAAAGCCATTCAGAAAAAAATTGATTTGCTACCACGAAGCAAGAAGAAATTCACGAGCAAATAGAGGAGGTAAGTATGATTTTATACATTTTATTTTTATTTTACACTGGATTACTGAGGCATCTGAGGGGGTAGAATGCGCCCACTGCTGACAAAGAAATTCGCTTATTTCATCATGAAGCAATTAAAAAAAAAAATTGGTGAAGCTGGCGAATATAATTTTTTAATACTTCTCTCATCTCTAATTATGTACACCTTTCCATCATGCCATGCACTATGTCTTTTTAGGGTTCATTCATTTCTTGCCAACAAGACTGGATCCTGCTATAGACCTCTTGGAAAAAGTTTCCCAAGAAAAGTGAACTAAACACTGGGGAGATTTATCAAAAGTGGTGCAAACAAAAACACCAGCAACCAACCAGATTCCACCTTTCATTTTACAAAGGAGCTCTAAAAAATGAAAGGTGGAATCTGGTTGCAATGGAGAACTAAGCCAGTTTTCCTTTACCCCGGTGTTAGTATTTTTTTAAGGGTATCCTGGCAGAAGTAGAGTTATTACTTAAAGGGGTTTTTTGGAAGTTCAATATTGATGGTCTACCCTCAGCATAGGTCATCAATATTTGATTGCTGTCGGCACGATCTCTGATCAAATGTTTGAAGAGGCCATGGCTTGTTCCTAGGCCAGTGACGTCACGTTCATCGGTCACATGGCCTATTTCTACCTCTGTCCTTAGGGACTTAGGACGTACCGGTACGTCACGTTTGCCGAGTCCTTAAGGTCCTTACCGGTACGTCCTAAGTTTAAAAGTAGATTGCGGCTAGGGTTAATAGGAACAGGATGCCCGCTGAAATCATTCAGTGGGCATCCTGTCACAACGCCGGGGGGGTCATGTATCGGACCTGTGGTTTGCGGCTTTCACCTGCGGTTGCAGCGGCGGCGGCAGCAGTGCCATCGGGTCCCCATGGGGCTGTGGGGGGGACCCAATGGCATGGAAGGCAGCGCGATGTCTAAGGAAGGCATCAGCGCTGCCTTCCGGTGACGAGCCTGTGAGATTCAGCCCCCTGGATCTCACAGCCCGGAAGCTGTATAAGTAATACACACATTATTACTCATACAGCCAATGCATTCCAATACAGAAGTATTGCAATGCATTGTAAAGGATTAGACCCCCAAAATTTCAAGTCCCAAAGTGGGACAAAAAATAAAGTGAAAAGAAAAGTTGAAAAAATTTAGTTTTCCCCCAAAAAAATTTAAAGTTTCAAGTAAAAATAAACAAAAACGTCATTTTCCCCAAATAAAGTAAAAAAAAATTGGTAAAAGATAGGGGGGGGGGAAAAAGCATGCATATTAGGTATCGCCGCGTCCGTATCGACCGGCTCTATAAACATATCACATGACCTAACCCCTCAGATGAACACCGTAAAAAATAAAAAATAAAAGCTGTGCTAAATAAACCATTTTTTTGTCACCTTAGATCACAAAAAGTACAACAGCAAGCGATCAAAAAGGCGTTTGCCCACCAAAATAGTACCAATCTAACCGTCACCTCATCCCGCAAAAAATGAGCCCCTACCTGAGACAGTCGCCCAAAAAATAAAAAAAACTATGGCTCAGAATATGGAGACACTAAAACATCATTTTTTTTGTTTTAAAAAAACTGTTATTGTGTAAAACTTACATAAATAAAAGAAAAGTATACATATTTGGTATCGACCGGCTCTATAAAAATATCACATGAGCTAACCTCTCAGATGAACACCGTAAAAAATAAAAAATAAAAATGTGCTAAATAAACAATTTTTTGTCACCTTACATCACAAAAAGTGTAATAGCAAGCGATCAAAAAGTCACACGCACCCCAAAATAGTGCCAATAAAACCGTCATCTCATCCCGCAAAAATCATACCCTACCCAAGGTAATCGCCCAAAAACTGAAAAAATTATGGCTCTCAGACTATGGAAACACTAAAACATGATTTTTTTTGCTTCAAAAAAGAAATCATTGTGTAAAACTTACATAAATAAAAAAAAGTATACATATTAGGTATCGCCGCATCCGTGACAACCTGGTCTAAAAAAATATCACATGATCTAACCTGTCAGATGAATGTTGTAAATAAGAAAAAATAAAAACGTGCCAAAACAGCTATTTCTTGTTACCTTGCCTCACAAAAAGTGTAATATAGAGCAACCAGAAATCATATGTACCCTAAACTAGTACCAACAAAACTGCCACCCTATCCCGTAGTTTCTAACATGGGGCTACTTTTTTGGAGTTTCTACTCTAGGGGTTCATCAGGGGGGCTTCAAATGGGACATGGTGTCAAAAAAAACAGTCCAGCAAAATCTGCCTTCCAAAAACCGTATAGCATTCCTTTCTTCTGCGCCCTGCCGTGTGCCGGTACAGCTGTTTACGACCACATATGGGGTGTTTCTGTAAACTACAGAATCAGGGCCATAAATATTGAGTTTTGTTTAGCTGTTAACCCTTGCTTTGTTACTGAGAAAATGGATTAAAATGGAAAATTTGCCAAAAAATTAAACTTCTGAAATTTCATCTCCATTTGCCAATAACTCTTGTGGAACACCTAAAGGGCTAACGACATTTGTAAAATCAGTTTTGAATACCTTGAGGGGTGTAGTTTCTTAGATGGGGTAACTTTTATGGAGTTTCTACTCTAGGGTTCCATCAGGGGGGCTTCAAATGGGACATGGTGTAAAAAAAAAACAGTCCAGCAAAATCTGCCTTCCAAAAAACGTATGGCATTCCTTTCCTTCTGCGCCCTGCCGTGTGCCCGTACAGCGGTTTACGACCACATATGGGGTGTTTCTGTAAACTACAGAATCAGGGCCATAAATATTGAGTTTGGTTTAGCTGTTAACCCTTGATTTATAACTTGAAAAAAATTATTAAAATGGAAAATCTGCCAAAAAAGTGAAATTTTGAAATTGTATCTCTATTTTCCATGAATTCTTGTGGAACACCTAAAGGGTTAACGACGTTTGTAAAATCAGTTTTGAATACCTTGAGGGGTGTAGTTTCTTAGATGTGGTCACTTTTATGGAGTTTCTACTTTAGGGGTGCATCAGGGGGGCTTCAAATGGGACATGGTGTCAAAAAAAACAGTCCAGCAAAATCTGCCTTCCAAAAACCGTATGGCATTCCTTTCCTTCTGCTCCCTGCCGTGTGCCCGTATAGTAGTTTACGACCACATATGGGGTGTTTCTGTAAACTACAGAATCAGGGCCATAAATATTGAGTTTGGTTTGGCTGTTAACCCTTGCTTTGTAACTAGAAAAAAATTATTAAAATGGAAAATCTGCCAAAAAAGTGAAATTTTGAAATTGTATCTCTATTTCCATTAATTCTTGTGGAACACCTAAAGGGTTAACAAAGTTTGTAAAATCAGTTTTGAATACCTTGAGGGGTGTAGTTTCTAGAATGGGGTCATTTTTGGGTGGTTTCTATTATGTAAGCCTCGCAAAGGGACTTCAGACCTGAACTGGTCCTTAAAAATTGGGTTTTTGAAAATTTCTGAACAATTTCAAGATTTGCTTCTAAACTTCTAAGCCTTGTAACATCCCCAAAAAATAAAATATCCTTCCCAAAATGATCCAAACATGAAGTAGACATATGGGGAATGTAAAGTAATAACTATTTTTCGCGGTATTACTATGTATTCTAGAAGTAGAGAAATTGAAACTTGGAAATTTGCAATTTTTAAAAAAAAATTGGTAAATTTGGTATTTTTTTATAAATAAAAATGTTTTTTTTTAACTTCATTTTACCAGTGTCATGAAGTACAATATGTGACGAAAAAAGAATCTCAGAATGGCCTGGATAAGTCAAAGCGTTTTAAAGTTATCAGCACTTAAAGTGACACTGGTCAGATTTGCAAAAAATGCCCAAGTCCGCAATGGCCGAGTCCTTAAGAGGTTAAAAATAAAATGGCTCGTAGCACTGTGCCCATAATAGCCATTTCAATTAGGAGTGTGGCTAATGCAATGCAGTAACACAGTCCGACTCCCACGTGCGATATGATGACATTCTCAAATAGCCAGCACTTTATTTTGCTGAGGTGGCTGGTCGTGTAATCCGTTGCAGTGGAACAATGCTGACTTTTGAACCTCTAAGCACTATGCAAACAGAATGTGCGCTCCACATTGCCTCCAAGCAGTTTATTGACAGTCGTTAGTTACACAGCAACACGTTGCAACAACAGCAGCTTCTAAGGAAAGGGATCAATGATCCGCCTGATATAGGCCTGCAGCTGCGGGGAAGGGCCAGAGGACTACATGTTCCAGGCTCACTTTTAGCTGGCTAGTTTAAAGCTTATCTGTTAGCACTAATATCCTGTGTGATATTGACCTGAGCAACCAGGGGAACATTTATTTACAAAGTTCACTTGTAAGGGAGTTTTAACCTGTTTTTAGATGTTTTAATTGAAGGACTGTTCGGTTGTTATTGCCTTCTATGTATTGTACCAATATAATGGACTTGTCCATTAGTGGAATTTTGGTGAGCTGAGGCCAGAACAGTGGTGGACTAACTAAAGGATGGAGTGTATGACCTGCACATTGGTTCCCTTGGCACTCTCTTAGGTGACCCAAAAGGTGAGAGGTGCCACCTGGAGGAAGACCTGGAGAATGTTACTGGGAAGCAGACAGTGAGATGACCAAGGGAATCATTGCTGTTTTAGAGTATGGCGTTAGGAAATTCTAGCCTATGGAAGGGACATGGCTAGGAGTCAGTTCTGGAAGAGTCTGCTGGGCTGTGAAAGACGTCAGCCTGGAGTGGAGCCAAGGTAGGTTGGTAGGTGCTACAGTCAACTTTAGATAAGGCTACAGTTGGGTCTTGGAGGGACTGTATAATATGTCATCCTATGAGGGATTGGTGAGCAGTGTTTTGCGAGAAGTTAGCTGCCCTTAGGCCTGTGGTTTGACTTGGTTGGTTCCATCATGTAGTGTAATGGACTGAATAGGAGTTGTAGAAAGTGTTGGTTAAGAAAGGGATCTCTGAATTAGGGTCAGGAGTAGCAGTTCCTGAGAACAATCTGAAGGCAACTCTGTCCTGAGGTCTGTGTGGAGTTGACTTCTTTAAAGTGGTAACCCAATTAACAAGTAATGACTGGGCCCCACGGCTTCATCCCCCAGCAACTTCATCGCAACTCTCTCCTCCCATGCAACCCCCACTCCTGTGGCTACTAAAAATCGCTCTCTCAGACCAGGCCCGGCATCTGCTCAGTCCATTTCCTACAGTGTCTCTGTATATAATGTAATTTTATAAAACTGTTGAGGGGGCTCCTGACAATAAAAATCTTTTAGTCCTCTTCCTGGGTGGGCCCCTTCTGAGTTCAGGTCCTAAAGGAGCCGCTTCCCCTGCTTTCCCTATAGCTACACCCCTGACCCAATTGTTTTCGATCCTGTTCAAGTTAGGGTACAACCACACGCAGCGGTTGTGGTGCTGTTGCTTTAAACTAATGGGACTGCACTGTTCAGTGGGTCTGTATTGTTAATGGTCCTTGTGGCACCTTCAATACCATGCTGTCATTAACAATAAAGACCAACAGAGTAGTACAGTCTCATTAGTTTAATTATAATCTAGGACCTTCAAGCATTCTGCACCACCTGGGGTGAATATTAACCAACAAGCGTAATACCTACAGTGAACAGCAACCACTAAGCTTCTGTGTATTGTTGTGTGAAAAAATGTAAAACCTTCCATTTAACCAATATGGTCTGTTCCGTTTCATTAAATGGGAACCCTCGATCACCGCCTTATAAGCTTCTTTCTGAGAGGCTAGAGAATGGTACACTGATAAATGAGAGGACTATACACACAAAAGAAGTGAATGGATAAGATGGAGGAAAAAGCACTGATGGAGCAGGTAGAGAAATATGGAGCACAAAGGTCCACCTGAAAAAGCTTCTTAATGTCCACACAAAGAAAGTGTCTGGGTGCGACCCCCTTGTGCCACTGGTTGCATGTGGCCAGGCCATACATACACACCACTGTGGCCGCCAACTGCACCATGAGTTTGTGGAAGCCACATCGTGGGTTAACACCCTTTATCCGTCAGTACTGTAAAATCACTCGCTATTGGAGTAGTCCCACCTGTGGACCAGATCTTAGGGTGAATGAATATTCTTCTGGTTCGCAGGTGGAACTACTCCAGTGGTGAAGGACTTTGCTAACCTGATGTCAGGTGAAATTTTTTCTTTTTTTCGCTGGGTGGACTGATCAAATGGCCTTTTGAACAACCATATACACTGCGTGCAGAATTATTAGGCAGATGAGTATTTTGACCACATCATCCTCTTTATGCATGTTGTCTTACTCCAAGCTGTATAGGCTCGAAAGCCTACTACCAATTAAGCATATTAGGTGATGTGCATCTCTGTAATGAGAAGGGGTGTGGTCTAATGACATCAACACCCTATATTAGGTGTGCATAATTATTAGGCAACTTCCTTTCCTTTGGCAAAATGGGTCAAAAGAAGGACTTGACAGGCTCAGAAAAGTCAAAAATAGTGAGATATCTTGCAGAGGGATGCAGCACTCTTAAAATTGCAAAGCTTCTGAAGCGTGATCATCGAACAATCAAGCGTTTCATTCAAAATAGTCAACAGGGTCGCAAGAAGCGTGTGGAAAAACCAAGGCACAAAATAACTGCCCATGAACTGAGAAAAGTCAAGCGTGCAGCTGCCAAGATGCCACTTGCCACCAGTTTGGCCATATTTCAGAGCTGCAACATCACTGGAGTGCCAAAAAGCACAAGGTGTGCAATACTCAGAGACATGGCCAAGGTAAGAAAGGCTGAAAGACGACCACCACTGAACAAGACACACAAGCTGAAACGTCAAGACTGGGCCAAGAAATATCTCAAGACTGATTTTTCTAAGGTTTTATGGACTGATGAAATGAGAGTGAGTCTTGATGGGCCAGATGGATGGGCCCGTGGCTGGATTGGTAAAGGGCAGAGAGCTCCAGTCCGACTCAGACGCCAGCAAGGTGGAGGTGGGAGTACTGGTTTCGGCTTGTATCATCAAAGATGAGCTTGTTGGGCCTTTTCGGGTTGAGGATGGAGTCAAGCTCAACTCCCAGTCCTACTGCCAGTTTCTGGAAGACACCTTCTTCAAGCAGTGGTACAGGAAGAAGTCTGCATCCTTCAAGAAAAACATGATTTTCATGCAGGACAATGCTCCATTACACGCGTCCAAGTACTCCACAGCGTGGCTGGCAAGAAAGGGTATAAAAGAAGAAAATCTAATGACATGGCCTCCTTGTTCATCTGATCTGAACCCCATTGAGAACCTGTGGTCCATCATCAAAAGTGTCTGGGAGGCTGTGGTTGCTGCTGCGCGCAATGTTGATGGTGAATAGATCAAAACACTGACAGAATCCATGGATGGCAGGCTTTTGAGTGTCCTTGCAAAGAAAGGTGGCTATATTGGTCACTGATTTGTTTTTGTTTTGTTTTTGAATGTCAGAAATGTATATTTGTGAATGTTGAGATGTTATACTGGTTTCACTGGTAAAAATAAATAATTGAAATGGGTATATATTTGTTTTTTGTTAAGTTGCCTAATACTTATGCACAGTAATAGTCACCTGCACACACAGATATCCCCCTAAAATAGCTAAAACTAAAAACAAACTAAAAACTACTTCCAAAAATATTCAGCTTTGATATTAATGAGTTTTTTGGGTTCATTGAGAACATGGTTGTTGTTCAATAATAAAATTAATCCTCAAAAATACAACTTGCCTAATAATTCTGCACTCCCTGTAAGCAAGGTTCAGATTGCACATTTTATAGGCTGTTTCTATGCAGGGGTGCAATTCCACCAATTTTCTTCATGAACTAGTTGTTAGGGTTTACTTAGTTTTTGCTGTAGAACAGCATGGCAAAAAATATATAACTTACATGGTTTAACCGCGTTGTGCTGCAGTTCTACAACTAACACAGCTGTAGTAAGACCAGAGCACAACAGCACCATGTGAACATACCCTACAATCCACAGCCCAGTCTTTACCAACCTTTTGGTTTGGCATGGCTGGTCTTATATTACCCAGTGCCAAAGATGCATTCCATAAGGAAACTAAGTTTAACAGTATATATGCCTCTCCCCAAGGGCAAGGCTATTTTGAACTATGGACGTTTGTGGACAGTTGCCCCTATTGCTACTACGCAAAGCCATCGACTTACTACTTTGGTGAACTTGAGAGGGTTAACGTGCACTATAATTTATGCCGTTGTTTACACTTATACTGTTTTATATTGTTGAACTGCATTTAATATGTTTATTGTAATATATCCTGTTCATTTGCACTGTTATCGCACTGTATTTGCACCGCACTGTGGAAAAGATTAATGCACAGCCAGCAAATGCTGAGAGACTTTGGGATTTTCTATCTATGCACTGAGACGTTACAGTCTACCACAGTTAATATAAGGTAAAATGCATATTTTGGAGGGGAAAAAACAAACACACTGAACTTTTGTCACGGCCTATGGTGTACGCTGTGACACTGTTGCCACACTTGCGGTTTCCCGCAGCAACGTGTTGCTGTGAGAGCATGCGGTAGCAGTGTCTCGGCCGTCTGGGTGATTGCCGTGAAATGGTTGCCACGCATGCTGTTGCCGGGGGTTACGTGGTTTAGTATGCTTGTGTGTGCACTTCCCCTTTAAGTTGTAGCCTCCCTCTGGTGCTGTAAGGGTTAACTCCCTGACTGGGTGTGGTCACTTGGCTTATATCTTCTGTGGTTTCCTGGCTGGAGTCAGTTGTACTTCAGCTGTGGTTGGTGCTGGAGCTCTGCTCCAGTCCAGGGTGTTCCATCTGTCCAGTGAGGGCCACCCTTGTGGTCATCAATGTCATCCCGGTGTCTCCTTCCCTTCCTGTCCCTATTTGTATGGAGTGGGTTATGTTCAGGGTGTTTGTATGTCTAGTTTGGTGTTACATGTCTGGTGGTGTTTGGTGTCCAGCATGTTTACTAGACATTCCCCTGTCTCATGTTTTTGCAGCTATGGGTGTCCTGGGTTCCTGTGTGGTTTGTGGTGTGTGCTGTGTCCTTTAATGTTGGTGTGGACAGCAGCACTTGTGCACGGGTTCCAGTCAGTGTGTCTGTGGCAGGTAAGTGTGTTATTGGTTTCGCTTACCTGCCATCTACTTATGCTGTATGTGTTCCCCTCTCCTTGCAGCCTGGTCTCAGATAGAGACTCCTGCTGTAGGAGGTGACCTGCTCCCTTATTACTCCTTTTGGCCAGGCTGTTCCCCTTTTACCCTTTGACACCGCACGGTGGGGGGTTTCCCCCACTCCCCGCCGTGACACCTTTTCACTGTCTGTTTTAGCTCTGTTGAAATTCTATACAAGTCTATGACAAACTGAAATTGCAATATTTTTTCTGTTTAGGCTGTGGTTCTCCACTTCACCCCTCCCACTAGAAGATTCTAGTTCAGTTAGAAAGTGTATATAAGGAGAGCAGTTAGAGCCGCTAGTTGTCCGCAGATAGGGACCAGTGTTTAGTAGGAGACACTCTGCCAGACTGTACAAGTGACCAGAAGAAGATGCTGAGATGGGAAGACTTTGCCACAGATTCTGGGTCACCAGCCCTTTGACCAAAGAACAACCAGATGACTGAGCCACAGACCCTGGGCCACCAGCCCTTTGGCCAGGGTACCAGCCTTCTGAGAGAGAGAGGAACAGCTAGCTCAGGCCTTTCCTCAGCATGAAACCTTCTTCTGCCTGGGAGAAGACTGAAGAAGCCAGCCCAGTACATTGGCTGTATTGTATTGCACTTGAGTTTCTTCAGTAAAGAAGCACACTAGTTGAATGCAAACCGTGACTCTCTGGACTCATTTCCCATTGGGGTGCAAAACATTTTACCATTTCTTACCATTCCGGAGAGCAGCAACACATAGCAAGACCTCAATGGTATCCGGGAGACCCAGAGTAGTGTTGTGACCACCCCAAACCTGGCCACAGCACATTCATTTCTCTTTTCTTCTTATAACTTTCTTTCTCCCTCTTAAATTACACTAAGGTAGACTGGCACCAGTCAATGGGAGCTGCTGGACCAAATGAAACGCAATAACCAGAGCCATATATTCATGCCCAATTATAGCACAAATGGCTGCCTCTGTGGCATGTTCCTTCTTGTCTGTGGCCGGCTTTACCATGAGTTTCTTATAGAGGCCATTGGGGTAGACCGCCCAACCAAACAACAGATGGGAGGTATGTAGTATGAGTCTACAACACAATTTTATAGCACTAATTTCACACCTATAATAAAGTATTGTTACATTGCTGGAAAGGGTATGAACCTTGTCAATGGCTTATCATTTATAATCCCAACTACACAAGTTCACGTGAACAGGCCGTGCTCCTGTGCATGTTACAACCACAACAAATCTGCTTTACTGTGTCCATGCCTATTTTATGATACACGCAGTTGTGTTTTCTGCCACAAAGTATAACTATTAAAGAGTATCTGGCACCCCCAAAATCAGGTTTAAAGTAAGCATACCGCCATCTAGAATCGGTTCCCTGAAACATAAAACTATACCTTTCTTGTGAAAATCCGGTCCCCTAATCCTGAGAAAGGCTTCTTTTTATTTTTAATAAGGTTTCCTGTACACTGCAGGCAGGGCTGATCCATTTGGTGCACCCATCTCTTCACTAGTGATGCCACCCAGCACTTTACCTCTTGTTTGATTGACGGTTCCTGAGGGTTCAGAGCCTCTAGCGATGATGTAGGGGAAGCAAGGTGCACCAAGTGAAGCGGCGCCTCCCACGGTGCACTGAACAACTTATTTGCATAAGAAGTAGTCTTTATAAGGACTGGGGCTCATGCACACGACCGTATTTATTTTGCGGTCCACAAAACATGGATCGGCCGAAAATACGGATGACGCCCATGTGCATTACATATTTTGTGGAACGGAACAGCTAGCCCCTAAGGGCTCATGCACACAAACGCATTTTATTTCCGCGTCTGTTCCGTTAGTTTTTTTGGCGGACGGTATGCGGAACTATTCATTTTTAATGGGTCCGCAGAAAAAAACGGGAGTTACTCCGAGTGCATTTCGTTTCCGTATGTCTTTATGTCCGTTCCGCAAAAAAATAGAACATGTCCTATTATTGTACGCATTTAAATGAATGGTTCCGCATACGGTTTGCAAAAAAGAAAAACGGAACAGACACAGAAAGAAATAACATTTGTGTACATGCGCCCTTAGAGGACTGGATTTTAACAAGACGGGTATGGTTATGTTTCAGTGCACCTACCCTACATGGTGGTATGCTTAGGGTGTGTTCACACTAGCGTTATGGAGTCCGTTATGTCTTTCCGTTATAACAGGGTTATAATGGAACATAACGGAATCCATAGGATGGAATGCAAAACGGAAGCCTTTAAGAGGCATTCCGTTTTGCTTTCCGTCCTAATAGAAGTCTATGGGAAAACATAACGGATCCGTCTGGGTCCCGTTATGCAAGACAGAAAACAAAGTCCTGTCGACATGACTTTGTTTTCCGTCTTGGATAACGGGAACCAGACGGATCCGTTTTGATTCCCATAGACTTCTATTAGGACGGATAGCAAACGGAATGCCTTTTCAAGGCGTCCGTTTTGCATTCCATCATAATGCAAGTCTATGGGCAGCAAAACGGATCCGTCCTTCCGTCTTAAGGAATCCGTTATGATCCGTTATAACCCTGTTTTAACGGAAATCCATAACGGACTCCATAACGCTAGTGTGAACCCACCCTAACTTTGATACTGATTTTGGAGGAGTCTTCTTTTATGGCGATGACAAGTTGGATGTGTTTTATCTCATATTGAGATGCATAGATCACACAGCGTTTGGATATAAGATCCTTCAACCCTGGAAATATACCGGTATGTCTGTGGTGTCTTTCTTACCCTTTGGCAAGTGTTATAGGAACAGAAAATTACAAAATACACAAAAAAGAAAAAATATCTCAGCAGTTTCTGACTTCTTTAATCTTCTTCTATAATTCCATTGTGTTTCTTATTGCAATGTTGGGGGGGGGGGATTGGTCATGTTGGAAAGGCAATCTGTCGCCAAGATTTTGGATTTTCATCTGCAGTAATAGACGAGTAGTATTGCACATTAGCAGTCCAGATCACAGTTTTTTATCTTCCTCTTGCCCCTCTGTCAGTGCTCAAAGCTGCACTGAAATACAGTCTGAGCTGCTGTGCCAACATAGTGGAGATGGCTCGTGCGCATGCACAGCAGTCCTGACAGTGTATTTCAGTGCAGCTACGAGCGCTGACCGCAGGGGACTATAGCAAAATAAAGTAGTGATCTGGACTCCTTATATGCACTACTGCCCATGTATTACAGCCCGAGATCATGGTTGACAGATTCCCGTTAAATGTTGCTGCCAATAACCAATTAATGCCGCTATATTCCTACATTGAGAACTGTAGAAATGTCAGCAGGTATAGCGGGAGGATTGCTGAGGAATCAGAGACTGTGCAGCTCTATGAAAATTCTGTGACTCTAGGATAGAACTATGGGGTTCGTTTCATCCAGAAATATATTAGGCGTATTTCTGATGTACAGTAGATTGCTCTGCAAAGGGTACTTGTGCCGCAGTCTGCGTCTTTTCCCCGCTCACGCCAGGAGGACAGCCCCATCTCATTTATCATTTTCTAGGCCTGCTTTAGGTCTAAATGTGAGCCAGCAAGGAATCGGTCCTACAGTTGGTACGCCGGTCTTAATAAATGACCCCCTATATCGCTACGGCTACTAAAAATGGCTGCTACGACTTAAAGTGGTCATCCAGATTTTACTATTGATAGCCTATCCTCAGATTGAAGGTGTCCATACAAATACCATAAAGGTTGATCAAAATGATCAATTTTTTGCCATTTCTGAAAATCATCATTCAAAAATGTAACTTTCTGTCTGTTGAGAGAGAGACCCATCCAGTTGGAAACATTTTTTAGGGCTGTAGTCTGCTACAAAATACAAGTGCGTATCCTGATCTGCCGAATTTGTCCGATTATTTGCCATTTTGCCCGGTGTGTTTTTATTCTTCTTTTTTTCTAACCTGGATCACTATTGAGCCAGTTCTCTCTGCTCTATTGGTGGTTGGATAGTTTGTGATAATGATCGGCTGCATACGTCTCTTATCTGTATGGTCAGCAGTGTATAATGTGATGGAAAGATGACCGGACACAGAACTGCAGTTTTTTTCAGTTTTTCAGTTTTTATGACCTGACACAAAACCGCAGATTGCAGCAGTTTTGTGTCCAGTTAAGAAAACACAGCACAGTTATAGAGCGGGAAAAGTTTGAAGCACAGCTTTTTTTTTATTTTACTTTTTAGTAAGGCCTCCTGCACACGACCGTTGTGTGCACCCGTGGCCGTTGTCCCGTTTAACCTGTTTTTCTGCGGTCCCATTGACTTTCAATGGGTCCGTGGAAAAATCGGAAAATGCACCGTTTGGCAGCCGCATCCGTGATCCGTGTTTCCTGGCCGTGAAAAAAATAAGACCAGTCCTATTTTTTTCACGGTCAACGGTTCACGGACCCATTCAAGTCAATGGGTCTGTGAAAAATCACGGATGCACACAAGATTGTCATCCGCGTCCGTGATCCGTGTCCGTTTTTTCCTATCATTTCAAAGGCAAACTTGACTCAAATTTTTTTTTTTCATTTTTCATGTCAGTGGATCCTCCAAAAATCAAGGAAGACCCACGGAAGAAAAAACGGACACGGATCACGGTACAACGGAACCACGTTTTGCGGGACGTTAAAAAATACTGTCGTGTGCAGGAGGCCTAAAACTGTGCTTACGTTGACCAGATATACATGCCAGAATTGTGGCGCAAGCTTCGCTCAAAATTTGCATCTTAGACCACTCCCCCTGCCCCACTAAGCTACACCTCTTCCCGCTAAGCCCCACCCTTTTAAGTAACTCATAAAAATTGGAGAGACCCTAGTTGCGCCAAAATTGTGATACTTTCTAGACAGATTCTTGGCGCCGACGCATTCACAACAGGGCCTGTGTGTTTTCCTCCTTTCCCTGATCTCCCTTATCTGATCACTAAGGGCCGTCTTGCAGGGGCTGAGGATCTGGACATTTATTGGGGGCGTTCATTTGTCAGGTGATCACATCTTTCCTGTGGCACCATTGACAGCACATTGCCCTGGAAACAGATTTGTGCTGCCCACAATCAATAGAGGGATGAATGATCGCTACTGTTTATCCCCATACAGAAGGCATGATTGCTGCATGGCTTAGGGTTGTATTACACCAATAGACGACAGGATCACCCGATGAATGAGCGTTTCACTCGTTCATCAGGTAATTGGCGAAACATTTACACGGACAGATTGTCCCGATAATCTGGACGATTATTGGCTCGTGTAAATGTAGCTTATACGAATGCTCACAATGACTAGGGGATAATTAGAAACATAAAAGGGGCTTCCGTGAGATATTGAAGAGCAAGGCGCCGACATACTGTTCCTGTACATGTGCCCTTTGCAGTCTGTGCCTTTAGATATACCTTAAAGGACTTGTACAGGATTAGAAAAACAGGAAAGTTTTCTTCCAAAAACAGTGCCACCCCAGTCAAAAGGTTGTGTGTGGTATTGCAGCTGAGCCACATTTACATTAATGAGTTGCAAGACAAAAGACAACCCACAGACATGTGTTTTTTTTTTCGAAGAAAGCATTCATGTTTTTCTAATATACTGGACAGCCCCTTTAATTCAGTCCAGCAAGTCCCAGCACACATTTCATCAGCAGAATGCCTCTGGGGGCTGATATATGCATGAAAGCAAATGTCGCTTATCAGAAAAATGCTTTATTACATCATCTTCCCTGAAATAACTTCAAAATAATTTAAAATACAAAAAGCTGTAAAATTATATTCATGTCAACAATTAGCAGGGACATTGTACAAAACAAGTCACACAATGTGTCGTCAGGGCTGGATTCAGCTGAAGATCCTTCTCTGCAGGAGGAAAACAATCGCAACCTGTATGTTAGAAAAACGTGCTGTGAAAGTGAAAAAAAAAATATATATATATATTTTACCATGGATTGCCATGTACTAAGTAGACATCTATGTGGCTGGGTTAAACAGGTCTAGAAAACATGGCTGATTTCTTCCAAAAACAGTCCGACTCTCCTTTATGGGTTATGTGCAGTGGCGTAGCTAGAAATGACTGGGCCCCACAGCAAATTTTTGAATGGGGCCCCCCTCTCCCAGTAATTTTTTTGCAACCCCTTCCTTTCATGCTGCCCCCATTCCTGTGGCTAGTATAGATCGCTCTCTCAGACCAGGTCCGGCAGCTGTTCCATCCGTTTCCTACACTGTCTATACTGTCACTGTATATCATTTCATTGTGTAATACTGTTGAGGGGGCCCTGACCAAATCTTTTAGTCCTGCTCCTCCTGGATGGGCCCCTTCTGGGTCAGGGCCCCAAAGCAGCCGCTTCCCCTGCTTCCCCTGTAGCTACGCCCCTGGGACAGCTGAAGGGGTTCGATACTCAGGATTCTGGGACTTCCATATTGATAGCCAGGTCATCAATATCTGATGGGTAAGGGTCTGAATCCCAGCAAGCTTGCTCTGCTAAGCGGCTGTCTCCTCGCGGCACACCAGTCACAGCACCGTGCATCGTATGGCGGCCGTGCTTGGTATTATAGCTCAGGTCCATTCACTTGAATGTGACATCACTGGCCTAGGAAGAGGAGGCAGCCTGACAGCTGGTCATTGGGGATACTGAGGGTTGGAACCCCACCGATTAGATATTGATGATGACCTGTCCAGAGGATAGGCCATCAATATTAAACTCCCAGAAAACCAGTTTAGTCCCATGAACGTCAAAGGATCCGAGCTGCAGTACCAGACACACCGGTGGGCAGGTATGGTGCTGTTCTTTGAAGCGTATGGATAATATATTCTATTCTGAACATGTAAAATGAGGTCGGCCCAGAGGACGGTTGGGCATAGCCTAAGGTGCCTAAGTGTGTGTGTGCTCCAGCAAGCGAAGACCAGCCCTTCACGTCAAATTTTCAATCACTGCCATTCTTGTCCTCCTAAGATTGACCCCGCCATGCCAAAAATGATTCCAAAAAGTTATAGATCCCTCATCCCAGGTTTGTAAACCTTTTCTAATGATCCCCCTTCAGTGCTTGCCATCACGGGGTTCGTGTAAGCACAAACGTCCACCTTTACAGAACGTCCTGAGCTGACCAGGCCAGTAAACATTTTCCTTCTTGCGGTGAGATGCATTATAACGTCGAGTGAAAGTCTTTTTTTAATTATTATTTTTCATACCATATATTAAAATTAACCTTAGAATTTCAAGTGTCCCAAACCTTCATAGTCTTAGAAGAACGATTCCTTAAAGAAGATTGTGTCGGAGACGCTGGATGCTGTGGACGTGCACACAGTGCTCCATCGGTCTCCCATTAAGGGTGCCTTGGACCCACAGCGCCACCTACAGTCAGTTGGCATGCTCTCAATTTCTTTAGCAAAGGCTACCAGTCCAGAGAGAGGCGAGTGATGTGCTTCCTAATCAGAAAGTTAGAAGTGTCAGTTTCACGGAACAACAGCATTTGTCAGCGTGCCCACGTTAGAGCCAGACAAGGGCATCATATGATTCAAAGAGGGCGCTGGGCTTAGAGGGTCTTGATCATTCTGCCCGTTCTGAGTTTGCTGAATCTGTTTCTTGGTGATTTTTCTTTCTTTGGCTCTTCTGTTTTGGAACCAGATCTTCACCTGCAAGTGAGAGACATTTTAGATTCACTGCACTGCACCGTATGGTATGTTCAGGTACCACCACACTGTCAGGTCTCCTGGCACCATTTTTAAAAGCCAAAATCAGGAATGGATCATAAAAGAAGAGAACGTATAAAGGACAGATAGGACTTCCCCTCCTTTTGGAATTCAATCCGGGTTTTGGCTTCCGAAACTGCATCAGGAAACTTGGCCGTGTGGTGGTGCCCTTAGCCGCCGACCTCGTGCCTACTACTGACACTCATTCACACACATATCAACTGGACACAAAGTATGAAGGACTATGTATGAAAGTGTCCAGCTGGGTAGCTGTACACCTGAATTTCCAAAGGTTGGTGCAAAGGCCAGGTAATCTACCTTGCCGCTTTCCTTTCATGATATCCAAGTGTCTGTACAGAGTAAGGGTACTTTCACACTAGCAATTTTCTTTTCCGGCATAGAGTTCCGTCCTAGGGGCTCTATACCGGAAAAGAACTGATCAGTTTTATCCTCATGCATTCTAAATGGAGAGCAATCCGCTTAGGATGTCTTCAGTTCAGTCTTTTTGACTGATCAGGACGGAGATAATACCGCAGCATGCTACGGTTTTATTTCCGACCCAAAAAACTGAACGCTTGCCGGATTTTTTTTACATAGGAATGTATTAGTGCCGGATCCGGCATTCAAAATATATGCCAGATCCGTTTTTTTCCGGATGACACCGGAAAGACGGATCCGGCATTTCAATGCATTTGTAAGACGGATCAGGATCCTGATCCGTCTGACTAATGCCATCAGTTGGCAAACGTTTTGACGGATCCGGCAGGCAGTTCCGGCGACGGAACTGCTTGCCTGGATCACTCTGCCGCAAGTGTGAAAGTAGCCTAATATAGCCATAAGCACAGTAGTGTTTAACTCTTCATACACATTGGCTAAATGGTGGCTGGATCCAAAGACAAAGAAATGTCTCATAGGAACCTGTGGGGTTTTTCCAGTCTGACTGGTGGCAGGCATGTTGAATTTGAACGTGGCCAATCATCTGTCCTGCCAGGAGATAAGTTGCACTTAGAAGTGTCTGACTACTACTCGTCTTCCTTTGCCTTAGGGCTCATGCATACGACCGTGCTCTGTTTTGTGGTCTACAAATTGGACGTCACCCGTGTGCGTTCCGCAATTCGTTGAGCGAAATGGGCCATCCATTATAGAAATGCCTATTTTTTTTGCGGGGCCACGGAACGGAGTAATGGGTGCGGACAGCACACGGAGAGATAGTAATCATTTTTGCAATACATTTTGTTTATCTATGACCTCCACGATTGTGTCTGTTTTTAGCTTGTATTATGTGTTTTAAGGCTTTATTGTTAGGCCAGGATTGTATAACTCTATTTGTGAAGAAAACCCGATGACGGAAGATGCAAGAGCACCAATCCAGATATAGTCCAAGAAATTTTCCAGCACCACTTGTCATAAAATCAGAGTTTATTTTAACCCCTTTATAATGGCATGCAGCAGGCGATGGCGCATTTCTGGTCTCAGGCTGGACCCTTAGTCGTAATTCCAATTTTAAGACCCAAATCGCGCGAACTGCCGTTTTAAAATGCTTCAAATAAACTCCAAAAAAAATTCTTGGACTTTTTCTATATTTCTATGTAACTTTTTTGGTCTGCAAATTTTTTCACTGTAGGCTTTTGACTGGGAGCAGGGGATAAAATATGTGAGGTTCAGATATCCGTCTCTTGGTGCCATCTTAATTACATTTTTAATTTAAAGCAGCAGTTCTAAAAATGTTCCTAGAGCTGTTTCTGTAGAGAATGTCCCTTGTGTTACCACATGTTCATATTTTTTCAACATTTATTTTCCAGTGTGGTTAAAAGGGGAAATCTGTCCAAAATGCCACAACTGGAATGTACTGCAATAAAAAAGACCAATCTGCTCTAAAGTCATAATGAAAAAAGGGAAATATTATTTATGGATTTTTTTTTTTTTTATTTAACAGGCCTGTTTTTTTTATTTAAAAAAAATATATACTGTAAATTGTCAGCTACTACCATACATAAAATGAACGCAAACACAGTGGGGCTTGCTATCACTGTTTTCACGCTCAAGTAGGTAGGTAGGTATGTATACTATAGGTAGGCGTTGCACATATAGTGAAAAGAAAATTGTACTTATTTCGGAAACTCGCTATACTAGAAAAATGGTGCAATTGTGTAACAAAATATGACCTATTTAGTCACTTTTTATTTCTTAAAGCAGGCATTGCCAGGAACCAGGTATTCTGGTTTTCTCCCACACCCCGAAGACATACTGATAGGGAACCTAGATTGTGAGCCCCAATGGGGACAGTAAACGATGCGCTGTGGAATATGTCAGCGCTATATAACTGTGTAAAATAAACTACAATACTGTGACACAAGTCCTGTCTGCCACAAAAATGAAGTACACATAGGACAGGCAACCCCCAGTGTGAATACTAAGACCTAAAATCCCAAACTTCTTTCTATTTTTTTTTTGGCAGTCACCCCCTTGGCAACAGAAACAAAGTATGTTCACACAACTGTCGCACCGTATTCTGCAGTGAAATCTGCATGAAATCTGCATGCCGTCCATGTCTTATTCATGTCAACTGCATGTGAAAATTTCCATCTGACAACTGCCATGTCACTTATTTCTGGCAGAATATGAGGATTAGTCCCACTGAGATTAAACTGGGTGCGGATCCTCAGCAGTGCCAACTGCAGCACTAATCTCAGGGGCAGCCTGTGATATCCGCTGCGGAAAATATGTTACGGATTTACAATCTGCCATGTGAACCTAGCTGAAAAGGTGGTTTCACACGTGGAGCAAAATTCCACAAATTTAGGCCTAGTTCACACGAACGTTTTTTTTGCGAGTGTACGTGCCGTTTTTTTGTGTTCCGTATACGGAACCATTCATTTCAATGGTTCCGCAAAAAAAACGGAATGTACTCCGTATGCATTCCGTTTCCGTATTTCTGTTTTTCTGTTCCGTTGAAAGATAGAACATGTCCTATTATTGCCGGCAAATGACGTTCCGTGGCTCCATTCAAGTCAATGGGTCCGCAAAAAAAAACGGAACACATACGGAAATGCATCCGTGTGTCTTCCGTATCCGTTCCTTTTTTTCGGAACCATCTATTGAAAATGTTATGCCCAGCCCAATTTTTTCTATGTAATTACTGTATACTGTATATGGCATACAGAAAAACAGAACGGAAAAACGGAAAGGAAACGGAAACACAACGGAACTCAAAAACGGAACAACGGATCCGTGAAAAACGGACTGCTAAAAACTATAAAAGCCATACGTTCGTGTGAACTAGTGAAATCCTCGGGGGGGGGGGGGGGGGGGAATCTGCAACTTATATTTTCTGTGTCATTTTTCTGCTGCAGAAATTCTTGATACTGAGTACTCTATATGAGTTCTGGATATTTGGATGCAGAATTTCTTTGCAGGCATTGATGCTATTGGAATTTAAGTGCTTTAATCACTAACACAAATTCAAAGCCAAAATGCCACAAAATCCAAAAAAATCCATAGCTAGAAACACAGAAGAATGTTTACAATGATGGATTTGTAGTGTGTTTGTAGCCTGTTTTTATTTCATAAATTCACAACAATTATCTATTTATCATTATCTTTAATTTGGTAAATATCTACATATTTATCTGATATCTATATAATTTTATCACATCTATTTAGTTTATAGCTAAAATAATGTATCCATTGATCTATCTATCTATCTACAGGTATCTATCTAAAGCAGTTGGGGTGAATATAGTGAGTCCACCACCCCTTCCCTGGAGTGCTGCCTCTTTTTTGCTCATTGGATATTAATGTATCTACCTATCTTCATCTAAATTTGATATCACCTATCTATATATTTATATAATATCTATTTTTCTTCTAGATAAAATATCTGTATTTGTCTATCTACATATCTATCTATCAAGTATATATATATATATTCATTTCAGATCTATGTACTATCTATCATTATCCAACTTTCATATCAACTAATTATATATTTATCTAATATTGTACTTATATTCATTTTGCTTACATCTAAAATAAATATCTATATTGACCTAAGGGTTTAATATCACCTGTCTGTATATTTATCTAATGTCTATATATGTATTTCATATCTATTTTCTATATTTCTCTTTTTATTATGTGTTTATCTATATATCTGCTGTGTACTATTCTCCTCTATCAGCAGAGAGGTGGCCCCTGTCCCTCATTACTGCTCAGTCTTCAGCTATGTGGGTTTCCTGTGATTGATGCAGATCTGATGTCCCCTCTCCCTGACACTGGGCCCATTAATAATACAGCTCCTGTCCCCGGCTTATCAGGGCTGTTAGTGGCACATTAATCCCGGCCATGGTCACATACCTGCCGCTCAGAGAGTCCCAGGCTGACAGCCAGCTCTGCCTTCCTCCTGATGGTGATGTACCTGCTGTAGTGGAACTCCTTCTCCAGCTCCAGCCGCTGGTGGTCGGTGTAGACCACCCGGTACTTGTCCTTGGTCCTGGTCTTACTGCCTGCTTCAGAAGGAGAAGCGGTTATATAGACTCCACCAAGAGAGCACATATGTATATAGAAAAGTATAGAAGAAAATAGATAGATACATTAGATAGATAGATAGATAGATAGATAGATAGATAGATAGATAGATAGATAGATAGATAGATAGATAGATATGAGATAGATAGATAGATAGATAGATAGATAGATATGAGATAGATAATAGATAGATAGATAGATAGATAGATAGATAGATAGATAGATAGATAGATAGATAGATAGATAGATAGATAGCTATAGATAGATAATTGATATAGATATATATATATAAATAGATAGATACATTAGATAGATAGATAGATAGATAGATAGATAGATAGATAGATAGATAGATAGATAGATAGATAGATAGATAGATAGATAGATAGATAGATACATTAGATAGATAGATAGATAGATAGATAGATAGATAGATAGATAGATAGATAGATAGATAGATAGATAGATAGATAGATACATTAGATAGATAGATAGATAGATAGATAGATAGATAGATAGATAGATAGATAGATAGATAGATAGATAGATACTTCAGACATTGCAAAGCGCTAAATCGCATGAAAAAAAATCCACTTATGTTGAACACATTATTAGAATATATGACATATTTAATATTCCATGTAGATATGGTAGTTAAATTGAATGAATTATATGAGATAAATTTCGTTTTTTCGTTGTGTTTTTCCAGACAATTAATAGAAAATCGGATGTATAAAATGACAGAAGTATTTTCCATCAGGTCTTCTGCAGATGTTCGGGATCTGGCTGTAGGATATAAAGGCGCAGGACTCGCTGCAAATACTAATACTAATCCCGACTGGACTGATCGGACACAGAAGTCAGTGTTTGCTGGTGATATACTCGGTTTTATAATGAAGTGTGTGCCGTCAATACTCATGCCTTATAAATGATTTAAAAAAATGAAAAAAAAGGACAAAAAGAAATGTATGAAATTAAATAAATAAATGAATAGGCAATGAATGAATAAATAAATAAAGAAATTATAGTCTGTGGGAGGCAGATAAAAATAATGTCTGAAAATAGTGTAGATATAAAATATTAGTTACATTTCATAAAACACTACAGATTATACTACAATAATGTAACACAATCATGTATAAAAACAGTAACAGAAATAAAATATTATTGTAATAATTTAATATGTGATTATTGAGATTATTATTATACAGCAGAGGTCCTGTACTATTACTATATAATAATAATAATAAGCATTATAATATAACAATAATATGTATTATTACTATATAGAAGTATAATACTACTAATAATAATAATAATAATAATAACACAAAATAATAATTATTTTTATTTGTATTTGGTATTATAACTATAAAGTAGTAGTGGTGCAATAATAATAATATTAATAATATGTAGTACAGGTAGCCTCATGTTTTGTTAGACTCTGATTACTAAAACAATTAGTGATATCGGATAAATGGGGGTGAGAAGCTCTTCTATCATGTATGAATGGGCTGAGGCTTCTCCTCCCAGTACAGGGAATAACCCGCAATCTCAGCCAGAAATCCCTTCATTAATCTGTAATTCTTCATGCAGATCTATGGCTGCACTTGCTCCTCAGCAGAAGTGTTTGGAGCCTCTCCACATAAATGGCTCCCATATTACCACTAATCACGATTAATATGATGGCTGCTGTAAACTGCACCATTAACCCCCAGTAAAGCTCTGGCAGCCGTGTGCTGAGGGCTTGATGAATGGGACCTACTGAGTCCCTCACACAGGGGGCTCCTCCTGTGCCCCCTCTGACCCCCTGTACTGTATGTATTACATGTGTCATGTGTGTTGTATGTTCTGTGTATGTAGAATAGACATGTCCACTGTGACGCTGGATATCTCTGTGTGGATCTGCAGCTTATATTTGATTGTAGAACTACAAGTCTCAGCAGCCCTTTGTGATATTTTCCAGGGTATTACTTTAATATATTGCCTCTCCACATTGACCGCACCTTGTCCTTATAGCAATGACTTCCCAGTGTCTTTACCCTTTCCCCACTTTTGTAGAACTACAAGTCACAGCAATGTCATCCTTTGCATTGTATCGCTATTAGAATATCAGGATATTATATCATTATTATTATTATTTTATTTTTCAGAGGCCTCTGGCACATGCTGGGCTTTGTAGTCCTGCAGCAGATGGGCAGCCATAGTCTATGGATCTCTTGTGTAGTTATCACAGTTACAGGCGATTCATCATCGCCAGGACTTCGGCGCCTTTGTGCTGTCACTGGGAAGCTACCAGAATACTCGACTATCCCAGGCTTGTGCGCATGCTGAGAGTTGTAGTCCAGGAGACACGTGGCTATACACGGTGGCTGTGTCTGTGGGGCCCCGGCATCCACCGTCAGATCCAGATGTGGCATCTAGAGAGGCTCAGGATGAAAGCTCAGGCCGACATTTGTTCAGACCCGTTCAGACAGCACGTCCAGGCGGTGAAGGCCTGCGATAAGATCTCCTTGTCCTGCATTGTGTCAGGCGGTGTCCTCCATTCATTAGCACTGCCCAGGCCCCTCTCATCCTGCTGGTATCTACACAGGGGGTCTTTGTAGTGCCTTGTCCACATCTACCTGATCCCAGATAGCCTGGAGGCCATTAAACACCTTCTACTAGATGACATGGCCTGATAGCAGCAGCCCCTGATCCAGCAGCTGACAGGCTGCCCCTCACTGCAACCTCCATACACCTCGGCAGTATAAGGGCTATGCTACATGGAGAGTAGACAGACAGATACTAGATAAAGATAGATAGATACATGATAGATAGATAGATAGATAGATAGATAGATAGATAGATAGATAGATAGATAGATAGATAGATAGATAGATAGATAGAGATAGATAGATAGATAGATAGATAGTAAAATCCAAAAATCCATAATAGAGAATATATAGAGGATGGAAGACAGAAAGAATGATAGATAGATAATAGATAGATAGATAGATAGATAGATATTAGATAGATAGATAATAGATAGATAGATAGATATTAGATAGATAGATAGATAGATAGATAGATAGATAGATAGATAGATAGATAGATAGATATTAGATGGATAAGATAGATAGAAAATCTCTCTCTCTCTCCTTCTCTATATACATATGCCCTCTACATTGTGGAGTGTCAGCTCTGTGTACAAGTCTCTGTTGACGGCTATGTGTCCTGTCCATTCCGGTGACAAGACTGGACAAGGTGGATATGGAAGCTATGCCAGTGCCAGATGGGTGAGGGCAGAGCTGCCCCCTGTCTGCGGTCAGTCTGCAGCTCAGAGGGGGCATTTACATGACAAGGCTCAGGGCGCCTGACTTTGTCGCCTCTATAGGGGAGGACATCAGACACTGACCCTTCAACTTTCCCCAGCACCCTCCTCACCTCCACCATCAAAGCTGTAGGACCCTGGGGGAGCACTGCAGCAGGCCCGTAGACCTCAAGGCGTTCTTATCTAATACTGACCCCATCCTGTCCAGAGACTCATCATGGACAAGCTTTTACTAACCCTTTAATGCCCTGACATTCATGATATCCATAGAATGCCCATAGACTTGTAGGCTTTTATATCCAAATAAGCCCCATAGTCTAATACTGACGCTATCCTGTCCATAGCTCTTACTAACCCTTTCATGCCCAGGCATTCATACCCATATCATGCCCATAGACTTTAAGGCGTCCATATCCTTATAAGCCCCATAGTCTAATACTGACCCCATGGTGTCTGTAGATCCTTTATTAATATAATGTCCATAGCTTTTACTAACCCTTTCATGCCCTGACAGTCATATCCCTATCCTGCCCATAGATTTTACTATATATTCCTGTTAATCTGTTAATGTCAGTAGACTTTAAGGCTTTCATATTCATATAAATAGTGACCATATAATGTCCAGGTATTCATTTTGATCTGATATCCTAATATCCATAACATATCCTGACCTTTAATATCCATAGCTTTTATTAACCCTTTAAGCCCATACATAAAACATTTTCAGTTACCATTATATATATATATATATATATATATATATATATATATATAGTAATAGTAGTAGTAGTAGTAGAGTAGTATTATTATTATTATTATTAGTAGTATTATTAGTATTAGTATTATTATTACTATTATTATTATTTTCCTAACCCTTTAAAACCTTTTAAGGTCCACAGGCTTTAATGCATGCTTACCCTATAATGTCCATACATTTTATTCTTTACTACCTATCATATCTATAGACCTTAATACTTATCCTAACCTTGTAAGTAATGCATCCTTCTCCATATAATATCCATAGGTTTCAGTGTATTTCTAGCCCTTTAGATCCATACCATGAAGTGCACTTCTATCCATACACTATTCACTAATGAGATGACTTCCATACTGTCCATGCCAGGTCACCACCCCATGGTTCACCCTGCTCCCCTTACATCGGTTCCTAGTGCCCTTATCTTCCCTATAGGTATCTGGATTTATATAGAGCACAATGAGACTATCCCTCTCATAGGCTCTTCAGATAAGGTCACCTATGCCCCAAGAATGGACTTTACCCCTTACATTAAGGCACCACACTCATTGCCCATTTCCCAATAAGTAAATTAATTTCTACCATTGCTCAAAAGGCATCACAGGAGAGGAAATCCCTGGATCTAGCCCCCACCTATAGACAATCCATAGGCTGAGATGGAAAGTAATGTCAAGGACTGGGCCCAGGATTTATGGTAGAGTAATTGGTAATAAAGAACTGTAAGTGCCTTATAATATATCCGGAAACAGTCAGCAATCAAATGTGGCTTTGCCTTGCTTTAAAGAACCTTTCCACTCTAAATCCAAACTCTCCTTACAAGCCCCTGAGATGTCCTCTTCTGCCATATCTTCACCGAAAGTTGAGTGAAAAGCTGACAACTGATAGAGCCACTATCTCGGGTCCACGTGGGTTGTCACCCAGCTTTGCATGACAAATCTGGCTTTCCATACACCCACGGATCTCAGGGACAGATTTAGCTCAGGACCCTAAGGGAGCTGAGACATAAGGTCACCCAGCTTTACCAGGGACTGATTAATGAATTGCACCGGTGATTAGGTGGTAATGAATATATCTATACATACAGTTATGACCCCGCATTCCTTGATATGGTATAAAATGCCTTCTTACCGGTGTTTCCCTGAGTCGTTGGTTTTCTCATCCACTCATAATGTCTCCTGTGCCCATCTGTCACCCCTGGAGAGATTGGAGGTTGGTGGCCTCCTGGCAGCACCCCAACACAAGGTGGTCCCTGCACTTGCCCAGTTGGGTAATCAGAAACGGGGCTGTAACCCAAACTACCCCCTGGAGAGGGATTTAAAGGAGTATGTCCTGTGGAGTAGGCTGTGTGGCCCCAGTCTTCCCTTGGGGCTCCATAAGGTGTGATCCAAGCGGATGATCCAGAAGAAGGAGCTGCACTTTCTAAACTCAGTCCATGGTAGCCCCCATAGTCAGGATACTGGGGGGCAGTGGGGTAGTTTTGCAGCCCGGGGTGGCCACGCATAGATCCAGGGTACATGCCAACGTCCTTATCCAGAAGGTAGCTCACGTACATGGTGGCAGGTGGATGGCGGCTAGCTGCATACTGCCCTCATGCCCTCCTCCTGCTGCACTCTGCTTCCTGGAGCTGCTCACAAGGTCCCTCAGCCCTGCTGGATATGTGACTCCATTGGCCACCACTTACATGATTAAACACTGTTTACAGGGCTGTATTAGTAATGGCAGAGCCTCTGGCAGGTGACGTCAGTGGGCAGATAGCGCCCCCCCTTGACACCATTTGCATGTGAAGTGAGATAAGGAGAGGGCAGCGACCTGATCACAGAGAAGGCTCAGCTCTTTATTGTCTAAGAGCTTCCTCCTTCCAAGACAAACCTGCTGCACTTTACCCTCAATCACAGGTTCAAAGGGCTCCACTCAATACACCCAAAACCAGGGGGCAAACATGGTGCAGACAGGAGGGGAGATGCTGCCAGCCTGCAATTATCTGCCCTGCTTCACCCAAACACATCTGTAGTGGTCTACATGTGACTAATGAGCAGAGACACTGGAGCCATACTGGGGATCCCAGCTCCTCCACTGCACAGCACCAGTATGAGCACTGGGAGCTGGGTGTCTCCTTCATGGCAGTGCCATGTCAGATGGAAACAATAAAATCAATATCTCTATCTATCTAATATCTATCTATCTATCTATCTATCTATCTAATATCTATCTATCTATCTCCCATCTATCTATCTATCTATCTATCTATCTATCTATCTATCTATCTAATATCTATCTATCTAATATCTATCTAATATCTATCTATCTATCTATCTATCTATCTATCTATCTATCTAATATCTATCTATCTATCTCCCATCTATCTATCTATCTATCTATCTATCTAATGTATCTATCTAATATATATATATATATATATATATATATATATATATATATATATATCAATTATCTATCTAATCTGGTATCTATCTATCTATCTATCTATCTATCTATCTATCTTCCTATTCTTTCTATCTATCTATCTATCTAATTTATCTATCTATATATATATATATATATATATATATATATATATATCAATTATCTATCTAATCTGGTATCTATCTATCTATCTATCTATCTATCTATCTATCTATCTATCTATCTATCTATCTTCCTATTCTTTCTATCTATCTATCTATCTATCTAATTTATCTATATATATATATATATATATATATATATATATATACATATCAATTATCTATCTATCTAATCTGGTATCTATCTATCTATTTATATCTATCTATCTATCTATCTAATATCTATCTATCTATCTATCTATCTAATGTATCTATATATATATAAATTATCTATCTATCTAATCTGGTATCTATCTATCTTCCTATTCTTTCTATCTATCTAATGTATCCATCAATTATCTATCTATCTATCTATCTATCTATCTATCATCTATCTATTATCTATCTATCTATCTATCTATCTATCTATCTATTATCTATCTATCTATCTATCTATATCTATTCTTCTATCCGTCTTTCTTTCTATTTGTCATTCTCTATAAATCCTCTACCATGGATTTTTTTTTCTATCTGTCTGTATATTTATCCATCTATATCCATCTATCTATCTCTAGCTGTCTGTCTACCTGTTCTATGTGTGTATCATGTTGTGTATGCATATACTGTACTGCTGCTTTTTGGTTATTTCTTTAGTTTAGGTATGAAATAAAATCCTGCCTTACAAATGCTGAGGAAACGCAATTTTATCCAAATGTTCGTTTTCCTGTGTGTAAATAATAACGAAAGAAACCGTCTATTAGACTGAGAATGTCATTATGTGATATACATTGTGTTTGAGATGTAGCTCTGTCCAATTGTGTTATGTGTAGACAGATATATTGCTTAGATGGATAGATAGATAAACTAGATAGATGGATCCCAACTGGTTATAGTGATAAAGATACATTTAGACAATATATAAAATCTAGATATAGATAGATAATTAGATTAGAATCAGATAATCTTACATAGATAAACGGATTAAACAGAAACTAGATATTGAAATATTCGGGGTGATAAAAATTACCAAATGTTTTACAGAGAGGTAGGTTTTCAGATAGTCAAATAAAGCAATGGATGTGGATTGATTGATAGATATATAGAAAGATATGATATAGATAGATAATAGAAATGAGATAGATAGATAGATAGATAGATAGATAGATAGATAGAGATAGATAGGAGATATATAGATAGATAGATAGATAGATAGATAGATAATAGATAGATAGATAGATAGATAGATAGATAGATAGAGATAGATAGGAGATATATAGATAGATAGATAGATAGATAGATAATAGATAGATAGATAGATAGATAGATAGATAGATAGATAGATAGATAGATAGATAGATAGATGTAGTTGGTTAACAGATAGAAAGATCAGGAGATCGCCATATAAATAGCTGGAGTTACACATAAATAAATGATAGATATATAAACGGATATTCCTAGAGATGACTGGACAGGAGGATGAGATGAAGCACATGGCAGTCACTCCTAGGATTGGCACCACATAGACCAGTCTTCTTTCTTCTTGTACATTTGGCCCCTCCTGGGCTCCTATATCCCCTGTATCTCCAGATGACAATGTGTAGGGTTCCTCTTATTAGCCCATTATTTCCCTCTCTCCCAGGCTCTGCCCTGTGTCCAGGTGACTGATTTATCTTTATTATTATTACCCTCTCTGGTGACATTATCTTCACAGGATATTACATTCATCTGGCTGAAGCTTTGTCATTGTCACCTGTATGAGGAGCACAGCCTGAGACACCTACAGAAGACTAGATGGGAGGTCGGACATGTCCAGGGATATGGGGGACCTCACTTCATAGGACAGTGGTAAGTAATGTATGAGAACAACAGCATTGTAACAATATGTACATTGTGTAAGAAATATAAGTAAACATTAAAAGTATTTCTATCTATCTATTTATCTATCTATATAATGTCTATCTCTTCTATCTATCTATCTATCTATCTATCTATCTATCTATCTATCTATCTATCTATCTATCTCATATCTGTCTATCTATCTATCTATCTATCTATCTATCTATCTATCTATCTATCTATCTATCTATCTATCTCTCTATCTATATAATATCTATCTCTTCTATCTAGATATCTATCATGTCAGTCAGGCTGCTTTCACATATATGTTTTTGCTGTTGTTTTTCTGCACTTTTGTGTTTTTAGTGACATGTTTGGTGCATTCTTGCTGTACAAACACCAGCAGCAGATGTCAGATGAAAGTCTATGGGAAATATGAAATGCAGGACACACAAGGGTTTTTCTTTTGTTACTGGTGTTTTTGTTTATTAGGTGATGTTTTTTTGCCTTTTGGTCTCTTTATCCATAATGCAGCATGCTGGAGCTTTGGCATTTTTAGGTGTTTTCACATAACCTTCTTTTCAGAGGGAAATGCCACGAAGAATCGCTAGTGGCCAAACAAATTGCTTGCAAAAAATGGCGCAAGAAACAAACAAAAACTGCAGGTGGTAAAAAAGAAATGCAACAGCTTGTAATGGTGTTTTTTTTATTGGTAAAAAAAAAAGGCAGTGCAGATTTATGTTAGTAGGAACCCTGAAGGGAATTGTCACCATGATTCTTGACGTATGTCTTCCGTTTCCATTCAGTTTTTTTTGGAACCATCTATTGAAAATGTTATGCCCAGCCCAATTTTATCTATGTAATTAATGTATACTCCATACGGAAAAACGGAACGGAAAAACGGAACAGAAACGGAAACACAACAGAAACAAAAAACTGAACAACGGATCCGTGAAAAATGGACCGCAAAACACTGAAAAGGCCATACGGTCGTGTGCAGGAGGCCTAAGGCTCTTTCTTCATGGTGTTTTTTCCCTATAGAGAAGATGCTGTGAAAATTCCTGAAAAAACACAGAGAGCGACAGCATGCTGCATTTTTGAAAAGAAGCATGAAAAAAGTCACCTAATAAATGAAGATACCAGCATAAAAAACAAAACAAAAAAAAAAACTTCCTAGACCTGAGTTTTATATTTCCTATAGACCATCTGTTTTTACCACACAAAAAGAACACCAAAAAGTGCTGGTGAAAAAAAAAAAAAAACACTACTAAAAATGAAGAAGTGCCCAGAAAAACACTACTAAAAAACTATGTATGAAAGCCTGAGACCTTGTTCACGTTTCGGTTTTTCACTGACATTTGCTATCCGCATTTTCCATGGACAGCACACGCACCTGTTGAGAGACGGGCACTACTTTACGACCAAACATTCCCATTGAAGCCTCTGGGTCCGTGAAAAATCACTGACACCGTGGATGGCGCCCGTGTTTGGTTTGTTTTTCACTGACCACTGATAGGTGAAGCTCTGGAAATAAATTTTCAGCCCGGCAGTTTCCGTGGAATACAGATGATACACGGATGGTAAAAAACGGACACAAGGATCCTTCACAGACATCTTCAAGGATGAAACACCGATAGATTTTTTTCCACGGATGTCAAATGGCACGGAAATGTGAACGAGGCCTAAAGCAGTTGGTTTGCACAGCGAAGGACATGTTTTACACCCGAGTAGGATATGTTCTAAATGTCTGATAGGCAGGATTCCGACCTCTCGAGCCTCCGCCTGTTCAGCAGTCTAAACTGGCCGTGGCCAAGAGAGGGAGATGAAGAAGGACAGAGCAGGCTGAGCACGTCGTAGATTGTAGCCTATGGATTTTACAAGAAAAGTAGAGCCAGGTATGTCATTAGTGTCCATGGTCTGAAGAGCCCCATGATTATACATTGGATTTGGAACGCAGTATCAGAAACTTGGAATTTAAGAAATTAATCAGCATGAAATGTGGGACCTAAAAACGACACTATAATGGAAGGTGGAGACTCGCTCGGGGAAATTCTTAAACGTGTTGCATAATTTCTACATGGGACTTGCAGAACTGATTGCACATGTTGCAAATACAACCCCATCATAATGTATGAAACAGACCGACCAGACCTCCCAAGTGTCCCTTTTATGGAGGGACAGTCCCAACTTTTGACCCGAGTCCCTCAGTCCCTCTTTGCTCCATAAATGTCCCTCTGATCTGAAGTGTAGATTTGCATTATTACTTTCACAATATTGATCAAGAAAGTGTTTGTCTGGTTCCTCTCTGTATATTACCGCCCGCCTTGTATATTATTTCATTATTTGATGCAATTTACATTTTAGACATTTCTATATTCAGATAATTTTTGCGCTATTGTGTAAAAAAATAAATAAATCGAAGTGTCTAAATATAATGCAAAAAATTGATCTTTCACACAATGAACCATCAGTTTCCCTCTTTTACTGTCCAAAAGTTGGGGAGGTATGGATTTCCAAGTGATGAACTTTCTGCAACAAATCTTAACTTTGTAGCTGCAAGATACAAACCAGAGGGAAGGGGTTTCCTACCTTGAGCCCGCAGTCTGTCAGTGCTTGCACTCCTTTTCTCTACACTCTCGGAGATCTTTGCAGTTAGGGCTCATGCACGCGACCATATGTATTTTGTGGAACGGAACAGCTGGCCCCTAATAGAACAGTCCTAACCTTCTCCGTAAGGCGGACAATAATAGCACTTCAGTTTTTTTGCAGACCCATTAAAATGAATGTTTCAGCATACGGTCTGCAAAAAACCCGAAACGGACATGGAAAGAAAATATGTTTGTGTGCATGACCCCTAAGGGCTCATGCACACAACCGTATGTATTTTGCGGTCCGCAAAAAAAAGATCCGCAAAAAATACGGATGACGTCCGTGTGCATTCCGTATTTTGCGGAAGGGAACAGCTGGCCCCTAATAGAACAGTACTAACCTTGTCCGTAATGCGGACAATAATAGGACATGTTCTATTTTTTTGCAGAATGGAAATACGGACATACGGAAATGGAATGCACACGGAGTAACTTCCGTTTTTTTTTGTGGACCCATTGAAATGAATGGTTCTGCATACGGTCCGCAAAAACAACGGAACGGACACAGAAAGAAAATAAGTTTGTGTACATGAGTGCTTAGTCTGAAGAATCCAAAATAAACTTATCATGACAAATATAATAACAGAATGAACATTTTTTTCTGACGTATTAAAATTATTGCTTTAACCTGCAAAAAAAATGCATAATGACGGAATATATGATAATATCCGCATGTTGAGACAGGACTGGACGGGTGACAAAGAGTGACAATCCTTACACCTTGACAGACGTAGAGCTGACAGCGTCAGAAACCATATTGTTGGTTATGTTTATGAAGTTTGCTGCCTTGATTTGTGTTGTTTTATACATTTTTCACTGTCATTTTTTGATGTTCCTTGCAGAGCTCCTTTACACAGGATATCATCCCTCAGCTCCCCGTCCCCAGTAGGGCTCACAGGCTCACCTACAGGTGAAACTCAAAAAATTAGAATATCGTGCAAAGTTCATTTATTTCAGTAATGCAACTTAAAAGGTGAAACTAATATATGAGACTCATTACATGCAAAGCGAGATATTTCAAGCCTTTATTTGTTATAATTTGGATGATTATGGCTTACAGCTTATGGAACCCCAAAGTCACAATCTCAGGTCCCCTTTGCTCAGGGGGTATGGATTAATTAGCTGACTAGAGTCTGACACTTTGAGCCTAGAATATTGAACCTTTTCGCAAAATCAAATTTTAAGCTGCATTAATGCGATTCCTTTTAATTTGCATTACTGAAATAAATGGACTTTTGCACGATATTCTAATTTTTCGAGCTTCACCTGTATATATAAAATTTCCCTCTCTCATAGGCCGCAATCAGACGAGCGTATTGAGATCGGTCAGTATTCTGGTTCAGGATTCCTGATCATATACCATCAGTATTGTCATCAGGACTTACATGTGTATGTCTTCCTTCCTTCATTAATTATGCACAGACTGTAATCTGCGCATTTGGAAACAAATCCGCACAAAACTCGGACATGCTGCGGATTTCAAATACTGGCGTACTTTATACGCCCATGTGAATGGCCCTATTCATTAACATTAGCAGCGGATTCCGGGACATAAAATCCGGGTTATATATACGGATTGCAAATACGCTCGTGTAAAAGCGGCCATTCAGTATGCTTTATTAAGGGGTTTTCCTGTTTCAGAAAAGAGAAATAAAGCATCTCTGTAGAGATGAAAATAAAGGGTCATCACTGTAGAAATAAAAACGTATAGTTTTTATAGTTTTCTAATATAGGTTGTGCTTCTTGTGATATTTGTTTGCTGTCAGTGAATGAGCACACTCTTGTTTACCTTCACAGGTTACAAAACTCATACATTGCTAATCCTGCTCTCAGGTAAGAAGTGCCTGGATACAATTGTATCTAGTCTAGACAATGCTCTGAGCTGAACAAACGCCACTCCAGACTAATACATTGTAGCAAACTTCCAGACTGAGCTTGCAGCGTTCGGGTGTCCGCCTGGCCGTGCGGAGGCGAACGGATCCGTCCAGACTTACAATGTAAGTCAATGGGGACGGATCCGTTTGAAGTTGACACAGTATGGCTCAATTTTCAAACGGATCCGTCCCCCATTGACTTTCAATGTAAAGTCTGAACGGATCCGTTTGCATTATCATGAACAAAAAAAAAAATTTTTTTTTTTTTTTGTTCATGGTAATGCAAACGGATCCGTTCTGAACGGATCCAAGCGTTTGCATTATAGGTGCGGATCCGTCTGTGCAGATACCAGACGGATCCGCACCAAACGCAGGTGTGAAAGTAGCCTAAGAAGTGTTCTCATTCACGGACAGCAAATATATTGCGAAAATTTTAAGAAAGCGAAACAAACTATTTAAAAAAGCTGGAGAAGTTTTTATTCATGAAAAGTGATAAAACGGGCTGTCCGGGTAAATTTTACATTTGTCACATGTTATACAATCGCACTAGTTTAGATTGTCATACATAGGGTTTTTGAGGAGTTTTGTGGGTTTTGGTGCATTTGGAAAGTGCAGACACAGTGCAGTGCACAAACTTATTGTAGTGGTATTTTTTGACCCTTGGGGTGCGTTTGTTTGGGTCAACTGTGTGTTTTAAAAAAAAATCATAATATGTATTTTTCTTACTAGTTTTTGTCCCTGCTTGAAAAAAACTGTGTGTTTGATGCCATTTTTTTCTCATCAATGTCTTTTCCCTATACTGCTTTACAAAGGAAGTGACATTACAGGGTGTGCAGTTTCCTATAAAAAAAAACTCCAGGTGGTAAAGCACGCTATATGGGTCTAAATGCCTAAAAACAGCTGCAGAATATCATGATACTCATAAAGTATGTAGGCTAAAAGAATAACTTCAGTCCAGACCTTAATATGCAGTTGAAAAGCAGCTTTACTTTGGTAAACTTTCATCAGACACAATCGTCCAACTTTGTCTTGGTCCCAGCAGGTTTTAGCATTAACCCCTTAAGGACACAGCCTTTTTACACCTTAGGACCAGGCCATTTTTTGAAAATCTGACCAGAGTCCCTTTAAGTGCTGATAACTTTAAAACGGTTTGACTTATCCAGGCCGTTCTGAGATTGTTTTTTCGTCACATATTGTACTTCATGACACTGGTAAAATGGAGTCAAAAAAAAATTTTTTTTTGCACCAAAAAATACCTAATTTAACAAAAATTTGAAAAAAATTAGCAAATTTCAAAGTTTCAGTTTCTCTACTTCTGTAATACATAGTAATACCCCCAAAAATTGTGATGACTTTACATTCCCCATATGTCTACTTCATGTTTGAATTGTTTTGGGAATGATATTTTATTTTTTGGGGATGTTATAAGGCTTAGAAGTTTAGAAGCAAATCTTGAAATTTTTCCAAAATTTACAAAAACTCAATTTCTAGGGACCAGTTCAGGTCTCAAGTCACTTTGCGAGGCTTACATTATAGAAACCACCCAAAAATGACCCCATCTAAGAAACTACACCCCTCAAGGTATTCAAAACTGATTTTGCATACGTTGTTAACCCTTTAGGTGTTGCACAAGAGTTATTGGCAAATAGGGAGGAAATTTGAGAATTTCATTTTTTTGTCTAATTTTTCATTTTAACCCATTTTTTCCACTAACAAACCAAGGGTTAACAGCCAAACAAGACTGTATCTTTATTGCCCTGACTCTGCCATTTACAGAAACACCCAATATGTGGCCGTAAACTACTGTACGGCCACACAGCGGGGCGTAGAGTGAAAGGTGCGCCGTTTGGTTTTTGGAAGGCTGATTTTTATGGACTGGTTTATTTACACCATGTCCCATTTGAAGCCCCCTGATGCACCCCTAGAGGAGAAACTCCCTAAAAGTGACCCCATCTAAGAAACTACACCCCTCAAGGTATTCAAAACTGATTTTACATACGTCGTTAACCCTTTAGGTGTTGCACAAGAGTTATTGGCAAATGGCGATGAAATTTGAGAATTTCATTTTTTTGCCTAATTTTCCATTTTAACCCATTTTTTCCACTAACAAAGCAAGGGTTAACAGCCAAACAAGACTGTATCTTTATTGCCCTGACTCTGCTGTTTACAGAAACACCCCATATGTGGCCGTAAACTACTGTACGGGCACACAGCGGGGCGTAGAGTGAAAGGTGCGCCGTTTGGTTTTTGGAGGGCTGATTTTGCTGGACTGTTTTTTTGGCACCATGTCCCATTTGAAGCCCCCCTGATGCACCCCTAGATTATAAACTCCATAAAAGTGACCCCATCTAAGAAACTACACCCCTCAAGGTATTCAAAACTGATTTTAGAAACTTTGTTAACCCTTTAGGTGTTGCACAAGATTTAATGGAAAATAGAGATACAATTTCAAAATTTCACTTTTTTGGCAGATTTTCCATTTTAATATTTTTTTTCCAGTTACAAAGCAAGGGTTAACAGCCAAACAAAACTCATTATTTATGGCCCTAATTCTGTAGTTTACAGAAACACCCCATATGTGGTCGTAAACAGCTGTACGGGCACATGGCAGGGCGCAGAAGGAAAGGAACACCATATGGTTTTTGGAAGGCATATTTTGCTGGACTGGTTTTTTTGACACCATGTCCCATTTGAAGCCCCCCTGATGCACCCCTAAAGTAGAAACTCCAAAAAAGTGACCCCATTTTAGAAACTACGGGATAGGGTGGCAGTTTTGTTGGTACTAGTTTAGGGTACATATGATTTTTGGTTGCTCTATATTACACTTTTTGTGCGGCAAGGTAACAAGAAATAGCTTTTTTGGCACCGTTTTTTTTTTGTTATTTACAACATTCATCTGACAGGTTAGATCATGTGGTAATTTTATAGAGCAGGTTGTCACGGACGCGGAGATACCTAATATGTATACAATTTTTTTTATTTATGTACGTTTTACACAATGATTTCATTTTTAAAACCAAAAAAATGTTTTAGTGTCTCCATAGTCTAAGAGCCATAGTTTTTTCAGTTTTTGGGCGATTATCTTAAGTAGGGTCTCATTTTTTGCGGGATGAGATGACGGTTTGATTGGCATCTATTTTGGGGTGCATATGACTTTTTGATTGCTTGCTATTACACTTTTTGTGACGTAAGATGACAAAAAATGGCTTTTTTTACACCGTTTTTATTTTTATTTTTTTACGGTGGTCATCTGAGGGGTTAGATCATGTGATATTTTTATAGAGCCGGGCGATACGGACGCGGCGATACCTAATATGTATACTTTTTTTTTATTTATGTAAGTTTTACACAATGATTTCATTTTTGAAACAAAAAAAATCATGTTTTAGTGTTTCCATAGTCTAAGAGCCATAGTTTTTTCAGTTTTTGGGCGATTATCTTGGGTAGGGTATGATTTTTGCGGGATGAGATGACGGTTTGATTGTTACAATTTTGGCGTACATGCGACTTTTTTGATCACTTTTATTACCTTTTTTGGGAAGTAAGGTGGGCAAAATTTCAATTTCATCATAGTTTTTTATTTTTTATTTTTATGGTGTTCACCGTTCGGGTAAAGTAACATGACCGTTTTATAGATCAGGTCGTTACGGACGCGGCGATACCAAACATGTGTAGGGAATTTTATTTTTTTCATTTTTTATCAGTGATAAATGTGTTTTTTGATTTTTACTTTTTTTTCACTTTTATTCACTTTTTTTTGACCCAGACCCACTTGGTTCTTGAAGATCCAGTGGGTCTGATGTCTGAATAATACAGTACAGTACAATATATATTGTTCTGTACTGTATTTTACTTACACTGAACAGATCTATGCCATTCAGCACAGATCTGTTCAGCACCATGGACAGCAGGACGCCTGAGAGGCGTCCTGTTGCCATGGGAACCTTCCCCGTCTGCTCAGTACTGCTCAGAACTTCGCAGACGGGGAAGGGTAAGGAGGGGATCTCTCGGGGGGCTCTCTGGGGGCTCTCTCCCTCCCCATCGGGGGGCTGCAAAGGCACAGCAGCCCCCCGATGGGAGAGGGAGGGAGCTCCCTGCGCTGTTAACCTTTTCCATACAGCGGTCCGTACGGACCGCTGTATGGAAAGGGTTAAACGGCTGACATCGCATCGCAGATGTCAGCCGTTTATACCAGGGTGCCAGCAA
The DNA here is from genome assembly GCF_905171765.1 of Bufo bufo. NCBI lineage: Eukaryota > Metazoa > Chordata > Amphibia > Anura > Bufonidae > Bufo > Bufo bufo. The sequence continues at coordinate 635,475,149 of NC_053391.1, read as the reverse complement.
TGTGCTGGCACCCTGGTATCCCCACTAGACACCAACGATTATACAAGGGGAGGCGGGCGGGGGATCGCGATCCCGCCTGCCGCACCGCCCGCCTCCCGCACCGCCCACACCGCCCGCAACCCTCCCCCTGCACCTCCCGCCACCATAAAAATCATTCGGGGGTGCAGGGGGGGGTAAATAAAACTTTTTTTATGGCATATAAAGTTTCTGATCCCTGCGGTCAGGGACTGCGGGGACCAGAAACTTCAGAAATCGCAGCAAACCGCAGGTCTGAATTGACCTGCGGTTTGCCGCGATCGCCGACATGGGGGGGTCACGGGACCCCCCCGCGCATTTAGCCTAGGTGCCTGCTCGATGATTTGAGCAGGCACCGGGTTCCGATCACTGCCAGCCGCACGGCAGTGATCGAAAATACACAGGGCGTACATGTACGCCCTGTGTCCTTAAGTACCAGGGCACAAGGGCGTACCTGTACGCCCTATGTCCTTAAGAGGTTAAAACTCTGGCAGGCAAACTTATCTCTGCTACATCTGCTGTTGCTCTCTGGCTCTGCTGTACTGACAGGCTGGCTGTATAATTTTGCTTTTGCTATATGCTGCAACTTGTCTCTTTGTAGTCTGTCTCTTAATTAGGCCAGTGAACTTTTCTCCTGGCTCCTGAGGCTTTAAGCTTTGGCCTCCATGACCAGCAGAGTTGAGGGTGCTCTGGCTGGCTTGGCTTAGTTTGGCTTGGGCACGTCCAGCAGAGACGTGCCCAGCACACCCTCCCTTGGCAGGGGGTAAGCTGAAACTCACTAACTCTGGTCCCCACCCTTCCTGCAGGAAGTGGGATTCGCCCACTCCTCCACAGAGGGAGGTTAGAATGGAATGGAGGGTTCCATTCTACCTAATTGAAGCTCTGCTATGTTTGCTGCCACCTGCTGGTGAGCCAGGCATATTACATTTGAACATAACAGTTACATTAGAAATAGGAATGCACAGTGTAGTGGACCTGAAATAAATACACAAGATGATATATTAGCATACACAGATAGAAGCAGGGCGTAGGAGTGGCAATGTCGTCAAAAGCGGCTCTGCGGCTCTGGGGCACTACATTTACACAGGACGATCTGCTGCCCAGAAACTGGTATCTTGGTGTCCACATCAATGACACTTTCAGCCAGTGAACGAGTGAATGGTGAGGTGTTTGCACTTGCCGCTTTTGACGACAAAGCCTGTATTATGCCTTATTTACACAGTCAGGGCTCAAGCTGGCCGGGCCCATGCTGTGGACCGCAATTTGCACGGGCACTGAACGAAGGGGCAGAACCCATTCACTTCAATCTGGTCCGCGATCCACATCCTACAGTCCTCATCGCACTACTTTTTTGCAGGGTAGAGGCATGGACAGAAGCCTACTCCGTAGTGCTTGTGGTGTTCCGTGCCTCTGTTCCGCACCACACCTTCTGAATTGCAGACCCATTTAAATGAATGGGTCCGCATCTATGATGCGGTGCACAAATGACCAGTGCCCATATATTGCGAACCTGCTGTTTGCGGGTCGCAATAGGGGCACGGCTGGCAACGGCTGTGTGCATGAGCCCTCACTGTTTTGGTCAGCGATTTCCATGAGTGATTTTCAGCCAAAACCAGGTGCGGCTCAAACAGGTGAACAGGAGTAAATCTTTCCCTTCTACCTTATGACTGTGGAGGCTCCAATCCTGGTTTTGGCTCACAATCACCGATGGAAATCACTGACCAAACACTGATGTGTGAATAAGCCCTAAGGCTGGGTTCACACTTTGCTTTGTGTTGTAGCACCTCTAGTGCACACCAAAACAATGCTGCAAAACACGGGAACTACATGAGGTTTTGTTGTATTTTGAAGGTGTGTGAGAGGAGACCATTATGTCCCAGTTTAAAGGTTGTTTGGACGGCACTCCGTGACTATGTTCCGGTGCTCGGCGGTAAAGTCAATCAACATATAATGTATAAAACCGCGGCACTCGAATTATGTAAATAAATTATGCTTGTTTATTTATCCATCCAGGAAAATTAATAAATGAACTGAGGCCTTAGTTCATTTATTAATTTTCCTGGATGGATAAATAAACAAGCATAAGTTATTTACATAATTCGAGTGCCACGGTTCTATACATTATACCATTATGTCCCACACATGCAGACATTATATGTCATTTAGAGTAGGTTTTTTTAAATATAAAGTTCTTTTAACGGTTTAGGGCTCATGCACACGACCGTCGGATGTTCTGTGGTCCGAAAATTGCGAAACCGCAAAACATGGATACCGTCTGCGTGCATTCTGGCCCCTAATAGAACAGTACTATCCTATAAAGCAGACAATAATAATAGGACATGTTCTTTTTTTTCTTCAGAATGGACATATGGAAGCGGAATGCACACAGAGTAACTTCCGTTTAGTTTTTTTTGCGGACCCATTGAAATGAATGGTTCCGCATACGATCCACAAAAAAAAAGAACGGACACGGAAAGAAAATACGTTCATGTGCATGAGCACCAGGACCATGGTTGCCAACCTGATGATTTCTTTCTGGACAACTTATCCAAAAATCATGAAGAGCTGGTATTTTCTATGGCTAAATTGGTAAACCATAATGAATCATAAATATTACAAGTGATATCTGTCCAAAGACTGGAATACTAATATGAGCCCGTTAGCAGAAGTCACTATGAACTATAAAATGATGCATCCAAATTTTGTCAAAAAAAACTTAAAAAACCCTATACATGGCACCCAGGGTATATCTGTCCTGTCCTGTCTGTTGTTTAATTAATGAGAAAAATGCAAGAAGTCAAAATCTTACCAGTTTTTTCTGCATTATTTCTGATATTTTTTTTTTTCTTATATGTGTATGTATTATTTTATTTTTCTAGAAGATTTTTGTTTGTTTGTTTTTCCTATTCAGTTATATTGAGTATTACAGATATTCACTGGTAGAGATGAGCGAATAAATTTTTTTTTTGATTCAGCAGATTCGCCCAATTTTCCGAAAAAATTCGGTTCGATCCGAATTTATTCTCGGTGAATCGCGTTAAAAAACAGCTATTTCCTGGCTGCAGAGAGCCTGTATAGTGGTGTAAAACACTGTGCCTTGCAGTAACACTCATAGGGAGTCTGCTGTGGTAGTGAAACAATACTGTGAGCCGGGGCATTGCTAGGTTAAAACATTCGGGGCCTGGGCCCCTGATGTTTTGTCCCAGGCCCCGAATGTCCTACCTGCCAGACAGATCCAACTGTATTGCCAGCCTTAGGCTACTTTCACATTAGCGTCACGGACCTCCGGCAGGCTTTTCCGTCGGGTGAACAGCCTGTCGGATCCGTCCTGCCGCTAGTGACTGTGTGCCCCCGGACTGCCGCCCCGTCCCCATTGACTATAATGGGGGCGGAGTTCCGGCGGAGACACGGCAGCGCACGGCGAGAGGCAGCCGGAATAAATGTCGGACATGTCGTAGTTTTATTCCGGCAGCCTCTTGCCGTGCGCTGCCGTGCCTCGCCGGAACTCTGGAGCAGCAGTCCGGGGGCACACGGTCACTAGCGGCAGGACGGATCCGACAGGCTGTTCACCCGACGGAACAGCCTGCCAGAGGTCTGTGCCGCTAGTGTGAAAGTAGCCTTAGGACGGCAATACAATTGAATCTAATGCCCTGCAAGATCTGAAGGACCTGTGATGACATCACAGTCCATGTGATCAGTTCTGAATGCAGTAGCTGAAAAGGACCTGGGATGATATCATCATCATGTGACCAGTGCAGGAGAGGACGGCTCAGCAGTGAAGAGAAGTCCTGGGAAGAAGCTGTGGTGAGGTAAGTTAAGGGGTAGATTACTCAGTGTGAGAGGCAGAGCAATGTTGGGAGTTGTAGTTATTTAACTGGGACTGTATGTTAGGGCTGAAGGGAGGGAGGGTATTTACATAGGACAGTGGGGTGGAGTGATGTTATTTACATGGGACTGAAAGTTGAAGGGGTGATGTTATTTACATGGGAATGCATGTTGGAGGTGGCTGGAGCAGGGTGATGTTATTTACATGGGACTATATGTTGAAAGTGGCTGTGGGAGGGAGTGATATTATTTACATGGGACTGAATGTTGAGGGGTAATGTTATTTACATGGAACTGCATGTTGGAAGTGGCTGGGGAGGGGGTGATTTTATTTACATGGAACTGTATGTAGAAGGTGTCTGGTGGAGGGAGTGATATTACATGAGTCTGAATATTGAGGGGGTGATGTTCTTTACATGGGATGGTATTTTGTAGGGGCTGAGGAATTATAATTTTTGAGGACAGTAAACGGAGGAATAAAACTACAGGGGGCATTATAAATACTGAGGACACTTCAGGGCAAGCATTATAACATCTGGGGCAATATAAATACTGGGGGCATTATAACAGTAGAGGGCAAACTAAATACTGGGGGCATTATAACAGTAGGGGGCAATATAAATACTGGGGGCATTATAACAGTAGGGGGCAATATAAATACTGGGGGCATTATAACAGTAGAGGGCAATATAAATACTGGGGGCATTATAACAGTAGAGGGCAATATAAATACTGGGGGCAATGTGGGGGCATTTTAAATCCAGGGGACATTAAGCGTTATTATTACTACTGGGGGCTCTACAGGAGGGACTTATAGATCCGCATTATTTCTACTAAGAACACTATGGGGGGCCTTATTACTACTGGGTCTGTAGATAGCTTTATTACCACTGGGGGAACAATAGGGGTGCCTTATTTCTACTGGGGAATCTGTAAGAGCATTATTAATACTAAAGGGCTTTTCTACTAATGGGGGCACTATTGGGGAGCACTATCAGGCTTGGGGCACTGTAGGGGGCAGTGTTATTAATGAGGGCACTCCAGAAGGGAATTACTATTGGTGGGACTATTAAGAGTACTGTTACTATGGGGGGCGCTCATTTTTCTTCAGCATAGTATTTGGGGGTACAGAAAAGTAAGGAAGCCAAGATGTCTGTGTGTCACACTCTGCAGAGAAGAGGCGCGGCTGAGAGAAGTTATCCGGACCGAATGGAGAAGATCTACATCAGAGGAGACATCACCTGGAGGCACTGGATGTGACAGGTATGTGCTGTTGTATAGCTGTATAGCAAATACAGTAATATGTCTTCAGTGCTAGTGTTTGGGGCAGTCGGTCGACTTAGAGAATTGGGCCGTATGCATTGGGGCTTGGGCATCGGATCTTTTGAGACTCTAGCAACGCCCCTGACTGTGAGTCAGTATGATATGCAGATGACAGGCTTCGCTCTTAGAATCACTGCACACATCACTTATTTGGGCAGTCACAGGGTCAAAACTGACCAAATAACTCAAGTATGAACTCAGCCTTATAGGTCGATGTTAGCGCAAAGAAGAAGCGCACTACTTTTACTCCCTCGTCAGCTGATTCCACGTAGATGTCTACAGAACCTCTTCTAATTAACACTTATACAAGTAGAGCCCCCCGACAGAGTAGAGAGGGTGTCAGCAGTAAGTTTGTGTTGACGTCACTGATTATTTTGCTCTTCCTCTGATCCGTCAGAACAATAACCCCCAAAAAACGGATCCTGTCTTTGGAGCATCCGCCTTCACTCCGTCAGTATTGCTAATGCCAAAAAAAAGCAGGAGTGGATCTAAAACAGAGATAACACGTGAATGGACAATTTGCATGTCTTCTGTGTTTTGTACCCACTCCTGCTTTTGGCTACCAAATCACAAGCCAATTCTGTTGGGACCATACAGGCCTTACAGCTGCTACACAGACAGGATCCGTTGTGCGTCTCATTTTTCCTTCCTTCTGACAGATCAGTAGAAGGGTCAAATAAATGATGATGTCAGCCAGGCCGAAAGGCAAAATAGTAGCCCATTCATGAAGTGGGGAGGGTGGGAACAGCATGAGAAGTCCATGTGGCCCACTGACATAGTGGTGAGGTGGCAGCAGCATGAGAACACAGAGTGGCCCAATGACAGAGGCTGGAGGTGGCAGCAGCATCAGGAGACCACAGAGTGGCAAGGTGACATAGTGAGGAGGTGGCAGCAGCATCAGGAGGAGCCCACGGAGTGGCACAATGACAGTGTGGAGGTGGCGGCAGCATCAGGAGGAAAAAAGACAATGCAACAGCACCCTGCAAACCAGATAAAGTACAATAATGCCATAGTCACAAAAAAATATTATAGTCCTAATGCTACGCTTATTTATAAAGTGAGATGCTTGGCAAATGCATTTTGTACAAAACCATTTGAGCCCGTCTGCCGAATGTCAAGGCGATCTCTGTAAGATGGGTCCTAACACTAAATACTACCTGTTATGCGCCATAATGGCCGCCATAAAGTTCAGGAAGTGTTGGATTCACATGCATGCTGGGTCCACTCTGCCTTTTACCATTTTTGGTGCCATAATGGCCTCCATTACTTACAAGGGATGCAGGTACCAACATGCATGCATCCCTTGTAAGTAATGGAGGCCATTATGGCACCAAAAATGGTAAAAGGCAGAGTGGACCCATCATGCATGTGGATCCAACACTTACTGAACTTTATGGCGGCCATTATGGCGCATAACAGGTAGTATTTAGTGTTAGGACCCGTCTTACAGAGATCGCCAGCAGAGGGCCTCCTTGGTCAGACCTGCGAGAGGATGGACGATGGCGCAGATAGGCAGCGGCCAACTCACTACATTGGATGTTTCTATAGTAGTTCAGTTTGTCCTCCCTAACAGTGGGTGTAAAAAAGGCCCCAATTGTGAACCAGTAGCAAGGGTCCAACAAGGTGGAGAGCCAGAAGTCATCCCTCTGCCGAATGGTGACAATTCGGCTGTCACTACGCAAGCAAGTGAGCATGCATCGGGCCATTTGTGCAAGTGACTCGGAGGGACTCCCTGCCTCCATCTCTACTGCATACTGCCACTGTGTGTCTGGGTCCTCTGCCTCGTCTTCCTCATCGCCCTGTAGCTCCTCTGGCTGCTCCTGCTCCTCCGCTCCTGTCACCTGTGTATACAAACCACCCATTTCGCTACACATTGCTTGTGCTCTAATGTCCTCCTCCTCCTCCAGTTCAGCCCCCACAGGGCTCATGTGGCCGTGAGATCTAGACTCCACGTCTCCAGTCTCCTGACCAGCCAGATTTACCAGCATCTGTTCCAGGACATGAAGCAGTGGAATGACGTTGTTCATCCTGTAGTCCTGGCGACTGACAAATAACGTAGCCTCCTCAAAGGGCCTGAGTAAACGGCAGGTGTCACGCATGAGCTGCCACTGGCTGACATCAAAGTTACACAGAGGAGTACTCCTGTCCGCTTGGATCATCAAGAAATCGTTTATGGCCTTTCTCTGTTCGTATAGTCGGTCCAACATATGGAGGGTGGAATTCCAATAGGTGTAAATGTCACATATCAGCCTATGTTGGGGGATGCCGTTCTGCTGCGTCAGTTCAAGGAGGTTGTGCTTGGTGGTGTACGAGTGGCTGAAGTGCATGCAAAGTTTCCTGGCCATTTTTAGGATGTCTTGAGGATGGGTGGAAGACTTCAGGAACCGCTTGACAACCAGATTGAACACGTGTGCCATGCAGGGCACATGGCTCAGCCCTCCTTGACGCAGTGCCGACACCATGTTCTTCCCGTTGTCGATCACTATGGTTCTGATTTTGAGTTGTTGCGGAGGAAGCCAGGATTCGATTTCTTGATGAAGGACACAGAGCAGTTCCTCCCCTGTGTGACAGGCAAAAGAGGTGCAGAACAGCGTGACACCGGCGTGCCCTGCACATGTGGTATGCTGGTAGGGCACTGTGAATTGGAGGATGAGGAGGCAGAGGCGGATATTGTCGCAGGACCAACGGTGTGACAACGTGGAGGAGGAAGCAGCATCACCTGGCCAAGTTGCTGGTGTGGCTGTGCAGGAACCACATTCCCCCAGTGGGCCGTAAAGGACATGTATTGTCCCTGACCGTAGTTACAGCTCCACGCGTCGGCTCTGCCGTGCACTTTGGCAGACACCGACAGGCTCAAAGACTGGCTCACCTTCTGTTCTACATGTGTGTGCAGGGATGGTACTGCCTTTTTGGCAAAGAAATGATTGCTTGGGACTCTCCACCTTGGCTCGGCACAAGCCATTAGCTCTCTGAAAGGTGCAGAGTCCACCACTTGGAAATGGAGGGACTGCAGCACCAGCAACTTGGAAAGGAGCACATTCAGCTTCTGTGCCGTTGGATGAGTGCACGCATACTGCTGTCTCTTGGCAATCGCTTCGGTGATCGATTGCTGATGGAATGACTGATGAGGAGTAGGAGGAGCAGGAGCATCAGGATCAGCAGATGATGGGAAGGACAGACAGCTCCCTTCGGCTGTGGTAGTGGAGCCTTGACTGCCTGAAACCGGGTGCGTGCCACTGGGTGATGCAGCAGTTGCTGCGGCAGGCTGGACCACCACATCAGAGTCACGGTTCTCCCAGGCCATTTTATGGTGACGCTGCATATGTTGAGGCAGGGCCGTGGTGCCAACATTGGCACCCTGGCCACGCTTATCCTTCTGCCCACAGATTCTACATATGGCCCATGTTCACCTCCTCCAGCGGCTTAACAAAAAACTGCCACACTGCCGAGTAGGTGATTTTACCCCCAACACTACGCACTGACTGAACGCTACAGCCGCTGCTTCCGTGAACCCATGCACGACTACTTTCCGGGCAGGTAGGCTCCTGCGAAGCGGGTGGTCTACCCCGGGCACGTTTGGCTACCGACCTCCCATTGCTGCCACCCTGCTGACTGCTGGCCACACTAGCGACTTGCTGGCTCCACCGCTGCCTCACATGCAAGCTGCCACCCTCTTCTCCCGATGATGACGAAGCCCCTAATTCACCCGGCTTCCAAGTGCGATCAGCTACATCATCATCATCGAGTACTTTCTGCCTGTCACTGATGTCCTCCTCAACGGTCTCTGGGTCAGGAGCCTCACCGCTCGCAACACCAGCTCCCACGCCACTCTCCTCATCACTACTTGCCCGGCTACCGGAGGAAGTGGCGGATGTCTCCTCCACATCTTGGCTGGCCAGTAGCTGCTGACTGTCCTCTAGTAGCTCGTCCTAGCTGTATAGTGGGGCTGAGCCCACAGCATATAATACTTCTCTGGCTGAGGGAACAGAAAAGGACAGAGGCAGGTTGAGGACAGGTGAGGGCCCAGGGCCTGCTCCTGGGCCATGCCAACTAAGGGTTGTGTCTGACGAACCTAGAGACTTTTGGCTGGGGGTGTCTGATGTCACTTGGGACGAAGTGGATGACGAGTCAACCATTCAAGAACCGCTGGGTTGCTAGATGACACCGAGAGATCAGGCCTCTCGCTGCGACCCCTGCTGCCACGCCCCCTTACTCTTCTGCGACCTGTGCCAGAAACATTTAGGCCTCTGCCCCTCCCCTGTGCAGGGCCTGGCACTTCTCTGTCTAAGGGTACTTTCACACTAGCGTTTTTCTTTTCCGGCGCTGAGTTCCGTCCTAGGGGCTCAAATCCGGAAAAGAACTGATCAGTTTTATCCTAATGCATTCTGAATGGAGAGTAATCCGTTCAGGATGCATCAGGATGTCTTCACTTCAGTCTTTTTGACTGATCAGGCTTTTCAGAAAAACGTAGCATGCTGTATTTTTACCTCCGGCCAAAAATCCTGAACACTTTGACTGAACGCCGGATCCGGTCTTTTTCCCATTGACTTGCATTAAGGCCGGATCTGGCTTTTGCATGTTAAACCCGAAAAATGTGAAAAAAAAGTTAAAGTCCATAAACGGCGGATCCATTTTTTCCAATGCATTTTTTCATTGTGATCAAAATCCTGATCAGGATTCAAATGTAATGCGTTTTCACACGTTTTTCCGGATCCGGCGGCCAGTTCCGGTGTCGGAATTGAATGCCGGATTAAAACAACGCTAGTGTGAAAGTAGCCTAACATATTGTTAGCTGAAATAAATAAATAAAAAGGAAATTAAAACACCCCAAAAAAGTCTGTAATTTTCTTACTTCACCACACAAAGGCTAATAAGCCCCCCCCCCCACTAATACACGCCAAAAAGGGCTGTCATTTTCTCACTTCACCACACAACGGCAAATACTTTTTTTGTGCCACTAATACACACAAAAAAGGGCTTTAGAACATATAACTGCACCGCTGAACGGCAAATATATATTTTTATTTTGCCACTAATACATGACAAAATGGGCTTTAGAACATATGACTAGCGCTGAACGGCAAATCATTTTTTTTTTTGTGCCACTAATACACGCTAAAAAGGGCTGTAATTTTCGCACTTCACCACAAAACGGCTAATAATCCCTTTTTTCCCACTAATACAAGCCAAAAAATGCTTTAGAACATATAACTGCACCGCACAAGGGCAAATAAGATGTAGAAATATTTCCTTGTAATAAACCCTGTTAATTCCTGTATCAAACAGCACTTGCACCCCAATAACAAGAACGGTTTGCTGGAATTACAGAGCTGTATAATGGCAATTTGGATCCCCGGTCAGTGCAGCAAGGTGTAATAGGATTGTTCCTATTACCCAGGCTGTAAACTCCCCTACTGAACCCTATTCTACATAAATGCTGTGGAATGATTACTCCCTATCCTTTCCCTACACCTTGAATAATCTTTCCCTGAACTTATAAAAATTTTTTTTAGCACAATGAAGTCTTTCCTAGCACTGTCCCTAGCGCCTGCTGACATCTCTTCCTGCACTAAGTACACTTGAAAATGGCAGAATCCAAAATGGCTGAGGCTATTTATAGGGCTGTGACATCAAAGGGCTGGCTGGCTGCATGCATTGCATTATGGGTGATCCCGGGTTCCCAGAGTTCCTTGCTCCATGTCCAAAAAATGAGATTCGTTACCATGAAAAAAGAGGAAATTGGGATTCGGTGCGAATTTCGAATCAAATTCCACTTTGTCAACTTCGATTCGCTCATCTCTATTCACTGGGCTAGCACCATACTATCACATAATTACCTGATTATGACCCACAATAAAAAGAAGTTAACTAGTGAGATTACAGCAACAACAGTGTCTATAACAGTGCTACCACAAATAAGGTCCCTTTACACAGGACTAGTGTTGAGCAAAATTCTGTTTTCAAGTTCGGCATACAAGGTCCGGGTTCGGGTTATCTAAAAACTCCCTTATGGATTCCACTACCAGAGACCATAACTTATAGTCCTTGGTAGCAGAATCCATAACGGAGTTCTTAGATAACCCGAACTTTGTATGACGAACTTGAAGACTGTATTACGCAGCCCCAAGGGTTTAGCTATAGGGGAAGCGACTGCTTTGGGGCCCAAACTCAGAAGAGGTCCACCCAGGAGGAGGACTAAAAGATTTTGTTGTCGGGGCACCCTCAACAGCATTATACAGTGACACTGTAGAAAACGGACTGAGCGGCTGCCGGGCCTCATCTGAGAGAGAGATCCTGACTAGTTACAGAAGTGGGGGTTGCACGAGAGGAGGTGGTTGTGAAGAAGTTGCCTGTGGGGGAAGCCCGTTCAAAAATTTGCGGTGGGGCCGATCATTTCTAGTTACCCCACTGCACAGCCAGATTCTCTCGGTGATTGTCGTTAAGAAACGCTTCTTTCCAGGCAATCACCTGCTCGCTAGCGGAGTAGACCTCTGCTATTACATGGAGGAGCGATCGTTATGCCATCGCTTTTCCCTATACTGAATCATTGTTTGCCGGCAGCAGATCATGATTAGACACCCCGATCTTCCGCCTGCAAACGATAATTTTTAAACATGTCAAAAGGTATGGATTGCCCGATCTGGTAATCGGTGGCAATATTACACTGCCAGATCATCGCTAACGAGCGTTACTACGAATGCCCGTTAGCAATCATCTGGCAGCAAATCTGCCCGTCTAAGGCCTTATTCACACGTCAATGTTTCGCTCATATGTGCTCAGTGAAGCCTCCACACAGATAAGGCAAAATGGGAAGATTTCCTCCTTTTCTGTGTTTCTGACCTGCACCTGGTTTTGGCTCACAATAACTGACCGAAACAGTGACGTGTGAGTAAGTCCTAAAGAGCGTATTCTCATATGCTGTCTTTGCCATTTTTTACCGCAGTTTTGTGAAACTACATTGTTTTAGTTGTCGTGAGTTTGTAAAAATGGTTGAAAAACAATCCAGTCTGAGGGCTTGTGTAAATAGTGTGTCCACAATATTCAGGCACTGGCCACGTGCGGATGCACTTATGACTTGAATGGGTCCACAATCCACAACATACGACCGAAGACAAGACTTCATCTATCTTTTGTGGAGTGGAAGCATGGATCGGAAGCCCACGGAAGGACTACGAAGCGCTTCCGTGGGCTTCTCATGCGTGCCTCCACAACACAAAAAGATAGAACATATCTTCGGCCGTATGTTGTGGATCAAGGACCCATTCAAGTCAATTGGTCCGCATCCGCTAATGGAGCGCACACAGCCAGTGCCCGTGCATTGCGGACCGCTATTATGGGCACTGAGCACTGACGCTCATGGGAATGAGCCCTCATCAGCAGCTTGAAACAATGTTGCAGCTATTTTATACATATGAAGCAAATCCTAGGACCCTGGAATAACACATATCTACATTCCTGCCCTAGCGTATCCACGGCAGAGGTGTGATTCTCAGAAAAAGTGTAACGTGAGACATTATGGAGAACTTTGGTAAATGTCCATACCATGTACTAAGCCATGGGTAAATACGGATAAATCTAGAGCCCAAGTTTTATAGCTTTGTTGTATTTGCTATTGAAATACCCATTTGTCAAACAATGAAAGAATGTGATGTATGTAAAGGTAAAACTCAAACTTAAATGTGAAATAGACCAAATAAAGACCTTTTCTCACCTTTTATGACCGCTATCAAATAAGTGTCTGTAATAGTAACCATAAAAATGTGGATAATTTGTTTCTTGAGAAAACCTACTGTGCATTCCTTGTCAGGAACCCACTGGGGAGATTTACTAATGGAATTGCACCAGTTTTGCTTACATAATTACATCAAAGACTGCCAGCTCACACTTTAACCCTTTAAGGACCCTGCCATATTTCACCATAAGGACCAGGCAATTTTTTGCAAATCTGACATGTGTCACTTTATGTGGTGATAACTTTATGTGGTGATTACTTATCCAAGCCATTCTGAGATTGTTTTCTCATCACATATTGTACTTCATGACAGTGGTAAAATTGAGTAAAAAAAAATATTTTTATTTATAAAAAAATACAGAATTTCCCAAAAATTTTACAAAATTAGAAAATTTCCAAATTTCAATTTCTCTACTTTTATAAAAGATAGTAATACCTCCAAAAATAGTTATTACTTTACATTCCCCATATGTCTACTACACGTTTGGATCATTTTGTGAATGCCATTTTATTTTTTTGGGGACGTTAGAAGGCTTAGAAGTTTTGAAGCAAATCTTGAAATTTTTAAGAAAATTTCCAAAACCCACTTTTTAAGGACCAGTTCAGGTCTGAAGTCACTTTGTGAGGTTTACATAATAGAAACCACCCAAAATGACCCCATTTTAGAAACTACACCCCTCAAGGTATACAAAACTGATTTTATAAACTTTGTTAACCCTTTAGGCTGAGTTCACCCGGGCGAGTATTCCGCGCGGGTGCAATGCGGGAGGTGAACGCATTGCACCCGCACTGAATCTGGACCCATTAATTTCTATGGGGCTGTGCACATGAGCTGTGATTTTCACGCATCACTTATGCGTTGCATGAAAATTGCAGCATGCTCTATATTGTGCGTTTTCCACGCAACGCAGGCCCCATAGAAGTGAATGGGGCTGCGTGAAAATCGCAAGCATCCACAAGCAAGTGCGGATGCGGTGCGATTTTCACGCACGGTTGTTAGGAGACGATCGGGATGGAGACCCGATCATTATTATTTTCCCTTATAACATGGTTATAAGGGAAAATAATAGCATTCTGAATACAGAATGCATAGTAAAATAGCGCTGGAGGGGTTAAAAAATAAATAAATAATAATTTAACTCACCTTAATCCACTTGCTCACGCAGCCCGGCATCTCTTCTGTCTTCATCTTAGCTGTGTGCAGGAAAAGGACCTTTGATGACGTCACTGCGTTCATCACATGGTCCATCACATGATCCATCACCATGGTGATGGATCATGTGATGAGCGTAGTGACGTCATCAAAGGTCCTATTGCTCACAGATGAAGACAGAAGAGATGCCGGGCTGCGCGAGCAAGTGGATTAAGGTGAGTTAAATTATTATATATATTTTTTAACCCCTCCAGCGCTATTTTACTATGCATTCTGTATTCAGAATGCTATTATTTTCCCTTATAACCATGTTATAAGGGAAAATAATACAATCTACAGAACACCGATCCCAAGCCCGAACTTCTGAGAAGAAGTTCGGGTTTGGGTACCAAACATGCGCGATTTTTCTCACGCGAGTGCAAAACGCATTACAATGTTTTGCACTCTCGCGGAAAAATCGCGCATGTTCCCGCAACGCACCCGCACCTTTTCCCGCAACGCCCGTGTGAACTCAGCCTTAGGTGTTCCACAAGAATTAATGGAAAATAGAGATGAAATTTCAGAATTTTCTTTTTTGGCAGATTTTCAATTTTAATCCATTTTTTCCAGTTACAAAGCAAGAGTTAACAGACAAACAAAACTCAATATTTATGGCCCTGATTCTGTAGTTTACAGAAATACTGCATGTGTGCTCATAAACTACTGTTATGGGCACACGGCATTGCGCAGAAGGAAAGGAACGCCATATGGTTTTTGGAAGGCAGATTTTGCTGGACTGGTTTTTTGACACCATGTCCCATTTGAAGCCCCCCTGATGCACCCCTAGAGTAGAAACTCCCAAAAAGTTACCCCATTTTGGAAACTACGGTATAAGGTGGCAGTTTCGTTGGTACTATTTTACGGTACATATGATTTTTGGTTGCTCTATATTACACTTCTTGTGAGGCAAGGTAACAAAAAATAGCTGTTTTGGCAGCGTTTTTATTTTTGGTTATTTACAACATTCATCTGACAGGTTAGATCATGTGGTATTTTTATAGAGCAGGTTGTTACGGACGCGACAATAGCAAATATGACAACTTTTTTTGTGGGATGAGATGATGGTATGATTGGCACTATTTTGGGGTGCACATCACTTTTTTATCGCTTGCTATTACACTTTTTGTGATGTAAGGTGACAAAAAATTGCTTTTTTGACACAGTTTTAATTTTTTTCTTTTTACGGTGGTCACCTGAGGGGTTAGGTCATGTGGTATTTTTATAGAGCAGGTTGTTACGGATGCGGAAATATCTAATATGTCTACTTTTTTAAATTTACTTTTTACACAAAAAACATAAAACAGGATAAAATCTGTGTTGTTATAACACCGCCCGACCCAGGTTTCGCCACACCAGCTTCATCAGGAGCGGATGATCCGCTCCTGATGAAGCTGGTGTGGCGAAACCTGGGTCGGGCGGTGTTATAACAACAGGGATTTTATCCTGTTTTATGCCTACTGATTTTATACCTTTGTGAGTATAGTAAAATCAATTATCATCGGAAACATTGGTGGACCTTCACTATGTGCCTTAACCTTTATATCTACAGAGGGGTGGTTTTGTGACCGAGATTATCCTCCTGTGGAACCTCGTTGTTTGGTATCACCAAAAAGCTGTTGTATCCTATCCTGATCAGGAATCATGAAATATAGCCAAGTGAGGCAGCGCAACTCCTTCTTTGAACTCATCTTGAGAGTTGACAGCAACAGATTCCAAATGCAAATAGCACACTTGAAATGAACTCTGGACCTTTTATCTGCTCATTGTAATTGTGATAATGAGGGAATAACACACACCTGGCCATGGAACAGCTGAGGAGCCAATTGTCCCATTACTTTTGGCACATATGCAAACTGTTGTAATTCCTACACCGTTTACCTGATTTGGATGTAAAAACCCTCAAATTAAATCTGACAGTCTGCAGTTAAAGCACATCTTGTTTGTTTCATTTCAAATCCATTGTGGTGGTGTATAGAGCCAAAAATGTTAGAATTGTGTTAATGTCCCAATATTTATGGACCTGACTGTAACTGTTATCTTTTGTGTTTACAGAAGCAGAAAAAGATAATATGCCTTTAAGATTCATTTTGTAATGTAAGTGTTAATCTGTTGTTGCTGGGCAGAAGTCTAGACCAATCACAGCCAGCTTCTTACAAATAAATTGTTTTCACCAATCACAGCCAGCCTCACACACAGCCTGTCTGGGAATTCCCCTAGCAGGAACTGCTAGAATCATTATTCACCAGAGACAGGAGCTGAAGAGACATTCACTCCACCGAGAGCTGTGCTTTTATGGAAGCAGGAGAGGCCAAAATAGGTATTTAAAACAGTTATATAATGTTTCTGTTGTTAGTATTGTGTTTAGAACTGTATACTGAACCAGTTATATATGTGTTTACATGCAGTTCCACCAAATCAATTGCAAATACAAATTGCAAATACAAATTGCAAGCATTCAGATTCCATATTGCAATCCAAATAGCATACAACCATACCAGATCATACTCATCCAATCGGCAAATAGTTACTGCTAACTGCATACTGCAAATTGTGACCAAACTCAGCAAGTAAACTATTAGTTAGACCTCAGATATACCTCTCAGAGAGACTAAGTTCTTAAATAACTTAGTCAGAGTACAGATACTCAACAGAGAAATACACTCACCTAAAGAATTATTAGGAACACCATACCAATACGGTGTTGGACCCCCTTTTGCCTTCAGAACTGCCTTAATTCTACGTGGCATTGATTCAACAAGGTGTTGATAGCATTCTTTAGAAATGCTGGCCCATATTGATAGGATAGCATCTTGCAGTTGATGGAGATTTGAGGGATGCACATCCAGGGCACGAAGCTCCCGTTCCACCACATCCCAAAGATGCTCTATTGGGTTGAGATCTGGTGACTGTGGGGCCATTTTAGTACAGTGAACTCATTGTCATGTTCAAGAAACCAATTTGAAATGATTCGAGCTCTGTGACATGGTGCATTATCCTGCTGGAAGTAGCCATCAGAGGATGGATACCTGTTCTCATTCTGTTTACGCCAAATTCGGACTCTACCATTTGAATGTCTCAACAGAAATCGAGACTCATCAGACCAGGCAAAATTTTTCCAGTCTTCAACAGTCCAATTTTGGTGAGCTCGTGCAAATTGTAGCCTCTTTTTCCTATTTGTAGTGGAGATGAGTGGTACCCGGTGGGGTCTTCTGCTGTTGTAGCCCATCCGCCTTAAGGTTGTGCATGTTGTGGCTTCACAAATGCTTTGCTGCATACCTCGGTTGTAACGAGTGGTTATTTCAGTCAACGTTGCTCTTCTATCAGCTTGAATCAGTCGGCCCATTCTCCTCTGACCTCTAGCATCAACAAGGCATTTTTGCCCACAGGACTGCCGCATACTGAATGTTTTTCCCTTTTCACACCATTCTTTGTAAACCCTAGAAATGGTTGTGTGTGAAAATCCCAGTAACTGAGCAGATTGTGAAATACTCAGACCGGCCCGTCTGGCACCAACAACCATGCCACGCTCAAAATTGCTTAAATCACCTTTCTTTCCCCTTCTGACATTCAGTTTGGAGTTCAGGAGATTGTCTTGACCAGGACCACAACCCTACATGCATTGAAGCAACTGCCATGTGATTGGTTGACTAGATAATTGCATTAATGAGAAATAGAACAGGTGTTCCTAATAATTCTTTAGGTGAGTGTAGAGCAACCATTTTATGTTGAATGACAAGATTGAACAGTTGAACCACCATCTTATGCATACTGCCATTCTGTGATATCTTTTCAACACATGTTATGTACATGGACTATCTGCTACGGAGGCAGCAGTGTTATATATGAAGAAAAGTTGAAGTTAATAAAGAAGTTATTTCAAGCATTTGGTGTGCTCTTTAAACCCACTGTTTCCATAGAACGGCGCTAGAGGAATTACAGAGTAATAGACAGTCTGGTTAGACTAAAAGTCAGAGATATCACATTTTTTCTAATGATACAGAGCAAAAGGCACTTCATAGTGTTGCGCCTGCCACAATGGGCCAATCATGCATGTATTCTCAAAGGGGGTATTTGTGTGCTGTCAGACCTCTTAGAACTAGAGATGAGCGAATTGAATCCCACAAAGTGGAATTCGATCAGAATTTTAGGATAAATACGATTCGCCTAGAAGCCAAATTTCATTGTGCTTCGTGTCAGCGAATCGATTTAACCTGAAACAGTATAAAAAACTAAAAAACGTACCTCCTTCATTTGCTCGCAACGGGCCGCCAGCCTCCATCTTGCTTGAAGATCTCGACCGAAATTCTGTGCGGCGCGAGATCGGGCCCGTATCGGGCAAATGGAGGCGGTAAGTTTGCTAAAAAAAAAATGTATTGTTAATTTTACACTCAGATGCCGCGATCATGTATGAACGAGGCATCTGAGGGGTACAATGACGGGGAGCTGCGCTATCGCAGCTCCCTGTCATTGCACCTGCTACTTACAAAAAATGTGCTTTGTAATTCGGCACAAAGCTAATTTTTTGGTGAAATTCGGCGAATCAGCCGAATCAAACTTTTAAGAAATTTGCTCATCTCTACTTAGAACCTTTGAGACCCCTGAGAACAAGAGAAACAAGCATGTCAAAATTCATAGTGAGGGATTGGCTGGTTCAGACAACTTCACTTCTTAAAGCTGCTCATCCAGAGGAAATTCGGGGAACACAGCCAAGAGCTGAACAAATGTCCAGCTGACATCTGTCTTAGGCAGCATGCACACGACCACATGTATTTTGTGGTCCACATATTGTGGATCTGCAAAATATGGATACCATCCGTGTTACATCCACATTTTCTGCGGGCAGACTGACTTCAATAAGTCCTTGGTCCACGTTTTGCGGCCAAGCATAGGACATGTTTTATCTTTTTGCAGAACGGACATATGGATGAGGAAAGTACATGGATCATCCAAGGCTTTTCTGCATCCATATGTCTTTTCCGCAAAATGATAGAATATGTTTGCAAAATGTGGATAAATGGGTCTGCAAAAGAAATGCGGATGGCACACAGACCGCATCTATATTTTGCGGATCTGCGGCTAGCGGACACAATGCTTTAGGAGTATGACCAAGCTTTAGGAGTATAACCAATTTAAAAGAGTATTTCCATCACGCTAGGATATGCCCCCAATTTCCCACTGGTGTGGGTCCCAGCTCTGGGACCTTCATATATACTTAGATATATAGGCTGGAAACTGCCAGAGGGTGCACCGTACATGTGTAACGCCCCAGAGGTGCATTACCACCTTTTACACCTCTCCACTATCTCATATGGTTAACCTAATGCCATTCTATGCACTTATTTCCTGATCCTGCAAAATGTGTATATTCATTTCCATGCAACTGTTATGTTAAATGTATTGTGCCTGGTTCACCAGCAGATGGCGGCAACAATGGCAGAGCTACAGGGACAGAGGATGGAGCCTTCTTTCCATTCTAGCCCTCTATAGAGAGGGAGGAGTTTAGTTAGTGAAAGTGAGAGTGGAGTCGACCCTCTCCAAGGGAGGTTGTGCTGCAGGGAGCTCGTCCCTGTTGGGCGAGCCCTGCCTAAGCCAGCAGAGCACCATTAGCTCTGTTGGACCTAGAGGCCCAAGCTACAAGCCTCAGAAGCCAGGAAGTATAGTTCCCTGGATAAAGCAAGAAAGAGACAGACCAGATGACAAAGTTAGAGGGGTTGTCCGGGTTCAGAGCTGAACCCCGACATACCCATATTTTCATCCAGGCAGCCCCCCTGATGTTAGCATCGGAGCATCTCATGCTCCGATGCGCTCCCTTGCCCTGCACTAGATCGCGCAGGGCATGGGCTCTTTTGTTTACAATAACACACTGCCGGGCGGAGGCTTCCGCCCAGCAGTGTGTTCGGTGATGTCACCGGTTCTGATGGGCGTGCTTATCAGTGCCGGTGACGTCACCGGGCTTCCTGGCAGCCCCATGAAGAGCCGGGTTTGTCACCAGAACTCCTGAAAATGCCTTTGCCCTGCGCAGGGCAAAGGAGAGCATCGGAGCATGAACTGCTCCGATGTCCAAGTCAGGGGGGCTGCCCGGGTGAAAATGGAGGTATGTCCGGGTTCAGCTCTGAACCCGGACAACCCCTTTAAGTTGCAGCATACAGCAAAGGAAAAGTTCCTATTTAATCCTGAAAGCACAGCAGTGCTAGAGAGCAACTGATGTAGCAGAGCCGAGATTGTTATTGCCTGTTATTGCCTGTGGTTAACCAAGACAAAATTGGAAGATTGTTGCCTGATGAAAGTTTACACAAGTAAAGCTGTTATCAAGTTCATTATAAGGTCTGGGCTCAATTTATTTCATCACCCCCCATTCAACTACCTTTTTTCTGCAGCGGACTGCCACGCTTGGAGTTCCAGTGTATCCAGGTAGGAGCACTGTGACAAGTACAACACCTTTAAGGGACATTAGGCCTTCCCACACCACTCTGTCGTTTCTATCCTGGGTACCCCTCACCAGGGGCGTTGCTAGGTTAAAAAACTCAGGGCATGGGCTCCTGATGTCTTGTCCCAGGCCGCGAATGTCCTGCCTGCCTGCTAGATACAACTGTATTGCCGTCCTAAGTGAATCTAATAGACTGAAAGATCTGAAGGATCTGTGGTGACATCACAGGTCATGTGACCAGCAAAACAGGCAGTGGTTGAGAAGTACCTTCCATGATGTCACCATCATGTGACCAGTACAGGAAAGGACGGCAGTGAAGAGGAGAAGACCTGGGGGAAGAAGCTGTGGTGATGTCTGCTACATGAGGAGAGGTAAGTGAAGCGAGAGGCAGAGGAATGCTGGGAGTTGTGGTTATTTAACTGGGACTGTATGTTAGGGCTGAAGAGAGGGATGTTATTTACATGGGACTGTGTGTTGGAGGTGGCTTGGGAGGGGGTCATGTTATTTACATGGGACTGTATGTTGATGGCGGCTGTGGGAGGGAGTGATGTTATTTACATGGAACTGAATGTTGAGGGGGCAATGTTATTTATATGGGACTGTATGTTGAAGGTGGCTGGTGGGATGATGTTATTTACATGGGACTGAATGTTGAGGGGGTGATGTTTACATGAGATTGCATGTTGGAGGCGGCTGGGGACGAGGTGATGTTATTTACATGGGACTGTATTTTGGAGGGGGCTGGAGAGATGGTGTGATGTTATTCACATGGGACTCTATGGCAGAGAGAGGAAAATAGTGTTATTTACATGGCACTGTATGTTGGAGGGGCTGAAGGGAGGGGAGTAATGTTATTTACATAGGACTGTAGTTTGGAGGGGGCAGGAAAGATAGTGTAATGTTATTTACATGGGACTGTATGGTGGACGGAGGAATATAATTACAGGGGGCACTGCAGGGAGCATTATAAATACTGGGGGCACTTCAGGGTGACCATTATAACAGTAGGAGGCAGTATAAATATGGGGGGCACTGTAAGGTTATTAAAAATCCAGGGGACATTAGGCGTTCTTATTACTACTGGGGGCTCTATAGGAGGGACTTTAGGATGTCTGTGTGTCATATTCTGCAGAGATATCCAGACCAAATGGAGAAGATGATGACAGAAGATCTACATCGGAGGAGACGTCACCTGGTGGCCCTGGATGTGAGAGGTACGTGCTGCTGTATAGCAAGTACAGCGAAATGCGGTGTGTGGGGGGAGGGGGGGAGACTTAGAGAGTCGGGCCATATTCATTGGGGCTGGGGCCCTGGATCTTTTGAGACTCTAGTAACGCCCTTGCCCCTCACCAACCGCCATCTACTAAAATGAGGCCTTGTGCTCTTGTTGCTGAAATGCAACTGGCGTCACAACAAAAAAACCTCTTATAACATCTTAAAAGGGACCCGTGGCGTACGGAAGCCTTCCAGCCCGCCGCACGTCCGTGGCTGCCCTCCATTCATTCCTATGAGAGCGTCATAAAAGTGAATGGAGTGGTGGCCGCACTTGTGCTGGGTGCTTCTCATTCATTTCAATGTGACTTCCGAAAAATAGCCGAACATATCGCTCGGCTATTTTCGGCCCTCCCACAGGAATGAATGGAGGGCGGCTGTGCATGTATGGTGCACCCTCCTGCACTTTGCGGGGTCAGTTCTAAGCATAGGTGCGGGTCCCAGAGGTGGGTCCCGTGTCTTTCAGACTATGGGGGTCATTTATCAAGACCAGTGTTTTAGACACAGGTCTCAATAACCCCTGCACTGGTGGTGGATCCGCAGAAGTTATGTAGAGGCGCTAGCTTCTACGTAACTTCGGCACATCCACTGCCGGTCTAAATATAAGACAACTTACTTGCTGGTGTAGACTTAGACCATTTTCTACACCTAAAACAAACGTAGAAAATGATAAATGAGACGGGTCTGGGGAAGCTCTTAGAGGTTAGGGCTTTGCAACAGTAATATTCCTGCCTTTTTCTAGTTCCTGCGTGTGTTTGCAGAACATCTCATCAGATATGGTGAACGATCCATGTACTTTAAAAGTTTCCTGGTTGTGAATAGAGTTTTGGAAATGCTGCGTTCACTTTGGTTACTTCACACGTATTGACGTCCCCTCCCTAGGTGTCATGGAAAAGAGTGATGGAGCGCATTAACATTACTCTGTCCGGAGATGATGAATCTCTCCATATCACAAAGAACATTCCAGTAATAATTTTGCAGCTAAGAGGCAGGTGATCAATGAATGCCGCCTCCACGTAGGATTCCTCCTGAATGTACAGGGACATTGGCTTTCATAGACCACTGTTACATTACCTACCGAGTACCTGCCCAAATAATGCAATCAGTCCAGATCCTAAAGAAAAATAAATGCACACAATTCTGCAAGGGGTTTTCGGGGATACAGATTCTAATGACCTATCCGAAGGGTAGGTAATTTATATCAGATCGGTGGGGGTCTGATATCTGACACCCCCCACGCCTGGAGCGGAAACCATAGAGTGTATGGAGCAGTGTATGTAAACTATGGGGCAGGATTTGTGTATCAAATATATTTATGGCACGCTAGACACAAGTTTTTTTAGACAGCTTTTGCGCCAGAGTTTTGACTGTACCTACTTTGTACCTTGATGTAGCTCTGTCTTTTCGGTAAATTTTTCTCTTTTTTGAGCAAAATCCATACCAGCTCCAAGGTGCAAGTAGTGTAATATTCTGACAGTATAAAGCCATGTGGCATGTAGGGATTTTTGTGGCGCATTGTGTCGCATCTTCCCTTCACCACTTTCTAAAACCATATCAGGGATTTGCAAAAAAAATCACAGAAAAAGCAAAGATAAAATCATCCTGCTCGGTATGATATATAAATGTGCAGATGTCCCTGGCCATATTATTGAAGAAAATCAGAGAAATAAGGTAATAATGCACTTAATAAAGTAGATACAAGCATTATATATGGACAAAGCAACCAATGGAAGGAGGAGCAAGCACACCTATATGTACCACCTAATCAAGGCGGTCTATGAGATAGGAAGGGCAAAAGTGCAGAGGAATGCTACTCCCAGGATAAAATAGGAGCGCATTCACACTTCAAGGTGTCACTCCCTCAAGCATATACTTCATAAACAAAAAAATCACAGAAAAAACAAAGATAAAAACATCCTGCACGGTGGTACATATAGGTGTTCTTGCTCCTCCTCCAATTGGTTGCTTGATGCACATGGAGGTGACTAGGAGCAGCACATCATATGTGCGGGGTCTGCGCTCCTGAACTTAGGTAGGCTTAGCGTAGGACCCGCCTGACCTGAGACCACCTTGGCGCTTGGTAGGCGGGCACAGATGTATTTTGATCAAAATATATTGGCGAAGTGTCTCAGATTTTATCATATCAGAGTGAGGGCTTAGTCCATATATAATGCTTGCATCTACTTTATTAAGTGCATTATTACCTTATTTCTGTGATATCAGGGATTTGGACACATTTGACAATCCAAATCATAAACGTGGTGCAAACAAAAATGGCGGAGGCATAAAATTCTGGTGCAAAATATGCCTATTTTAATATATGTGTAGTTTACGGTGTTGGAGGACTGTGTGGCTTAGCTCCCATTCACATGAATGACAGCTCAGCTGCAGTTCCCCGGCACGACCACTACGCAGTGGATGGAGCCTTCTGCCTCCAGCACTGTGGCTACCCAAAGAAGCCAATCAGCAGGGGTGCCCACCGTCGAACCCTCACCGTTCTGATATTGATGACTAGAGAGAGGAGCAACGTTTTGTAAAATTCGATTCAGCTGCTTCACCGAATTTTACAAAAAAATCTGCTTCATGACTAATTACTTCGTCACGAAGAACAATTCTTTGTAAGTAGGGGGTGCAATGACAAGGAGCGGTGATTGTGCCGCTCCCCGTCGTTGTAGCCCTCAGAT
This sequence comes from Bufo bufo, assembly GCF_905171765.1. Classification (NCBI taxonomy): domain Eukaryota; kingdom Metazoa; phylum Chordata; class Amphibia; order Anura; family Bufonidae; genus Bufo; species Bufo bufo. Next base: position 635,450,679 of record NC_053391.1, on the reverse strand, counting down.
GCCGCATTCATAGCTGATTGCGGCATCTGATAGGAATAATACAGTGTAACATTTAAAAAATAAATAAAATAATAATACATACCTAGACCATTTGCTCACGACGGCCCAGCTGCCGCTATTTTGCTTGAAGGTCTGGCAAAAAGTCTTGGGCGGCCCGAGATAACGTCATTACCTGTATAAAATAGTTTTTTTCAGCTCACCTCCTTGGCCTTTGCTCTCCCGTGTGTCCAGAAACCTTTGGGAGTGTCCCAGTATAATAGAAATAAGTGGAAAAAATTGTTTCGACACTAAAGTTGTAGTCCAATAAAAGCTTCTTCTTTATTGAAACACGTATACATCAGCAGACACAACCACGGAGAATGCGGTAATTGTTAACGCGTTTCGGACAGTGTGTCCTTAATCGTAAACGCATTAACGATTACCGCATTCTCCGTGGTGTGGTGACGTCATACTTCACCGTGCACGGGACTTCGGCCAGGATCTTCAAGCAAGATGGTGGCGGGCGGCCTGTCACGAGCATATGGATCAATGGATGAGATAAGTATTATTTTTTTGTTTTTTACAGTAGTCCAGGTTAAATCGATTTGCTACCATGAAGCATGAGGAAATTAGGCTTTGTGGCAAATTGAATTTATCCTGAAATTCGGATCGTGGACCTCGATTCGCTCATCACTATTGATTACCTTTCCTGAGGATAGGTCATCAAAATCTGCAGCCCAGACAACCCTTTAAATTTTAATTCAAAATTCTATGGGAACCAGTACAGGACATATGGGAGTACATATACAGATAGGGCCAATAATAAGTCATGAGGTATGTGACTGATTATATGAAGAGACAAAACTATAACATAACAGCCCAAAAAACTTGAGGCTTTGAGCAAATGTTCCTCGAAAGGCATGGCTTGGACAAGTAGGGGCATAACTGGAAGGGTTGGGGAGCATACACTGGATACCATAGGGAACACCAACAAACTACTCTTCCTTAACCAGGGTATTTTGAGACAAGGCTCAGGTAAAATTGAATCTTTGCCCTGGGTAAAGGAAAGCTTATGGGACAAGTACAATATCTACTTTCTAAAATGCTAACGATCCCCCATGGTGAGCCATGGTGCGGAAGAAAAGAAGCCAGACAAGATGACCTTTGGAAGATCTCCTGGTTTATGTCATTAACAAGATAGGAACATCCTTCAGTGGTGACTATGGCACTGCTTATGGGTTTATCATGACTGAAGAAGGAAGATTTTATAATGATAATGTCCAATGGTAATCAGTGAAAATATTTGTGCCAATATTCACCATTATTATTACAGTCATACACAGTCTGGACGTTAGTATGCATGTAGCAGAGATTGGGTTCCTCCTCAACCCAGGTGGTGACTTGGGACCTGTGCATGCCAATAAAACTTAATAAATTTTGTCACCTAGTAGCTGCCGGTAGCTGGTCCACGTAAATACAACCTTACCGAAAATAGAGCACGGTCCTGCCAAGAATATGAAATGCTAGGGATGAATCTGGTCAGGAACCTGTTCAGTAGCATCATAACTGACTAGACCAAGTGTCAGCAGAACATTATTTAGCCCAACCACCACCAAAACCTATTTTTAGTGATGACAACTCATAAGACTCATGGTGCTTGCACCAAATCCTGAAGAACTGGCATTCCTAAGACCATGACAATTGCTTTTATCTTCTGGTATTTCCCACCTACAAGTACTGATGGCCACCTGCATTTGTTGCAGGCACTCAGAGATAGTATCTGTGGCTGAAGTGGTGTCCTCTGTTGCAGAGACTTCAGATGGCACCTGTGGCTGGCACTTCGGGGAGCATTTGCTATTTCTCTTTAAAATTTTCAAATATTGAAGGGTATGAAGTTGTTGAAGTGGTTGGCAACACTGGGCACACCAAGTTTAAACAGTCACCTGACATGGGGACATTAGACCAATTTACATAATGGTAATTGAAAGCGCACTTTAAGAAATTAACAAAATCAGTTTCAATCTGGTCTTCTTCTTCCGAGAAATGCTTCTTTATGTTTTAATGCAAAGGTTTTGCTGCACCGTGGGATATGGCCGTTCTATTTGGTGCACCATCTCTCTGCCATAATGCTGCCCCTCTTTTCCGGCTGATAGCTCCTGAGATTTCAGAGCCACTAGCCTTGACACAGGGAATGCCAGGTGCATCGAATGGAGCGTCCCCACCCAAGGTGCACCTAAAACCTTAGGATACTTTCACACTAGCGTTCGGGTGTCCGCTCGTGCGCACCGTTTGAAGGGGCTCACGAGCGGCCCCAAACGCATCCGTCTGGCCCCAATGCATTCTCAGTGGAGGCGGATCCACTGAGAATGCATCCGCCTGCCAGCGTTCAGCCTCCGCTCCGCGAGCGGACACCTGAACGCTGCTTGCAGCGTTCGGGTGTCCGCCTGGCCGTGCGGAGGCGAGCTGATCCGTCCAGACTTATAATGGAAGTCAATGGGGACGGATCCGCTTGAAGATGACACAATATGGCTCAATCTTCAAGCGGATCCGTTCCCCATTGACTTTCAATGTAAAGTCTGAACGGATCCGCTCAGACAACTTTCACACTTAGAAAATTTTCTAAGTTTTAATGCAGACGCATCCGTTCTGAACGGATGCGAACGTCTGCATTATCGGAGCGGATCCGTCTGATGAAACATCAGACGGATCCGCTCCGAACGCTAGTGTGAAAGTAGCCTAATTACTTGAATAGAAATAAAAAGAAGCATTTCTCAAGATTAGAGGACTGGGTTTTCACAGGAAAGGCAAGACTCCTATCCTACATGGCGGTATGCTTACTTTGAAACAGATTTTGGAGGTGACAGACTCTCTTTATAGGGGTTGTCTCATCTTAGACATTGGTGGCATATTGCTAGGATATACCACCAATGTCAGATAGGTGCAGGTCCCACCTCTGCACCTACCTCCAAAACAAGACTCCTGAAGTGAGGGAGTCCTGCACATGCTTGGCCGTCCTCAATTCATTTCTATGCCGAAAATAGCCGAGCATTGGGTCGGCTATCTCCAGCAGTCCCATAGCAGTGAATGGAGCAGAGGCCGCGCTTGTGCAATGCACTTTCTATTCATGTCTATGGGACTTCCAAAAATAGCTGTATTAGAACTCCCATAGAAATGGATAGAGAGCGCGCTGTGCATGCGTGTTGTGCGATTCCTCACCATTTGGGAGATAGCTGCGATTATCAACCAATGTCTAAGATGAGACAACTCCTTTAACTACGTTTTTACTTCCATGCAAATAACATTTTGGAGGCTTGTGTCCGCACATTTTACTGTAATGCGAAACCCCCCAGACGTGACAGCTCTCATTCTCCTGCTAAATTACTAGAAGAAATGTGCACAATGAAACAAAATGTTTGATCGTTGTATTGTAAAAGCAAATACAGCCTGTTACTGCTGACCAGATATTAGGTAGGACTGGAATTTCCATGCTTGGATTTTCCTGGAAAAAAAATCTATAATAATGAAAATTATTTTTCGAACACATTTTAATGCAATAAAGCAGATCTATAAGTATATCTCACCATTAGATGTAATCGTTAATCATATGAATGGGCAAAACAAGTTTGCTTAGCCTTACATGCCCTTTCAAGAAGTGAAGGGCCCAACAGCAGCAATCAAAATGGGGCCTTTTCTTGGTGCAAGGTAACATCATTACATCTCTGCACTGGGAGACCAGGGGCAGATTGGCCATAGACCTTACAGGAAAATTTCCCGGTGGGCCAATGCCCAGGGGGCCGGCCAGTGGAAGTTTTTGGGTATGTATTTTGTACTGCTGGCAGTATTTTGTGATGCACTGTGGTATTTGGCTCTGTTGAGGTGGTGTAATGTGCCACAATATGGTATTGCTGGCCCTGCCTTCCATCAATTTGGACCCAACTACAAAACGGGGCCACCTTTAGTATTTTTTTCAGGGCCACTTTAAGTTCCCAGTCCGCCCCTGTGGGAGACAGTGCTTTATCCTCACTTTCTTTGGGCCATAGAAGAGTAATGTGACTACAGGGTCTATTCCCCCCTGGGTTCCCATTTACCAGTCCATACTGTATAGTTTCCCTTTGGCGAGTTACAGAAACACTGGAAGAAAACTGATGTCATAGTTTTCTATGGGATTGATTCTGGTATCTGGTGCATCAGTTTTAACTCTGGAAATCTCCCAGTGTCGGAGAGAAAACTTTTTTCAGTTTGACGCGGTCAGGCTGCAGATGCTGGACCAGTGCACAAAGTGCACACAAATATCATCATTTCTGTCTGGCTCTGGCATAAAACAACTGGCTGATATATGTAAACCCAGGGGAGAATTGGCCATAGACCTTACAGGGAAATTTCCTGGTGGGCCGATGCCCAGGGGTCCGCCTGGGCCCTTCTAACGGCCGGCCAGTGGAAGTTTTTGAGGATGTATTTTGTGCTGTTGGCGGCAGTTTTTTTTTGTGATGGACTGTGGTATTTGGCTCTGTTGGGGTGGTATAATGTGCCACAATATGGTATTGCTGGCATCACCTTCCATCAATTTAGACCCGACTACAAAACGGGGCCACTTTTAGTATTTTTTCCAGGGCCACTTTAAGTTCCCAGTCTGCCCATGTGTGAACCCAACCTGAGATTGTAGAAAAGGAGAGCCTTGTGCAAGCTCACACTGCCCATGGGATACAGGGAGAAGGCTAACCTGAGTTTTGAACTTAAAGGCCCCATAGTAACAAATTTGTGGTATGCACAACACAGGATAGGGGGCCCCTGCAGATCATGAGAACAAGAGCCCGTGTCCCCTTACCTGAATGAGCTGTGGGCATGCAAGTGTGCTATTACTCCATTCGACACTATGGCGCTACTGGAGATAACTGCTTGTACTCCGCTATCTCCTGCTGTCCCATAGAGCTGAATGGAGGGGCCTGCCAATCCATTCAAAGGACAGAACACAGGCCCTCATTCTTGTGATTGGCGGGGGCTCAAATAGAACGCCACCGATCAGACACTACGGATAAGGGATAAGTTGTTGTAATGGGACAACCCCTGGAGTCTGTCACCACAATTTGCCCTTATAGACCACTTACATAGCACTGTAGCATAACTATAGATCAGTCAAATGGTACCTTTGTCTTTTTGTTTGGATGTTCACCAGGGGCAAAAACTGAGTTGTATTCATATGTAAATGAGGGCTCGCAAGTGCCCAGGGGCGGCGTTGGGGCTGTAAGTGCCCAGGCCGCTCTGCCTTCTTCTCACATAACCCCTCCCCAGCCTGTTGCTTGGCCCGCCCTGTAAGCCTCTTACGTCATCCAGTGTACTGGCCGATATCCCGCCGGCGCATGCGCACTGTGATGACCATTGTGGGCAGCAGCATCATTCCATGCAGTGCGCATGCGCGGGCGGGATATCGGCCAGTACACTGGATTACGTAAGAGGCTTACAGGGCGGGCCAAGCAACAGGCTGGGGAGGGGTTATGTGAGAAGAAGGCAGAGCGGCCTGGGCACTTACAGCCCCAACGCCGCCCCTGGGCACTTGAAAGCCCTCATTTACATATGAATAGAACTCTGTTTTTGCCCCTGGTGAACATCCAAACAAAAAAACAAAGGTACCATTTGACTGATCTATAGTTATGCTACAGTGCTATGTAAGTGGTCTATAAGGGCAAATTGTGGTGACAGACTCCCTTTAAGATACATTCATTTGAACTTGGCAATAATCATTTTGTCTAGGAATCCTCATTAGTGGCAAATTCTACAAGCACAAAATGAGCTATTTATTTACTGTACAAATAAATGATAAATATTTTCCGTGGGAAACATCGTTACTGTTGCGTGAAATCACTTTTTGTATCCTTTTCACGAGGAACATTGTAATTTCATAACTGGTCCAGCCGAGCTCTAGAAGAACCTCTGATGGGTCCAGAACCTGATACATTTATGGATCTCAAATGGTCCAACAGAAGACAACCCCATTCGAAGGTGATTTCACAAGCTCCAATTTTACTACATGCAAATGGTAATTGGAAAGGAATCCCAAATTGTAGTGCTTTTTACTAAAGGCTTCTTTTGATATGCGGAATGAATATTTGTCTATTAAGGGTTTTGTGGGTGTTTCAGCCCTGATATTTGGAGGCTTCAGACCTAAAATTCATGCTTTATTTACTGTGAATCCATGGTCAACCTTTGTCTTGTTCCTTCTTGGCTTAGAATGAAAGCAATGACTTAAGGACTTGTATCTCCAAGAACACAGGGTTATCGGTTCCACCAGCAATGTTAGGTGAGGTCCACCAATGATCTGGAAAACACTTTGCATAGACAGCCATATAAAAAACTTCAAATATGGGTTGTTTGTATCTCAAACACAATGTCAGATTATAGAATGGACCAAAGGGCCAATTACTCAAATTAAGAACCCTATTATAAGCGCAGAAAATACAGTGAACAGGGGTTCACTATATACACTGTACGCCTATTCGCAATCATTGTCACACACTTATGTCATTCACACATAAGACACACGACTCACATATTAGAGCCACTCACGTAACACTCACACATTAGGCAGATGACACTCACACATTATATACACTCTGCACACACATCACTCACACATTAGAGATGATGAATATGTGTGTGCAGGACGTGTGAGTGGCACATGCATCAAATATATACGACACGTTACTTACTTACAAACGTGCCATACAAGTCACTTACATATTAGATATATGCTGCATATATCGCTCATAGATTACACACATTCTGTACACGTATCACTCTCACATTATTATATCAACACTGAATATATACATACCGTATATACTGTACATTACCGGAAAATGAAAAAAGAGCACCTGAAAACCTAATGGGATTGAGCTGAGATTGACAAAGTTTAAACTCCTAGTGGTGCTTGGTCACTGATCACACAACCAAGTTGGTGCACCCTTTATTTTGGGTTCTGCAGCGGGTATATGTTGAGGCAGGGTCACATTGATACTGGGTGGCATCTCTCCTTGTTGTGATACAGGCTGCAACTCTGGCATGGTAATGGACATACGGACTCTGGATATCCTCCCGTGGTTTGTCATTCCAAGCTTATTCAACTCTGATTTGACCATTAATGGCAAACAATAGTGTTCAGTAGTGTAGAGCAAATTGAGCTTCAGATCCAAGATCCGAAGTCGATTCGCGCAAAACGTTGTTTTAATGCTGTACGGCGACCCGCCTCCGAACAGCATTAAAATGTATGCGCTCCGGCATTATCATTATCACCAAAGTCTTGCAAGACTTTGGTGAATAACTTTGGCATTCAATTGTTAAACTTGAAAACTATTTTAAAACAGGAATCGGAAGTCGGCTTCGGTATCGGCTGGCACCTCGGTACTGAAGCCAACTTCGGATCTAGGTTTTAAAGTTCTAAAATCGAATTTTCCTCTCCAGAGCCCATACATTTGAGTACTGTACAGAGACGAATCTCCGTACAGCATTCAAACAAAGTTTTGAGGGAGTCGACTTCGGATCTAGGATCTGAAGCACAATTCGCTCAACACTAGTGTTCAGTGATGAAAGCAGGTTCTGTCTTGGTGCTAATGATGGCCACATTAGAGTTCTCAGGAGGGCTGGAGAGGGCCTACTGCCATCGTGCGTAGTGCATATTGTCCAAAAGTTGTAAAAATAAAAATAAAACTACATATATATGTTTTTGGTCGGCATTGCTGTTTTCCCCCCAGAAAGAGTTTATAAAAGTTACTTGTTGAGTTATCTGTAACCCAAAATGGTGCCATTAAAAACGACAACTTTTCCTACAAAAAAAAAACAGGCCCTCATACGACTACATCGATGGAAAAATAAAAAAAGTTATAGCTCTTGGAATGCAACTTTCAAAAAAGGAAAACAAATTAAAAATGCTGGGTCACTAAGACCCAAAACAGGCCTGTCACTAAGGGGTTAAACTTACCTTACCAATCCCCTCCGGTCCATCCCTCTTCTCCTGGCTGCAGACACTGACATTTCGTTTTGGTTGCAGCGATGATGTCCCTTACACCACTACAGCCAATTATTGTCCTCAGTGTTCTTATGGTGTACACTGCTGAGGACGAAGCCAAACAATTATGTCACTGACTGTCGCAAGGGGAAGAAGACGAAACAGTGGCGCTGGAGCGGGAGGGGCTGGGAAGGTAAGTGTTAGTGTTTCTATTATTTTATGTTTTCCTACATAAAAAAAGAAAAATTCTTGGACAATCCTCTTTTTTAATTAAGGCCTGATGTCGGCGGCAGAGAACCTTTATGGCCATAGAACAGTGCAGGTACTGTATGTATGGAGATAGTCTCCTCTAGAACCTCAGAGTCTGTAATACTACTGTATATGTAATGCAATTACAACCCTATACAACTTCTATGAGGCCCTGAAAATGGAATAACTTGAATTTCCTTGGTCACAATGAACATATGCCCCATCAACCACTTGCCCTTTAAAATATTGGTGTCTTCTTATCTGGTAGGGGACATGGGTGTGACTGATACCTCTTCCTTCACCCCCTATGGCTACACCACCAGATATACACTCACCTAAAGAAATATTAGGAACATCTGTTCTATTTCTCATTAATGCAATTATCTAGTCAACCAATCACATGGCAGTTGATTCAATGCATTTAGGGGGGTGGTCCTGGTCAAGACAATCTCCTGAACTCCAAACTGAATGTCAGAATAGGAAAGAAAGGTGATTTAAGCAATTTTGAGCGTGGCATGGTTGTTGGTGCCAGACGGACCGGTCTGAGTATTTCACAATCTGCTCAGTTACTGGGATTTTCACGCACAACCATTTCTAAGGTTTACAAAGAATGGTGTGAAAAGGGAAAAACATCCAGTATGCGGCAGTCCTGTGGGCAAAAATGCCTTGTGGATGCTAGAGGTCAGAGGAGAATGGGCCGACTGATTCAAGCTGATAGAAGAGCAACGTTGACTGAAATAACCACTCGTTACAACCGAGGTATGCAGCAAAGCATTTGTGAAGCCACAACACGCACAACCTTGAGGCGGATGGGCTACAACAGCAGAAGACCCCACCGGGTACCACTCATCTCCACTACAAATAGGAAAAAGAGGCTACAATTTGCACGAGCTCACCAAAATTGGACTGTTGAAGACTGGAAAAATGTTGCCTGGTCTGATGAGTCTCGATTTCTGTTGAGACATTCAAATGGTAGAGTCCGAATTTGGCGTAAACAGAATGAGAACATGTATCCATCCTCTGATGGCTACTTCCAGCAGGATAATGCACCATGTCACAAAGCTCGAATCATTTCAAATTGGTTTCTTGAACATGACAATGAGTTCACTGTACTAAAATGGCCCCCACAGTCACCAGATCTCAACCCAATAGAGCATCTTTGGGATGTGGTGGAACGGGAGCTTCGTGCCCTGGATGTGCATCCCTCAAATCTCCATCAACTGCAAGATGCTATCCTATCAATATGGGCCAACATTTCTAAAGAATGCTATCAGCACCTTGTTGAATCAATGCCACGTAGAATTAAGGCAGTTCTGAAGGCAAAAGGGGGTCCAACACCGTATTAGTATGGTGTTCCTAATAATTCTTTAGGTGAGTGTAACTGTACCTCTTGTAGGAAGGAACAAGGGGTCGTCATTGATGGTCGGTACGTGTCAGTTCCCGGCCTCTGGGAGGTAAGAGCCGGTTTTTCTCAAAGTGTCAGTTTTGCATATTGCAGTCTGACACTTCAGCTGTTTTAGTATGGCTGCAAAGCTAACCCGGGACGGCTCTTATTGGGAGTAGTCAAAGTGATGGGTGGGTGGCTACAGGCCGGTTCCAGGCCCGTCTTGGTTTTAGATATAAAACACAGGCAGCACTGTCAGGTGGGGTGGATTACTCCTCTCTGACTGTTGAGCGCTGCCAGTCTCTGTGTTGGGGCCTGGGAGTTTGGGCTGGGATTAAGGCCTGCTACCTTGTTTGTGTGAAAGCATGTGGATTCTGCTTTATACAAGGACTTCTGCGTTACTTCCTGGTGGGAACGAACACCAGAATCAAGGTGACTGTTTGTTTTTTCTGGAAAAATGTTATTTTTTTTGTCACTTACTTAGGCTACATGCACACGACCGTATGTGTTTATCAGTCCGCAAATTGCGGATCCGCAAAAAAAACGGATGCCATCCGTATGCCATCCGTTTTTTTTCCGGATCCATTATAACAATGCCTAAAACGGACAAGAATAGGACATGTTATATTTTTTTTGCGGGGCTACGAAACGAACATTCGGATGCGGATAGCACACGATGTGCTGTCCGCATTTTTTGCGGACCCATTGAAATAAATGGGTCCGCATCCTATCAGCAAAAAAAAAAAATGGAATGGACACGGAAACAAACATCTGTCAAACATCTGTCAAGAGCGTGACGTTTTTTGCGGTCTGCAAACTGCCGCCCGTGTGACTTCCGCAATTTGCGGAACGGAAGGCTCATTGTAGAAATGCCTATTCTTGTGCGCAAAATGGACAAGAATAGGACATGCTAAATTGTTTTTGCGGGGCCGCAGAATGGTGCAACAGATGCGGACAGCACATGGAGTGCTGTCCGCATCTTTTGCGACTCCATTGAAGTGAATGGAGCTCGGATGTGGACCACAACAAAGTTCGTGTGCATGAGGCCTTAATGTGTGAATAAACACTGAACTGTTTAAGTTAAAGACTTTGTTATTGCCTCTATACTGCGCCCGCTAGCCTGTCTACCAGAGCGAATCCCCACACTCTCTAGAGTTTTTTTTTTGTCATATTCATATGAAATCCAATCAAACAGAAAAAGATTACAGCATCTTTCCACAGAATATCTCCATATTTATGAAGCTGTACAAAGAACCAAACAGAGGCTAATGGAGTATCTGCAGTTTTGTAGTATCTAGCGGGGACTCAATGGGCCTTCGTACGGTGAGATCTCAGTGATCTACGAATCTCATGTGACAATAAAAGACATTTATTAAGCTATACAACTCAGTGAGTGCCAGTCCTTTCTGATCTACGAAGTGTCAGAACCCATCTGTATATGTTGGAGATGCCAAGAACTCAAAATCTCTGATGTAGGATTAAAAAGCCAATTTTAATTTTATTTGAATGCATTTAACAACATTTCTCACAGGTTTATCGTGACTTGGAGTCTACAGTGATATACATAATGTAGTGTAATCATCATGTCACATTCTCTAACAAGTTTTCTGATATGCCCATCTAAAAGGTTTTCCAGTAGTTACAGTTTGGTGGGAAATGGAGACCCTTTACGTAATATATCTTGCACCCTCAAGTGGCAAATCTTTTTAACCTCAGCAACGCCCTTGAGAAGTTCTACAGAAGGGTCGTTTTGAAGGCGAGCGGTCAACTCCTCCATTATTTTATCTTTGTCTGACATTTTCGCAGCTATCACAAAAGGAAACCCGAACTTCTGCTTGTACTGCGTGTTCAGGAGAGTCAGACGCTTGCGTTCCTCAGGACTAAGGGATGTGAGACCAGCTTGTTTCTGCTCCTCCTGAGATTCCATTGTTAATGTCCCACTTGACAATTCTCTCCCGGCCAGGTCAGGATGACACCTTAAAATGCCTTCTTTTCCTATTTGGGAATAAAAAAAAAATACAAGAAGAAATTAAAATTTTTATTGACATAAATGTTTTAAGCTTTTCTGATTCAGACCATATCCTGTATTATCAATAGTTTTACATCTTTTTTTCACAGTATCTAGGTCGGCCTTTCTTGAGGGCTAGCAGTGAGGTCTTTGTGGGTAGGGTTGTGATTAAATGGCAATAAAAACGTTTGGTCGCTACACTGGGTAACCAGGAGAATAATGCAATAAGCTTGTGGAATTTATGGCTTCCCTCAAGCAGAGACAAGATAAGAACTTAAAGGATATTTCCAGTCTTTTCAAGCTGAGCCCTTCAAGGCTTTGATGTGTTTGAACCTACGGAGCTACTCCATTCTTATTCTGCTCTGTCTGGTGGAAATGTCCCCGGAACTATTGTTGGACACTGGGAAATATTTGCTGAAGTAACTATGTTTTTCACTGCCCCGCATAGGAGGGGGTTGTCCATATCCCATTGTCTGCCATCGTTGCCTTGTTCACACTCGCTTTTATTTTTTCACTTTCGGCATTCCCAATTGGTGTTACAATGTAATTATATTTGGATCTATAAGGGTAGGATTTTAAAGTTTACCCTTCCTTTCATTCAGGTTCTTTCCTCTCCCAGGGTTGAACATTATGGACATATATCTTTTTTTTATCTTTACTATTAGAGATGAGCAAATCGAAGTCCACAATTTCAGCATAAATTCGAGTTGCCGTGAAGCCAAATTTCCTTGTGCTTCGTGCTTGGCAGTCTCAAATCGATTTAACCTGAAATAGTGTAAAAAAAAAATAAAGAAATAATACTTACCTCAACCATTTTGTCATGAGAGGCCGCCTGCTGCCACCTTGCTTGAAGATCTCAGGCAAAATCCGTTGCGCGGTGACATATGATGTCACGGCATTTCACGTCAGACCTTCAAGCAAGATGACGGCGGCCGGCTAAGCAAATGGATCAGGTAAGTAAGTAGCTTTTTTTATTTTTTACGTTTTACACACTTTTATGCCGCAATCATGTATGAATGTGGCATCTGAGGGGTACAATGATGGGGAACTGCGCAATCGCCGCTCCAAGTCATTGCACCCACTACTTACAAATAAATGTGCTTCGTGACAAAGTAATTTGTCACGAAGCGGATTCTTTCGTAAAATTCGGCGAAGCAGCCAAATCGAATTTTACAAAACTTCTGGTTACAAAAATCTCTACTTACTATGTAACTATATGGAATCCTATTTTTATTGCTACATTTAATTTTCCTGGAAGTTCTAATAATAGAGGAAAATACATATTTGGTCAATCTGACACTAAATGGGTTGTCCAGAATATAACTAAACTCATTGACAAAAAATATAACGAACCAAGAAGGAATTATGGGAATGGAATGAAACTTTCTATGTGAGAATGTAATGATGATATATGTAAGAGATTACACTATTAGTGCGAAAGGAAAACTTTACAATTGAAAGGAGTCTCTAGTATCCTGTTGGGCGCCTCTAGTCTGGATACAAAATGACATACAGTTAGGCATGGTGAGCGTTATTCAGCTGTTGGAGCACCTTGTATCACTTCTATAGGTGACCAAATGTCGTATGTGATGGCTCTGTAGATCTTCATACCAGCAGTTGCAGTAGTGTGTCGCTCCACAGCAAAGGCAGAATTGACATGCTCACCACGAGGCCTAAATGCGTGAACCAATTGTCGTTGGGTCCCAATCAGTACCTCGGTTTGTCATTAAATAAATTACACAGTCTGTAGCAGTCCAGGTTTCTAATTGACGACACCACTGCAAATGAAGGAGATGGTGGCTGGCTGTCAATCGCAGAACACATAATGGGTAGTGTTGATCGAGCACCAAAGTGCTCTGGTGCTCGAGTAGAACACTTTGGGATGCTCGGGTGCTCTACCGAGCACCTGAGCACAATGGAAGTCAATGGGGAAACCCGAGCATACTGGTTCATATGAAAAGGTCAGAAATTGATGGAAAAATCACTAAAATGGTTCGGGAACAGCATGGGGAGGATGTCTGGATGCATCTTGGACTCCCAGGTCGCTGCTGGGAACGATGTTGTCCGAGGAGTACGCCACTTTTACAGACTGACAATAATACACACCAAATCGAAGATAAAATCGATTTTAGAGGAAAAATGGTTAGGAAACATTCTTTCTTGTATATTTACTTGTATATAAAGTGCAAGTGCTGCCAAAAATTACAAGGAAGAGGCACTCCGATACAACCTGTATATCACATAAAGGAGGGCCTCATTCACATTGTAGTACAATTGTTCAGGTAGTGGGACTCCTACACTCATAAAGCCTATACACTAAGTGAAAGGGCTGCCAAAAATTACAAGGAACAGTCACTCCAATACACCCTTTAGTACACATAAAGGAGGGCATCATACACACCCTTGAAAAATTATGATTGATGGCCTGCTGGTGACCCTCAAAAACATTAGGAGCAAGGGCCTGCTGCTGATCTGACCATCTAAAAAATTAGGGGTGAGGGTCTGCTGCTGAGCTGACCATCTAAAAAATTAGGGAGGAGGGTCTGCTGCTGAGCTGACCATCTAAAAAATGAGGGAGGAGGGTCTGCTGCTGAGATGACCCTCTAAAACATTAGGGGCGAGGGCCTGCTGCTTATCTGACCATCTAAAAAATGAGGGCTGAGGGTCTGCTGCTGAGCTGAACATCTAAAACATTAGCGGTGAGGGTCTGCTGCTGATTTGACCATCTAAAGCATTAGGGGTGAGGGCCTGCTGCTGATCTGACCATCTAAAAAAATAGGGGCGAGGGTCTGCTGCTGAGCTGACCATCTAAAAAATTAGGGGTGAGGGTCTGCTGATGATCTAACCTTCTAAAACATTAGGGGTGAGGGTCTGCTGCTGAGCTGACCATCTAAAACATTAGGTGCGAGGGCCTGCTGCTGAGCTGACCATCTAAAAATTAGGGGTAAGAGTCTGCTGCTGATCTGACCTTCTAAAACATTAGGGATGAGGGTCTGCTGCTGAGCTGACATTCTAAAACATTAGGGGTGAGGGTCTGCTGCTGATCTGACCATCTAAAACATTATGGTCGAGGGCCTGTTGGTGACCCTCTAAAATATTAGGAGCGAGGGCCTGCTGCTGAACTGACCCTCTAAAACATTAGGAGCGAGGGCAGCCTAATAAGCATGTTGATATGATGGAGGAGGAGGACGACGAGAAAAGGAAGATTGAACCATATACCCTTTTTAGTGGTGGAAGGGGTGCATGTGAATACAGTGTATTCAATACACCATAAAAGCCACATTTAAAGTGCCTTTATGTTCAGCCGCTTTCCTCTAGTGGAGTAGAGAAGTCAGGCCTTGTTCAGTTTGATAAGAGTCAACTGCGCTTATCAGTTATTTTGCCCCCAGCAGCACTAAATACCCGCTCTGACAAAACGCTGGCAGCAGGGCAGGCCAGCGCCTCAAAAGCGTAGAGCGCCAGTTCATGCCACGTGTCCAGCTTGGACACCCAATAGTTGTAAGGCACAGACGGATCATTGAGGATGCTGACACGGTCTGCTACGTACTACTCCACCATCTTACGAAATGTTTCCCTCCTTGTGACACTAGGCCGGGCATCAGGGTGAGGGTGATGGCGGGGTGTCATGAAACTGTCCCAGGCCTTGGAGAGTGTTGCCCTTGGAACTGCTGTGTGTTCCCCTCGCCTCCCCTCCTCGGTTGCCCAAGGAACTACGTACTCTGCCGTTGTCAGCTGGACAGTTTTGGAGCAATTTTTCCACAAGGACCTTCTGGTATTGCACTGTTTTGCTCGTCCTCACCACCACAGGAATGAGAGATGAGAAGTTCTCTTTGTAGCGGGGGTCGAGAAGGGTGAACAACCAGTAATCGGTGTTGGCCAAAATGCGTATAACGCGAGGGTCACGGGAAAGGCAGCATAACATAAAGTCAGCCATGTGTGCCAGAGTCCCAACAGACAAGACTTTGCTGTCCTCCTCCAGCTCCTCCTCCAGCTCCTCCTCCTCCTCCTCATCATCATCCAATTTGCGCTGAGAAGATGAACTGAGGGTGGTCTGGCTATCACCCTGTGTACTTTCTTCCCCCATTTCCACCTCTTCCACATGCAAAGCGTCCGCCTTCATTGTGAGCAGCGGGCGTTTCAGTAGACACAGAAGTGGGATGGTTACGCTGATAATAGCGGCATCGCCGCTCACCATCTGTGTTGATTTCTCAAAGTTGCGTAAAACCTTAGGTCAGCTGTGTTGCATGTTGGAGCTGGTATTCCACTACTGCCCTCTGCTGCTCACAAAGCCTGGCCAACTTGTGGAACATGGAGTTCCAGCGCGTGCTCACATGGCATAACAGTCGGTGAGCTGGCAATTGCAAGCGCTGCTGCAGTGTTGCCAGACCGACGGCAGCTGTAGATGACTTTCGGAAAAGCGCACACACACGGCGCACCTTCACAAGTAGCTCAGGCAAATTGGGGTAGGTTTTGAGAAACCGCTGAACCACTAAGTTTAACACGTGGGCTAGCCATGGTATGTGTGTGAGCTTGCCGAGCTCCAAAGCCGCCACCAAGTTACGGCCATTATTAGTCACAACCATGCCTGGTTGTAGGTTGAGTGGCGAGAGCCACAGCTCAGTCTGGTCCCTTATACCCTGCCACAGCTCTGCGGCGGTGTGCTGTCACCTAAGCAAATTAGTTTCAGCACTGTCTGTTGCCGCTTCCCCACTGCAGTGCTACACTGCTTCCAGCTACTGACTGATTGCTGACTGGTGCTCCAAGATGAGAATTCAGAGGTGGAAGTGGAGGAGGAGGTGGAGGAGGAGAAGGGGGGAGGGAGTTGCAGCCACTAATGTAGGTGGTGGAGGAAATCCTGATTGAAGTATAGCCCGCAATCCTTGGCGTCAGTATTTGCGCTTTCGTTCAAAGACCTGGGTTATGAACATCTGTACGCTGCGCTGGGACACAGAAGTGGATGTGCTAGCTGATGGTGCTTGCGAAGGTCCAGGTGCAGGGCGGGAGGCATCCGGGCCTGTATCTTGGACAGGGGATTAGCCAGCACGTAACACAGGGGAAGAGGAGGCAGTGGTGTGACCCGCAGACACTGATTGTTGACCCAGGCATTCGGCCCACCTATTAGGGTGCTTTGATGCCATGTGGTGGATCATGCTGGTGGTGGTGAGGTTGCTAGTGTTCACGCCCCTGCTCATTTTGGTACGGCACAGGTTGCAAATTACAATTGGCACTTTCCTCAAAAAAAGCACCAGACTGCGGAACACCTACCCCTTGGCAAAGAAGATTGCCGCAAGGGAGTGCTCCGGGGAACAGTTGTGGGCCTGTTTGGTGTGGCCCGCCTTCTCTCTTTTGCCACCCACTGCCTCTTCTAGCCTGTTGCGGTGCTGCAGATCCCTCCCTCCACTTGCCACCTTCCCAGGTTAGGTCAGTGATTTTATCGTCCACCACCTTCTTTTCCACTTCCTCCCTCTGGTCATCCTCCTGACTTGTTGACCTAACAAGAACCTCACTTATTGAAAACTGTGTCTCATCCTCATCATGAACCTCTTGAGACACTAATTGCGGTTGACTTATTGGCAACTGTGTCTCATCATCATCCACCTCGTGAAACATTAATTGCCGTTCCCCACCCTCATCTTTTTCTGACTGTGGATGCTCAAGAGTTTGGGAATCAGTGCACAAGATCTCCTCATGTCCCTCTTCAAGCGGGCTTGAGACTGGACTTTGTGGAAGACAGGGTGGTGGATGAGTGTGTTTCTTGTGCTCTGGCAGCAGGCACAGTTTCACCGCGCCCAGGGCCACGGCCTCTGAGTGCACCATCAGCAGCATGGCCACTTCCCAGTCCCTTACTGCTCGCCTTGAGCCTATTAAATGGTATATATGATTGCACGTATGTCACACGTACAGTAGCGCAGGTTTTCTAAGTGTATGCGCAAATAAATTAAACTGAATGTCACTGATATTTATGATGCGCAAACATTATACAGGAGATGTAGCGCAGGTAATGTCGCTGTCACCAGCGGCGAAAAAATGAAACTGAATGTCACAGATATTTATGATGCGCAAACGTTATACAGGAGATGTAGCGCAGGTAATGTCGCTGCTGTCACCAGCAGTCAAAAAATTGCACACAATTTAGCACACGTTGCACTAATTTATTTTGCAGCCAGATAAAACAATAGTCCTTAAAAGTACTGTTTGGTCTCTAACACCTTTCAACACTCAAAACTCCCTAAAAAAAAACACAATTCCTCTCCCTACACTATCTGTCCCTTCTGCTGCAGCTCGCCCTGACCAAGTCTGAGCCGAACCACGTGGTATAGCACCCGATGACACGTTCCAGCCAGCCAATCACTGTAATGCCAGTAACCAACATGGCTACGGCATTACAGTGAGTGGCACTACTTCCCCGCACGTTTATTGGCTGCGAGTGAAAAAGGTGTTCGGCCGAGCATGCTCGCCCAACACTAATAATGGGTGCCGTGACACCAAATTTAATTTTGCTAAGCACCTGAAAATGGTCCAAGCAGAGAAAGGGGTGTGTAAAGAAGGTGCCACCTGTGTCTGGATGATAGAGAACAAAACTGTGGGAGCTTGTCGTGAGAATCAAACATCCTCTCTACTGCTGCTCTGTCTGTGCCATCCGGAGCCTGTTTTCTATGTGTACGTGCCCTCATGTAACCACTGCTCCCAACACCTCCTAACAGCTAGGTCAGAACGGTCTAGATGGCGGGCAATTCATCAAAACGACCATGCTGCTTCTCTAAGTCCAATGATGCGCTCCAAAGTCTCAAAGTCTTTAAACTGGGCAACATGTCTTCAAGTGCATCGTAGAGGCATACCTAGCCGTCAAAGATCTCTCACCGAAAGGTACACTGTTCAAAAGTAGCCTCTGAGAGTATTTTTATAGGACAGCAGTGGAAGCAGTTTTATGCTGTCTTGTGGCAAAACCAGGTGTCTAATCAGACCACTCCAGTAATCATTTACATGTCTGCATGTAATTTGCAGCAATCTGACATTTATATTTTTTTTTTTCAATGAATGTAGTTTTCTAAAGGCAGGGAATGCTTCAAAGAAAAAAAATGACCTATTAAATGGCCTATGACTCCAGTGCCTCTACTCTGGTGGTTCCTGGCGGTCTCTGTTTACTTCCTGCACTGATCCCCTGCCACTGCCGCTAAGGCCAATGGGGGATGTAACAGGTGAGTAACTCAGTAATTTGGTTCAGGCTGACAGCATTTACCTACGCTGATACATTGTTGCAAAGTCTTAGTTGCATAAACAGCACTTAGATCAGTTTTTTAGTAGCTCAATCTAAACAGTGCTTTTCTATTCACCAACAGCAAGCAGAGATTTTTGAAAATGTGAGGAAATAAAACACAAAGTACAAGGGTATATTCACAAGTGGTACATGTGTAGAAGCAACTTCTGCAACAAAATGTGGATTTCAGCCAACTCTATTCAGAAATCGCTGCAATAAATCTGATGTGCCTGAATATGACCTTATAGTGCACTGCAGAACTTCATTGCACTGTAATTCATGAGGACCTGTCACCTCTCCTCAGATCTCTGTTTACTTGCATGAAGACTGGACAACTTTAAGACTGGGGTTACACAGCGATCTTGGCTTTAAGTGACCAAAGATCACTGTGTAGCAGTGCAAACGCTGAACTGAATGCGCAAGTTGCCACAACTATGACCCCAGAATTGCAAAACAAAAAATCCAACACTGCTGTATTTTGGGGTTGCAGGAACTTGCAGGTTGTGCTGCAACCCTATTGAGTTAAATGGCTGCACAGCCTTAGCCTTCTTTGCATTCCTTCTTTCTGTCTGCATAGTTGTTTGCAAAAGTTGGCACACCCCACAAAAATGGCTGCTTACATTCTGTGCCTCTCCAGTCTGCCTTCTATGAGAGGGTCTCGGCCTGATAAGTCTGACTTCCGAACAAATGCAGAAGGAATGACTTCTAACCTAGAGAAGAAGAAGCTCCTAGATTTAGGGTTGTATCCTACAAGACCGGGAAGGTGTGATCTTTGAAAATGGCACTAAAATCCAATCCAATTTTAAATGCAGTCGTCCAATCTCATAATAATGGGCGAAGCCCCCTTTAATTGAGTAGATTTGGACCACTAACAACATTTTTGCTGTGGACAAACATTGAAGTTATATACAGTGTTTTATAATTTACTAATTGTAGATCTTTGAACAATAAAAAAGAAAAAACTCAACAAACAAATAAACGACTGGAAAACAACTAATTAAAGGGCAATGTACGAAGGAAATGGAAATGAAGGTTTCTCTGTTATTACATGCTTGGGTTGTAGTCACTGCAGGGCGATCATGATAAACAGGATGCCTAGGACTGCAATGTGCCTGGAGCCGCCTATTATATTCCTTGTCACTGCTCTTTGAAATTCAGACTTAAACATAAGAGTATACGCTTAAAGGGGTTTCCCAGTTACAAAAAAAAAAAACGTGCATAGGGCATAAATGTCTGATCATCAGGGGTCAGACCGCTGGGGACACCAATGATCATAAGAACTGGGGTCTATTTGTTTCCTCATTTGAATGAAGCAGTGATCACAAGGTTGTGCTGCCATTCAACTCCACGGGACTGCCGGAGATAGGCGAGCGCTTGTAGTAGGCGATCTCCAACAGAGCCATGGAGTGGCAGTGCCATACGTGACTTTATTCAAACATGGCAACAGAAGGCTCCCATTCTTGCGGTACCAGTCAGACCTCTTCCGATCAGACACGTCTCCTATTCTGAGGAAGGGGAATAAGTCTCTGTAATGGGACAACCCCTCTGCCGTGCATCTGGACGCAACGCTTTTCTTGTCTGGTCAATTCCGTGCATCGTCTGTGGGACCTGCTGGCCAGAACACCTGGCTGCAGGTGTAAAAGAAGCCTAAGCCGACAGCTATTCAGACTTCTGAGCAACCAATACTCTGCTCTGTACTGACGAGCAACAAAAACCCAGAAACAGCTTTCTGCAGATGGTTGTCAGATTCTGGTTTGGCTTATATCCCACGTCATGTTACAAGGCCTGTTATAGAGTCAACCATTGACTTATAGGGTAGCATGCCTCCAGCAGGTGACAATAAAGAGGTAGCGTTCTCCCTTCTGGATGAGACCTCTTCATGTACCTACATGCTTGGTTCAGCCAGTAAAAGGGAAGAGGGGAATGTGGTGCTCCCATCACCACTGGCAGTGGCTCATCTCCTTTCATAACAAAGGATCAGACATTTTGAAAATCAACATGCCCAGTAAGGAACATCTAATACACATTAAAGGGCTGTCCAGTTCTTCCAAAATCTACTTTGCCTATTAGGTTTGCCTGAAGAAATCCTGGGACTCACAACACCAAAGACAGGACTCTAGTGTCTGACTAGATGCCCCAGAAATGAATCCTAAAAATGTAGAGATCTGCTACAAAACTTCAGATATGAAGCCCTGTTGTGAAAAGCTTATTATCGTCTCAGAACATGGCACCTGGTTGACTTGCAGTTTACACCAGTTTGACCCGTACACTTAATTATTCCCAAAATGACAACTTATCACCTATGCACAGGATCAAGAGAGCAGAGGTTCCTTGTCCACCGTTTTTGTGGTCGAGCATGAACTCTGCCCTCTGCCAAAGATAGCTGATTACAGCGCCTGGCAATCTCCAGCTGTGAGTAGAGTATGAGTTGTGAGAACACCCCATTAAAGGGGTTATGCCACGACTGATGTAAAAAAATGAAAATCAGACATCATATAGTACATGACAATTTCTTTCTAACAAAGCTAAAACCAGCCCTGTACCTGAGATGGGATGACCACACACAGTCAGATGATTCCATTCAGATAACTATCTGCTTGATCTGCACACACTATTGCAATGTCCCTACCTACATAGCAATATCTTATATATTCCTGACAACATTATTTGTAGTCAATATGGCCAGTACCACTACAGTACAGAAAAGTGCCACCACATGCCGGCCATTCACATGTATAATCAAACCATGTAATACATATGCAAGCTAGGTCCACCAGAGTAGGAGCTCTAGTGGTTCATCGATCTGGTCCTTAGAGGTAGTCCTGAGCAGGGACACCCCTCTATAACACCCATACACCCTATTGAAATCAATGAGATCCTTAGATATTTGGATTACAGAAACTAGGAACATAGCCAGTTTTCTTTGTCTATGGTACACGGCTAGGTGGTCAGTAAACTGAACCCCTTTGTCCCTGTTGAAAGGAAGCCAAGCTGAGGTTCTGATAGAAACCAACAAGTGAAGAACCGATCAGAGCTTTCCTAATGCTATCATCCTTTGACATCTGTAGGGTTTCTTTCCACAGCTTCCACCACCAATGTAACTTTTTGAAACGTCTAAATGATTGGTTTATCCATTCATTGGATTTTCTATAATAAGCCTCCAAAAATATTAGCTACTACCAGTTTACAAAATCTAGACAGCTGATTTACAAAGACATAATATGTGTATATACCATGTGGTTGATCATGATTTGGTTACGCAAAAAAAAAAATATAGATCTTGGATGATTTGGAAATTTTCTAATTGAAATTTTTGGGTGATCCAGCAGATGTAGCAAGGAGGACATAGGGACGACATTCTGGACTGGCCTGTACGGTGAGGAGGACATGAATATGGAGTGTGGCCTCTCCTACAGGATGTTATCTTTGCTTTTCTTCCCTTTCATCCTCTCCAATTCTCCTCCTCTTTTGTGTGGCAAGGTACTTTCTCTTTATTCTTGACCCTCTTCCCTGCTCCTCCTCTTCCTAATCTGTGACTGATTCTTTGGAAAGAAGGTCTTTGCCTTTGTGCATCCCTAATTTGTGTTATTCAGCTTGCTGGCAACACCTTCCTGCAATTGATGGAGTGACTGAATGGTGAGGGCAAAAAAAAAAAGTTTTGTGAAACAGACGTTGACCTAGAGCCAGGTCAGTTTGTCAAGGTCTCCTGGGTGGAAAATGGGTTCAAACCTAATATTTATCTATCTGCTCCATGACAAGGGATTAGAAGGAGTTGGCCACTGATAAGAAGGGAAAAAGTGACCTTTCTGTTGACCAACTGGGGAGAATGTAAGGATTAAAATGTCCTATTTTTATTATATTATGTTTCTTATATAGCACCAACATATTCTGTAGCAATTAAAGGGGCTGCCTTCTTGAGATTCAAATTTAGTCCCTATCCACAAGATATGGGATAAGTGACTGATTGTAGACCCCAACCACTGAGATCCTTTTTCCTCTCGAGCAGTGGTGCTGCCTCTCCATACATCTCTAAGGGACTGCTGGAGATAGTCACATACACCACATATCTATCTCCAGCAGTCCCATTAAGAATGAAGGGGTGCCCAAGACCCGCACTCTTGTGACTGGTGTGGTTCCATCGCATAGATCCCTGTCAATCCTATAATTGTAGCAGGTCCAGGTTCTTTACTGTCACCAATATGTCTGGCCATACATTTCCAGACAGTAAGGGAGGCTCTTTGATGGTCACTGTAAAACAGCTCTTTCACGAGGTATAATTTTTAATGTCAAATTCAGGTATGGAAAAACCATATTTAGTAGTTAAAATGTATATCCATAATTTATACCAATATGAACTGTGTGGAGAATCAACAAACGATTGGCCCGACTTTCCACCAATACATGTTTCTGGTATCCACTTCTTGAAGCATTCATGTGTATAAAGTATATAAGTGATATTTTAATATAATTCATGTGTTAAATTGATTTTTTTCTAGGTTATTCCTTCTGTTTAGAGCCCAAAAATCCTTAAAGTGACCCTTCTGTTTGGTAAAAAAATTCACATTACCTGGGGAACGAAAAGAACACTTACCTGTTGCCCTCCTTTTCATCCTTTCAGCTGTAGATCCATCAATTCTTGAGCTCCTCTTCTTTCATCCAAGATGGCCGCATGGATTCTCAGACTATGTGGTACCTCAGTAGTCCAAGGCACTTACTGCTTGTCCAGTCCTGCTCTTGGACTGACCAGCACTGCTCACGTGTTTTGGGCTACAAAATGCAAAATATACATCAGGTAGTCTAAGAAGTGGTATGGCCATTATGGATGACAGAAGAGGAGTCGGTGGATCTGCAGCTGAAAAGATGAAACCCGGAAAACCCCTTTAAGGGGGAAAATCCCTGCAAAATCGACAATTCCAAACATCTTTATATAACATTTTTCACAGTAAGGAAAAGAATGCTGGGCCTTTCAGGTAAGGGTGCTGCTCCTCAGGGTGGGGGTTTGAGGAGATTTCATATATTGGAAGTTATTGCAGTGGTCCACATGTAATGCAGCTTTGTGCCATAGAACACAAATGCCCATATCCACTAGATCAGGGATGGCCAACCTACAACTCTCACCATACCCTGCTTTTGGCTGATAGCTGTAGGCAGTCTGGGCATGCTGGGAGTTGTAGTATTGCAACAGCTAGAGAGCCTCAGGTTGGCCAACCCTGCATTAGATTAGCTGTAAAAGCTCATTCAGCGAACCTCAATCTCTGCCAAGCATGTTCAACTTGATTCCAGTGTTGAAATCCCACACCTGATCCTTTGTTCCCCAGATTTTCCCAATCTTACTACATATTACATCATGTACTTAGATACTGATGATTTGTCCTCAGGATAAATCTTCAATATCAAAGTGGTGGGGGGTCTACCATCCAAAACCCCCAGCATCCCACCCATTTGCTGCTTCTATGCCTGAATCTTTACACTGGAAAGCTCCATCCACTCGGCTACCATTTACATGGTTCCGTCAACTACACAGTAGACAGAATCACGTACATACTGTATTTATTTATTTTGCACATTTTTGCAGTAAAAATTATTGATTAAGCAAATTGTTTCCCTGTTCTGACCATTGTTCCCTACAAAGTTAAATGATATCAGCCCTATTGTTAAATAATGGCAAACACATATGTGTCCCACAAAAGGAAAAGGAAAAAAAAAAGATAAAAATGGGGGTAAACTAAGAAATAAAAAACATAACCTTTAGGCTGGTTTCACATGTTTTAGGGGTGTTTTTCTGCACTTTTTATCAGCAGTTTTTGACACGTTTTTTTCAGCTCCAGATGTTAGCTGAAGCTCTATGGGAAATATGAAAGCTCCTTGAGTTTTATTCATTAGGCGGAGTATTTTTTAATTCTGGTTTCTTTTCAAAAATGCAGCATGCTGCAGCTCTAGACATTTTTCAGGCATTTTGCCGCCAACACTCTTTCTATTGAGGAAACCAGCCATGAAGAAAACACACATGTAAAAAAAATCACTGCATGTAACAAAAAAAAACCCCAAAAAAAACACCAGAGCCTATTTTGGCATTTTCTTAAACTGGTAAAAATGCATGTGTGTAAGGACCATAAGAATAACAGATGAAATTTCGCTCTGCGTATATGCCCAAAACACAAAGTCCTGAATGGGATAAATAAAAGATTGTATTCAAAGACCTGGCAGAGCGGGGGGGAAAGTAATGGCACAGGGACAGCTAAAACTGCTCTACAGCGTCAGGACCCCAACATACAGCTACATGTATCCCAGCTTCAGGGACCCTAACACATGGCTGTATATATCTCGGCTTCAGGGACCCCAACATACAGCTCCATATATCCTAGCTTCAGGGACCCCAACATACAGCTCTATATATCCCAGCTTTAGGGACCCCAACATACAGTTCCATATATCCCAGCTTCTGGCACCCCAAAATATAGCTCTATATATCACAATTTCAGGGACCCCAACATACAGCTCCATATGTCCCAACTTCAGGGACCCCAACATACAGCTCCATATGTCCCAACTTCAGGGACCCCAACATACAGCTCCGTATAGGGACCTTTGTAAACGTAGCACGGTAGAGAATAGGATATTGGGGTTGTCAGCATTCACACATGAATTTTCAGGTTTGGGCGGAGTGATGCGTTAATACATCATTATGACTGTAGTAGATATCCTTTAGATGAGAGCCCCCAGCAGCAGGGACGTGGAGGAGAGCTCAGCAGTGACATCAGAGCCGCAGCCTTTAGTTCAAAGGAACACAGTGACACAAAACTGCAGACGGCATTAGGGTGTTTATTGCTTAATGCACAAAGGTTAATCACTGGTTATTTGTTAGCAAGAAACCTGTCTACTCAGAGCAAGTGATTTAACCCTCCAAGTGCAGCAAGCCCGCCATGTTTGGTGGATTTGCATATCTGGGAAAAACGAATAATGAACGAGAAATAATAAATAATAATTCCTATGATTACAGGGGTTGTTTCACTTCAGCAAGTGGCATTTATCATGTAGAGAAAGGTAATACAAGGCACTTACTAATGTATTGTCCATATTGCTTCCTTTGCTGTCTGGATTCATTTTTCCATCACATTTTGAACAAAATAATTTTTTATTAGAATTTTCAAAGAAATTTCAATATAACATACAGAAAATTTTATTTTTCACATGTAATATTACTTCATATCACGTGAGGTGGGAACACATACTCTACATTTCAAATATAATTGATTATGCATGTATCAGAATAAATTGCAGTAAACTAAAATAAACATATTCACATTTTGTACAGCTTGTTTCCATGGTCACGACCAACCTGCAATCCAGCAGCGGTGGTCGTGCTTGCACACTACAGAAAAAAAGTGTTGGACTATATGCACTCCCACCAGAGAGGCCGGAGATTTTTCCTATAGTGTGCAAGCACGACCACAGATGCTGAATTACAGGGTGGTCATAACCATGGAAACAAGCTGTGTATAATGTGACAAAGGAGGCAATATGGACAATCACAATACATTAGTAAGTGCCTTGTATTAACTTTTTCTACATGATATATGCCACCTGCTGAAGTGAGACAGCCGCTTTAACCCCTGTGTGTCCCACAGAATAAGGCCTCATGCTCGCGGCCGTTGCTGCCCGTGGTTCGTATTGCGGGCCGCAAACAACGGGTCTGCAATATACGGGCGCCGGTGTTCCGTTATATTTCATCAGACATGACGTGAGGAGGTGTGCCGGAGGTGTGGCGCGTCGCGCAGGCGCACAACGATAGGGTAGGGAAATTTCACAGCAGTATTAGCTGGACACCGGCCGACACACTGCGCATGCGCCGGGAGCCTCACCAGCGGTTACGGGCTAGTGCGCAGGCGCAGTAATCGGATGGATGTTCTCAGCTGGACACCGGCCGACACTGTGCATGCGCTGGGAGCCTCACCAGCTGTTAGGGAAGAGAAAAATTACGGGCTAGTTCTTTTTTGCTACCCTAACCGCTGGTGAGGCTTCCCCATCGAATGCGCAGTGTCGGCCGGTGTCCAGCTGAGAACATCCATCCGATCACTGCGCCTGCGCACTGGCCCGTAATTTTTCCCTACCCTAACTGCTGGTGAGGCTCCCGATGCATGCACCGTGTGGGCCGGCGTCCAGCTAACTCTGCTCTGAAATTTCCCTACCCCGTCTTAGTGCGCCTGCACGGCGCGGCACACCTTCTCACGTCATGTCCAGTGCGGCCACGTCACAGCAGGAAGTGACGAGGGTAGGGAAATCTCACGGGTAGGGAAATATAACGGAACACCGGCCGTGTGCTCCCCGCATCACGGATGCGGAACCATTCAAGTGAATGGGTCCGCATACATGATGCAGGGAGCACACGGCGGCGCCCGTTGTTTGCGGGCTGCAATACGAACCACGGCCGGCAACGGCCGTGCGCATGAGGCCTTATTCTGTTGGGTTCGTAATCCGGAGCTGCGGTGCAGAACGGAGGCACGGAACCACTAGAGAGCTTCCGTGGTGTTTCTGTCTGTGCCTCCACAACGCAAAAACAAAGAACTTGTTCTATTTTTTTAACAGTGCGGACGGATCAGGGACCCATCCAAGTTGAATGGGTCTGGATCCGTCGCTGCTGCCGCACGGATGAGGCCAGTGCATTGGGGACTGCAAATTGCGGTCCCCAATGCATGGAACGGCCACACAACGGCCGTGTGCAAGAGGCCTAACTGCGTGTCATCAGTGTGCATGGAGTGTGGGGCGGCCTCATGAGCTCCATGCGTTACACAGCTGACACCCGCCAACAACGGCCGAGATTGGAGATAACTCTGATCCCATCTGGTTAAGGCCTCTTGCACACGAACATGTGCGGGCTGCAATGCACGAACACCCACCGCGGGGCAGCCGCAGCGGATCGCGGACCCATTCACTTTAATGAGTCTGTGATCCGGCCGTTCCGCAAAAAGATAGGACATGTTCTATCTGTTTGCGGAACGGAAGTATTGAAGTGAATGGGTCCGCATCCGTGATGCAGAATGCACAGGGAGCGGTGCCCGTGTATTGCAGATCCGCAAATGCCACGGAGCGCACACGTGTGCAATAACCCTAACCCCTCAGATGCCGCAGCCGATAGCATCTGTGTCACCTGAGCAGTTAGACCGCATGAGGGTGCTCTTGCTATCCGCTGATCACACCCCTCCCCCACAACAATCGGTTGTCCTGGCAGATGGTAACACAGCGTCCAAAAATGTCTGAACTATTAAAACATCGTGTTATTTATCACATGCAGTAAACGCTGTGACCTCATCTCTCAAAAAAAGCAGTACAAAAAAAAAAAATTGGATCACCATAAGGCCTCATGCACACGGCTGTTGTGCGGCCGTTCCATGCGGCAGCCGGGATGGATCGAGACCCATTCAACTTGAATGGGTTCGTGATACGTCTGGACCGCAAAAAAATAGAACATGTTCTATTTTTTTTGCAGTGCGGAGGCACGGACAGACACACCACAGAAGTGCTCCGTAGTGCTTCCGTGGGGTTCCGTGCCTCTGTTCCGCACCGCACCTCCGGATTGCGGACCCATTCAAGTGAATGGGTCCGCATCCATGATGCGGGGAGCACACGGCCGGTGCCTGTATATTATGGACCCGCTGTTTGAGGGCCGCAATACGGCCACGGCTGGGCAATGGCCGCGTGCATGAGGTCTAATGGTGCTGACCTGCAGAACTGTGATTTCATGTCATGTTTACCACATAATGAAGGCTGTAAAAATCAAACCTAAAAAAACAATGGCAGAGCTTCTTTTTTTTTTTTTTTTTCTATTTTATTGGACAATCTGCTTTCTTCAGTTTTGTAACACATTATATGAAACATTAAAAGGTCTCCCCCCCCCCCCCCAATGAAGAGCTCTTAGAAGGCATAGAGGAAAAAAACTAAAATGTCACCGTCAAAATTGTTGCCTCCCAAAAGGGTTAATTAAAAGGGGCACCACCATCAATTTTTCTTACATATGTGAATATTCTGTCTCATTTTAAAAAAAATAAAAAATAAATGGGTGGATTGCTTTCTGAATATCATTTTTGAAATGACTCCCTGTATTTTACTTCCCATTTTGGCTCTTTAATTAACTTTCTTCTAAGTTTGGATTTTTAGCTAAGTAAACAGCCTCGCTTAACTCAGTCAGACCATCACTCTGACCAGAGAGCCCCCCCCCCCCCCCCCGTAGTAGATCAATTATAGCATCACACATTAAACTGATTAATGCAATGTTCTTCTGTGGACATCTTTATCTAGACCAATCAAGAGAACAATAGAACTGTTATACTGTTATCCCAATTCTGCCAATCTACTATTATACTAGCAGGAAAAAAAAAAAAAAATCTTCCCCTCACAGCAGTAGTAAACTATTTATATAGCGCTTATCACTTGTGTTGACTGCTACAGGAGGACAAGATTTTGTATTTCATTTTTATTTTTTTTATTTAATGACTGACTGGCCATTGATTTCAATGCACGCTGTGTAATGCTTCATCCCCTTGCCCTAGCCCGCAGGGTTAATTCATGGCTGTCCACATCTTCCCCCAGTGATCACAACGTATACAGCAGATGGACATATACTATTCCAGAGCCCATGTCATTGCCACCTGAATCCCCTGCAGACCTGTGTGAACAGGGCTCTCTCCGGCTGTGTCTGGTCATTACCTTTCTGATTTCAAGTCAATTGAGGTACGTTGGAGAATAACTTCCATTGGTAATCCAGTAACTCCCCATACATTGTCACCGTTACGCGTTCACACAGAATGCCCTGTAGACGCCATCAGGCCGGCGCTGCCATCAGTAAGTGGGCAGTCACAATCAATTTTATGGCAGCACTTACGCTAAGTCAGAGCAGAGCGGGGACATTAACTGAAGTAATGGATCCTTGGTAATGGATACAATTAGCCGCTACGACTACAACTCCTGTCAGGCTGGGTTATAGCACCCGCCCCTGTGCCCCCCACTAGAGCTCTGTGCAGGCAGACCAGTTGTACAGCTGTTTACCCTGAAGTTCATGGCCCCCCACAATGAATGATGACGTCACACTATGCACTTTGTGTGACCGTTTCTGTGGTGAGACGGCTTACATCAGTGTGTAACCAAGCCGGCGTTATATATATATATACACACATATGGTGCACATTGCCTCAACACCCAATTTCCAGCCCTTCCAAGGCAACCCCCCTCCCCCACCCCAGTTGCAGGACATGTGAGTTAGGGCTCATGAACACGAACTTATTTCCGTGTGCGTTCTGTTTTTTTTTTGCAGACCGTATACGGAACCATTCATTTCAATGGGTCTGCAAAAAAACGGAAGGTACTCCGTGTGAATTCCATTTCCGTACGTCCGCCAAAAAATAGAACATGTCCTATTATTGTCCGCATTACGGACAAGGTTAGTACTGTTCTATTAGGGGCCAGCTGTTCCCTTCCACAAAATACGGAATGCACACGGACGTCATCCGTATTTTTTTCGGACCGCAAAATACATACGGTTGTGTGAACAATCCCTTAGGGTGCATTCACATCACCATTCAGCTTTCCGTTCTTCTGATCGGTCAGAAGAAGAGAGAGAGAGAAAAAAATAATAGAATCCTGTAAAAAACGGATCCTGTTGCATCAGTTTGAGCCATTTCCATCTGAGATCCGTTTTAGACGGGGAAAAACAGTCCTGCATGCAATACTTGTTTTTGTCTAAAAAAACGGATCTCAGTCAGAAATGGCTCAAACTGATGACAACTGATGCAACAAGATCTGTTTTTATACAGGATCCTGTAAAAAAAACGGATCCTATGCAATCCTATGTGGATCCTATACGTTTGTGTGCATGAGCCCTGACTGATGCAACAGGATCCGTTTTTTTGGGGCTTTTTTTTCTCTTCTTCTGAAGGATCAGAAGAACGGAAAGCTAAATGGTGACGTGAATGTTAAATGCTCCTCCAACAAAAGACTAGTTTTAAGGCCGAGTTCACACGAACGTGTGTGACCCGTGCCTGTGCTGCGGCCCGCAAATAGCGGGCCGCAATGCACGATCGCCGGCCGTAGGTCAGCTGCATCGGATCGCGGACCCATTCACTTTAATGGGTCCGCGATCCGGCCGTTCCGCTAAAAGATAGAACAAGTCCTATCTTTTAGCGGAACGGAAGTACGGGACGTAACCCCACGGAGGCACTCCGTAGTGCTTCCGAGGGGTCCCGTCCCGTGCGGCCGTTCCGCGATTCCGGATTTGCTGACCCATTGAAGTGAATGGGTCCGCATCCGTGATGCGGAATTCACACGGAACTGTGGCCGTGTATTGCGGCCCGCGATTTGCGGGCCGCAATACGGCCACAGATCACACACGTTCGTGTGAACTTAGCCTAACATGTGGTGAAAAAGCTGATTATCGAACTTTTACTAACAGTTGTTACGTAAAAGGGGTATTCCCATCTCACTCCTGAAGCGCGGCCACCCCCTCCATTTACCGATATGGGATTGCTTGAAATAGCCGCGGCGGCACATGGCCATAGTGGTGAACGAAGGGTGGCCATGCATGTGCGGCTGCTCTCCATTCACATTGGGGAGCCCTGCACTGGAAATAGGAGGTGGGACCCACAGAATCGACATCTACCCTCTTAAGGGTATGAGGCCTCATGCACACGACCGTTGTTGTGTTCCGTTCCGCAAAACGGGGTTCCGTTGTTCCGTGATCTGTTTTTGTTTCCGTGTGTCATCCTTTATTTTTGGAGGACGACCAGACATGAAGGAAAGTAAAAAAAAATCGAAGTCAGGTTTGCCATGCAAATGATAGGAAAAAAAAAGGGATGCGGATGACAATCTTGTGTGCCTCTGTTTTTTCACGGTCCCATCGACTTGAATGGGTCCGCGAACCGTTTTCCGCGAAAAATATAGGACAGGTTATATTTTTTTGACGGACTGGAACCACGGATCACGGACGCGGATGACAAACGGTGCATTAGCCGAGTTTTCAACGGACCCATTAAAAGTCAATGGGTCCGCAGAAACGAAATAAGGAGAAACGAAATAACGAAAAACGGAACAACGGACACGGAATAAAACAACGGTCGTGTGCATGAGGCTTAACCACAAGGCGCAGTCAAGTTGCAGTTGCAATGTGGTCGAGTACCACGTGGCTTAATGAGCTGCAGGGGGCTCTGATTAAACTAATTAGTCGCTCTCCATTGGTAATGGCCTCATGGCACCCGCAATACCGAGCGGCCATTAGCAATACAGACCAACTAAACAGTGCAATCCTATTTAGTTTATTTGGAGCCTGCTGCGGCTCATACCACCCTGTGGCACAGAGCCGCGCCTTGTGGTCGTGCCGTTAGGGTAGGGCGCGATTCTCCTTGCTGAGAGCTGTGACCCCCCTGTGTCTGTAAGTTCACCTTATGTGACACGGTTACTAGGAAGGGGGCTCCCACTCCTTTTTTTCTCCAGTGCCCTCTACCAACTATGACCCTACCCAGCCCACATGATATATATGTAGTGTTGAGTGACCTTGTGTTTTAAGTTCGGCGTCTAAAGTTCGGGTTCTCGAAGTATCCAGTTATGGATTATAAATTCCGTTATGGTCCGTGGTAGCGGAATCCATAACGGGTAGAGATGAGCGAACTTCTGTTTTAAGTTCGGCGTCTAAAGTTCGGCTTCCGGTTAGCGGAGGATCCCGATATGGATTCCGAATTCCGTTGTGGTCCGTGGTAGCGGAATCAATGATTCCGCTACCACGGACCACAACGGAATTCGGAATCCATATCGGGATCCTCCGCTAACCGGAAGCCGAACTTTAGACGCCGAACTTAAAACAGAAGTCCGCTCATCTCTAATAACGGGATACTTCGATCACCCGAACCCGAACTTTAGACGCCGAACTTAAACACGAAAAAAGTTCGCTGAACACTATATATATGTCATAATCTATATTTATATAGCGCCAAAATATTCCGCAATGCTTTACAATCAAAGGGCACGGGTACAAACCAAGCCAGACATTACACAGCAAGAGAAGTGAGGGCCCTCCTCACAAGAGCTTACAATCTATGAGGAGGTAGGGGTGGCAAAAAAAAAAAGCAAGAAGTGCTTGTGTTGTACCATGCTCCAGCCAGCGTAGGTGCCCAGATCTGATTGCCAGCTCTGCAGTCTTAGGCTACTTTCACACTACCGTTCAGAGCGGGTCCGTCTGGTGTCTGCACAGACGGATCCGCTCCTATAATGCAGACGTTTGTATCCGTTCAGAACGGATCCGTCTGCATTATAGTTTGAAAAAAATTCTAAGTGTGAAAGTAGCCTGAACGGATCCGTCCAGACTTTACATTGAAAGTCAATGGGGGCGGATCCGCTTGAAGATTGAGCCATATTGTGTCATCTTCAAACGGATCCGTCCCCATTGACTTCCATTATAAGTCTGGACGGATCCGCTCGCCTCCGCACGGCCAGGCGGACACCCGAACGCTGCAAGCAGCGTTCAGGTGTCCGCTCACTGAGCGGAGCGGAGGCTGAACGCCGCCAGACTGATGCATTCTGAGCGGATCCGCGTCCACTGAGAATGTATTAGGGCCGGACGGATGCGTTCGGGGCCGCTTGTGAGACCCTTCAAACGGAGCTCACGAGCGGAGCCCCAAACGCAAGTGTGAAAGTAGCCTTACTATGTGACAGGAGGGAATGCAATGCCCTTCTCCATCTACGTCATCAGCCTAAGGCCTCTTGCACACAAACGTATTTTCTTTCCGTGTCCGTTCTGTTTTTTTTTGCGGACCGTATGCAGAACCATTCATTTCAATGGGTCCGCAAAAAAACGGGAGTTACTCCGTGTGCATTCCGTTTCGCAAAAATTTTTTAACATGTCCTATTATTGTCTGCATCACCGACAAGGATAGGACTGTTCTATGAAGGTCCAGCTGTTCCGTTCTGCAAAATACAGAATGCACACGGATGTCATCTGTATTTTTTGCGGATCCGTTTTTTTGCGGACCACAAAATACATACGGTTGGCTATTTTGTTATGTCATCTCCCAATGTTTGGTAAGGCTACTTTCACACTTGCGTTGTGCTGTCCGGTTTTGAAATACGGCACAGAGTCTCAAATCCACAGCACAACGCTTCTGTTTTGTCCCAATACATCGTCAGGGGGACAAAACTGAGAAAACCGTACTGGAGTGCACCAGAATGCATTCCGTTTTCGGTTTGTTGCATTCCCATGCCGCACACAAAACCGCTGCAAGAAGACGGATCCGGCACCAAAAACCATTTAAGTCCCCCCCCCCCGGATCCGGCGCCCATTGACTTACAATGGTTTTAATGCTGGATCTGATTTCTTAATTTTCGATATAATACAACCAGATGGATTCTGAACGGACGCAGCCGGTTGTATTATTACAATGGAAGCGTTTTGCTGTGGTTTTGAGATCCCATGCCGGATCTCAAAACCAAAACCGGACAGCAAAAACGCAGATGTGACAGTAGCCTAATATGTCAAGCTTTGATGGAGCCACTTTC
Source organism: Bufo bufo (assembly GCF_905171765.1). Lineage (NCBI taxonomy): Eukaryota > Metazoa > Chordata > Amphibia > Anura > Bufonidae > Bufo > Bufo bufo. The sequence continues at coordinate 635,416,268 of NC_053391.1, read as the reverse complement.
ACAAGGTGGCGCTAGCGGGAGCGCTGTCTTTTCTTGGGCGATACCTCTTTGCATACATCCTCAGTAGAGAGGAAGCGGCTATGTCTGATCTTGGAGGGGCCCGCTGAGCTCATGCAGAGGGACACAAAGGCTGCAATCACACATGGATACAAAAGAGAAGAGACGTCGCAGTCTTTCCTGTGTGCTTTTCCTTCCTGGTGGATCCATACACTTCCAATCTTTGTAGGAAAGTCCAGAGGTGGATCCATTCAGCAGGAAATAGAAGCTCCACCTTGTAAACGTTCTGTCTGATGCACTTCTGGCTTTGGCTCCAAAAATATCAGCAAGAAACCTGCCATGTATGAGTTCATCCTTAGGCCTCTTTCACACGACCCTATGGCTTTTTCAGTGTTTTGTGGTCCGTTTTTTTAACGGATCCGTTGTTCCGTTTTTTGTTTCCGTTGTGTTTCCGTTTCTGTTCCGTTTTTCCGTATGGCCTATACAGTATACAGTAATTACATAGAAAAAATTGGGCTGGGCATAAAATTCTCAATAGATGGTTCCGCAAAAACGGAACAGATACGGATGCATTTCCGTATGTGTTTTTTTTTTTTTGCGGACCCCTTGACTTGAATGGAGCCCCGGAACGTGATTTGCGGGCAATAATAGGACATGTTCTATATTTCAACGGAACAGAAAATGGAAAAACGGAAACAGAATGCATACGGAGTACATTCCGTTTTTTTTGTGGAACCATTGAAATGAATGGTTCTGTATACTGACCGTATACAGAACTCAAAAAAAGGCCTGTAAATGGGGGAAAAAAAACGTTTGTGTGAAAGAGGCTTTAAAAGAAGCCCATAATCCCCATGATTACCTCTTGACAGGGGATGTAGATGCCAGATCTCAGACTTGGTACCTGGTACTGTCTAATGGCAAATTAATCTAAAGGACAAAGAAACATAGAATGTCGGCAGATAAGAACCATTTGGCCCATCTAGTCTGCCCAATATACTGAATACTATGAATAGCCCCTGGCCCTATCTTATATGAAGGATGGCCTTATGCCTATCCCATGCATGCTTAAACTCCTTCACTGTATTTGCAGCTACCACTTCTGCAGGAAGGCTATTCCATGCATCCACTACTCTCTCAGTAAAGTAATACTTCCTGATATTACTTTTAAACCTTTGCCCCTCTAATTTAAAACGACGTCCTCTTGTAGCAGTTTTTCTTCTTTTAGGAAAATTTAAAAAAATCCCCTCACTCATGGCATGCACAGGAACACTCGCTCCGCAGCTCATGTGATGCTGGGAGCGTCAGGCCCTGCTGCCTCCAGTGCGCAGCGAGTGTTCCTGCGCATGCCATGGGTGAGGGGAGTTTTTTACCCCCCATAGTCTACCCATTAGACGAGTGCACTTTTGTCTAAACATCTGTTAATAATGGGCCCATTGATTTCAGTGGGGCAGACCTGGCCATCAAAGTGGTCAAAAATGTTCCTAACAAAAATTTTTGATGTTTTGATGGCCGCTTTTCACTGGAAGTCAAAAAAACGGCCACGTAAATAGTCCCACAGACTGAAATAGTTCTAAAAACGGCCGTTTTCCACTGTTGGGTGAATGCACCCTCATTTATCTTCACACCTCAGTGATTATTGCAGCATGCGAATGTGTTTAATAAGCGGGCGGTGATCAGGAATAAATATCCTCAGTGCCCGCGATGTCCACCCCTGTGAAAAGGGACATTAGGTTACATTATCTAAATCTTACATAGTAGTAAATCTGCCCCATTTTGGGGAGCAGCTGGGGGGTCATGTCAAGGCATGTGCCATCGGTGCTGGGTATCTACAGCTATCTGCTTTAGGCCTCTTGCACATGACTGTATGGGTTTTTCAGTATTTTGCGGTCCGCAAAAAACGTATCCGCTAAAAATACGGATGACGTCCGTGTGCATTCTGTTTTTTTGCAAAACGGAACAGCTGGCCCCTGATAGAACAGTACTCTCCTTGTCCGTTATGTGGACAATAATAGGACATGTTCTATCTTTGAACAGAGCCGGAAAAACGGAAACGCGGAAACAGAAGGCATATGGAGTACCTTCTGTTTTTTGCGGATCCATTGAAATGAATGGGTCCGTATACGTAACGCAAAAAAAAAAAACGGAAGCGGAAGAAAAAAACGTTTGTGTGCAAGAGGCCTTAGGGTCCATTCACACGTCCGTAAGTGTTTTGCGGATCCGCAAATTGCAGATCCACAAAACATGGACACGGGCAATGTGCATTCCGCAATTCGCGGACCGCACATGGCTGGCAGCTATAATAGAAAATGTCTAATCTTGTCCGCAATTGCGGACAAGAATAGGACATGCTCTATTTTTTGGCGGAAACGGAAGCACGGATGCGGAAGTGCAGATCCGCAAATGCGGATGCAGACAGCACATTCCGGCCCTATTGAAAATAAATGGTGCTGCACCCGTTCCGCAAAATTGCGGAACGGATGCGGACCCATTTTGCGGACGTGTGAATGGACCCTTAGACTCCACCAAAGAGGCGACATTCCCAGTTCTCTTACTAGGGGAGGCAATGAGAGCTTTTTTTTTTTTACGGCTCCACGTACGCTGTACGCCTGCCGCTCCCCGGAACAGAATCCATGTCCATTTCAGAAAATCCAAAGAACTGCTGTGATTTGCACTGCAGAGCACAGGCTCTCTGGACACATGGCGCCATCTATTTGCATCATCAGAAGCTTCTCTCAATGAGGGGAAGAAAACTGCAGTAGAATAGAAAACATTAGAGCAGTGGAGACGACACTAGTGTCACGTGCTCCGAGTACAGTGCGATCACGTTGACATGTGCAAAGGAGAAAAAGAAATGTAAAGGAAAAAAATGAAAAAAGTTTGATATACATTCTTATGATGGAGCAAGAGTGACACCTAGTGTTCCAGGTAGATATTGCAAAATCTGAGAACTGATAATACAGTGTCCGAGAGTTGTTGTTTTTTTTAAGCCTAAATGTTGATCCTCTTGTTAATTTTCATTACTGTTTGCCTTTGATTTAGTTTTCCTTAAGGCTAGGTCTACACAACATTTGTTGCGTGACATTTTGTCGCACCAATGTCGCGAGACAATTTTTATAATGATAGTCTCTGGTGTCGCACTGCAACATGCGACATGCTGCGACTGCGATATTTGAGATGGATTTTTCTGCCACTGTTGCATCGCAGTCGCAGCATGTCGTTTGTCGCATTGCGACACCATAGACTATCATTATAAAAATTGCCGCGCGACAAATGTTGCAGTGTAGTTGTTCCCTATCTGTCGTTGTGTAGACCTAGCCTAAAGGTTTGTCCTATAAGACCGCATATCGCTAAATGTCAGATAAGTACAGGTCCATCCACATCTATAACAGGACCCCCACCTATCTTGTACCATTTATAATACTGGTGGGGTGTCCTCTTATGTGGTAGATGGGACCTTGGGCTCCTTCAGGCAACAGGACCCTGGTGTAACTGCAACCCCAGTAGCTATGCTTCTGGTTGATACATGACTATTCACACAGATATGTGCCCCACAATGGTTTAGATTTTTGATATTTACTTAGATTTCCAATCTGTTATAGCTTACTTCTTGTCTTATTGGGAAAAAAAAGAACCATACGATTTGACATGTGAGATGTTTGAGTATCTTTTTGGTTGATTTGATGGTTATTTCTTCCAAGTCTGGGGCAACATATAGACCTTGTACAAAGCCACTGAGGAAGGAGTTGGTTACTCCGAAACGTGTCTGGCTAATTTATACCACCTTATTGGTGGCTTTGTACACAAAGCGTCAAAATTCGATCGCCGACCCAAAAACCTGTCTCAACGCACAAAAATTGTTTCCCCCAAAACTGTTAAATCAAAGGGAACCTGTCACGTTGAACATTGTGTCTGAGCTGCAGGCAGCAGGTTATAGAGCAGGAGGAGCTGAGCAGATTGATATATAGTTTTGTGAGAAATGATTCAGTGAAACTTGTGCATTATTCATTTATTTTCATGGTCTTTCTGTGCTTTGAAGTCCAGGAGGCGGTCCTATCAGTGACTGACAGCCTGCCCTCTATGGCTGTGTATACAGAGAGACCTGTCAATCACTGATAGGACCGCCTCCTGGACTTCAAAGCCCAGAATGAGAAGATATTTAAATGTATAAATTTCAAATTATACTGAATCTTCACCCAGAAATCTATATACCGATCTGCTCAGCTCCTCTTGCTTTGTATTATGCTGCCTGCAGCTTACATTGCAATTTCATGGTGGCAGGTTCCCTTTAACTTTTACATGGTCTAATTGTATGCAACACAATTATAGATTTCAGCTTCATATACGTGTCTACAAGGCAGAGAAAACCTGGACACACTAAGGCCTCTTTCACACGGACGTGTGCGCCCCGTGGTCGTGGTGCGGGCAGCAAGATGCACGAGCAAAGTCCGTGGGGCAGCCGCAGCGGATCGCGGACCCATTCACTTGGGTCTGCCATCCGGCCGTTCCGCAAAGAGAGAGGACATGTTCTATCTTTTTGCTGAACAGAAGTACGGGACGAAACCCCACGGAAGCACTCCGTAGTGCTTCCGTAGGGTTCCATTCCGTGCTTCCGTTCCACACCATTCCACATCTCCGGATTTGCGGACCCATTGAAGTGAATGGGTTTCGCATCCGTGATGCGGAATGCCCACGGAACGGCACCCATGTATTGCGGATCTGCAAATGCGGTCCGCAATACGGCAACGGGGAGCACACGCCCGTGTGAAAGAGGCCTAACATTGTGGTTTAAAAGTGGGAAATGTCGAGATATCAATGTCACGCATCTGAATAATAATTGTGGTTGAAATGAGATGCGCCAAATTTTAGGTGCAAACAATGGTAAGAAAGTGGTGCACTTATCATAGTAAATGTTGCCAACTGTACTGCAGCTGTTGCATAATTGCTGTAGCGCACAGTGAAGAAACTATAACATCTAACTCCAGCAGATCCTTGGTCAGGACAGCCAGGGAAGAAGATTTAGCCTGGACAGGATGTGAGCAGGGAATACTGCTCCAGTATGTGCACATGTGTGCAGACTGTCACAATGCTGTTCACTTTGACACTGCGTTGCCGTGTAGGCTGGCTGCCTGCGATCTCGCGTAGTGACTGCGGTTGACGTCTTCCCATGTATACTGGTTGCTTGAGTTGTGAGTGCTGGCTGCAGTCTTCTGTGGTTGTGTATGAAAAGTGTCCTGTAACTTGCTCTCTGTGTTCCTGTAGGGTTAATGTTTCCCTGGTCTGTGTGTCTGAACATCAGGTAGTGGCGTCTTGATTATATTTAGACCTATGAGCTGTGTGCCTGTGAGGTCACTCTGTCTTCTATCTACAGGAATGCTATGTTCAGGATGCCTGCTATCCTGACCAGAGTGTTTGTGACTCGACCCTGACTCGTGTGGTCAGCCTAGGGTGGCCGGACGTCCCGTTTTAGTCCGGACAGTCCGGTTTTCAGGCTCCCTCTGCCTGTGAACGTCATGCTGTCTGTATTCTGATCTGCATGGGTTCCGGTTTGTTCCTTGATCCTGTCTTTGATCCGTTTTGCTTGTGACCTTGATTCGTATCTATTTGCTATGCTTGGGTTCTGGCAGTTCCCTGCAGATAAAAGTGTGGGTGCTTGGACTAGGTCCCTGCACTTAACCAGCATAGGAACTGTCGACCAGTTGTGAGCTTTCATTTAGGACAGATCGTCCAAGCAGGTAGGGACAATGGTCAGGTGAGACTAGGTCTGCACTTTTCGCTACCTTTATGTCCAGGTTGATCCTGATTACATTTGTGTCTCGTATGATTTGTTTAATACATATTGTAAACAAAATAATTTGTTTCTACATATTCTGTGTCTGTATGTCTTGCTTGTTAATGCTTGGGCTATGTTCAGTGGTTTTCCTAACCCCTGAACATGACACAGACAGGCCCAGACTGACAATGTTCCCTACCGGGACCTTTAAATTGTGCGGTTAATTTGTAATGTCAGTTTCCACCAGCCACGGCACACAAAGTCCTCCTCCATCTGAGTTCTGATGCAGACACTTAGGCCTCATGCACACGACCGTTGTGTGCACCCGTGGCCGTTGTGCCGTTTTCAGTTTTTTTTCGCGGACCCATTGACTTTCAATGGGTCCGTGGAAAAATCGGAAAATGCACCGTTTTGCAGCCGCATTCGTGATCCGTGTTTCCTGGCCGTGAAAAAAATATGACCTGTCCTATTTTTTTCACGGCCAACGGTTCACGGACCCATTCAAGTCAATGGGTCCGTGAAAGAACACGGATGCACACAAGATTGGCATCCGTGTCCGTGATCCGTGGCCGTAGTTTAGTTTTTATACAGACGGATCCGAAGATCCGTCTGCATAAAGCTTTTTCAAAGCTGAGTTTTCACTTCGTGAAAACTCAGAACCGACAGTATATTCTAACACAGAAGCGTTCCCATGGTGATGGGGACGCTTCTAGTTAGAATACACTACAAACTGTGTACAAGACTGCCCCCTGCTGCCTGGCAGCACCCGATCTCTTACAGGGGGCCGTGATCAGCACAATTAACCCCTTCAGGTGCGGCACCTGAAAGGGTTAATTGTACTATCATATCCCCCTGTAAGAGATCAGGGCTGCCAGGCAGCAGGGGGCAGACCCTCCCCCCCCTCCCCAGTTTGAATATCATTGGTGGCCAGTGCGGCCCCCCCCCCTCCCTCTATTGTAATAATTCGTTGGTGGCACAGTGTGCGCCCCCCCCTCCCTCCCTCCATTGTAATAATTCGTTGGTGGCACAGTGTGCGCCCCCCCCCCCTTCCTCCCTCTATTGTAATAAATCGTTGGTGGCACAGTGTGCGCCCCCCATTGCCCCCCCCCCCCCTCTATAGCATTAACAACGTTGGTGGCCAGTGTGCGGCCTCCCATCTCCCCCCCCCCCCATCATTGGTGGCAGCGGAGTTCCGATCGGAGTCCCAGTTTAATCGCTGGGGCTCCGATCGGTAACCATGGCAACCAGGACGCTACTACAGTCCTCGTTGCCATGGTTACTTAGCAATAGTACAATAGTTGAAGAGTCATACTTACCTGCTGCTGCGATGTTCGTGTCCGGCCGGGAGCTCCACCTACTGGTAAGTGACAGTGACAGGTCTGTGCGGTGCATTGCTAAATGAACCGTCACTTACCAGTAGGAGGAGCTCCCGGCCGGACACGAACATCACAGCTCCCAGGTAAGTATGAATCTTGTACTATTGCTAGTAACCCGCTGCCACCAATGATCGGGGGGGGGGGGGGGGGGCGCAAGATGGGAGGCCGCACACTGGCCACCAATGTTGTTAATGCTATAGAGGGAGGGGGGCCAATAATTGCCACCAACGATTTATTACAATAGAGGGAGGAAGGGGGGGGGGGCGCACACTGTGCCACCAACGAATTATTACAATAGAGGGAGGAAGGGGGGGCGGGGGGGGCACACTGTGCCACCAACGATTTATTACAATGGAGGGAGGAAGGGGGGGGGGCCGCACTGGCCACCAATGATATTCAAACTGGGGAGGGGGGGGGGGGTCTGCCCCCTGCTGCCTGGCAGCCCTGATCTCTTACAGGGGGATATGATAGTACAATTAACCCCTTCAGGTGCGGCACCTGAGGGGTTAATTGTGCTGATCACGGCCCCCTGTAAGAGATCGGATGCTGCTAGGCAGCAGGGGGCAGTCATGTACACAGTTTGTAGTATATTCTAAGTAGAAGCGTCCCCATCACCATGGGAACGCCTCTGTGTTAGAATATACTGTCGGAAATGAGGTTTCACGATCTAACTCATATCCGACAGTATATTCTAACATAGAGGCGTTCCCATGGTGATGGGGACGCTTCAAGTTAAAATATACCATCGGATTGGAGAAAACTCCGATCTGATGGTATAAAAGGGACTCCGGACTTTACATTGAAAGTCAATGGGGACGGATCCGTTTGAAATGGCACCATATTGTGTCAACGTCAAACGGATCCGTCCCCATTGACTTGCATTGTAATTCAGGACGGATCCGTTTGGCTCCGCACGGCCAGGCGGACACCAAAATGACTTTTTTTTTCATGTCCGTGGATCCGCCAAAAATCAAGGAAGACCCACGGACGAAAAAACGGTCACGGATCACGGACCTACGGACCCTGTTTTTGCGGACCGTGAAAAAAAACTCTCGTGTGCATGAGGCCTTACCCTTGGCTCCACTGATTGTCACTGTAGGCCACATAAAGGCTGTTCTATACATTTATATGAATGACATAGAGCCTGTCACAATCTGTTTACTGCATCCTCTTCAGTGAAGAAAAACGTAATCACGACCCAGTGTAACTATCTTTCACCTGTTTTCTGCACCCTACAATATTACAAGTCAGTGTTTAGCCCCCATTTCTTAGTTCCTAGTCTAAGACCCCCTGCACACGACCATATTTTTTTCCCACATCCAATCCACATTTTTGGTGGACCAGATGCGGAACCATTTATTTCAAAGGTTCCACAAAAACTGCGGACAGCCCACCGTGTGCTGTCCACATCTCTATGTCCGTCCCTCCGACCCACAAAATAGATACAACATGTCCTATTCTTGTCTGTTTAGTCGTGAAAAACAAATGGCAGCATGCCCACGGCTGATATCTGTGTTTTGTGGACCTGCGGTTTTCAGACTGCAAAACACATACGGTCGTGTGCAGGAGCAATTAGTAAAATCACTAACCGCTCTATTATGTCTATGGTCACCAAGATAAAAAATATACCCAAATGGACAAACCATAATAGTGACACGTCTATGAGACTGACTTGAAAACTCACAGAAAACTTTCTAACTCCACTATCCCAGATTACTATGTCACACTCAGTGCTGTGCCCAAATACTATCCCTTGGGTTATCTGTAGTTTTTAATTGACAAGTTTTCTGTGTAATGACTGCTGCAGTCAATCACTGTGCTCAATGGCCTCACACTGAGGACAGTGAATGGCTGCTGCAGTCACGAGCCGCATACTGGCACGTCCTCACTGAAGATTATAAACAACCGGCGGCAGCAGGACCAGATCAGTAGAAGGAATACCATCATTTTTATATTAGGCAATTGTAGGGCCCGCCCGTGATCTTTATTTATTTTGGACAAAGCCTTTAAAGGGTCACAAACGTTTAAAAAAACTAGAGCAGGGGTAGGCAACCTCCGGCAGTCCAGCTGTTGTGAAACTACAACTCCCAGAATGCATACTGGCTCTGCTCTTCTAAGGCTACGTTCACACTCGCGTTTGGTGCGGATCCATCATGGATCTGCACAAACTATTCCGTTCAGATAATACAACCGCATGCATCCGTTCAGAACGGATCCGTTTGTATTATCTGTAACATTGCCAAAACTGATCCATCATGAACACCATTGAAAGTCAATGGGGTGCGGATCCGTTTTCTATTGTGCCATATTGTGTCAGTGAAAACGGATCCGTCCCCATTGACTTACATTGTAAGTCAGGACGGATCCATTTGCCTCCGCATCGTCAGGCGGACACCAAAACGCTGCAAATAGAAAGTATCCACTAGTGTGATCAGACAGCGATACATCTAAAGAACTTGTCACATCTGCGACATTCCTGATCTGGCAAAAATGCTGGCTGTCAGCTGGACAAAAAACATTGCATGCAGTGGTTTTTGTCCGGCCAAAACCCAGTATTTATGCGGGAAAGCAGCTGGATCTCCACAAGAACCCATTACAGTCAGTGGGCATCTGGTGGTGATCTGTAGAATCCGATAATGTGGGATCCGGTAAAATCCGACAGGCTGCTGTCTGCCAGAATAGCCTGGCGGATCCGCTGCCGCAGATATGAAGGTATGCTACCTGTCTCTCCAGTAGTGGCTGGACGGCAATAAGCCACTGGTCAAAGTCTCTGAACACGACTGTTTTTTGTCCACATCCAATCCGCGTTTTTTGCCGGTTGGATGCGGACCCATTCACTTCAATGTCTGTTCTGCGGCCCTTTTAAAAAAATTGAACATATCCTATTCTTGTCTCTTCTACAGACGGCAGGACGTTCCGTTCCGCAAAATATGGAACGCACACGGCCGGTATCCGTGTTTTGCGGTCCCAACAAGGCTGTAAATACTCTGTTTGCTGCAACTGCAGAAATACTGCTTGTAATTAAAACGTTCATTTCATGCAGCCTCCCGACATGTTTTCCTACCTAAAGAGACGCCATCGGGGGAGAAAACGGCTGTAATGAATGTAGTTTATAGAACAAACCTGTACATAAGCTATAATGGGCTCGTCATATACTAGAAGACTGCATTTCCGTGTGGTTTGCATTATGCATATATACCAGGCTACCTGCTAAAAAAAAATGCATGGACTTTTATGCCATATTGAGAGCGTATGTCATAAATGCCCACCTCTTGAAACTACTCCAGTCTCAAGAACGAGGCCCCGAGGGGACTGCAGAGCACGCCATGCATGTGCAGCTTTCTCTGTTCACCTCTATGGGGCCCCTGAAAATAGCTGAACGCTGGCTTCCAGAACATACTGGTGAATGGAGGGTGGCCATGTGAGCGCGGTTGTCCTCTCCATTTCCTGCTATGGGAGTCGACTTCTGGAGATAGCTGAGCATGCTTGTTCTGCTACTTTTGGAAGCCCCAAGCAGTGAATGGAGTGGACGACATGTCACAGCATAACCCTTTCCTTGAGATAAGAGCAGTTCTCAGAAGTGGGACCCACACCTATCGGACATTTATGGCATAGCCTATCAATAGACCTTAGATTTATAGATTCTTTTCTATACAAGAAAGAACACGCAGTCTATATTCTCACCCGATACTGGCAGGGATTCAATAAATTCATAAACGTTGTCCTCCACCTCGCAGAAGCTTGAAAATGGCCTCCTGGACCAGACTGCGGCTGTAATAAGTGGACATTTCTCAATGATATTTCCAAAAACATCCAGGAATTTCTCATAGTTCATAGAGTTTAGAGTTTCTAGATCCATCTTCTGTCCCAGCGGCAGGGATTGTCCCTCTGGATAAGTGGAGTCAGGGTCTAGTGTTTGGTTAATAAGTTTATTTTTAACTGCTCACAGAGGCGTGAGTAGAACCCAGGTCACTGACTCTTCCAAAATCTGTAAGCTGAAGTCCACTGGCAATGTTTATCAATGGAAGGAAGAGGAAGGATACCCACGTTGACTACCACAGAAGGTCGTCCTGTGACCCGTACACCACAGCTGTCACTGTAGTGAGTAGATCTCTCTGAAACTCAGCAGCAATTGCTTGAGGAAAGGGTGGATCCCTAAACGTCGCACATGGGCGAGGGCTGACTCTCGGCTTGCATAAGAAGCATCTCCATGTACCTACCAGACTGGTTCCAGCCTAGGACAGCACAAGAACGTCCACAGGAGTGTGATGCACTTTCTATTTTTGACTTAATGCTTGCATTTATTTGCTACTATTTTTGCAATAAACTTCATTAACCACCTCAGCTCCCCTAGCTTAAACACCCTTAATGACCAGACCACTTTTTACAATTCTGCACTACACTACTTTCATGGTTTATTGCTCGGTCATACAACTTACCACCCAAATTAATTTTACCTCCTTTTCTTCTCACTAATAAAGCTTTCATTTGGTGGTATTTCATTGCTGCTGACATTTTTACTTTTTTGTTATTAATCGAAATTTACAGATTTTTTTTTGCAAAAAAATTAAATATTTCACTTTCAGTTGTAAAATTTTTCAAATAAAACTACATTTATATATACATGTTTCTCTAAATTTATTGTTCTACATGTCTTTGATAAAAAAAAAATGCAATAAGTGTATATTTATTAGTTTGCGCAAAAGTTATAGCGTTTACAAACTATGGTACAAAAATGTGAATTTCCGCATTTTGAAGCAGCTCTGACTTTCTGAGCACCTGTCATGTTTCCTGAGGTTCTACAATGCCCAGACAGTAAAAACACCCGACAAATGACCCCATTTCGGAAAGTAGACACCCTAAGGTATTCGCTGATGGGCATAGTGAGTTCATAGAACTTTTTATTTTTTGTCACAAGTTAGTGGAAAATTATGATTTTTTTTTTCCTTACAAAGTCTCATATTCCACTAACTTGTGACAAAAAATAAAAACTTCCATGAACTCACTATGCCCATCACAAAATACCTTGGGGTGTCTTCTTTCCAAAATGGGGTCACTTGTGGGTTAGTTATACTGCCCTGGCATTTTAGGGGCCCTAATGCGTGAGAAGTAGTTTTTTAGAGATATTTATCTCACCCAGCATGGGTATATGTAAAAAGACACCCCAAAACACATTGCCCTACTTCTCCTGAGTACGGCAATACCACGTGTGACACTTTTTTGCAGCCTAGGTGCGCAAAGGGGCCCAAATTCTAAAGAGCACCTTTAGGATTTCACAGGGCATTTTTAACACATTTGGATTTCAAACTACTTCTCACGCATTAGGGCCCCTAAAATGCCAGGGCAGTATAAATACCCCACAAGTGGCCCCATTTTGGAAAGAAGACACCCCAAGGTATTCCGTGAGGGGCATGGCGAGCTCCTAGAATATTTTTTTTTTTTGGCACAAGTTAGCGGAAAATGATGATTTATTTTTTTTTCCTTACAAAGTCTCATATTCCACTAACTTGTGACAAAAAATTAAAACTTCAATGAACTCACTATGCCCATCACGAAATACCTTGGGGTGTCTTCTTTCCAAAATGGGGTCACTTGTGGGGTAGTTATACTGCCCTGGCATTTTAGGGGCCCTAATGCATGAGAAGTAGTTTGAAATCCAAATGTGTAAAAAATGGCCTGTGAAATCCTAAAGGTGCTCTTTAGAATTTGGGCCCCTTTGCCCACCTAGGCTGCAAAAAAGTGTCACACATGTGGTATCTACGTACTCAGAAGAAGTAGGGCAATGTGTTTTGGGGTGTCTTTTTACATATACCCATGCTCGGTGAGAGAAATATCTCTCTAAAAGACAACTTTTCCCAGTTTGTTATGCAAAGTTGTCATTTGACAGAGATATTTACCTCACCCAGCATGGGTATATGTAAAAAGACACCCCAAAACACATTGCCCTACTTCTCCTGAGTATGGCAATACCACATGTGTGACACTTTTTTGCAGCCTAGGTGGGCAAAGGGGCCCAAATTCCAAAGAGCATCTTTAGGATTTCACAGGGCATTTTTAACACATTTGGATTTCAAACTACTTCTCACGCTTTAGGGCCCCTAAAATGCCAGGGCAGTATAACTACCCCACAAGTGACCCCATTTTGGAAAGAAGACACCCCAAGGTATTTCGTGGGGCATAGTGAGTTCATGGAAGTTTTTATTTTTTGTCACAAGTTAGTGGAATATGACACTTTGTTAGAAAAAAAACAAAAAAACAAAAAAATCATAATTTTCCGCTAACTTGTGCCAAAAAAATTAAATTCTAGGAACTCGCCATGCCCCTCACGGAATACCTTGGGGTGTCTTCTTTCCAAAATGGGGTCACTTGTGGGGTAGTTATACTGCCCTGGCATTTTAGGGGCCCTAATGCGTGAGAAGTAGTTTGAAATCCAAATGTGTTAAAAATGCCCTGTGAAATTCTAAAGGTGCTCGTTAGAATTTGGGCCCCTTTGCCCACCTAGGCTGCAAAAAAGTGTCACACATGTGGTATCTACGTACTCAGAAAAAGTAGGGCAATGTGTTTTGGGGTGTATTATTACATATACCCATGCTGGGTGAGAGAAATATCTCTCTAAAAGTCAACTTTTCCCATTTTTTTATACAAAGTTGTCATTTTAGAGAGATATTTCTCTCACCCAGCATGGGTATATGTAAAAAGACACCGCAAAACATATTGCCCTACTTCTCCTGAGTACGGCGATAACACATGTGTGACACTTTTTTGCAGCCTAGGTGCGCAAAGGGGCCCAAATTCCTTTTAGGGGGGCATTTTTAGACATTTGGATTCCAGACTTCTTCTCACGCTTTAGGGCCCCTAAAAGGCCAGGGCAGTATAAATACCCCACATGTGACCCCATTTTGGAAAGAAGACACCCCAAGGTATTCCATGAGGGGCATGGCGAGTTCATAGAAGATTATTTCTTTGCCTCAAGTTAGCGGAAATTAATTTTTTTTTTTCTTACAAAGTCTCCCTTTCCGCTAACTTGGGACAAAAATTTCAATCTTTCATGGACTCAATATGCCCCTCAGCGAATACCTTGGGGTGTCTTCTTTCCAAAATGGGGTCATTTGTGGGGTGTTTGTACTGCCCTGGCATTTGAGGGTCTCCGCAATCATTACATGTATGGCCAGCATTAGGAGTTTCTGCTATTCTCCTTATATTGAGCATACGGGTAATGAGATTTTTTTTTTCCGTTCAGCCTCTGGGCTGAAAGAAAAAATGAACGGCACAGATTTCTTCATTCGCATCGATCAATGTGGATGAAAAAATCTCTGCCAAAAAGAAAAAAGGAGGGGAAAGGCGTCTGCCAGGACATAGGAGCTCCGCCCAACATCCAAACCCACTCAGCCCGTATGCCCTGGCAAACCCGATTTCTCCAATCGATGTGGATGAATAAATCATTGCCGGGATTTATTTATTTTTTATATACAAAGTGTTTGCCAAAGCATATGAACACCGCGCCCCTCAGCTCATATGCCTCGGCAAACGTATCTTTTTTACTGCAGAGGAGAAATCTCATCTTGCAGCGCCGCATACACCGACTTTTGTGTAATCTGACAGCAGCGCAATGCTTCTGTCAGAATGCACATCAGTGCTGCAGCTGGTTCATCGGTTGGTCCGCCTAGAAGGTAAAAAAAATAAAAAAAATATAAAAAACAGGCCGCAACGCAATAAATTTATTAACATTAACTTTATATAACATTTGAACGGAACATTAACTTTTATAAACTTTATTAAATTTTTTGAACATTAACTTTTTTGCTTACCGGTGATTTTTTTATTTTTTTTTATTTTTTACCTTTTATAGGACAAACCTCTCCTTCCCCATGGGACAATGTGCAAAGCGCCCAGAGATGTGGCAAAGTACATTATGCACTTTGTCCCAGGTGAAAGGAGAGGTTTGCAGCAGCTGTGAGTGTAAGGGCCCTAATAGCCCTGTGTGCCTGTCCTGTGAGATGCAATCCCTATGCTAAGTGTACCTGTGTGTGGTACTTCCGGAAACACTCCCCTAAGCATAGGGCAGGGTGGTCAAGGCAGTCGGGACAGAAATAGCGGGTGTCACGCCTTTTTCCACTCCTGCTACAGACACGGCATCTTTTTCGGGGTGACTCTTGGGTTGAGGTACCAGCAACGACATTGGGGAAATGTCGCTCATGTAAACGGCTCACTACACTGGTGGTTGGGGCCACGGAACCTCCTGGATACAGGAGGTTCTCGATGATCTCTTCCTGAAATTTGAGGAAGGATCTTTTTCTCCCAGCCTTACTGTAGAGAACAAAACTATTATAGACAGCCAATTGAATTAAATATACAGACACCTTCTTATACCAGCGTCTGGTGCTGCGGGACACTAAATAAGGAGCCAACATCTGGTCATTGAAGTCCACCCCTCCCATGAGCAAATTATAGTCGTGGACCGAGAGGGGCTTTTCAATGACACTGGTTGCCCGTTCTATTTGGATTGTCGTGTCTGCGTGAATGGAGGAGAGCATGTAAACATCACACTTGTCTCTCCATTTCACCACGAGCAGTTCTTCGTGACACGAGGCCTCTCCCCCTTGCAAGACGGGTAGTAACGAGCCGTTGGGGGAAGCCCCGGCGACTAGGTCGCGCGGTGCCACAGCAGCCAATCTGTTCTAGGAACAAATGCCTGAAGAGGGGCACACTTGTGTAGAAATTGTCTACATAAAGATGGTACCCCTTGCCAAATAAGGGTGACACCAAGTCCCAGACTGTCTACCCACTGCTCCCCAGGTAGTCAGGGCAACCGACCGGCTCCAGGGTCTGATCTTTACCCTCAAAGACACGAAATTTGTGCGTATAGCCTGTGGCCCTTTTACAGAGCTTATACAATTTGGCCCCATACCGGGCGCGCTTGCTTGGGATTTATTGTTTGAAGCCAAGGCGCCCGGTAAAATGTATAGGGGACTCGTCTATGCAGATGTTTTGCTCAGGGGTATACAAATCGGCAAATTTGGTGTTAACGTGGTCTATGAGGGGCCGAATTTTGTGGAGCCGGTCAAAAGCTGGGTGGCCTCTGGGACGAGAGGTGCTGTTGTCGCTAAAGTGCAGGAAACGCAGGATGGCCTCAAATCGTGCCCTGGACATGGCAGCAGAGAACATGGGCATGTGATGAATTGGGTTCGTGGACCAATATGACCGCAATTCATGCTTTTTTGTTAGGCCCATGTTGAGGAGAAGGCCCAGAAAAATTGTAAATTCGGAAACTTGGACGGGTTTCCACCGGAAAGACTGGGCATAAAAGCTTCCCGGGTTGGCAGCTATAAATTGAGTGGCATACCGATTTGTTTCTGCCATGACTAAGTCCAAGAGCTCCGCAGTCAAGAACAGCTCAAAAAATCCTAGTGCCGAACCGATCTGAGCTGTCTCAACCCAAACTCCAGACTGGGCGGTGAAAGGGGGAACTACTGGTGCTGCTGAAGTTGGGGGCTGCCAATCAGGGTTTGCCAGCACCTCAGGGACTCTAGGGGCTCTACGGGCCTGTCTGTGCGGTGGCTGCGACGGGGGAACTACTGCACGTGCCACCGTACCAGCTTCAACTGCCCTTCTGGTGCTCGCCACTTCACCATGTTGTACGGCAGTGCTGGAACTAGGTCCAGGATGGGCTGCGCTGCTGGTGTATGCCTCACCACGTAATCCGACAGCGCCAGCCCCACTCTGCTGCCCTTGAAGCGGATCCTGCGCAACCTGTCGTCTAGCAACACGGGGCCGGGTACGCCTGGTGGTATCAGAGACCTCAACCTCATCGTCCGAACTTTGGGTCAGACTGCCACTGCTTTCTACAGGTTCGTATTCTGACCCGCTAGATTAGTCAGATGAGGGTTCCCATTCCTCATCCGACTGGGTCAGAAGCCTGTAGGCCTCTTCAGAAGAATACCCCTTATTTGCCATTTGGTCAACTAAATTTAGGGGGTATTCCCTGAGACTACCCAAGAAAAAAAAGCAAGCCCGTCTTACAAATGGGAGGCTAGCGAAGTACCGGAGGCCGCTGCGGTTGATAAAAAATATCAAAACTGATTTTTTTTTTTATCGCCGCAGCGCTTGTGAAGTGATTGTGCAGTGATCAAAAAAAAATAAAAAATTTGTCACTGGGGCGGGTGTGGGTGAACGCGCGTGTGGACGACCGATCAGGCCTGATCGGGAAAACACTGCGTTTTGGGTGGAGGGCGAACTAAGGTGACACTAATACTATTATAGATCTGACTGTGATCAGTTCTGATCACTTACAGATACTATAAAAGTACAAATGCTGATTAGCGATACGCTAATCAGCGAATCCGTGACTGCGGTGCGGTGGGCTGGGCGCTAACCGACGCTAACTGCCTAACCAAGGGGCCTAAACTATCCTAAACCTAACCGTCAATACTAGTGGGAAAAAAAAGTGACAGTTTACACTGATCAATTTTTTCCCTTTCACTAGGTGATTGACAGGGGCGATCAAGGGGTGATCAAGGGGTTAATTGGGGTGATGGGGGGTGATCTGGGGCTAAGTGAAGTGTTTGGTGTACTCACTGTGATGTCTGCTCCTCTGCTGGAACCAACCGACCAAAAGGACCAGCAGAGGAGCAGAGAACTGGCTTGTGATTTGTTTTTTTGAAAATCATCAACCTGTCAGCGACGATCATTGGCTGGCAGGCTGATGACGAACTTCTCCTCTAACTTTTTCCGGCCCGCGATGCGCATGCGCGGGCCGGCTGTGAGCGTAATCTCGCGTCTCGCGAGATGACGCATCGGCGCGTGAAGGAGGAATGAATCAGCCGCCTCCGGAATGCGATCCTGCGTTAGGCGGTCCGGAGGCGGTTAAAGTGGTTATCCCATAATTAATATGAAAAAATTAAAATCAGACATCATATAGTACATGACAAGCTCTTCCCAACAACGCTAGAACCAGCCCTGTACCTCACATGGATCCAGAGATCTCCACATTCATTTCTCCAAGTGTTCTGTTAGATTTATTTCAAACTGCTAATTTAGGGTGGGGTGGGGGTGGGGGGGTTCTCAGGGTACGTGTCCTTTCTACTGCAGCTGGTGACAGTTGAAGGATGAAACTGAGCATGTGCTTCCTACTCAGTGAGGTGGACAGAGAAATCAGAAAAAGAGCAAACAGCAGGTGGCGCTGTACAGATAGACCATACTCAGTAGCTATAATACATTTTTAACTACATGTATTTACAAAAGTTTTCAGATCCAGGTGCTGGTTTGAAAGCAGTGGAATATTTTTTGTGGGACAACCCATTCAAGAAGCTGTGCTTTAGGGTATGGCTACACGGAGACACTGGATGTGTTGCGGCTAGGATCGCAGAGGCATCACAGTATAGCGGTGTTCCCATAGAAATTAAATGAAATGTTCACGATTGGAAACCCTGAATCACAAAAAATCCAACGTTGTCGCCGTGTAGGCGTCCACCTATTGTGCAGACTGTGCTAATCTTCCTGTAAGAGGATAGAAACCATATAAAATTGTGTATATGGTGATTTTTGCTCCATGGACTTGTATGTAAATAATCTCTTTATAATCTGCATATTGTGATATCATGCACAAGGGGTGTATTACATTTACGTAGCAGTGATGTGCCATCATCTGGCCTGATATGTTGCCACTCAGATTCCTTCCTAATTATTTTTCCCATCTGCCATATTTTCCTCCTATTTCCACAGATACCACGTCTCTCTTTAGGTTAAGATTCAATTCAATGAGCAGTGCTTGCTATAAAACCGCTTGTTGTGCAGCAGATAGGAGATATATAATAAAATGTCAAGGTTGCTGGGGAGTCGCCCCCATACAGCTTTAACCCTAAGTTCACACCTGAGCGTTTTACAGCGCGTTCCTACGCGCTGTAAAACGCACAACAAGGAGAAACCAATGCTTCCCTATGGGAATGGTTCTCACCTGGGCGTTTTACAGCGCGTGCGATCGCGCTGTAAAACGCCCGACGCTCAAACAAGTACTTGAGCTTCTTTGGGGCGTTTTGTCGCTCGTTTGTGGCCATAGGACACTGCTGTCAATCAAACAAACGCGCGTTTACCATTGCAAAAAACACGCATAAAAAAAAGTGCGTAAAACGCGCGTCTCAGAAACGCTCAGGTGTGAAACCAGGGTAAATCTTCTGTTTTGCCTCTCAGTATATCAAAATACTCTCTCTGCAGCCACCACTAGGGGGAGCTCAGTGCACTGGAATTCATATATTTACCATTTAAAATTGTTTTCCAGGGCTTAGACATTAATGGCTTATCCTGAGGAGTGTAACAAACGGCACCCCCACTGACCAGCTGTTTCGGGCAGCTACTAATGGTAGAAACCTAACAGTAGACAGAGCCAGGAGCAGAAGCCTCCATCCACTGTGTAGTGCTTGTGCTAGGGAACTGCATCTCAGCTCCTAAGGCTACTTTCACACTTGCGGCGGAGAGATCCGGCAAGCAGTTCCGTCGCCGGAACTGCCTGCCGGATCAGGCAAAATGTATGCTAACTGATGGCATTAGTAAGACTGATCAGGATCCTGATCAGTCTTAAAAATGCCTGATCAGTCGAAAAAATGCATTGAAATGCCGGATCCGTCTTTCCGGTGTCATCCGGCAAAAACGGATCCGGCATTTATTTTTTCACCTTTTTTTCAGTCTGCGCATGCGCATACCGGAAGGACGGATCCGGCATTCCGGTATTCTGAATGCCGGATCCGGCACTAATACATTCCTATGGGAAAAAATGCCTGATCCGGCATTCAGGCAAGTCTTCAGTTTTTTTAGCCGGAGATAAAACCGTAGCATGCTACGGTTTTCTCTTTTGCCTGATCAGTCAAAACGACTGAACTGAAGACATACTGATGCAAACTGAACGGATTACTCTCCATTCAGAATGCATGGGGACATACCTGATCAGTTCTTTTCCGGTATAGAGCCCCTGTGACGGAACTCTATGCCGGAAAAGAACAACGCAAGTGTGAAAGTAGCCTAAGCAGTTCTGCTTCCGTCATCCAATGTATTGTTTCCGGCACTGGTGACTGCCTGAAACAGCAGTTTGGTGGAAGTGCAAGGTGTCCTTTATGGGATTACTTAAAAATCAACGATCACAGTGTCTTCTGACTTGTTTCTGACCCATAAGGGCCTTAAAGGTCTTCTGTCAGCCCACTAAACCGTTTTTTTGTTTACTACGAGCTCTGCATACATAAGCTAAATAATCATTTTGGTTCAGTAGAATTTGATAAAAAGCTATTTTTAAAATATGCTAATTACCTTGCTACCAGCAAGTAGGGCGGCTACTTGCTGGTAGCAGCCGCATCCTCCGATCCTAATGACGCCCCCTCCGCATTGTGATTGACAGGGCCAGGGAACGGAATCGTTCTCTGCTGGCCCTGTTAGAATTCAAAATCTCGCGCCTGCGCCGTACCTGTCTTCAATCGGCGCAGGCGCACTGAGAGGCGGCCGCTGGCTCGACCGCTCCATCCTCAATGCGCCTGCGTCTTCTCTTCCAGGTGTATGCGATGACGTCATCGGCGCAGGCGCATTGAGGATGGAGCGGTCGAGCCAGCGGCCGCCTCTCAGTGCGCCTGCGCCGATTGAAGACAGGTACGGCGCAGGCGCGAGATTTCGAATTCTAACAGGGCCAGCAGAGAACGATTCCGTTCCCTGGCCCTGTCAATCACAATGCGGAGGGGGCGTCATTAGGATCGGAGGATGCGGCTGCTACCAGCAAGTAGCCGCCCTACTTGCTGGTAGCAAGGTAATTTGCATATTTTAAAAATAGCTTTTTATCAAATTCTACTGAACCAAAATGATTATTTAGCTTATGTATGTCGAGATCGCAGTATAGGGATTATTAGTAAACAAAAAAACGGTTTAGTGGGCTGACAGAAGCCCTTTATCATAAATGGAGTGCAGTGATCTGGAGAGCTTAGCCCGTGGACACCTCCCAATCAATAAGCCAATGTAGAAAAGGGGAGTAAAAACAACATAAGTAGCATATTCAGCCATTTAAAATGAAATCTGTTATATGGTTTATTCCCTGTGGGAAACTATAAACAAGGTCGCCTTGTATCACATCCTCTTTTGGCAAGGGCGGATAGGCCATAGACCTTACAGGGAAATTTCTGGGATACTTTCTATGATCACCATTAATGTGCCCTCTGATCCTGCATTATAACTGTCTGCCTCTGCAACTAACCAACCAACATACACACTCTGCGATCCATGACATTTTTTGTATTGCAATGAATAAAGCTGGTCATCGCCTTTCAATAGTCTGTATGGCTAAGGCGTGCTTACATCATGTACAGTGGCGACTGCTGCATCGGAAACGAATGAAGAAGTGTAACCAACGTGTAGGGGTCCTAGATTCGTTATCAGCCATAACTAAACTGGGAGAAAGTAATAAAGCCAGGGGCGTAGCTATCAGGGAAGCAGGTGAAGCGACTGCTTCGGGGCCCGAGCTCAGAAGGGGCCCCAGAGCAGAACTGAATGTTTTCATTAGATCTAGGGCTGCCCCTACTCACAACTGCTGCACTTTATAGAAGCAGATGCCACTTACAGCAGCAGTGCTGGAGCTCCTCCCACTGAAGGTCCTTACTCCTCCCCCTATGGCCGTTTTCAGGCTGGGATCCGCAGTACTGGCACACCACTTGCCAGTACTGCTTTCTGTTTTCTATTGGCTGACAGCTTACTATGACATCAGCTGCCAGCCAATAGCAGAACTTTATTGGATCAAGCCCCACCCACCAGTGTGAAGCTACTGTAGAGCAGGCTGGCTGCTCCAGCACTCAGAGCTCTAGAATGCCC
This sequence comes from Bufo bufo, assembly GCF_905171765.1. Taxonomy (NCBI): domain Eukaryota; kingdom Metazoa; phylum Chordata; class Amphibia; order Anura; family Bufonidae; genus Bufo; species Bufo bufo. Next base: position 635,394,293 of record NC_053391.1, on the reverse strand, counting down.
CCCCCCCCCCCCACATGTGTCTTGTTCTCCGACCCCCAATAGTAGGTTACTGATTAACCCCTCCACTGCTGTTCCTGGATGGGGTAATGGCACCTACTTCTCGAGGCTGCCTGTGAGGACCAGACATCAGCTGTCTACAGGAAAGGTAAGTGTCTGTGTGTAGAAACAGGTGTATAACTACTTGTATGTTCATGTGTGTGTGTGTGTATATATATATATATATATTTATATATATAATAGAGAAAGCAGGACTGCACTCCAAATTGTGATGAAAATCAAAGTGGTTTTATTCACCCATATTATGGCAAATGTTGCGACGTTTCAGCTCATACGAGCCTTCCTATATATTTATATATATATATATATATATATATATATACAGTATATATGTGGTGAGTGTATGTGGTAGGTGTGTGTGAGTGCATCCATGTATGTGGTGAGTGCCTGTATGAGTGCGTCCATGTATGTGGTGAATGTGTATGAATGCGTCAATGTATGTGGTGAGTGCGTCCATGTGCGTGTATGAGTGCGTCAGTGTATGTGGTGAGTGCGTGTATGACATGAGTGCGTCTATGTATGTGGTGAGTGCCTGTATGAGTGCATCCATGTCTGTGGTGAGTGCGTGTATGAGTGCATCCATGTCTGTGGTGAGTGCTTGTATGAGTGCGTCAATGTATGTGGTGAGCGTGTATGAGTGCGTCCATGCATGTGGTGAGCGTGTATGAGTGCGTCCATGTATGTGGTGAGTGCCTGTATGAGTGCGTCCATTAACCACCTCAGCTCCCCTAGCTTAAACCCCCTTAAACCAAGGGACGTATTTGTCCCATGTTTTTAATTGCCTGTATCATCTGATTAAGAACTTAAAATACTTTTTTTTTTTTTTTTTTGAGTCAAAATATAAGTTCTTATCAACAAATGGATCCAGCTTTTTGCCAGTTATTTCATGAAATGGCTTAGTTACAGCAACTGAAGTGTACGGACTTCAGTTGCTGTAACAAAAATAAATTTGCTTCTTTTGGCTCTCCATTAAAAGTAACCTAAATAGTCACATTTGTCCCGTGTCATAACTCCTCCCCCAAAAATGACACAAGTGTGGAAATGCTTTTATTTATTGTTCAAATACATTCTTAAATGGAAAAAAATATAATTATTTTTATATTGATGATTTTTCTTTTTTTTCCGATATTAATCAAAATAGGTCGCAATTTTCTCAAAAAAAGTGTATTTTTAACTTTCTCTGGTTAAATTGTTCAAATATAATTACATTTCTATACAAGTTTGTGTCAGAATTATTGTGCTACATGTCTTTGATAAAAAAAAATCCAATAAGTGTATATTTATTGGTTTGCGCAAAAGTTATAGCGTTTACAAACTATGGTACAAAAATGTGAATTTCCGCATTTTGAAGCAGCTCTGACTTTCTGAGCACCTGTCATGTTTCTTGAGGTGCTAGAATGCCAGGATAGTATAAGTGCAATGAGCAGGACACTGGGTCAGTGGGAATGCTATGCAGTGGGTCAGTTTATATGTGTATACGTTTGTGACGCCAGTTGCAGCTTGCGCAGGTACTATAGCAGGGCTCTTTAAGATGTTATAGGCTCACGTACCAGGTGAGGAATGCCAGAGGGGGATAATGTCTCTGTATAGCAGATATGGTAGTGTCAACGGTGTCTCCTACCTGTAGTACGGTTGGACTCCTGTATCCCGGCTCACATGCAACAAAATTGAGTGTGGTTAATAGGAGTAATTGAGGAATGATGGAAATCCACACAGATAATAGGGTCCAACTTGTCTTTACTTGGTGATATGATATGCAGCTTTGATCCATACAAGTTACAGCTTTAGTCTAGGGTCCCAGCAGGTATTGGCAATATGTGGCAGGAATTTATATGTATTCTGCATCTGATCATACGCCTATTAGAATCTGGCAGGTATCTATCTTCTGCTCTGTCTGTAGTCTGCTTTGTTTGGGCCTGACTAGCTGGTGAGGTAATTATCTTCTCTTTGTCTTAGGATCTTTACTTACAGGACTGCTCGCAGGGTATGGTGGTGGCTTCCTGGAGATCTGATAGTTCTGTGAAAGGCTGCTTTCTTTGTCTACTAGCTGAGGTAAGGGACTCAGGCTGGGAAGGTTGATCTGGGGCCTCAGCCGAGGCTTGGATCCTTGGTTGGGGTCCCTGTTTCTGGGAGCTCCTACTAACACAGCCTACCCCAGCAGGGGGGTGGCTCACACACTGGCTAACTTCCTTCTCCTCCTTATAAAGCATGGCATGGGACATCCCACTTCTGCTCATGTAGGGGAGACTAGACTGGAATGGTCTGTTCCAGGCTAGGAAGCTAACTCTGACCTGCTGCATACTGCTGCCACCTGCTGGTGTACATTTAGAATTACAGCATAAATACAAAACAGGCATAAAAATATACATTTGTTGGTAATGCACAGTTATATCAAACAAGATGGTAATACACATTTACATTAACATTATGAAGCAGGGGAACAGAAGTTTGGTGACATACTTCAGGATGTTACATATGTACCCCCCAAATGACCCCATTTTAGAAAGAAGACACCCCAAAGTATTCGCGGAGGGGCATGGTGAGTTCATGTATGATTAAATTTTTTAGAGTTAGCGGAAAATGACACTTTCTGAGAAAAAAAATAAAATTATTAAGTTTCCATTTCTGCTAATTTCTGGCAAAAAAAATAAAATCTCCCACGGACTCACTATGCCCCTCAGTGAATACCTTGGGGTGTCTAATTTCCGAAATGGGGTCATTTGTGGGGTGTGTTTACTGTTCTGGCATTTTGGGCGGGGCTAAATTGTGAGCAACCCTGTAAAGCCTAAAGGTACTCGTTGGACTTTCGGCCCCTTTACGCACCTAGGCTGCAAAAAAGTGTCACACATGTGGTATCGCCGTACTCAGAAGAAGTAGGGCAATGTGTTTTGGGGTGTATTTTTACATATACCCATGCTGGGTGAGAGAAATATCTCTGAAAATTGACAACTTTGTATAAAAAAAATTAAAAAGTTGTCATTTACAGAGATATTTCTCTCACCCAGCATGGGTATATGTAAAAATACACCCCAAAACACATTGCCCTACTTCTTCTGAGTACAGCGATACTATATGTGTAACACTTTTTTGCAGCCTAGGTGCGCAAAGGGGCCCAAATTCCAATGAGTACTTTTAGGATTTCACAGGGCATTTTTTACGCATTTGGATTCCAAACTACTTCTCACGCTTTAGGGCCCCTAAAATACGAGGGCAGTATAACTACCCCACAAGTGACCCCATTTTGGAAAGAAGACACTCCAAGGTATTCCGTGAGGGGCATGGCGAGTTCCTAGAATATCTATATTTTTTGGCACAAGTTAGCGGAAAATGATTTATTTATTTATTATTATTTTTTCTCTTCCAAAGTCTCATATTCCACTAACTTGTGACAAAAAAGAAAATTTTACATAAACTCGCCATGCCCCTCACAAAATAACTTAGGGTGTTTTCTTTCCAAAATGGGGTCACTTGTGGGGTATTTATACTGCCCTGGTATTTTAGGGGCCCTAAAGCGCGAGAAGTAGTTTGGAATCCAAATGCGTAAAAATGCCCTCCTAAAAGGTACTCGTTGGAATTTGGGCCCCTTTGCGCACCTAGGCTGCAAAAAAGTGTCACACATGTGGTATCGCCGTACTCAGAAGAAGTAGGGCAATGTGTTTTGGGGTGTATTTTTACATATACCCATGCTGGGTGAGAGAAATATCTCCGTAAATGACAACTTTTCCAATTTCTTTATACAAAGTTGTCAATTTACAGAGATATTTCTCTCACCCAGCATGGGTATATGTAAAAATACACCCCAAAACACATTGCCCTACTTCTTCTGAGTATGGCGATACCACATGTGTGACACTTTTTTGCAGCCAAGATGCGCAAAGGGGCCGAAAGTCCAACGAGTACCTTTTAGGAGGGCATTTTTAGGCATTTGGATTCCAGACTTCTTCTCACGCTTTAGGGCCCCTAAAATGCCAGGGCAGTATAAATACCCGACAAGTGACCCCATTTTGGAAAGAAGACAACCCAAGGTATTCCGTGAGTGGCATGGCGAGTTCATAGAAGATTTTGTTTTTTTTGGCACAAGTTAGCGGAAATTGATTTATTTATTTTTTCTCACAAAGTCTCCCTTTCCGCTAACTTGTGACAAAAAGTTCAATCTTTCATGGACTCAATATGCCCCTCAGCGAATACCTTGGGGTGTCTTCTTTCCAAAATGGGGTAATTTGTGGGGTGTTTGTACTGCCCTGGCATTTGAGGGTCTCCGCAATCATTACATGTATGGCCAGCATTAGGAGTTTCTGCTATTCTCCTTAGGCCTCATGCACACGACCGTTATTTGGGTCCGCATCCGAGCCGCCGTTTTGGCGGCTCGGATGCGGACCAATTCATTTCAATGGGGCCGCAAAAGATGCGGACAGCACTCAGTGTGCTGTCCGCATCCGTGGCTCCGTTCTGCGGCCCCGCTAAAAAAATATAACATGTCCTATTCTTGTCCGCACTTTGCGGACAAGAATAGGCATTTATAGTGCCGGCGCCCGTCCTGTTCCGCAAATTGCGGAAGTCAACACGGGCGCCTTCCGTTTTTTGTGCATCCGCGGATTGCAAAAAACGGCACGGTCGTGTGCATGAGGCCTTATATTGAGCATACGGGTAATGAGATTTTTTTTTTTTTCGTTCAGCCTCTGGGCTGAAAGAAAAAATGAACGGCACAGATTTCTTCATTCGCATCGATCAATGTGGATGAAAAAATCTCTGCCAAAAAATGTGCAAAAAAAAAAAAAAGCTGCGATCGCTAACAAAGATCCAAAAAGCTCAAAAGTGATCTTTATAGCGCCACAGCGATTTTACAGCGTTTTTGCAGTGATCAGAAAAGAAAACATTTCTGTCACTGCGGTGGGGCGGACTGAACGCAAGTGTGCGCACAAGATCAGGCCTAATCGGGCGAACACTGCGTTTTTTGTAGAGCCTAAGGTGACCCTAATGTACTGATATAGATCTGATTGCGATCAGTCTTGATCACTTACAGATACTATATAGTACTAGTGCTGATTAGCGACAGCGATGACGCTAATCAGCGACTAATCAGTGACTGCGGTGCAGTGGGCGCTAACTACCTAACAAGTAGCTAACTAACTGGCGGTGATAAGGGACCCTTAGGCCCCATTCACACGTCCGCAATTCTGTTCCACATTTTGCGGAACGGAATTGCGTACCCATTCATTTCTATGGGGACAGACTTTGTCCCGCTCGGATCCGGAATTGCACTTCCGGGTACGCACTTCTGTTCCGCAAAAATATAGAACATGTCCTATTCTTGTCCGCAATTGTGGACAAGAAAAGGCATTTTCTATATAGTTCTGGCAATGTGCGGATCCGCAAAATGCGGAAAGCACATTGCCGGTGTCCGTGTTTTGCGGATCCGTGGAGCCTTACAGGGGGGGTGATCAATGACAGGGGGGTGATAAGGGAGTCTATATGGGGTGATCAGGGGTTAATAAGTGACAGGGGAGGGGGTATAGTGTAGTGTGGTGCTTGGTGCTACTTACAGAGCTGCCTGTGTCCTCTGGTGGTCGATCCAAGCAAAAGGGATCACCAGAGGACCAGGTAGCAGGTATATCAGATGCTGTTAACAAAACTGCGTCTGATATACCTTTCTGGGGTTAAAAAAATCGCATCTACAGTCTGCCAGCGAATGATCAGCGCTGGCAGGCTGTATATAAACTTGTTTACCTTGCGATCTTGTGAACGCGCGCTCCTGTGTGCGCACGTTCACAGGAAATCTCGCGTCTCGCGAGATGACGCGTCAAGGAGGAATAACCCGGCCGCCCGCAGGACGTTAGGCGGTCGGGAGGAGGTTAAGTTGAGGATGGGCCCTGTACAAAAATTTGCTTTGGGGCCCATTCAGTTCTAGCTGCGCCCCTTAATGTTGTTGACTATGGCTTACAGCTAATGAAAACCCAGAAGTCAGTATCTCAGAAGTCAGGTATGCAGGTTTGCTCTTTTTTCACCTGGCGCTGTACATGTTGTAAGTACACCTTACCTACAAAGGCTACTGACAGTTGTACAGATAAATCACAGGTGATGACCAGATTTATTCATTGCAATACAGAAAATGTTATGGATGGCAGAGTGTGTATGTTGGTTGGTTGCACATGCAGACAATGCAGGATCAGAGAGCACATTAATGGTGCTTTTCACACCCAAGCAAGCAGTGGTGTAACTAGAAATAAATGGGCCCCACAGCAAACTTATGAATGGGATCTCCCACAAACTTCTTCGCAACCCCCTCCTCCCGTGCAACCCCCACTGCTCTTGCTAGTCAAGATCACCCTCTCTCATCTGAGGCCTGACAGCTGCTCCGTCCATTTCCTACAGTGTATCTGTATATGTGATTTTATAATACTGTTGAGGGGGCACTGATAAAATCTTTCAGTGCACCCCCTGGATTGGCCCCTTTGTAAGTTCGGGCCCCAAAGCAGCCGCTTCCCCTTATTCCCCTATAGCTACGCCCCTGCAAGTGTAGTGTCCCACTAGGTAAATGTGGGCACTACACAAGGGTCAATTGGGCCACGTTGTTCTCCACCTCCTGTGGAACAGTGGTATTGTATTTTACATCACATTTTAATGTGTATTGCTATTCTTTTATGTGCATATTTCCCCTGTTATCAGTGTATCAGGCCTGTTAGGGTGTAGTTCCTCCTCCAAGACTGTAGAGGGAGCTAGGGAACCCCTAATATAAATAGTCAGGTCCTGTTCAGGGGAGAGGTCTGTGTGTGTAGAGTCAGAAGCAAGAAGATACTTTATCCAGAGAGGAGCTGAGGTGTAGGCTCTGACATGCAGATAGACAGCCCAGGCTTCTAGTTGTTACCAGGAGGCTAGTGAGTGCAGTCTAGCCTGCCTGAGGTTCTTGAGCCAGAGTTAGCTCAGAAGTCTGTTACCAGGGGAAGAGTTACCTCCTGAGAAACCTGCAGTTCCTACAAAGTACAGTACAGAGCAGAAGTGTTTCCAGCCAGACAAGAGAGCTGAAGGGCAGAAGAGTCTATTTAATGCAAGGAGATATATACCTGAGGAAGTTTCTTTACCAAGGATAAAGCCACCAATAGGGCATACGGGCCTTGGGAGTAAGACAGACAGGAGTTCTGAGGAATGGTGCACAGGATTTCTGAGGAAAAGGTGCAGCCTGATCTGTGAGTGTGTTTAACCCTCTGAGTATCTTGCAAGAACATTGTTGCCTGCCATTATTGTAAAAGCCTGCTTGAAACTGCTTCTGTCATATGGAACTGAACCTAAAGAACTGTAAAAAGTTAACCGTTCCAGTAAAGAAAGTTTTGGTTCACTACAAACTGTGTTCCTCAATTATTCCTATTACAAATCGGTGTGCGACCGTTACCGGCACTGGCGTCACGAACTAAAAGGGATCTTGCCACCAGCACATTAAACCTGCAGCATCCTGGGCACCTCACCTACCACCGGCCTGGTCCCTATACATTGAGAGTGCCCCAGAGGACTTCTGTGCCAGCCTCTCCATCACTGCTGTACGCCTGCCCAGGGTTTCCCTACAAACTGTAAATAACTAAGAGCAACCCTCGATTGCCTAATAACCGTGACCTCACTATCGCAATACCCTGCAGGGCTGCGTACTGCATATTTTGGCATCACGAACAGGATCCGATCATTCCTGCGCCATTGTGGAATATAAACTGTGTGCCGTTATTGCCATAAAGTGATAAAGCCCTATCTGTTTATTTGAAAAATTGCTGGGCCAAGAACTGTAAAAACTGCGGTGTGAAAATTGTATTTTTATGGACTGTTTGCCGTTTTTAAGTCACCGCTTGCTGTCAGTGAATAGACAGCGTTTTGCTCAAAGATGGCCGCCTAAGCTGACTGAAATAATGACTGCGTTATCTTTGCACTGTATTGGCGGGAGAAATTGGCGCCTTCTGCTAAAAGAGCGGGACAGACTGTATGTCCGTGCCACGCCCTGTCTGCGAATTTGCATGTCTGCCAAGATGAACTCCACCTCCACCATGTTGGAGCACCTAGGGGGCGGCCTCCTGGAGCAATGGGAGGTCTTGTCTGAAATAATATGTGCCGCCCTGTCCCTCTCCCAGGAAGGATCGAGCATGCTGCAGAGTAAGGACTGCTCTGACGTAATGGCCGCACCTGCCGTCCAGATGATGGAAGCTACCATGCTGGAACGAGAAGAAGCCCCACCGGCCTACACTCCGCCACTGGAGAGACTCTGTTACACCAGGAGTCGGGTTGGCCACTTACAGCCAGCGTCACCCCGACCCATGGAGCCTCCTGCTGTATTCACTCCCAGATTCAAGGAGCCTCCTACATTGTCCAACCCCAGACCTATGGGACCTATACCTGTGACAGGCCCGTTTATGTTACAGCTACCAGCCAATACTGTTCTGTGGGCCCAGCCGTGCTTGGATCCTCGTTACAGGCCAAGACTACAAGCCGCGCCAGGATGTACCACCATTGATGACTACGGTGAAATTGACACATACCTGTGAGTAGACCTGCCAGGCCATGTTTTGATTTTGCTGAGGGACCCTTACAGTGGATTTAACCCTTACAGGACAGGAGTCCTTTGTTTTGGCACCATTGAGCTGCTGCCAGTTCCCCACGGCCCAGTGGTGGTTTCATGACCACTGAGAAGTCCATTGCTCTGCTGCCAGAAACACCCCATATGTGGTTGTAAACTGCTGTATGAGCACACGGCAGGGCGCAGAAGGATCGCCATATAGTTTTTGGAAGGCAGATTTTGCTGGACGTTTTTTTTACACCATGTCCCATTTGAAGCCCCCCTGATGCACCCCTAGAGTAGAAACTCCCAAAAAATGACCCTATTTTGGAAACTACGGGATAAGTTGGCATTTTTATTGCTACTATTTTAGGGTACATATGATTTTTGGTTGCTCTATATTACACGTTTTGGCACCGTTTTTTTTGTGTCTCCATATTCTGAAAGCCACAGTTTTTTTTTTTACTTTTTGGGCGACTGTCTTATGTAGGGGCTAATTTTTTTTCGGTATTGCTTTTTTGACACCGTTTTTATTTTTATTTTTTACGGTGTTCACATGAGGGGTTAGGTCGTGTGATATTTTTATATTTCAGGTTCTTATGGATGCGGCGATACCTAAGGCTACTTTCACACCTGCGTTAGGTGCGGATCCATCTGGTATCTGCACAGACGGATCCGCACCTATATATGCAAACGCTTGTATCCATTCAGAACGGATCCGTTTGCATTACCATGAACAAAAAAAAAAAATTGTTAATGATAATGCAGACAGGAAGGAGGACGGGGCATATCTATAAGGTAGATTATGACGTGTGGAGGGGGCGGAACCGTATTACACAATCTTTATATATATTTTTTATACATATACAGATTGTGTAATACTGCCCCTCACCCCCCTCCAACCAACACAGAAATTAGCACAAATGTATTAAATAAAATGTCTGCCTGTATCATTATTCAAAAAATTAAAAAAGCGCAACCTCTGACACACATACTTTGTATTTTACAGATTTTTATACATTTTTTATACATCTGCAAAATACAAAATATTTGTGTCAAACTAGGAATGTGCATAGTTTTATTTGTTGTATTCAACAAGTTGCATTTCAGTTTAATATATTTATATATTTAATTAAAGTTATCTAAGTTATTAAAAACCTCATCGTGTCAGTTTCAGGATGAATTAATTGATGGAAGTAAATGGTGTGTGACAGTCTGTGCTATGGCTAAAGTAATGTAATGGACTGGATGTGTTGATATGTACAGTGGCATTGTCTTGTATGAATGACACAAATTGTGTATGCATGTCCAGTAACAGCTGTTGAAGCCTTGGTGCTGTTACTGCACATGTGGACTGACCACGTTCTAATTCAAACAATTTGAGTGTCTGTGATCAATATAGTATAGTTGACCTGAATAAACTGATCTTTGTAAAGTGGTTGAATTTACACTTTATATTATTATATGTAAAGATTCTCTTAAAATAATAGATGCAACATTTGGTACAGAAAACACAAAATATTGGCCTTCGTTATTAACTTTTAAATACAGAAAGGAAGATGTGGAGCCTAAGGGCTCTTTCACACTTGCGTTATTGTCTTCCGGCATAGAGTTCCGTCGTCGGGGCTCTATGCCGGAAGAATCCTGATCAGGATTATCCTAATGCATTCTGAATGGAGAGAAATCCGTTCAAGATGCATCAGGATGTCTTCAGTTCCGGTACGGAACGTTTGTTGGCCGGAGAAAATACCGCAGCATGCTGCGCTTTTTGCTCCGGCCAAAAATCCGGAACACTTGCCGCAAGGCCGGATCCGGAATTAATGCCCATTGGAAAGCATTGATCCGGATCCGGCCTTAAGCTAAACGTCGTTTCGGCGCATTGCCGGAGCCGACATTTAGCTTTTTCTGAATGGTTACCATGGCTGCCGGGACGCTAAAGTCCTGGCAGCCATGGTAAGTGTAGTGGGGAGCGGGGGAGCAGTGTACTTACCGTCCGTGCGGCTCCCCGGGCGCTCCAGAGTGACGTCAGGGCGCCCCAAGCGCATGGATCACGTGATCGCATGGATCACGTCATCCATGCGCATGGGGCGCTCTGACGTCATTCTGGAGCGCCCGGGGAGCCGCACGGACTGTAAGTATACCGCTCCCCCGCTCCCCACTACTACTATGGCAACCAGGACTTTAATAGCGTCCTGGCTGCCATAGTAACACTGAAAGCATTTGGAAGACGGCTCCGTCTTCAAATGCTTTCAGTACACTTGCGTTTTTCCGGATCCGGCAGGCACCTCCAGCAACGGAAGTGCATGCCGGATCCCAACAACGCAAGTGTGAAAGAGGCCTAAAGAGGAAGGGGTGGGGTTTACAGAGGAAGGGGTGGGTCAAATTTATATTAGGGGGTGCCCGAGTTTAGTCTCGCCTAGGGCAGCACAAAACCAAGATACACCACTGGTGGCCACCACTCCATTCACCTCTATAGGACTGCCAGAAATAGCCAATCCAGCGGGACCCACACCTATCTGACATTGGTGACTTATCCTAATGAAATGCCACCAATGTCTGATGTAAGACACCCTCTTTAAAATTTTGAAGATGTGTTAAAATACATAAATGTATAGAGAATATGTAGAAATTAGAGAACACAAGTGGCATCACACAAGATCATTAAATGCTGTTTTATTAGAAAGCACATCATATACTATGCATTATTAGTACACATTTCTTCTTGGTAGAAAAAAGGTATAAAATATAGCAATATAAAGCAATATAAAAAAAAAACAGCTAAATAATTGGGCTCAGCAAACTAAAAATGCAATGCGTCTTGTAGTTCAAAAATTTACATGGTCATCATTGCATCTGCTTTAGACAACTCTTTACCTCAACGTATTAGAGGGGTCTCCCTGTAACAGCCAGAGTGGACAGCTACTACAAAGAGGGTTTCTCTCTCTTATTAATGCCAATTACTGATTTTTGTCAATGTCTATAACCCATTTATTTCAATGGGTAACATTGATAATGACAGGTGGGCCCAGCTGCAGGCCCCCCTGTAATCAGCTCATGATTGGGGAAACGTTCATGCACATAGGGGAATTCTAAAACATAACCTGTATTCTACAACTGTCGGTTACCCATGAACTGGGACCTACTGAGCACTGTGGCTTTTAGCTTGGAGATTTTATTATCTATGGCCAGGAGTTGTAGCTAGACTTTCCTTCTGTTAGGACAAATATTCATTTAATTACCATGGACCTGCATTTAAATGTCTTGGACGAAGCAGAGTGGTTTGTTGGAGCTCTCCCCTGCCACACTGCACCTGGGGCAAATTCAGCACCAATTCCCCTCCTCCTTTCTATGTTCCTGCTTGAGCCCCTTCACCATTCTAGCCACCAAAGAGTATTCCAGTTCATGGACCACCACCACAAGTATCTTCTGAATGTCTCCAAAACATGTTAACATTTACCTACCAATCATGCTTATTAATGCTCTTGAATTTTATACATAAGTGTGTGTAGGACCCCACCACAAATAATACTGATATGAAAACATTTTAGTTGACACATACAAGTGACAGACTTGGTGGCGTCATGGCAGTTTTCAATAAATCAAGTTGAAGTTTAGGTTCAAGGTAATATCTGTATCTGATATGATATGCACCATGTATGTGCCAGCCAAGTGTTGACCAGCAATGAGTGGGCCCAAATTATATTTTAATGGCTCCCCATAACAGCCCCTTGAACCCCAAACCAGGGTAAAATATGCATGATGTATTCCCTATGGATTTCCTTTCCAGATCTCACTCACAAAACCTACAGAATGCTCAATTGGCTTCCTATGAAAGTGACCCTCATGTTCATACTGTATTTGTGCTTGTCCAAAAACTGCCTGTTGCAAGAAAAAGAAAGCAATTCAAGATAAAGTATTGCAAAATATTTGCCACAGATATAATAGCAACTAGTTGCTACAACATATAAACCATACTGTAACAATGAATACAAAGAGAAAAATGCATTTTCAATGTCCATGATATACAAACTCAGAAGATATATGGATATGGTACATTTATTTTCATACTTGACTAGATGTTGAAGTCCATGTTTATAACAGATGTATGGAAACCTCAGCACTCAAGGAGCTGTTGCTGGTAGTGCTCCAAAGGTCTTAAGCAGACAGCTTTCAGTTGTCCTAGGTCAAGGAAGTGGAGGAGTGTATATCTCGGGTGATGGCATCTGGTAGGGTTGACTGGCAAGTGACGAGTCCTCATGAATGCTTTTCTATATGTTGACACCCTAATCTTGGTAAAAAGAAACCTTGTGTTGCTCCCTGCAGAAAATGCAGCATCTCATGACTTCTGTCTTTTAGTTCAGCATACCATAAAACAGGGCTTGACAAATTTCCTTGGAATCTAGGAGCCAGCTAAAAAAGTTAGGAGCCAGGCGGAGACGCGTCATAAAATCTATATTGCGATATAATTTTAAGCATGTATATCGCAATATATTGTTTTCTATATTTGGGGGGGGGGGGGTGTTTAAACTTTTTTTTTTTTACTTTATTTAATAACTATTAGCCTTCTTAAGGGCTAGAACCCTTGTCATATTCACCCTAATAGAGCTCTATTAGGGTGAATAGGACTTTACACTCTCCCTGCTGCCCTGTGCTTTGTGCACACAGCAGGGAGCTGACCATGGCAGCCAGCCTCTGATCAGCCCCTCCAGCCTCTGATCAGCCCCTCCCCCCCTCCCTATGATCAGCCCCTCCAGCCTCCCTCTGATCAGCCCCTCCAGCCTCCCTCTGATCAGCCCCTCCAGCCTCCCTCTGATCAGCCCCTCCAGCCTCCCTCTGATCAGCCCCTCCAGCCTCCCTCTGATCAGCCCCTCCAGCCTCCCTCTGATCAGCCCCTCCAGCCTCCCTCTGATCAGCCACTCCAGCCTCCCTCTGATCAGCCACTCCAGCCTCCCTCTGATCAGCCCCTCCAGCCTCCCTCTGATCAGCCCCTCCAGCCTCCTTCTGATCAGCCCCTCCAGCCTCCCTCTGATCAGCCCCTCCAGCCTCCCTCTGATCAGCCCCTCCAGCCTCCCTCTGATCAGCCCCTCCAGCCTCCCTCTGATCAGCCCCTCCAGCCTCCCTCTGATCAGCCCCTCCAGCCTCCCTCTGATCAGCTCCTCCAGCCTCCCTCTTATCAGCTCCTCCAGCCTCCCTCTTATCAGCCCCTCCAGCCTCCCTCTTATCAGCCCCTCCAGCCTCCCTCTTATCAGCCCCTCCAGCCTCCCTCTGATCAGCCCCTCCAGCCTCCCTCTTATCAGCCCCTCCAGCCTCCCTATTATCAGCCCCTCCAGCCTCCCTCTTATCAGCACCTCCAGCCTCTGATCATCTGATCAGCCCCCCCCCCCTCCCTCTTATCAGCCCCCTCTGGTAACAAACCCACCCCGCCTCCCTCCCCAGTATTAATCATTGGTGGCAGTGGCCACAGGGTCCCCCTCCTCCCCCCATCATTGGTGGCAGTGGGCAGTTCCGATCGGAGTCCCAGCAGTGTAATGCTGGGGCTCCGATCGGTTACCATGGCAGCCAGGACGCTACTGAAGTCCTGGCTGCGATGGTATGTTAGTAAGCAGCATTATACTCACGTGCGCCGTGATCGCCGGGAACTCCTTCTTCTCATAGGTCTGTGCGGCGCATTGCTAATGCTATAAGCATTAGCAATGAGCCGCACAGACAGAAGAAGGAGCGACCGGCGGCCACGGCGCACGTGAGTATAATGCTGCTTACTAACATACCATCGCAGCCAGGACTTCAGTAGCGTGACTCCTGGCTGCCATGGTAACCGATCGGAGCCCCAGCATTACACTGCTGGGACTCCGATCGGAACTGCCCACTGCCCACTGCCCACCGATGCAGAGAGTCGAGACTGAAGAACCCGGCACCCGACCTCTGACAGGACGCTGTAATCCGCGCGAATAACCCCTCAACTGAGGGGTTAATCGCGCGGATCACAGCGTGCAGTCATAGGGGCCGGGATATGGCCGGCACATTCATTGGTGGCGCAGTGGCTACAGTCCCTCCCCTCCTCCTCCTACTCTGTTCTTAGTGGCCAGCGGCAGCCGCGCACAGTGGGGAGGGAGGGACTCCTCTCCTTCTCCACTGTGCCGGCTCAGGAAACCATGGTGCGCGCCGAGAGCGCATCTTTGAAAACGGGCTGACAAATACCCAAGCGCCAGGACCAAATTCCTGGTCGCCATGGCGACCTGGCGCCCGGGATTTGTCGAGCCCTGCCATAAAATATTCCAACCTTCCATGACTCATCTACATCAGAGAGAGATAGATGATGGAGACAGGGTAACAGCTGGAAATGTCTAAAAATCCAGTGCAAGTTTTGCTAGTGAGTTCCTCTTCTTGGAGACAGTGCAAGCATATTGTGGCTCTAGATAAGTGGTGTATTGACAGACAGGAGGTCCTGGATCAACGCACTTTCTATTGGCGACATGCAACATTTGTCTAATGCTTCACAGTCGTTCTTGCTTTGATAAATCTGGGAAGAATACAAAGTAAAAAGCTTTGGAATATAGGATTTATAAATGAAGGATTAGACTGGTAACATCCACTAGACAATGTAGATCTTAATTAGCATAGATTTGTAAGTGGCAGTCTGATACCTCTAGACAAGATGATCACCACCTACAAATAGCAAACAAACTCCACATGCTATTTAAAGGCTATGTACACCTTTGGGGGCATTTTTTTATTAGTGAATTGTACTCATTTTGAGCTAAAATCATTTTTGTCAATTGGTCTTTATTAAAAATATGGAGCCTTTACTCCATACAGGGCTGAGTTTCTCTAGTAGCAGGATCTGAATTTTCTCTCTGTTCTGTCAGGCAGCTCAGCTGATGGCTCCTTATCTCTTCATCAATTATAGTTCAGGTCTTATCTTACTGTTAAGAATTAGACTTAAATAAGTGTTTATGACCTTTTAGTAATTTAGAGATAAGGGGGCACATTTATTAAGACCGGCGTTTTAGACGCTGGGTTTAATAAAGCCCTAAGCTGGTGGAGGATCCGCCAAAGTTATGAAGAGACGCTGGCCTCTTCATAACTTCGGCGCATCCAGCGCCAGTTCTAAATGTAAGAGAGCTTCCTAGCTGGTCCCCTTCCCCGTTCAAAACTATTTTAGACCTGACATGAGCAGGTCGAAGTTGCAGATAGCGGTGCAACTAACTATTGTGCCGCCATCGGCACCTGAAATACGCCTAATTTAGTAGAGTATTTCAGTATAATAAATGACCCCCAAGGTTTATTAGATGACGGCACAAAGTGAAAGTAAAAAGTACAATTCACACAGATAGACAGTTAACCCTTTGGGACAGAAGGCTCAAACAATTATTGTATCCTAAAATGAATAAAATGCAATCATTTAAAAAAATTGGCCCCGAAGGTGTACATAGCCTTTAACTTTCCAGGTGAAGAACAGCGTCTAACAAATAATACAGTCGTCCGTCTGGAGCTGTACAGAGGAACAGTCGGCAGTGGCACTGTAGTGGGGTAACTACAGGGATCGCAGTAGTTGCAGTTGTGGACTGAGCCCACAAATCAAGGCTGATTGTACTTTATTGAGCTCCTTTCTGATCTCCTTTGATGTCTGGCAGCTTCTGTATCGTAACTCTGAGATGCTGAAGTAGAGGAGACAGGGGAAGAAGATTTATGATGCTCATTCTGCCAGACATCCCCCAGAGTCAGGAAATAGATCATTAACCCCTAAATGCTAAAAACAGTAGAGTAGATCAGCCTATAGTCAAGGAAGTGAGTAGTTTTGAGCGAATCGATCTTCGGATCATCGATCCGAAGTCGATTTGGTCAAACACTTTGATTTTAATGCCGTCGCCGTACAGCATTGAAATATATTGGCTTCGTTTCACCTGAATTCGCGCAAGACTTCAGTGAATTAATTCAGTCTTCATTTCTGCATCTTTAAAAATATCGCTACCAAACCCGACTTCGGATATCTAAATTAAATGTTTTTAAAGATGCGGAAATGAAGACTGAATTAATTCACAAAGTCTCACGCGACTTCGGGTCAAACGAATTTTGCCTACACGAAGACAATACATTTTAATACTGTACGGAGACAGGTCTCCATACAGCATTAAAACCAAAGTGTTTGAACAAATCGACTTCAGATCTCTGATCCGAAGCTCGATTCGCTTAAGCCTAGAAGTGAGGCTGTGGAGAAAAGTTTTCAATGTTCTCATAGCCCATATCTGTGTGGGAGAGAATGCAGAGCTGACCAGGAGATTATACGCCACCCCTGCCGCTAGTTACAGCAGTGGTGGTTTTTAGGAGTACCCTATCTATTAACTATTGTGAGGCCCATATCAGGAACAACAGCTTAAGTAGAGTAATTAATGCTTTTTTTTTTTTTGTAATGTGTAGAGCATAACTATAGGGTTACATATGTAACATCCCAGAGTTATGTTACGAAACTCTTTTACCCCGCTACAACCTGTTAAGTGTATCTGCATTGTCATCTTGTGTAATTTAACATCACATTCTCACTAAGGGCTCTTTCACACTTGCGTTATTGTCTTCCGGCATAGAGTTCCGTCGTCGGGGCTCTATGCCGGAAGAATCCTGATCAGTTTTATCCTAATGCATTCTGAATGGAGAGAAATCCGTTCAAGATGCATCAGGATGTCTTCAGTTCCGGAACGGAACGTTTGTTGGCCGGAGAAAATACCGCAGCATGCTGCGCTTTTTGCTCCGGCCAAAAATCCGGAACACTTGCCGCAAGGCCGGATCCGGAATTAATGCCCATTGGAAGGCATTGATCCGGATCCGGCCCTAAGCTAAACGTCGTTTCGGCGCATTGCCGGAGCCGACATTTAGCTTTTTCAGAGTGGTTACCATGGCTGCCGGGACGCTAAAGTCCTGACAGCCATGGTAAAGTGTAGCGGGGAGCGGGGGAGCAGTGTACTTACCGTCCGTGCGGCTCCCCGGGCGCTCCAGAGTGACGTCAGGGCGCCCCAAGCGCATGGATCACGTGATCGCATGGATCACGTCATCCATGCGCATGGGGCGCTCTGACGTCATTCTGGAGCGCCCCGGGAGCCGCACAGACTGTAAGTATACCGCTCCCCTGCTCCCCGCTCCTACTATGGCAACCAGGACTTTAATAGCGTCCTGGGTGCCATAGTAACACTGAAAGCATTTGGAAGACGGTTCCGTCTTCAAATGCTTTCAGTACACTTGCGTTTTTCCGTATCCGGCGGGCACCTCCGGCAACGGAAGTGCATGCCGGATCCCAACAACGCAAGTGTGAAAGAGGCCTTATGTGCATTGGAATCCTTGTTAAATATACTTTGCTGTAATTCCCATGTACACCAGCAGGTGGCAGCAATGTTTAGCAGAGACTTAGAGACAGTTTAGCATATCTAGACTGGAATAGTACATTCCAGTTTAGCTCCCCCCTCTTTGAGGAGGTGTGGAATGTCCCCATATCCTGCCTCATGAGTGGGGAAGGAAGTTAGAGTTAGTGTGCCAGCCACCCCGGCTAGGGGAAGGCTGTGCTTGTAGGAGCTCCCAGTTCTAGGGATCCCAACCCAGAATCTTGTCTCGGCTGAGACAAAAGATCACCATTCCCAGTCTGAGCCTTTCAGCCTCAGCTGGTGAAAAGCAAGCAGCCACCTCCAGAACTCCAGGAAGAACCATACCCTGGGAGCATAACTGTGAGTACCATCCAGAGACCAGGAGAAGCCAAATTCCTCCTCAGCTAGTCAGTCCCCAACACAGCAGAAGATAGACAGAGCAGAAGATAGTAATTCCTGCCACATATTGCCAATACCTGCTGGGACCCAAGACTATTGCTGTATCTCACATGGATTACTGCTGCATCAAGTAAAGACCAGTTTGAATTATATTCCAAGTCTGGATCTCATTCATTGCTACCAAGTTCCTCAATTACTCCTACTAGCAACACACTCATTTATTGCAAGTGAGCCAGGATCCAGGAGTCCAGCCATACCAAGGTAGGAGACACCGTTGACACTATTGCCATTATCAAACAGAGACATTACACCACTCTGGCTTTCCTAACCTGGTACGTGAGTTGCAACACCTTAAAGGGCCCTGTGACTGTACCCTGCGCACGCTGCAATTGGCGTCACAAACAAAAACCATAGACTATTATACACATATCCTGACCCACTGCATAATTGGTGTCCGTGTAACTGCACCCATGGTCCGGCTCATTGCACATAGTTAGCATGGTAGCAGGTAACCTATCAAGTAGTAGAACTATCTGAAATTACCATAGATTAAAGGGCATCTGTCAGCAGATTTGCTCCCAGAGGCTCATTTGCATATAATAAAACATATTTTTTTCTCAGCAATGCGGGCACATATGAACATGGGACCAACACAGATGCCTTCAGCGGCCAAGCGCCCATGTAACAGGTCAGCCAGTGTCACAGGTACAAATCTGCTGACAGATGCCCTTTGATTATGCATTAATACAGGCAAGACTAGCACGCAGGCTCGGACTAGCCCACATGGGAACAGGTGAATCCCCCGGTGGGCCCCTGACAAAGGTGGGCTCCCAGTCCCCCAGCAAGCAACTAGCCTATATCCATAAAAATATGGGGTAGATTATTAAACAGACTACCCAATTTGTATTATAGATGCATCAGGTGGCATAACATACAAAGGCAGGCCAGCTAGTATTCTCTTTCCACAGGGACCCATCTTCTCGAAGTTGTTGCACGGACCTCCTTAATCAATCATCTTGAGTGTCTTATTGCTGCTTGCCACTACGTGAGCAGGTACTTTTTGCATGTCGCTGTATAGTGGGCCCCTAGAATTAATTTTACTGGTGGGCCCTAGGCACCCCAGTCCAACACTGCTAGCACGTGTCCAACAACTACATTAGCTGTATTCCCCAATTATCATTGCAAGAAGTTCTAGCAATTTGCTAACAGACTCCTTTCAGGCTACTTTCACATTAGCGTTAGCAGTGTCCAGCGGGGGAACAGCCTGCCGGATTCATACTAACGCTAGCCCATGTGTGTCACCGGAAATCCGCTCTGTCCCTATTCACTATAATGGGAACGGGACGGAGGTCCGGCTGCAGCACAGCAAACATGCTGAGAGGCGGCCAGACAAAAACTGCAGCGCGCTGACCATTATAGTGAATAGGGCCGGAGCGGACTTCCGGCGGCACACATGGGCTATCGTTAGTACGGATCGAGCAGGCTGTTCTGCACTGTGACATCACTCGTGTGCACAATCCTTGTTTTATGACATGGTGTTTATCTCAGTGTTGTGACATCATTGTGGTCTTTGGCCAGTAGCTGTGACATCACTGTACTTATTATTCCTGTTCTGTGATATTATCCACTTTCTGTGACATCAGTTTGCTTTTCTTGTTTTGTAACACCATCACTTTGTACATTTCCCCTGTATTGTGATACACTGTGACCATGATTGCGGCACTGTGACATCACTGTGTGTGTAATCTCTGCACTGTAATATTAGGCTACATTCTCACGACAATATCCGTATTGTGATCCGCAAATTGCACCCCACTCTATTCTAAAAATGCATATTCTTGTCTGCAGAATGGACAAGAATAGGACATGTTCTATAATTTGTGGAATGGCTGCACAGATTTGCTGCTCTATAGAATTGAATGTGTCTATGTGTGATGTGGTTCCACTACACATAAGATGATATCAGTACTATAAACTGCATATGAATGGGGTTGGTCCCTTGTTATGGAGTTTGCATCAAGACTAGGAGTTGCAAGTTACGCCTCTGGAAGCCATATTGGTTATTACCCAAATTTATATCAACCTGACTGAAGATGACAAACTTACAATCCATAACTCTGACTGTTTGTATTTTTTAATTTTTACTTCAGGGTAAAATTATTTTAAAAAATACTACAATCTACACTGATGGGCACCAACAAAATGACAACATATAGCGAATACATTGTTCATACCAGAGCTTCTGTATTGGAAATCTGATATCCCAGATAGGAAACTAGTTCTGGAAATGATGGTCTTTTCTTAGAATCAAAAGCCCAGCAGGATTGCATCAGGAAATATCTGCAGAAAATACAAACAATTATGAATAAAACAACAAGTAAACCTGAAAGTGGGAATTAAGGATACATAAGTGATCATCAAAGGAGTTTTCCAGAATGTTTGTATTGATTGCCTATCCACAGGATAGTATATCAGTGGGGGGCTGATACCCCGCACCCCAGCTGATCAGCTGTTTGGTAGTTGCTCTAGTACTGAAAGTACACCGAGTAGAGGCCCGGGCTGGTAACTGCAGCATGACTCTGAGGGCTCATTCACACAACCGTATGTGACGGTGTATTGTACGCATCCGTTGCTCCGTTCCGCAGCCCCACGTAAAATATAGGCATTTCTACATGGCCCGCATGTCACGGATGTAGTAGGGGAGAACACCAAAAGACAACAAGAAGGAAGGGAAAATACACTAGGCCTCACTGCTAGGGAATGAAAAGGGTCACCACCTATAAAACCCTGCTCCTGGCCCTAACTCCTATCTGTATGGGCACCTGTCGATGGCAGTGATGCCCATACACAGGAACCTAGAAAACCCTGGTGGCCCTCGGATGCCCTAATGGTAATGACAGGGCAGAGACAACCAGCTCCTTCCCTGGTGAAGGAACCAGCATCTTGCTGAGGCCTAGTAAACAACAAAGGTGGGGGGGGATACAAAATACAACAAGCAGAACACTTAACTTCTGAGGATGATGGATGAACAGGACTTCAACTAGAACCACACTCCAGCTCTTCCAAAAACCAAATTAAGCTATCCAGAGCAAGGAGTGATGGGTAAAGTCAGACTAAATAAGGGGAGGTAAAGGTCACATGATCCACACCTGAACAGAAGGTGTGGACATACAAGCAACACACAGACAAAGTGAAACCAAAACCAAAAGAGGCTGTCAGATCACTAATGTGCAGATAATCTTTCAGACCTTCTAAAACCTGTCACCGGTGTGACAGTACCCCACCTTCTACGGGTGACCTCAGGGCACCCAGGACCAACCTTATCAGGATGAGCTCTGTGGAATGCTCTCACCAGACAACTAGCATTAACATCGGTCGCTGGAAGCCACATCCTCTCCTCTGGTCCGTACCCTCTCCAATGAACGAGATACTGGAGGGATCTCCGGAGAACTTGGGAGTCCACAATCCTGCTGATCTGAAATTCTAAATTGCCGTCCACCATGACAGGAGCGGGAGGCAAGGAGGACGGCTCAACAGGTTCAACACATTTCTTTAACAATGATTTATGAAAAACGTTATGGATTTTCAATGCCTGAGGAAGTTCAAGACGGAAGGCTACAGGGTTAACAATGGCAGTTATCTTATATGGACCAATAAATCTTGGTCCCAACTTCCAAGAAGGTACCTTAAGTTTAATGTTTCTTGTAGACAGCCATACAGTATCACCCACTCTCAGGTCCGGACCACTCATACGTTTCCTGTCAGCCGCACGCTTATACCTGTTGCCCATCTTTTCCAGGTTATTTTGGATTTTCCGCCAAATAGAAGACAAAGAAGAGGAAAATCGTTCCTCCTCAGGAATGCCAGAATTAAGAGCACCAGAAAATGTACCAAACTGTGGATGGAACCCATATCCCCCAAAAAACTGCGACTTATTAGTGGATTCCTGTCTACAGTTATTTATAGCAAACTCAGCTAACGACAAAAATGAAGACCACTCTTCCCGATTCTCTAAAACAAAACATCTCAAGTAAGTCTCCAGATTCTGATTAGTGCACTCCGTCTGTCCGTTCGACTGAGGATGAAAAGCCGAAGAGAAGGACAATTGTACACCCAGACGAGTACAGAACGCTCTCCAGAATCTGGAAGCAAGAGGGAATGCCATGTAGTTTCACTATGTTGTCGACAAACACCTGCGCAAGAGTTTTAGCATTGGGTAGACTAGGTAATGCAATAAAGTGTGCCATTTTACTAAAACGATCGACAACCACCAGAATCACGGTCTTTCCCGAAGAATTCTGTAAATCCGTGATAAAATCCATGAACAAATGGGTCCAAGGTCTGGACAGGATGGGCAATGGAAGCAGAGATCCGGAAGACCGAGTATGTGTCACCTTAGCACGTGCACAGGTACCACAGGCTGACACATAGTCCTCAATACACTTACGCAACCCCGGCCACCAGAATCTGCAAGAGATGAGATCGACAGTCGATCTACTCCCAGGGTGCCCAGCAAGCACCATACAGTGATGTTCTTCGAACACCTTGTGACGTAATTCGGAGGGAACAAACAACTTCCCCTGAGGACAAGAGTCCGGAGCATCCTCCTGTGTCTCCAACACCCTGGCCTCGAGATCAGGATAAAGAGCGGATATAACCACCCCTTCAGATAAAATGGGACTAGGGTCATTAGACTCCCCCCCCCTCCCCCCCCAGGAAAGCTACGTGACAAAGCATCCGCCTTGACGTTCTTAACCCCAGGGCGGTAAGTGACGATGAAGTTAAATCTGGTGAAAAACAATGACCATATGGCCTGCCTTGGGTTCAGTCGCTTAGCCGACTCCAAGTAGGCCAGATTCTTGTGATCCGTAATTACCGTAATAGGTTGAATTGCTCCTTCCAACCAATGCCGCCATTCCTCGAACGCCAACTTAATGGCCAGCAATTCCCTATTCCCCACATCATAATTCTTTTCATCAGTCGAGAGTTATTTAGAGAAAAATGCACATGGGCGCCATTTACTGGGTGAAGGACCCTGCAACAATATTGCTCCTACCCCTACCTCAGACGCGTCAACCTCAACAATAAATGGCTGAGTCACGTCTGGTTGCACCAGAATAGGGGCCGAAGCAAAACATTTTTCACCGCAGAGAAGGCCTGTAATGCCGCATCAGACCAGATAGAAATATCAGCACCCTTCCTAGTCATGTCTGTTAAAGGTTTAACCACCAATAAATAGTTCAAAATAAATTTACGGTAGTAGTTGGTAAACCCCAAAAACCGCATAAGCGCTTTCATATTTTCGGGTCGATCCCAGTCCAACACGGCACGGACCTTCTCTGGATCCATACGAAAACCTGAGGATGAGAGCAGGTAACCCACAAATTGCACTTCCTGTACAGCAAATACACACTTTTCCATCTTAGCATACAACTTATTCTCTCTTAGGATCTGTAACACCTGTCTCACATGATCCTGATGAGTCTCCATATTAGGCGAATAAATTAGTATGTCATCAAGGTATACAACGACAAACCTCCCCACCAGATGATGAAAGATGTCATTGACAAAGTGTTGAAAAACCACAGGAGCATTGGTTAACCCAAAGGGCATGACCAGGTTTTCAAAATGACCCCCCAGGGGTATTAAAGAGGACCTTTCACCGATTATTACACTATGAACTAACTATACATACATGTAGAGCGGCGCCCGGGGATCTCACTGCACTTACTATTATCCCCGGGCGCGGCTCCGTTCTCCTGCTATGCCCTCCGGTATCTCCGCTCACTAAGTTATAGTAGGCGGAGATTCCAGTCACTAAGTTATGGTAGGCAGAGTCTGCCCTTGTTCTGCTCTAGCGCTGGCCAATCGCAGCGCAGAGCTCACAGCCTGGGAGGTTATTTTCTCCCAGGCTGTGAGCTCTGCAATGCGATTGGCCAGCGCTACAGAAGAACAAGGGCAGACTCCGCCTACCATAACTTAGTGAACGGAAATACCGGAGGGCATAGCAGGAGAACGGAGCGGCGCCCGGGGATAATAGTAAGTGCAGTGAGATCCCCGGGCGCCGCTCTCCATGGCTGTATAGTTAGTTCATACTGTAATAATCAGTGAAAGGTCCTCTTTAAATGCGGTCTTCCACTCATCCCCCTCCTTGATCCTTACCAGATTATATGCCCCCCTCAGATCCAATTTAGAGAACACCTTGGCACCGACAATCTGACTAAACAAATCCGGAATCAAAGGAAGGGGGTAAGGATCACGGACGGTAATACGATTGAGCTCACTAAAGTCCAGACATGGTCTCAGGGTACCATCCTTTTTCTTTACAAAGAAAAATCCAGCAGCCACTGGGGACTTGGATGGTCTAATATGTCCCTTTGCCAAACTCTCGGTGATATACTCTCGCATAGCCTTTCTTTCGGGTTCCGAAAGATTATACAACCGAGATTTGGGCAATTTTGCACCGGGAATAAGATTGACGGGACAGTCATACTCCCGTTGCGGAGGCAACTCCTGATTACCACTCTCAGAAAACACATCAGAAAATTAAGAAATGAACGAGGGTACAGTTTTAGTGGTAACCATAGAGAACGATGCATTAAGACAGTTGTCCATGCAAAAATCACTCGAATCGAGAATCTGTCTCGCTTGCCAATCGATGTTAGGGTTATGTTTTCTTAACCATGGTAAGCCCAACACCAACGGAGCAGGCAGACCCTCCAACACATAACAGGAGATAGATTCCTGATGCAAATCAACCACTATTAAATGAATGTCATTCACTACCTGCATTTTTGGGCGAGAGGTGCTGAGTCAATTGCAAAGACAGAAATACTATTCTCTAATGCAATAGTAGTCGACCCGTGAATGCATACAAACTGTCCATCAATCAAGTTAACTCCTGCCCCACTGTCGATAAATGCTTAGATTTTCACAGTTTTGGACTCTAGCGCCACCTCGGCAGACAGGAGAAAATGGGTAATACCAGTAAAAGACAAAAGTAGGTTTTCTTGCTTCCCACCCACACTACCAATAGTAATTTGGGGATTAGACCTTTTTTTCTTTTTGTTTACACCTTGATGCTGCAAGTACGGACAAATATTCACAAAATGTCCCTTCTTGCCACAACAAAAGCAGACTCCTTTCACATGACCCAAGCTTTTGCCAGTAGTTCCAGGAGTAGCTCCTCCTAACTGCATAGGCTCATCACAAGGCACAACCACCCATGTCTCTCCACCATAAGTGTCAAAGGAAGCAGTACCCTTATTGGACAGTACGTCCTGAAGCTGAGGACCCCTAGATCTCTCCCTCAGGCGTCTATCAAGATGTACAGCAAGGGACATAGCTGCTCTCAATGACTCAGGATTTTCATGAAAAGCCAATGCGTCCTGCAGTCTCTCAGAGAGACCCTGGCAGAATTGGCTATGGAGAGCAGAATCGTTCCACTCTGTATCCGTAGCCCATCTCCTAAATTCAGAGCAATAGGTCTGCGCAGAACGTTCTCCCTGCCGCAAACCCCGTAACTTGGTCTCAGCCTGAGAGATCCGATCCGGGTCATCATAGATAAGACCCAAGGCTCTAAAGAATTCATCTACCGACCGGAGGGACGGTGATCCGGTCGGCAGAAAAAAAGCCCAAGATTGGGCGTCCTCTTTAAGCAATGAAATAATCATACCCACACGTTGACACTCATCCCAAGAAGAGTATGGACGCAGCCTAAAGTATAATTTACATGACTCCCTGAACCGGATGAAATTGTCACTACCCCCGGAAAACTTGTCCGGGAGAGCTACCTTCGGTTCAGGGCAGGCCTGGAACCCACCACCGGAACCAGCAGCCTGTGGACTCTGAATCTGCAAAACCATCGCACGGAGGTCTGCTACCTCCAAAGTCAGATTCTGCAGCTGTTCGCTCAGTGCAGTCATAGCATCCATAGCTGCACAGATCAGAACAAAAATGGTGGTATTGGCTCTGGATCATGTCACGGATGTAGTAGGGGAGAACACCAAAAGACAACAAGAAGGAAGGGAAAAGACACTAGGCCTCACCGCTAGGGAAGGAAAAGGGTCAGCACTAGGGATGAGCGAACCCGAACTGTATAGTTCGGGTTCGTACCGAATTTTGGGGTGTCCGTGACACGGACCCGAACCCGAACATTTTCGTAAAAGTCCGGGTTCGGGTTCGGTGTTCGGCGCTTTCTTGGCGCTTTTTGAAAGGCTGTAAAGCAGCCAATCAACAAGCGTCATACTACTTGGCCCAAGAGGCCATCACAGCCATGCCTACTATTGGCATGGCTGTGATTGGCCAGTGCACCATGTGACCCAGCCTCTATTTAAGCTGGAGTCACGTAGCGCCGCACGTCACTCTGCTATGATCAGTATAGGGAGAGGTTGCAGCTGCGACGTTAGGGCGAGATTAGGCAGATTAACTCCTCCAAAAGACTTCATTCTGTGATCGATCTGCAGCTGTGGATCATTGAAGTGCTATTATTGACTTGCTCACTTTTTTGAGGCTGCCCAGAGCGTTTTTAGATCACTTTTTTTCTGGGGTGATCGGCGGCCATTTTGTGACTTGTGGTGCGCCAGCACGAGCTATCACCAAGTGTATTTAACCATCGATAGTGTGGTTGTTTTGTGCTATATCCTACATCAGCTGCAGGCTGAGCCTGTGTCACCGAAGTGCATTTAACCATCAACAGTCTGGTTATTTTTTGGCCATATACTACATCAGCTGCAGGCTGAGCCTGTTTCACCCAAGTGCATTTAACCATCAACAGTCTGATTATTTTTTGGCCATATACTACATCAGCTGCAGGCTAAGCCTGTGTCACCGAAGTGCATTTAACCATCAACAGTCTGGTTATTTTTTGGCCATATATTACATCAGGGGCAAGTTGAGCCTGTCACCCAGCGCCTAAAAAATAGACCTGACATTTCTATTCAACCAAGTCTGCACAGTTTTAGCTGGTAAAGTTATTTGTAGTGACCGTCAAAGCAGCCGCCCCGCTGTACAGCGGAGCCACCTAGGCCTCGGATCCCACAGCTCCACCAGCACAGCACAGAAACAACGACGGCCGCCATCCAGCGCCGCATGTGAACTGGTGCTAAAGGATCACCTGTTCACAGCTTCTCAGGAACTCCAACTGAGATGTGGTAGGAATTAAAACCCTGTGCAGACTACTGCTAATTTAAGTACAGAGCACCTGTGTCACATGGGGAGGAGTGCTGACTTAGTATGGGGGGAGAAAGACTATAGAACGAATAAATCATGGTTTGTAGAGTGAAACTAAATCGCACCTCCTCATTCCTATACTATTGACTACTGTATGAAATAAGCAGCATTTCTTATGATAAAACATGGCTATACAGCGGTTATATCAATCATTTGCTGTGCACTATTAGGAGGCAATTAGTATACAGTTTGATCACACAGCGCAAAAAAAAACAGGTCTCACATCTCTATTCAACCAAATCTGCACAGTTTTAGCTGGTCAAGTTATTTGTAGTGACCGTCAAAGCAGACTTTTTGTTCTGGGTTGAAAAAGCATTCCCAAATTTGCCATTCTGAAAATAACTAGTTTGTGGTATTTCAGGCCTACTTGAAATCTATCCCAAAAAGAAAATCTTACATTGAAGTTATTGATAGTATCATTCAGAAAAACCTAAGACACACGCTAGCGTGCTGATAGAAGTGTCATTCTGTGATTAAACCTATAACTGACACACAGCGCAAAAAAAAACAGGTCTCACATCTCTATTCAACCAAATCTGCACAGTTTTAGCTGGTCAAGTTATTTGTAGTGACCGTCAAAGCAGACTTTTTGTTCTGGGTTGAAAAAGCATTCCCAAATTTGCCATTCTGAAAATAACTAGTTTGTGGTATTTCAGGCCTACTTGAAATCTATCCCAAAAAGAAAATCTTACATTGAAGTTATTGATAGTATCATTCAGAAAAACCTAAGACACACGCTAGCGTGCTGATAGAAGTGTCATTCTGTGATTAAACCTATAACTGTCACACAGCGCAAAAAAAAACAGGTCTCACATCTCTATTCAACCAAATCTGCACAGTTTTAGCTGGTCAAGTTATTTGTAGTGACCGTCAAAGCAGACTTTTTGTTCTGGGTTGAAAAAGCATTCCCAAATTTGCCATTCTGAAAATAACTAGTTTGTGGTATTTCAGGCCTACTTGAAATCTATCCCAAAAAGAAAATCTTACATTGAAGTTATTGATAGTATCATTCAGAAAAACCTAAGACACACGCTAGCGTGCTGATAGAAGTGTCATTCTGTGATTAAACCTATAACTGTCACACAGCGCAAAAAAAAAACAGGTCTCACATCTCTATTCAACCAAATCTGCACAGTTTTAGCTGGTCAAGTTATTTGTAGTGACCGTCAAAGCAGACTTTTTGTTCTGGGTTAAAAAGGATTCCCAAATTTGCCATTCTGAAAATAACTAGTTTGTGGTATTTCAGGCCTACTTGAAATCTATCCCAAAAAGAAAATCTTACATTGAAGTTATTGATAGTATCATTCAGAAAAACCTAAGACACACGATAGCGTGCTGATAGAAGTGTCATTCTGTGATTAAACCTATAACTGTCACACAGCGCAAAAAAAAACAGGTCTCACATCTCTATTCAACCAAATCTGCACAGTTTTAGCTGGTCAAGTTATTTGTAGTGACCGTCAAAGCAGACTTTTTGTTCTGGGTTGAAAAAGCATTCCCAAATTTGCCATTCTGAAAATAACTAGTTTGTGGTATTTCAGGCCTACTTGAAATCTATCCCAAAAAGAAAATCTTACATTGAAGTTATTGATAGTATCATTCAGAAAAACCTAAGACACACGCTAGCGTGCTGATAGAAGTGTCATTCTGTGATTAAACCTATAACTGTCACACAGCGCAAAAAAAAAACAGGTCTCACATCTCTATTCAACCAAATCTGCACAGTTTTAGCTGGTCAAGTTATTTGTAGTGACCGTCAAAGCAGACTTTTTGTTCTGGGTTGAAAAAGCATTCCCAAATTTGCCATTCTGAAAATAACTAGTTTGTGGTATTTCAGGCCTACTTGAAATCTATCCCAAAAAGAAAATCTTACATTGAAGTTATTGATAGTATCATTCAGAAAAACCTAAGACACACGCTAGCGTGCTGATAGAAGTGTCATTCTGTGATTAAACCTATAACTGTCACACAGTGCAAAAAAAAAACAGGTCTCACATCTCTATTCAACCAAATCTGCACAGTTTTAGCTGGTCAAGTTATTTGTAGTGACCGTCAAAGCAGACTTTTTGTTCTGGGTTGAAAAAGCATTCCCAAATTTGCCATTCTGAAAATAACTAGTTTGTGGTATTTCAGACCTACTTAAAATCTATCCCAAAAAGAAAATCTTACATTGAAGTTATTGATAGTATCATTCAGAAAAACCTAAGACACACGCTAGCGTGCTGATAGAAGTGTCATTCTGTGATTAAACCTATAACTGTCACACAGCGCAAAAAAAAAACAGGTCTCACATCTCTATTCAACCAAATCTGCACAGTTTTAGCTGGTCAAGTTATTTGTAGTGACCGTCAAAGCAGACTTTTTGTTCTGGGTTAAAAAGGATTCCCAAATTTGCCATTCTGAAAATAACTAGTTTGTGGTATTTCAGGCCTACTTGAAATCTATCCCAAAAAGAAAATCTTACATTGAAGTTATTGATAGTATCATTCAGAAAAACCTAAGACACACGATAGCGTGCTGATAGAAGTGTCATTCTGTGATTAAACCTATAACTGTCACACAGCGCAAAAAAAAACAGGTCTCACATCTCTATTCAACCAAATCTGCACAGTTTTAGCTGGTCAAGTTATTTGTAGTGACCGTCAAAGCAGACTTTTTGTTCTGGGTTGAAAAAGCATTCCCAAATTTGCCATTCTGAAAATAACTAGTTTGTGGTATTTCAGGCCTACTTGAAATCTATCCCAAAAAGAAAATCTTACATTGAAGTTATTGATAGTATCATTCAGAAAAACCTAAGACACACGCTAGCGTGCTGATAGAAGTGTCATTCTGTGATTAAACCTATAACTGTCACACAGCGCAAAAAAAAACAGGTCTCACATCTCTATTCAACCAAATCTGCACAGTTTTAGCTGGTCAAGTTATTTGTAGTGACCGTCAAAGCAGACTTTTTGTTCTGGGTTGAAAAAGCATTCCCAAATTTGCCATTCTGAAAATAACTAGTTTGTGGTATTTCAGGCCTACTTGAAATCTATCCCAAAAAGAAAATCTTACATTGAAGTTATTGATAGTATCATTCAGAAAAACCTAAGACACACGCTAGCGTGCTGATAGAAGTGTCATTCTGTGATTAAACCTATAACTGTCACACAGTGCAAAAAAAAAACAGGTCTCACATCTCTATTCAACCAAATCTGCACAGTTTTAGCTGGTCAAGTTATTTGTAGTGACCGTCAAAGCAGACTTTTTGTTCTGGGTTGAAAAAGCATTCCCAAATTTGCCATTCTGAAAATAACTAGTTTGTGGTATTTCAGGCCTACTTAAAATCTATCCCAAAAAGAAAATCTTACATTGAAGTTATTGATAGTATCATTCAGAAAAACCTAAGACACACGCTAGCGTGCTGATAGAAGTGTCATTCTGTGATTAGACCTATAACTGTCACACAGCGCAAAAAAAAACAGGTCTCACATCTCTATTCAACCAAATCTGCACAGTTTTAGCTGGTCAAGTTATTTGTAGTGACCGTAAAAGCAGACTTTTTGTTCTGGGTTGAAAAAGCATTCCCAAATTTGCCATTCTGAAAATAACTAGTTTGTGGTATTTCAGGCCTACTTAAAATCTATCCCAAAAAGAAAATCTTACATTGAAGTTATTGATAGTATCATTCAGAAAAACCTAGGACACACGCTAGCGTGCTGATAGAAGTGTCATTCTGTGATTAAACCTATAACTGTCACACAGCGCAAAAAAAAACAGGTCTCACATCTCTATTCAACCAAATCTGCACAGTTTTAGCTGGTCAAGTTATTTGTAGTGACCGTCAAAGCAGACTTTTTGTTCTGGGTTGAAAAAGCATTCCCAAATTTGCCATTCTGAAAATAACTAGTTTGTGGTATTTCAGGCCTACTTGAAATCTATCCCAAAAAGAAAATCTTACATTGAAGTTATTGATAGTATCATTCAGAAAAACCTAAGACACACGCTAGCGTGCTGATGGAAGTGTCATTCTGTGATTAAACCTATAACTGTCACACAGCGCAAAAAAAAAACAGGTCTCACATCTCTATTCAACCAAATCTGCACAGTTTTAGCTGGTCAAGTTATTTGTAGTGACCGTCAAAGCAGACTTTTTGTTCTGGGTTGAAAAAGCATTCCCAAATTTGCCATTCTGAAAATAACTAGTTTGTGGTATTTCAGGCCTACTTGAAATCTATCCCAAAAAGAAAATCTTACATTGAAGTTATTGATAGTATCATTCAGAAAAACCTAAGACACACGCTAGCGTGCTGATAGAAGTGTCATTCTGTGATTAAACCTATAACTGTCACACAGCGCAAAAAAAAACAGGTCTCACATCTCTATTCAACCAAATCTGCACAGTTTTAGCTGGTCAAGTTATTTGTAGTGACCGTCAAAGCAGACTTTTTGTTCTGGGTTGAAAAAGCATTCCCAAATTTGCCATTCTGAAAATAACTAGTTTGTGGTATTTCAGGCCTACTTGAAATCTATCCCAAAAAGAAAATCTTACATTGAAGTTATTGATAGTATCATTCAGAAAAACCTAAGACACACGCTAGCGTGCTGATAGAAGTGTCATTCTGTGATTAGACCTATAACTGTCACACAGCGCAAAAAAAAACAGGTCTCACATCTCTATTCAACCAAATCTGCACAGTTTTAGCTGGTCAAGTTATTTGTAGTGACCGTAAAAGCAGACTTTTTGTTCTGGGTTGAAAAAGCATTCCCAAATTTGCCATTCTGAAAATAACTAGTTTGTGGTATTTCAGGCCTACTTGAAATCTATCCCAAAAAGAAAATCTTACATTGAAGTTATTGATAGTATCATTCAGAAAAACCTAAGACACACGCTAGCGTGCTGATAGAAGTGTCATTCTGTGATTAAACCTATAACTGTCACACAGCGCAAAAAAAAAACAGGTCTCACATCTCTATTCAACCAAATCTGCACAGTTTTAGCTGGTCAAGTTATTTGTAGTGACCGTAAAAGCAGACTTTTTGTTCTGGGTTGAAAAAGCATTCCCAAATTTGCCATTCTCAAAATTGTGGTGAACGGGAACAATGAGGAAAACATCTAATAAGGGACGCGGACGTGGACATGGTCGTGGTGGTGTTAGTGGACCCTCTGGTGCTGGGAGAGGACGTGGCCGTTCTGCCACAGCCACACGTCCTAGTGAACCAACTACCTCAGGTCCCAGTAGCCAGCAGAATTTACAGCGATATTTGGTGGGGCCCAATGCCGTTCTAAGGATGGTAAGGCCTGAGCAGGTACAGGCATTAGTCAATTGGGTGGCCGACAGTGGATCCAGCACGTTCACATTATCTCCCACCCAGTCTTCTGCAGAAAGCGCACAGATGGCGCATGAAAACCAAGCCCATCGGTCTGTCACATCACCCCCATGCATATCAGGGAAACTGTCTGAGCCTCAAGTTATGCAGCAGTCTCTTATGCTGTTTGAAGACTCTGCTGCCAGGGTTTCCCAAGGGCATCCACCTAGCCCTTCCCCAGGGGTGGAAGAGATAGAATGCACTAACGCACAACCACTTATTTTTCCTGATGATGAGGACATGGGAATACCACCTCAGCACGTCTCTGATGATGACGAAACACAGGTGCCAACTGCTGCGTCTTTCTGCAGTGTGCAGACTGAACAGGAGGTCAGGGATCAAGACTGGGTGGAAGACGATGCAGGGGACGATGAGGTCCTAGACCCCACATGGAATGAAGGTCGTGCCACTGACTTTCACAGTTCGGAGGAAGAGGCAGTGGTGAGACCGAGCCAACAGCGTAGCAAAAGAGGGAGCAGTGGGAAAAATCAGAACACCCGCCGCCAAGAGACTCCGCCTGCTACTGACCGCCGCCATCTGGGACCGAGCACCCCAAAGGCAGCTTCAAGGAGTTCCCTGGCATGGCACTTCTTCAAACAATGTGCTGACGACAAGACCCGAGTGGTTTGCACGCTGTGCCATCAGAGCCTGAAGCGAGGCATTAACGTTCTGAACCTTAGCACAACCTGCATGACCAGGCACCTGCATGCAAAGCATGAACTGCAGTGGAGTAAACACCTTAAAAACAAGGAAGTCACTCAGGCTCCCCCTGCTACATCTTCTGCTGCTGCCGCCTCGGCCTCTTCTGCTGCTGCTGCCGCCGCCTCGGCCTCTTCCTCCGCCTCTGGAGGAACGTTGGCACCTGCCGCCCAGCAAACATGGGATGTACCACCAACACCACCACCTGCGTCACCAAGCATCTCAACCATGTCACACGGCAGCATTCAGCTCTCCATCTCACAAACATTTGAGAGAAAGCGTAAATTCTCACCTAGCCACCCTCGATCCCTGGCCCTGAATGCCAGCATTTCTAAACTACTGGCCTATGAAATGCTGTCATTTAGGCTGGTGGACACACACAGCTTCAAACAGCTCATGTCACTTGCTGTCCCACAGTATGTTGTTCCCAGCCGCCACTACTTCTCTAAGAGAGCCGTGCCTTCCCTGCACAAACAAGTGTCCGATAAAATCAAGTGTGCACTGCGCAACGCCATCTGTGGCAAGGTCCACCTAACCACAGATACGTGGACCAGTAAGCACGGCCAGGGACGCTATATCTCCCTAACTGCACACTGGGTAAATGTAGTGGCGGCTGGGCCCCAGGCGGAGAGCTATTTGGCGCACGTCCTTCCGCCGCCAAGGATCGCAGGGCAACATTCTTTGCCTCCTGTCTCCTCCTACTCAGCTTCCTCCTCCTCTTCTTCCACCTGCTCATCCAGTCAGCCACACACCTTCACCACCAACTTCAGCACAGCACAGGGTAAACGTCAGCAGGCCATTCTGAAACTCATATGTTTGGGGGACAGGCCCCACACCGCACAGGAGTTGTGGCGGGGTATAGAACAACAGACCGACGAGTGGTTGCTGCCGGTGAGCCTCAAGCTCGGCCTGGTGGTGTGCGATAATGGGCGAAATCTCGTTGCAGCTCTGGGACTAGCCGGTTTGACGCACATCACTTGCCTGGCGCATGTGCTGAATTTGGTGGTGCAGAAGTTCATTCGCAACTACCCCGACATGTCAGAGCTGCTGCATAAAGTGCGGGCCGTCTGTTCGCGCTTCCGGCGTTCACACCCTGCCGCTGCTCGCCTGTCTGCACTACAGCGTAACTTCGGCCTTCCCGCTCACCGCCTCATATGCGACGTGCCCACCAGGTGGAACTCCACCTTGCATATGCTGGACAGACTGTGCGAGCAGCAGCAGGCCATAGTGGAGTTTCAGCTGCAGCACGCACGGGTCAGTCGCACTGCGGATCAGACCCACTTCACCACCAATGACTGGGCCTCCATGCGAGACCTGTGTGCCCTGTTGCGCTGTTTCAAGTACTCCACCAACATGGCCAGTGGCGATGACGCCGTTATCAGCGTTACAATACCACTTCTATGTCTCCTTGAGAAAACACTTAGGGCGATGATGGAAGAGGAGGTGGCCCAGGAGGAAGAGGAGGAAGAGGGGTCATTTTTAGCACTTTCAGGCCAGTCTCTTCAAAGTGACTCAGAGGGAGGTTTTTTGCAACACCAGAGGCCAGGTACAAATGTGGCCAGACAGGGCCCACTACTGGAGGACGAGGAGGACGAGGATGAGGAGGAGGTGGAGGAGGATGAGGATGAAGCATGTTCACAGCGGGGTGGCACCCAAAGCAGCTCGGGCCCATCACTGGTGCGTGGCTGGGGGGAAACACAGGACGATGACGATACGCCTCCCACAGAGGACAGCTTGTCCTTACCTCTGAGCAGCCTGGCACACATGAGCGACTACATGCTGCAGTGCCTGCGCAACGACAGCAGAGTTGCCCACATTTTAACGTGTGCAGACTACTGGGTTGCCACCCTGCTGGATCCCCGGTACAAAGACAATGTGCCCACCTTACTTCCTACACTGGAGCGTGATAGGAAGATGCGCGAGAACAAGCGCACGTTGGTAGACGCGCTACTGAGAGCATTCCCAAATGTCACAGGGGAACCAGTGGAAGCCCAAGGCGAAGGCAGAGGAGGAGCAAGAGGTCGCCAACGCAGCTGTGTCACGGCCAGCTCCTCTGAGGGCAGGGTTAGCATGGCAGAGATGTGGAAAAGTTTTGTCACCACGCCACAGCTAACTGCACCACCTCCTGATACGGAACGTGTTAGCAGGAGGCAACATTTCACTAACATGGTGGAACAGTACCTGTGCACACCCCTCCACATACTGACTGATGGTTCGGCCCCATTCAACTTCTGGGTCTCCAAATTGTCCACGTGGCCAGAGCTAGCCTTTTATGCCTTGGAGGTGCTGGCCTGCCCGGCGGCCAGCGTTTTGTCTGAACGTGTATTCAGCACGGCAGGGGGCGTCATTACAGACAAACGCAGCCGCCTGTCTACAGCCAATGTGGACAAGCTGACGTTCATAAAAATGAACCAGGCATGGATCCCACAGGACCTGTCCATCCCTTGTGCAGATTAGATATTAACTACCTCCCCTTAACAATATATTATTCTACTCCAGGGCACTTCCTCATTCAATACTATTTTTAATTTCATTTTACCATTATATTGTGGGGCAACCCA
Organism: Bufo bufo; assembly: GCF_905171765.1. Lineage (NCBI taxonomy): Eukaryota > Metazoa > Chordata > Amphibia > Anura > Bufonidae > Bufo > Bufo bufo. Next base: position 635,358,117 of record NC_053391.1, on the reverse strand, counting down.
AAGTTGAATGAACCTCTCCTCTGTCTGGGTGCCGGGGCCTAAATGTGTGACAGTGGCCTGTTCCAGTGGTGGGTGACGTGAAGCCTGATTCTCTGCTATGACATGAATACAGATTCTGCGCTGACATAAGGCCAGATTCTCTGTTACGGGACCTCTCTCCTCTGCCTGGGTGCCTGGGCCTAAATGTGTGACAGTGGCCTGTTCCAGTGGTGGCTGACGTGAAGCCTGATTCTCTGCTATGACATGAAGACAGATTCTACGCTGACATAAGGCCAGATTCTCTGTTACGGGACCGCTCTCCTCTGTCTGGGTGCCGGGGCCTAAATGTGTGACAGTGGCCTGTTCCAGTGGTGGGTGACGTGATGCCTGATTCTCTGCTATGACATGAAGACAGATTCTGTGCTGACATAAGGCCAGATTCTCTGTTACAGGACCTCTCTCCTCTGTCTGGGTGCCGGGGCCTAAATGTGTGACAGTGGCCTGTTCCAGTGGTGGGTGACGTGAAGCCTGATTCTCTGCTATGACATGAATACAGATTCTGCGCTGACATAAGGCCAGATTCTCTGTTACGGGACCTCTCTCCTCTGCCTGGGTGCCTGGGCCTAAATGTGTGACAGTGGCCTGTTCCAGTGGTGGGTGACGTGAAGCCTGATTCTCTGCTATGACATGAATACAGATTCTGCGCTGACATAAGGCCAGATTCTCTGTTACGGGACCTCTCTCCTCTGCCTGGGTGCCTGGGCCTAAATGTGTGACAGTGGCCTGTTCCAGTGGTGGGTGACGTGATGCCTGATTCTCTGCTATGACATGAAGACAGATTCTGTGCTGACATAAGGCCAGATTCTCTGTTACAGGACCTCTCTCCTCTGCCTGGGTGCCTGGGCCTAAATGTGTGACAGTGGCCTGTTCCAGTGGTGGGTGACGTGATGCCTGATTCTCTGCTATGACATGAAGACAGATTCTGTGCTGACATAAGGCCAGATTCTCTGTTACAGGACCTCTCTCCTCTGTCTGGGTGCCGGGGCCTAAATGTGTGACAGTGGCCTGTTCCAGTGGTGGGTGACGTGAAGCCTGATTCTCTGCTATGACATGAATACAGATTCTGCGCTGACATAAGGCCAGATTCTCTGTTACGGGACCTCTCTCCTCTGCCTGGGTGCCTGGGCCTAAATGTGTGACAGTGGCCTGTTCCAGTGGTGGGTGACGTGAAGCCTGATTCTCTGCTATGACATGAATACAGATTCTGCGCTGACATAAGGCCAGATTCTCTGTTACGGGACCTCTCTCCTCTGCCTGGGTGCCTGGGCCTAAATGTGTGACAGTGGCCTGTTCCAGTGGTGGGTGACGTGAAGCCTGATTCTCTGCTATGACATTAAGACAGATTCTGTGCTGACATAAGGCCAGATTCTCTGTTACGGGACCTCTCTCCTCTGCCTGGGTGCCTGGGCCTAAATGTGTGACAGTGGCCTGTTCCAGTGGTGGGTGACGTGATGCCTGATTCTCTGCTATGACATGAAGACAGATTCTGTGCTGACATAAGGCCAGATTCTCTGTTACAGGACCTCTCTCCTCTGTCTGGGTGCCTGGGCCTAAATGTGTGACAGTGGCCTGTTCCAGTGGTGGGTGACGTGAAGCTTGATTCTCTGCTATGACATGAAGACTGATTCTGCGCTGACATAAGGCCAGATTCTCTGTTACGGGACCTCTCTCCTCTGCCTGGGTGCCTGGGCCTAAATGTGTGACAGTGGCCTGTTCCAGTGGTGGGTGACGTGATGCCTGATTCTCTGCTATGACATGAAGACAGATTCTGCGCTGACATAAGGCCAGATTCTCTGTTACGGGACCTCTCTCCTCTGCCTGGGTCTAAATGTGTGACAGTGGCCTGTTCCAGTGGTGGGTGACGTGAAGCCTGATTCTCTGCTATGACATTAAGACAGATTCTGTGCTGACATAAGGCCAGATTCTCTGTTACGGGACCTCTCTCCTCTGCCTGGGTGCTCGGGCCTAAATGTGTGACAGTGGCCTGTTCCAGTGGTGGGTGACATGATGCCTGATTCTCTGCTATGACATGAAGACAGATTCTGTGCTGACATAAGGCCAGATTCTCTGTTACAGGACCTCTCTCCTCTGTCTGGGTGCCGGGGCCTAAATGTGTGACAGTGGCCTGTTCCAGTGGTGGGTGACGTGAAGCTTGATTCTCTGCTATGACATGAAGACAGATTCTGCGCTGACATAAGGCCAGATTCTCTGTTACGGGACCGCTCTCCTCTGTCTGGGTGCCGGGGCCTAAATGTGTGACAGTGGCCTGTTCCAGTGGTGGGTGACGTGAAGCCTGATTCTCTGCTATGACATGAATACAGATTCTGCGCTGACATAAGGCCAGATTCTCTGTTACGGGACCTCTCTCCTCTGCCTGGGTGCCTGGGCCTAAATGTGTGACAGTGGCCTGTTCCAGTGGTGGCTGACGTGAAGCCTGATTCTCTGCTATTACATGAAGACAGATTCTGCGTTGACATAAGGCCAGATTCTCTGTTACAGGACCGCTCTCCTCTGTCTGGGTGCCGGGGCCTAAATGTGTGACAGTGGCCTGTTCCAGTGGTGGGTGACGTGAAGCCTGATTCTCTGCTATGACATGAATACAGATTCTGCGCTGACATAAGGCCAGATTCTCTGTTACGGGACCTCTCTCCTCTGCCTGGGTGCCTGGGCCTAAATGTGTGACAGTGGCCTGTTCCAGTGGTGGCTGACGTGAAGCCTGATTCTCTGCTATGACATGAAGACAGATTCTGCGCTGACATAAGGCCAGATTCTCTGTTACGGGACCGCTCTCCTCTGTCTGGTTGCCGGGGCCTAAATGTGTGACAGTGGCCTGTTCCAGTGGTGGGTGACGTGAAGCCTGATTCTCTGCTATGACATGAATACAGATTCTGCGCTGACATAAGGCCAGATTCTCTGTTACGGGACCTCTCTCCTCTGCCTGGGTGCCTGGGCCTAAATGTGTGACAGTGGCCTGTTCCAGTGGTGGGTGACGTGAAGCCTGATTCTCTGCTATGACATGAATACAGATTCTGCGCTGACATAAGGCCAGATTCTCTGTTACGGGACCTCTCTCCTCTGCCTGGGTGCCTGGGCCTAAATGTGTGACAGTGGCCTGTTCCAGTGGTGGGTGACGTGAAGCCTGATTCTCTGCTATGACATGAATACAGATTCTGCGCTGACATAAGGCCAGATTCTCTGTTACGGGACCTCTCTCCTCTGCCTGGGTGCCTGGGCCTAAATGTGTGACAGTGGCCTGTTCCAGTGGTGGGTGACGTGATGCCTGATTCTCTGCTATGACATTAAGACAGATTCTGTGCTGACATAAGGTCAGATTCTCTGTTACGGGACCTCTCTCCTCTGCCTGGGTGCCTGGGCCTAAATGTGTGACAGTGGCCTGTTCCAGTGGTGGGTGACGTGATGCCTGATTCTCTGCTATGACATGAAGACAGATTCTGTGCTGACATAAGACCAGATTCTCTGTTCCAGGACCTCTCTCCTCTGTCTGGGTGCCGGGGCCTAAATGTGTGACAGTGGCCTGTTCCAGTGGTGGGTGACGTGAAGCTTGATTCTCTGCTATGACATGAAGACTGATAATGCGCTGACATAAGGCCAGATTCTCTGTTACGGGACCTCTCTCCTCTGTCTGGGTGCCGGGGCCTAAATGTGTGACAGTGGCCTGTTCCAGTGGTGGGTGACGTGATGCCTGATTCTCTGCTATGACATGAAGACAGATTCTGCGCTGACATAAGGCTAGATTCTCTGTTACGGGACCTCTCTCCTCTGCCTGGGTGCCTGGGCCTAAATGTGTGACAGTGGCCTGTTCCAGTGGTGGGTGACGTGAAGCCTGATTCTCTGCTATGACATTAAGACAGATTCTGTGCTGACATAAGGCCAGATTCTCTGTTACGGGACCTCTCTCCTCTGCCTGGGTGCCTGGGCCTAAATGTGTGACAGTGGCCTGTTCCAGTGGTGGGTGACGTGAAGCCTGATTCTCTGCTATGACATGAATACAGATTCTGCGCTGACATAAGGCCAGATTCTCTGTTACGGGACCTCTCTCCTCTGCCTGGGTGCCTGGGCCTAAATGTGTGACAGTGGCCTGTTCCAGTGGTGGGTGACGTGATGCCTGATTCTCTGCTATGACATGAAGACAGATTCTGTGCTGACATAAGGCCAGATTCTCTGTTACAGGACCTCTCTCCTCTGCCTGGGTGCCTGGGCCTAAATGTGTGACAGTGGCCTGTTCCAGTGGTGGGTGACGTGATGCCTGATTCTCTGCTATGACATGAAGACAGATTCTGTGCTGACATAAGGCCAGATTCTCTGTTACAGGACCTCTCTCCTCTGTCTGGGTGCCGGGGCCTAAATGTGTGACAGTGGCCTGTTCCAGTGGTGGGTGACGTGAAGCCTGATTCTCTGCTATGACATGAATACAGATTCTGCGCTGACATAAGGCCAGATTCTCTGTTACGGGACCTCTCTCCTCTGCCTGGGTGCCTGGGCCTAAATGTGTGACAGTGGCCTGTTCCAGTGGTGGGTGACGTGAAGCCTGATTCTCTGCTATGACATGAATACAGATTCTGCGCTGACATAAGGCCAGATTCTCTGTTACGGGACCTCTCTCCTCTGCCTGGGTGCCTGGGCCTAAATGTGTGACAGTGGCCTGTTCCAGTGGTGGGTGACGTGAAGCCTGATTCTCTGCTATGACATTAAGACAGATTCTGTGCTGACATAAGGCCAGATTCTCTGTTACGGGACCTCTCTCCTCTGCCTGGGTGCCTGGGCCTAAATGTGTGACAGTGGCCTGTTCCAGTGGTGGGTGACGTGATGCCTGATTCTCTGCTATGACATGAAGACAGATTCTGTGCTGACATAAGGCCAGATTCTCTGTTACAGGACCTCTCTCCTCTGTCTGGGTGCCTGGGCCTAAATGTGTGACAGTGGCCTGTTCCAGTGGTGGGTGACGTGAAGCTTGATTCTCTGCTATGACATGAAGACTGATTCTGCGCTGACATAAGGCCAGATTCTCTGTTACGGGACCTCTCTCCTCTGCCTGGGTGCCTGGGCCTAAATGTGTGACAGTGGCCTGTTCCAGTGGTGGGTGACGTGATGCCTGATTCTCTGCTATGACATGAAGACAGATTCTGCGCTGACATAAGGCCAGATTCTCTGTTACGGGACCTCTCTCCTCTGCCTGGGTCTAAATGTGTGACAGTGGCCTGTTCCAGTGGTGGGTGACGTGAAGCCTGATTCTCTGCTATGACATTAAGACAGATTCTGTGCTGACATAAGGCCAGATTCTCTGTTACGGGACCTCTCTCCTCTGCCTGGGTGCTCGGGCCTAAATGTGTGACAGTGGCCTGTTCCAGTGGTGGGTGACATGATGCCTGATTCTCTGCTATGACATGAAGACAGATTCTGTGCTGACATAAGGCCAGATTCTCTGTTACAGGACCTCTCTCCTCTGTCTGGGTGCCGGGGCCTAAATGTGTGACAGTGGCCTGTTCCAGTGGTGGGTGACGTGAAGCTTGATTCTCTGCTATGACATGAAGACAGATTCTGCGCTGACATAAGGCCAGATTCTCTGTTACGGGACCGCTCTCCTCTGTCTGGGTGCCGGGGCCTAAATGTGTGACAGTGGCCTGTTCCAGTGGTGGGTGACGTGAAGCCTGATTCTCTGCTATGACATGAATACAGATTCTGCGCTGACATAAGGCCAGATTCTCTGTTACGGGACCTCTCTCCTCTGCCTGGGTGCCTGGGCCTAAATGTGTGACAGTGGCCTGTTCCAGTGGTGGCTGACGTGAAGCCTGATTCTCTGCTATTACATGAAGACAGATTCTGCGTTGACATAAGGCCAGATTCTCTGTTACAGGACCGCTCTCCTCTGTCTGGGTGCCGGGGCCTAAATGTGTGACAGTGGCCTGTTCCAGTGGTGGGTGACGTGAAGCCTGATTCTCTGCTATGACATGAATACAGATTCTGCGCTGACATAAGGCCAGATTCTCTGTTACGGGACCTCTCTCCTCTGCCTGGGTGCCTGGGCCTAAATGTGTGACAGTGGCCTGTTCCAGTGGTGGCTGACGTGAAGCCTGATTCTCTGCTATGACATGAAGACAGATTCTGCGCTGACATAAGGCCAGATTCTCTGTTACGGGACCGCTCTCCTCTGTCTGGTTGCCGGGGCCTAAATGTGTGACAGTGGCCTGTTCCAGTGGTGGGTGACGTGAAGCCTGATTCTCTGCTATGACATGAATACAGATTCTGCGCTGACATAAGGCCAGATTCTCTGTTACGGGACCTCTCTCCTCTGCCTGGGTGCCTGGGCCTAAATGTGTGACAGTGGCCTGTTCCAGTGGTGGGTGACGTGAAGCCTGATTCTCTGCTATGACATGAATACAGATTCTGCGCTGACATAAGGCCAGATTCTCTGTTACGGGACCTCTCTCCTCTGCCTGGGTGCCTGGGCCTAAATGTGTGACAGTGGCCTGTTCCAGTGGTGGGTGACGTGAAGCCTGATTCTCTGCTATGACATGAATACAGATTCTGCGCTGACATAAGGCCAGATTCTCTGTTACGGGACCTCTCTCCTCTGCCTGGGTGCCTGGGCCTAAATGTGTGACAGTGGCCTGTTCCAGTGGTGGGTGACGTGATGCCTGATTCTCTGCTATGACATTAAGACAGATTCTGTGCTGACATAAGGTCAGATTCTCTGTTACGGGACCTCTCTCCTCTGCCTGGGTGCCTGGGCCTAAATGTGTGACAGTGGCCTGTTCCAGTGGTGGGTGACGTGATGCCTGATTCTCTGCTATGACATGAAGACAGATTCTGTGCTGACATAAGACCAGATTCTCTGTTCCAGGACCTCTCTCCTCTGTCTGGGTGCCGGGGCCTAAATGTGTGACAGTGGCCTGTTCCAGTGGTGGGTGACGTGAAGCTTGATTCTCTGCTATGACATGAAGACTGATAATGCGCTGACATAAGGCCAGATTCTCTGTTACGGGACCTCTCTCCTCTGTCTGGGTGCCGGGGCCTAAATGTGTGACAGTGGCCTGTTCCAGTGGTGGGTGACGTGATGCCTGATTCTCTGCTATGACATGAAGACAGATTCTGCGCTGACATAAGGCTAGATTCTCTGTTACGGGACCTCTCTCCTCTGCCTGGGTGCCTGGGCCTAAATGTGTGACAGTGGCCTGTTCCAGTGGTGGGTGACGTGAAGCCTGATTCTCTGCTATGACATTAAGACAGATTCTGTGCTGACATAAGGCCAGATTCTCTGTTACGGGACCTCTCTCCTCTGCCTGGGTGCCTGGGCCTAAATGTGTGACAGTGGCCTGTTCCAGTGGTGGGTGACGTGATGCCTGATTCTCTGCTATGACATGAAGACAGATTCTGTGCTGACATAAGGCCAGATTCTCTGTTACAGGACCTCTCTCCTCTGTCTGGGTGCCGGGGCCTAAATGTGTGACAGTGGCCTGTTCCAGTGGTGGGTGACGTGAAGCTTGATTCTCTGCTATGACATGAAGACAGATTCTGCGCTGACATAAGGCCAGATTCTCTGTTACGGGACCGCTCTCCTCTGTCTGGGTGCCGGGGCCTAAATGTGTGACAGTGGCCTGTTCCAGTGGTGGGTGACGTGAAGCCTGATTCTCTGCTATGACATGAAGACTGATTCTGCGCTGACATGAAGCCAGATTCTCTGCTATGGCATGAAGAGACTGATTCTCTGCTGACATGAAGCCAGATTCTTTGCTATGGCATGAAGAGACTGATTCTCTGCTGACGTGAAGCCAGATTCTCTGCTATGGGACCTCTGTCCAATTGATATTGGTTCATTTTTATTTTTTTAATTTTAATTTTAATTCATTTCCCTATCCACATTTGTTTGCAGGGGATTTACCTACATGTTGCTGCCTTTTGCAGCCCTCTAGCTCTTTCCTGGGCTGTTTTACAGCCTTTTTAGTGCCCAAAAGTTCGGGTCCCCATTGACTTCAATGGGGTTCGGGTTCGGGACGAAGTTCGGGTCGGGTTCGGATCCCGAACCCGAACATTTCCGGGAAGTTCGGCCGAACTTCTCGAACCCGAACATCCAGGTGTTCGCTCAACTCTAGTCAGCACCTATAAAACCCTGCTCCTGGCCCTAACTCCTATCCGTATGGGCACCTCTCGATGGTAGAGATGCCCATACACAGGAACCTAGAAAACCCTGGTGGCCCTCGGATGCCCTAATGGTAATGACAGGGCAGAGACAACCCGCTCCTTCCCTGGTGAAGGAACCAGCGTCTCGCTGAGGCCTAGTAAACAACAAAGGTGGGGGGAATACAAAATACAACAAGCAGAACACTTAACTTCTGAGGCTGATGGATGATGGATGAACAGGACTTCAACTAGAACCACACTCCAGCTCTTCCAAAAACCAAATGAAGCTATCCAGAGCAAGGAGTGATGGGTAAAGTCAGACTAAATAGCGGGAGGTAAAGGACACATGATCCACACCTGAACAGGAGGTGTGGACATACAAGCAACACACAGACAAAGTGAAACCAAAACCAAAAGAGGCTGTCAGATCACTAATGTGCAGATAATCTTTCAGACCTTCTAAAACCTGTCACCGGTGTGACACTGCCTGTTCCGCAAATTGCAGAACGCACACGGGTGGCATCCGTGTTTTGCGGTTCCACAATTTGCGGACCACAAAACACGGCACGGTCGTGTGAATGCACCCTTTTTCACATCAGTAGGACCAACGCTGCAGATATCGTCCCTGTGCACTACAGAATGGATGGAGCTGTGCAGATCCACAGCATATTTACTCCAGAGCAGCTGATCATGGGGTTCAGGATGAAATTACTTGGCTGGCTCCATCTTGACTAAGGTCAGTTGGTTAACGGTCCATTGTGAGAAATACATCAACATTGGTGGTAAGATCGTAAGAGCTTGATCTGTTAACTCTTTAAGGACTAGGACAGGATTTTGGACCAAGCATTTTTAATAAAACTTTTCATTGATACACTCCAAGAGCCATAAATTTATTATTTTATTATCTACAAAATTGAATGAGGACTTACTGTTTTTTTTGCAGGATAAGGGTTCATGCAAAACTGGAGAGAGGCTTTGACCTCACTGTGCAGGCACTGACTGGGGTCAGTGAAATGGAGGTGGGAAGAGGAGGGCAAGATCAGGACTATGAGATCAGCAGTTGGGTTCATGTAGGAAGAAGGGGTAGAGGGAAAAGTGCCAGGGAGGTTAGTCCTGAGCTGGAACGCCCTAGTAAATATGCCTGTTTGGCTGATATTAGAGATGAAAGCCCAGGGCCAGCAACACTGCAGCAGGGCGTTTCTCCTAGCAAACAGGAGGATGACCGCTGCAGGAAGGATGAGAAAAGGAGTGCAGCAAAGGTTAGACAGATGCTGGTGGTAGGGGACTCTATTATTAGGAGGACAGACAGGGTCACCTGTCGCCGAGACCGTGAATGCCGAACAGTGTGTTGTTTTCCAGGTGCTGGGGTTCGGAATATTGCGGATCGGATTGACAGATTGCTGGGTGGGGCTGGGAAGACCTGGCGGTCATGGTACACATTGGCACCAATGACAAAGTCAGGGGGAGATAGAAGGTCCTTAAAAATTTTAGGGAACTAGGAGAGAAGCTCAAGTCCAGGACCTCCAAGGTAGTATTTTTAGAAATACTACCAGTGCCAAGAGCGTCACCAGAGAGACAACGGGAGCTTAGGGAGTTAAATAAGTATCTCAGAAGCTGGTGCAGGAAGGAAGGGTTTGGGTTCATGGAGAACTGGGCCGACTTCTCTGTCGTTTACAGGCTCTACAGTAGGGATAGGCTGCACCTTAATTGGGAGGGTGCAACTGCCCTGGGGGAAAAAATGGTTAGATGGCTGGAGGAGCTTTTAAACTAGGATCTGGTGGGAGGGGGGGGGGGGGGGGTGTCATACTAATAAGGGGGTAGATAGTGTAGATAGAGAGTGGGATATAGGAGGGGACAGTGGGGATTTAGTGGGGGCTGGGGTTAGTGAGGAAAGTAGGGAGAAGACTGGGCAGAACTATACACTGATGAAAAATAGAACTGCTGGTAACAAGAACCTGTTACATACAAACATCAACCAAGGTAACAAAAAAAAAATCATGGATATTCGCTTTACAGGTAATAGTAATTTAAAATGTATTTTCACAAATGCCAGAAGTCTAGCTAGCAAAATGGGGGAGCTGGAGGCTATGGTACCAGAAGAAGACATAGATGTAGTTGGTGTGGCTGAGACATGGTTGGGCTCTTCGCATGACTGGGCTGCAAATATTGAGGGTTTTACACTATTTAGGAAAGACAGGGTCCATAGAAAAGGTGGTGGGGTGTGCCTGTATGTGAGGAGTGATCTGAAGACAAGTGTGAAAGAGGCAATTGTGGGTGAGAATGGTGATGATGTGGAAACCTTATGGGTGCAAGTTCAAAGGGATAAAAACACTGAAAAAATAATACTTGGTGTAATCTATAGACCCCCTCACATCACAGAAGAGATAGAAACGCAACTATATAACCAAATAGAGCGGGCGGCACAGGCTGGTACAGTGGTCATAATAGGAGATTTTAACTTCCCAGACATTGACTGGGGTCATGGTTCTTCCTCAACCGCAAAGGGGAGAAGATTCCTCAACTTGCTGCAGGACCACTTTATGGGCCAGTTTGTAGAAGCTCCCACTAGGGGCAATGCTCTGTTGGATCTGGTAATTTCTTATGATGCAGAGCTTGTTGGAAATATTACAGTTCGAGAAACACTAGGTAATAGTAAGCACAATATAATTATATTACCTCTAAACTCTGTCAGGCAGAGCAAAAATTTTAAAAAGGCTAATTTCCCTGGGTTGAGGGCAGCATTTCAGGGCATAGACTGGGAGCAGCTACTGTCACAGCTTTAAATCCACATTGAGTAATTGCACTAAAAAATGTATTCCTTTAGGTAACAAGTATAAACGGCTAAAATTAAACCCACCATGGCTTACAGCTTCTGTAAAAAGGGCAATAAAAGACAAAAAAGGGCATTTAAAAATATAAATCTGAGGGGTCAGCTGTAGCCTTTGAAGTTTACAAAGGGCTTAATAAAATCTGTAAAAAGGAGATAAAATTAGCAAAAATACATAACGAACAGCAGGTGGCAAAAGATTCCCCAAAAATTCTTTAAATATATAAATGCTAAAAAAAACAAGGACTGAGCAGGTAGGTCCCCTAAATAATGGCAAAGGGGGGTTAGTTACTGAAGATAAGGAAAAAACTGAGTTAATAAATGTTTTTTTTAGCTCTGTTTATACAAAATAAGAGAAAGGAGCTGATATCTGTGGTGCTGGGGCTGTTAGTATATCCAGTGATATACTCAATTGGCTAACTGTAGATATGGTCTAAGATAAGTTAAATAATATAAATGTGAACAAGGCTCCAGGTCCAGATGGATTACACCCAAGAGTGCTTCAGGAGCTCAGTTCAGTCATTGCTGTGCCCCTGTTTATAATTTTTAAAGATTCTCTATTTACTGGTACAGTGCCAAGTGATTGGCGCAAGGCAAACGTGGTGCCCATATTCAAAAAATGATCTAGGTCCTCCATAGGTAATTATAGACCAGTTAGTTTAACATCTGTTGTGGGAAAAATGTTTGAAGGACTCTTAAGGGACAAAATACAGGAGTATGTGACTGTAAATAATATAACTTATATAGAAGGATTTGGGTGTCCTTGTAGATCATAGATTAATTGACAGCATACAATGTCAATCAGCTGCTTCTAAGGCCACCAGGATATTGTCATGCATTAAACGAGGCATGGACTCGCGGGGCAGGGATGTAATATTACCACTTTACAAAGCGCTGGTGTGGCCTCATCTGGAATATGCAGTCCAGTTCTGGGCACCAGTACATAGAAAGGACGCTCTGCAGCTGGAAACAGTACAGAGGAGAGTGACTAAACTGATAAGGGGCATGGAGGGTCTTAGTTATAAAAAAAAGATTAAAAGAATTGAATTTATTTAATCCTGAGAAGAGACATTTAAGGGGAGACATAATTTACCTATACAAATATATAAATGGGCCATGCAAAAAATACGGTGAAAAACTGTTCCATGTAAAATGCCGTCAAAAGACAAGGGGGCACTGCCTCCGACTGAAGAAGAAAAAGTTCAGTCTCAAGAAGCGTCAAAACTTCTTTACTGTAAGAACTGTGAATCTGTGGAATAGACTTCCTCAGGACGTGGTCACAGCAGGAACAGTGGACAGTTTTAAAAAGGGTTTAGATGAATTCTTAAAAGTAAAACAACATTTTTATGAAAATGTGTAGAAATCTTAGTTTCATTTCCTTCTGGGATTCGCATCCCCACCTATCCCTTGGTTAAACTTGGTGGACTTATGTCTTTTTTTTCAACCGTATTAACTATGTAACTATGAACACGAATGTGGCTTGAATCCGCATCCAAGCCGCATTTTTTGCGGCTCAGGTGCTGACCCATTCACTTTAATAGGGCCGTTCCGTGGGGCCACAAAAAAAATAGACCATGTCCTATTCTTGTCCATTTTGTGGACAAGAATAGGCATTTCTATCAAAGGGCAGCCCATTCCGGTCTGCAAATTGTGTAACGAGAGTCATCTGTGTTTTGTGGATCCACAATTTGTGGACTGTAAAAAAACTGTGCGGTTGTTTGCATGAGCCTTAACTTGTACTTTTAATTGCATTCAACAGCTTGTCCCATCTTGACTATTATGGCATATCCACAGGGCAATGCACAAATGCGGGTCTCACCTCTGGGACTTGCTCCTGTCTCAAGATTGAGGCCCCACTATGAATGGAAAGGATGGCATGCATTCAGTGTGCTTGGCTATTTTTAAATGTCCTAGCAGTTAATGGAAAAAGGTGTAGATTAGTGGCATCTTCTTCATGCACATTGGGCCCCTGGTCTTCAAATTGGAGCAGGTCCCTAAAAGAGTGATTGGCTTTTTGAATGACGTTAGGTTCTTTTTGGTTTCCATTAGGTTCATAATAAAAGTTAAAGGCATTTATGGGATTAGGATAGGCCATCAATATCAGATTGGTAGGAGTCCAAGTCTCGGCCTCACTATCAATGGGCTATTTGAAGGTACAAGTGCCGGGACCACTTTATTATTTCCATGGGTTCATCTACTTGCTGCTTTATAGCTACAGCGTGGCATATTACAGCTTCATAAAATATACTTGAATGGGACAAGGACGAGATATCCTGAACCGTCGCTCCTAAGTAGCAAAATTCCTGCTTTGGCTATTGGACATGAAAGGTTTTCATGTACTCACATTTCATCGGTGGCATAGAATGGTTGGTCCATTTTAAATCCACTTTGCAAAAGCTTGTAAAATTTTGCATCAACCGGTATGCCTGGATATGGATTTATCCCTTTAAGAAGATACAAATGCAAATTAAACACAGAATGCTATACATGTAATATGTATGTAAGTTTCTATTAGAGATTGTAACATACCAAGAGAAAATATTTCCCAAAGTAATATGCCATAAGACCACACATCACTTTTGATAGTATATATTCCCTCAAATATACTCTCTGGAGCCATCCATTTAACTGGCAGTCGAGCCTGGAGAAGACATAAAAGCAGAAATATGTGAAGTGTCACAGGCAGAATAGCTTTCTGATTCAAAATTTCTACATTTTTGGGTTTTTCAGAAGTACTACTAATTGTCCAGTAGGTGGTGCTGCTGATTACTTTATTATCAAATTCTATTCCCATCTGAGACAATGAGGGCATAGTGCTAGTATAGGCCCCTATTGTCTGATAGGTGCAGCTGGGGATGGCCACCAAGCACTCTCCCCATAGTACTGAATAGGAGCGCACAGCGCTTGCGCGTCCACTGCTCCCATTCATTTCTATGGGGCTGACGGCTATTTTTGGCGGCCCCATAGAAATGAATGGAGGCAGCTGCGCATGCGCAGTATGCCCTCCACAACTTTCGGGCCTCCGTTTTCAGTGTTCCAGCGGTGGGTCCCGCACCTATCAGAAAATGGGATAGGTCATCAGTATGGATAGGTCATCAGTATGGATAGGTCCTCAGCAGTGATGGTCAGTTCGCAGTGTTCGCCAGCGAACACATGCAGGCTGCCATCTTGACTCACCTGTCCGGCGATGCACAGGTAAGCCCTTACCTGTGCCTGTGCCAGGAGCCGGTCTGAAATCAAATGTGGTCATCGGGAGCAGGCAGTTCCGAGAACAGCCCGATGAAGGCCCCCAGAGGCTGTTCTTGGAACTGCCTGCTCCCAGTGACCGCATTTGTTTCAGACCACCTCCCGCCACAGGCACAGGTAAGGGCTTACCTGTGCATCGCCGGACCGGTGAGTCAAGATGGCAGCCCGCATGTGTTCGCTGGCGAACACTGCAAACTGACCAATACTGGTCATCAGTATCTGACCAGTGGGGGTCCAAAACCCAGGACTCCCACCAATCAGCTGAGAAGGCATCAGCACTCACAGTAGTTCCGCGGCCTTCTCTCAGCTCACCAAGCACAGCGCCGTACATTGTATAGTGTCTGTGCTGGGCATTCACTTCAGTGGGGCTGAGCTGTGCCTAGGCCAAGTGACTGATCAACATGGTGTCACATGACCTAGGCAAAGCTGCTAGCGCCTACTGCGAGCGCGATGCCTTCTCAAACAGTTGATCAGCGGAGGTCCCGGGTGTCAGACCCTCACCGATCAGATACTGATGACCTATGCAGGTCATCATTTAAAACATTTTGGAAAACCCCTTTAACTAGCCTGCGATGATTTATGCATAATTAGCACACGCTAATGCGGCAATGTTAGATCGTAGTGCATGTAATGTATTCCTATGGGCCAAGTCACTATTATAACAAATTACAACAATGTTGCATTTTTGGCAGTTATTTCTAATTTAATGCAAATTTGTTCCACCCATAAATAAATAAAAAATATAAAAAATAACATGAAAATGTTTCTGCGATGTAAAAAGTACATGCAATTTTGAGGTGAGATATTAAAGGGGTCATCAGAAGGCAAATATTTATTACTTATTCATAGCTTAGGTCATAAATATATGATGGTTGGGGGCCCCACTGATCACTAGAAGGAGGTTCCCAAGCCCCTTGTTCTGGAGGAGTTTGAACGGAGCAATAGACATGCGCCCTGCCTCTCCATTATAGACTACGGGACTGACAGATGCTTGTCATGGAACCAACACAACATTCTGATAGATTTCTACATTTTTCAGAAAACAATGGAGATTTGTTGAAGATCCACTTACGTTGCCTTTGACCACATAGTTGGAGTCATTCACAATATCTCTGGCAAGTCCGAAATCACATATTTTGGCCACTTTTCCTTTGTTTATCAGGATATTTCTGGCTGCAAGATCCCTGTGAATGCACTGAGGAAAGCACTGACATTAGCAATCAGCAATAACACTGCTGGCCTGGCTTTCATGCCACTGCGTGTAGGACAATCTCATTACTATGGCTTACACTTATACCTTGAGATATCTTGGAGCTTGCAGAACACTGAAACAGATGTATACAGCTCTGGCAGCTGTATACAGTGAGCTGTCCCTAGTGGTGGCTGCAGGCAAACAAGATGTAATCATTTAAATCAGTTAAATATTGATGACCTATCCTCATGATCAGTGGGGGAACGACACCCAGGACCCCCACTGATCAGCTGTTTGAAAGAACCCTG
This sequence comes from Bufo bufo, assembly GCF_905171765.1. Lineage (NCBI taxonomy): Eukaryota > Metazoa > Chordata > Amphibia > Anura > Bufonidae > Bufo > Bufo bufo. The sequence continues at coordinate 635,342,366 of NC_053391.1, read as the reverse complement.
TGGACCCTTCATAACATACCAAACACAGCGCCGTACATTGTATAGTGGTTGTGCTTGGTATTGCCGCTCAGGCCCATTCATTTGAATGGGACTCAGCGGCAGAAAGGCCATGTGACTGATGAATGGGACGTCATTGGCCTAAGAAGAGGCTGCTCTCCTTAATGCCATGGCCTCTTCCACTAGGGGTGCTGGGAGTCAGACCCCAACCGATCAGATAATGGTGACCTATTCTGAGAAGTTCCTAATAACCCTTTTAAGAGAACCTGCACACGAGTGTGGGTGAACGTACATAAGATCCTCCAGAATTTCCGTGCAGATTTATGAAAGTTTCTGCAGCATATCCGCACCAAAATCTGCAATGTCTAACAGCGTTTTTTGGTGCGGATATAATGCGGTGTTTCCGGCAGATCCCACCCTTCCATTTGTGTCATCTCATATACTTTGCTGGTACCGTAATACACTGCATTTTTTCTGCAAGAGAATCTACGCTGGAAAACCACGCGTATTCCGCAACAGGTGCAGGCAGCCCTATTAGAGGTTGCCACACACGGTTTTTGTGTTGTAAGTTTTTTTGGACCAAAAAAATCCTCAAAAAAAAACAAAACAAAAACACCTGACTTTGCTGACCATGTTTTGTTGCCTTTTTAGGGTAGTTTTGCCCATAAAGTGTTTTACCACCTGACACTTTTAATCGTGTTTTTTGTATGCCTTGCGTTATTTTTCTAGGCAAGTATGTACCCCCTTGTATTGTCACTTCCTCTGCAGAATTGTATGGGAAAATACAAAAAAAAAAGACCTCAGGGTCCTCAGGCAATTCCCAATTGCCCAAATCATCAGTCCACCCCTCCTCCTTAGTAACCATTCCATTATTTTTTGAATTTATCTTGCAGAAATCCCGCAGCCTGCTCACGCACAGTGCAGAACATGTATACATTGTGACGCCTCTGCTAGCAATAGTACAATGTATACATAGCTGTGGTGTATCCGACTCACAAAAATATGGGATGAGAATTTGGTGTAATGACGACCCTTTAGAAAACCCATCTACCGTATGTTGTACAGCAGGCAAAGGCGACCAGACAAGTTTTTGGCGTAGAAAATGTTGCACCTAGTTGACACCCACAAATTAAAAACTGACAACCAGGAGGAAAACATGCAAAAAATGCAATGCTTTATAAATGCTGCACACTGCATGCTCCAGGATCTCTATTTTTTAGGTCCCCTTTCTAAACGGCGCAAGCTGTAGGCATCTAGAATAGACAGGGGAAAAAAAGATGACCCTAATTCTGGCCAAACGATGACGATAATTTGACCAGATGGCTATTCCCTCTCCCCCATCAGTTTCCACCCCTCCCCCCCCCCTCCCTGAGCTGCACGCTGTTTACAGAAGTGTACGTAGTCAGCACAGAGGAAGCATACATGTAAATGAAGCTACACGAATAGCCCGGAACAGTCACCGGAAACATACAAGAGCGACGTCATCACGGATTTGAGGCATTTCTGGCCCCTTTCTATTTTAATGCATTGTTTGTTCTCATGATAAACACTCCGCTCCATCACAGTCATCAGGCCCAACAATGTACTTTAAAGAGGACCTCTTCCCTCTCCTGACATGTTTTATTAACTACTTGAATTCTCCATGCAATAATAATTCTGGAGCATCTATTCTTATGGCTCTATGTTGTGCCATTCCTGTATTATTCCTGCTAGAAGTTCTGAATGTGTTGCTGGCAGTTTGCAGTGAAGGACCAGCTTTGGGGTGTGCTCCTGCACAGGCGGCATTGATTGGATACTGTCAGACTGTGCAGGGGCACACCCCCAACTTTAAACCTTGCTCTAAAAGATAGAAGAGTGACCAGTCCTTAAAGGGGTTCTGCAGTTTTTTTAAACTGATGATCTATCCTCTGGACACCAGGGACCCCCGCCGATCAGATGCTGATTATCTATCAAGAGGATAGATAGTCCGTTTAAAAAACTGCAGAACCCCTTTAACTACACTTGGTTCTGATTTAGGGACCACCTGTCAGGTCAGGAGTTCTAGAACATCATTGAAAACTCACCAACTTTGATTCAAGAAACTCCATCCCATTGGCAACTTGATATGAAAAACTGAGCAGATCTTCCAGTGTGAGGATGTTCAGATCTTCTTCGTCATACTTCCTGATGTTTTGGTATTTCATTTCTTGAAGACAGGAGAAATAAAAATGAGATTTTCAAGGCAAAAGAAACATTCAAGGTTTAAAGGGAATCGATCCGTCAGCAGATTTATGTAGTATTTCACGCTGCATGTAGTTGCCCGAGTATGAATCTAGTGACAGGCTCCCTTTACACTAAACATAGAAACATAGAATGTGTCGGCAGATAAGAACCATTTGGCCCATCTAGTCTGCCCAATATACTGAATACTATGGATAGCCCCCGGCCCTATCTTATATGAAGGATGGCCTTATGCCTATCCCATGCATGCTTAAACTCCTTCACTGTATTTGCAGCTACCACTTCTGCAGGAAGGCTATTCCATGCATCCACTACTCTCTCAGTAAAGTAATACTTCCTGATATTACTTTTAAACCTTTGCCCCTCTAATTTAAAACTGTGTCCTCTTGTGGTAGTTTTTCTTCTTTTAAATATGCTCTCCTCCTTTACCGAGTTGATTCCCTTTATGTATTTAAAAGTTTCTATCATATCCCCTCTGTCTCTTCATTCTTCCAAGCTATACATGTTAAGGTCCTTTAACCTTTCCTGGTAAGTTTTATCCTTCAATCCATGTACTAGTTTAGTAGCTCTTCTCTGAACTCTCTCCAAAGTATCAATATCCTTCTGGAGATATGGCCTCCAGTACTGCGCACAATACTCCAAGTGAGGTCTCACCAGTGTTCTGTACAGCGGCATAAGCACTTCACTCTTTCTACTGCTTATACCTCTCCCTATACATCCAAGCATTCTGCTGGCATTTCGTGCTGCTCTATTACATTGTCTTCCCACCTTTAAGTCTTCTTCCCACCTTTAAGTCCACTAGGAAGTGTTTTCTTGATGGTATGTGGTGTCTGACTTATGACAAACATTGTGAGATTTTGTTTGATTGTCAAAAAGCTTGTTTATAAGCATACTGCACCATAGAACATTTTTCCATTTAAGGTCCGAGTTCTCCTACGGTTTGCTAAGCTATAAATAAGACATGTATGTAGCAGCTAGCATAGCAGCTGCTGTGGGGTCCAAAAACCCAGGGGCGAATCTCAACTCAGTTAGAACTCATTGCAGTTAGTGATGTATATAGGCAAAGGAAGAATGCATTTCTTTTTTCATTATTTCTGTGCTGTGACATCACTGATTTATTTCTGTACATTTCCATGACATCACTGTGCACATTATGACCATTATTGCAACATCACTTGGTGCATTATTCCCATGCAGTCAGGATACCAACATAATCATATGGTTCTTATGTTCTGAATTATGCTTGAAGGTGTTCACTTGGTGGAGTGGGGCCCAATTTCAAATCTTGATATGGGACCCCAATGGTCCTAGTTACGCCCCTGAATGGAGATGTTATATGAGGTATTTAACAGTGCTTTACTCCTCCACCTTCCCATGCAGCAGACATTTGAAACCCTTCTGACAATGGTTGTTGCACACCACACCAGTTTTCATAGGTCTCTTGGTTGCTGGTTGGTCTACTGCCCACTGTGCATGGTCACTGAGTTTTTGAGGGTGGTCTGCTCTATGTAGATATACACCAGGCCATATCCTAATGGCTGACTTATCTGTATTCCAAAGGATGTACCGTGGCTTTAACATTTTCTTTTACTACTTAGTAACCTTGTCTGGCAGTAGTTTGAAGTGAACTTTACATCAAGGTTGCTACACAGTAAAACATGAAAATGTTGACTAAAGGTGAATATTTCTCATAGGTCCTGCATGTTTGTGTGACTCCCCCATACCTTCAGCTTGTTGAACCTCAGGCTGTGTGGTCGACGAGTCCTGGTTGCGCTGATTTTTGTCACGTTCTTGTTCTGCAGATACCCATTTATATGAGCAGTTGCTTAACACTGTCACAGCTCTGTCTCTAGAGGTGTGTAAAACAAATGTATTCACTGTGAAGGTCAGAGGGAAGCAACTAAAGTAAGTATCATCAAGGTACCAACTGGCTTCCTATGACATTAGCCCTACTGCTTGTATTATACAGATTAGATTCTGTAGAATGTTGTGTGTAGATATACAATACATTTACCAAAAATAGTCCCAAAACACCTTGTAACAAAAGAAAGGAGAGCTGAAAAAGAGGAATGGAGAATCCATGTGCATATCCATATAGGTATCCACTACTGATGACATTAAAAAAGACCTGTGTATACTTGTATAGAAAGGACCGGCACTCGCTCTGGTTGTAATTTTCAAGTGATTCCTGGACACACGCACCGCATCACTGACAGCGGAGTGCCGTCTGTATCTTCCTTGGATCTGATTAAAAAAGACCTGTCATCATTCCTGACCAGAGAAGTAATTGATTGTATTCATCATGAAATGATTCTGGAGCATCTATTCTTACAACTCTATGTTCTTATTCCTCTGTTATGCCTGTAATACACCTTTGGGCAGCCCTCAGTCGGCAGGGTGTATGGCAGGTCTTATCTCACTATGGTGTAGTGCCCCCACCCAAATCTTGCTTGGAGCAGGAGGCTCTTTCTCTTCTGGGGTCGACTTGGGAAACCCCTGCCCAGCTCAGTACACACTCACCCCAGGAAGGAATTAACTGATCAACAGATTTATTTGGGAAAGAGTCAACTATGGTGAGGAACATAAAGATAATGCAATAAAAGGAAAAAAGCACAGATTGCAATTCTGTGTAAGAAAGACCCCTGGTGAAGGGGGTGGCTATCTGTAACAGTAAGCGGTGATGGTCATCACACACTGTCCTTTGGATGATAAAAGCAATACACTCTTCCCAGCTATCTACTGCTAGCACTTAGAAGGCCATAAACTACTGCCTAACAACTAAGGCTACTTTCACACTTGCGTTCGGTGCGGATCCGTCTGGTATCTGCACAGACGGATCCGCACCTATAATGCAAACGCTTGCATCCGTTCAGAACGGATCCGTCTGCATAACAGTTTTTTACAGATCTGATTTTTCACTTCATAGCCTCATGTAAGAGATCAGGTGCTGCCAGGCAGCAGGGCCCAGACCCCCCTCCCCAGTTTTAAATTCATTGGTGGCCAGTGCGCCCCCCCCCCTCCCTCCCAAGTTTTAAATTCATTGGTGGCCAGTGCGCCCCCCCCCCCTACCTCCCTCCCCAGTATTATATTCATTGGTGGCCAGTGCAGCCCCCCCTCCCTCCCTCCCTCCCCAGTATTATATTAATTGGTGGCCTGTGCGGCCCCCCTCCCTCCCTCCCCAGTATTATATTCATTGGTGGCCAGTGCGGCCCCCCTCCCTCCCTCCCCAGTATTATATTCATTGGTGGCCAGTGCGGCCCCCCTCCCTCCCCAGTATTATATTCATTGGTGGCCAGTGTTGCCCCCCTCCCTCCCTCCCCAGTATTATATACATTGGTGGCCAGTGCGGCCTCCCCTCTCTCCCCCCTAATTAAAATGACCGACCCCCCATCATTGGTGGCAGCAGAGAGTTCCGATCGGAGTCCCAGTTTAATCGCTGGGGCTCCGATCGGTTACCATGGCAGCCAAGACGCTACTGCAGTCCTGGCTGCCATGGTTACTTAGCAATTTTAGAAGCATTATACTTACCTGCAATGTCTGTGACCGACCGGCCTGGCGCTCCTCCTACTGGTAAGTGAAAGGTCTGTGCTTTAAGCAATGCGCCGCACAGACCTTTCACTTACCAGTAGGAGGAGCGCCCGGCCAGTCACAGACATCGCAGGTAACCCAGTCCGAACGTTGGGGCCCGGTTGCAGAAAATGTTGGCATGCAAATGTTGGTGCACTTATGATTGTTCCACCCGGGAACTATCTGGGGGCTGCAGCATTAAGAAGCTTGGATGGCAGTGGAGTCGGGAGCAAGATCCCCCTTGGGTGCAGGACGACACTCCACTGGGAAAGCAGGCAGGGCTGTAGAGTTGATGCAGCAGCTGGACTCTCTCCTTGCACACAGGGACCACAGGAGCTGTCTGGGCTGGGCTGTAGGGTTAATGTAGCTGCTGAGCTTTCTGTTCTGCTACAGGAATCACTGATGCTGGCCTGTGATGCACTGTCTGCACAGAAGCAAGGTTCACTTCTGCCTGTGGAGATCTTTTAGTCTTCCTCTCTCCTGGCCCCGCTAGGGGGAATTACCACTCTTTTTACGCCATCACTATCTCTTATGGTTGACCCAATATCATCTTATGCCTTATTTCCATGTCCTGCAAAAATGTATATGTATTTCCTATGAAACGGTTATGTCAAATGTAATGTGCCTGGTTCACCAGCAGATGGTGGCAATATTGGCAGAGCTAGGTTATCTGGAATGGAACCTTTTTGTCCATTCCAGCCCTTTCTAGAGAGGGAGGAGTTTTGGTTAGTGAAGTTCAGTCTAGCCTTCCCCTCCTTGGGGAGAGGTTCCCACAGAACACCTTCAGTTCTGTGGGACCCAGAGGCCCAGCTACAAGCCTCATAAGCCAGGAAGTGTAGTCCCCTGGAAGATAAGAATAACGTTCAAGATAAAGATACCGATCAAGATACAGACTACAGAAAGTAAGTTCAGCAGAAAGGAAAAGTTCCTATTTAATTTTAAGAGTACAGATGTAGCAGAGCTGAGATTGTTTGCCTGCCAACATTTAAGCTAAAATCTGCTGATGACCAAGAGAAAGCTTGAAGATTGTTTCTGATGCAATATTACTCAAGTAAAGTTACTGTTCAACGTTCTACAAAGTCTGGAATCCATTTCTTTCATCATACCTTCACCTACTAATCCTTTTAGTTGCTCGGCTGTGGATGACTACACCTTGGGTTCCAGGATATCCAGATAGGAGCACCGTGACTTGTGCTACACCACCAAGGGACATTAGGCCACCCTTACACCAAATGTTCTGGACTGACATTCTGCTGTTTGGCCACAAGATGCCTCTGTTTCCTAACACAGCTACAGACTATATATATATCTCAATATTTATGAGAGAGGTGGAGTTACACACAGAACCTGGAGAGGAAGAGAGAAGGAGAAGGAGAGGCAGCCATCTTAGAGTGAGGCTGTGAGAGACACTGAGGAACTGTGTGAGCAGAGAATCTGACGGCATACAGGTGTGAGAGCCTACCTCAGTGACCAGAGCTGCAGCTAAGTGAAGCTGATCGTGTCCAAGACCCTGATCCTGTCTAGAGGAAGGAAGATTGCTGCTAGGAGTGCTGATGAGAGCAGAGGAACAAAGCAAAATACACTGCGGTACCACATGCTTGTTGGAGAGACGTTCTATTCAGAGTCACCAGCGGATGCAGAGCAGACCCGGGTCGGTAAGATCGTGCACACACCTCATTACAGTGTTGGCGCCTAGAGACTGAGACCAGGCCTGTAGTTAGTTACTTAGGGTCTCTGTGTCAGGCCACAAGTGTTACTATTGTTCATTGCAAGGACACCATAACTAAAAGTGACATTTCTCATTGGAGAGCTGATAAAAGTCCCACAAACTCAAGCCAGGCTGGTGTTTTGCTCAGAAGGAATACTCAGGCACGTGCTACAGGACCAGTTATGGGAGGGGGAATACTGTAGATCTGTGTAAGATTGTAAGCTGTTGTGCTGCACCGCAGGCTAGCCCGTACCACACACCCATACAGTGGTTCTTGTTCTTTTAGGGTAATAACAGGCAAGGTGTGGCAGTTTAGTTGTGCCTGCCAGTAGGTAAATTACTGCTCTTTCCTCCTGCATCCATCTTAGGGCGCCGTGCTGTGCAGCACAAGGGTCTCAGCCTTCGGGCTGGGTGTAAGTAAATTTATTGTATGTTCCCGGCATTGGTGGTTGTGGTTATTGTCACATTTAAATAAAATTCTGTTTTGGCAAAAGCTGGTGTTGGGGTTGCTTTCCTCGTTCGTGACTTCGCTGTATCCTGGGGAGCCCACCCCAGTACACGGCTTACATAACCATTACAACCGCAGGACACACCCTAGTCATAAACCCCATTGCTAATTTATTCATAACTTTTCAGTAGGAATAGCAGAGGAGCAGAACAAGTCAGAGTTCTAAGAAAAGATGCTCTAGAATTGTTATTTCATGGAGAATACAAGAATTTAATAAAACTGGCATATAAGGGCAACAGGTGCCCCCTTTTACTATGTAGACAAATTCCCCTGGTTTGTTTCCATCCTGTATGTAGCACTTCCTGTTCCTGTGTCCAACAAAACCCATGATGCATCTCTCCTTTCTCTGACACAGCTCCAGCACCGCCCCTAACAACTCCCAGCTGGTTTATAGCTCCTCCCACCCAACTAGTTACATAGACACTCCCCTATCACTGCCTCTAAAAACTCCCAGCTAGTTTATAGCTCCTCCCACCAAGCTAGTTACATAGACACTCCCCTATCACTGCCCCGCCCATGGACACAACATCACAGGAAATAAGAAAGAGCAGCATGGACATGGTCATGTGACCACAGCCGAGAATGAGAGATAGGAGCAATAAAGATAAATGAAATACATTACAAAGTTACATCTACCTTCATAAAGGATCATTTTAAAGGATGTTGATGTAAATCCCTTTGAGGCTCATACTCACTAAAAAAATTGCAGCCCCGTACAAGCTCACAGTTATAGGTCTTAGGGGCCCACTATACCGCCGTAAGCCTCCACTGCATATAGAGGCCTTATCCTTCATATTTCATATGAATGTACTACAAAAAAATTGCCGGTTCCATTGGACTCCATTTTATGGAGTTATTCTGTCAGATTCATTAAAAAAGGCAACAGAATAATTTCTTAATACGACACCATAACTGACCCCCATTATACCCGATTTGAACTGAATTTCGGTAAAATACCTGAATTTCTCATCCTGGTTGAAATTATGGTAAAAAGGGAAGTTATTATCCTTGAAAACATCTGACCAGGTTTTGTGGAAAGTATCTCTTCTGACTTTCAGGTAATTGAGAAGATCTCCATGTGGGCAGTACTCAAAAATTAAGTATATCGGACCTGTAAGAAGAATGGACATACAGAAGGAAACCTGTACAGTTTCTATGTAGTGTAAATATAAGGATCCATTCAGGCGTCCATAAGTGTTTTGCGGAACGGGTGTGGACCCATTTATTTCAATGGGGCCGCAAAAGATGGGGACAGCACACCCGCAAAAAAAATAGAACGTGTCCTATTCTTGTCCATAATCGCGGACAAGAATAGGCATTTCTATCACAGGGTCGGCTGTGGGCGGTCCGCAAAATGCGGAAGGCACATGGCCGGTATACGTGTTTTGGGAATCCGCAATTTGCGGACCGCAAAACACTTACGGACATCTGAATCAACCCTAAGGGGAGATAAAGTGATGTCACCTATACCTGACACAGTGCACGCTCCCAACAAATTCACTATATTGTCATGGTGTCCGACCTGGGTCATCATCTTCAGTTCAGACATTAAGGCATCTTTTTCCGAGGCATCAGGATTTTCTGAAATAAAAAATGACATGTCTTTGTGATATGTAATGTCAAAATGTGACCATGAGAATGCAGCGCCATCAGCAGGCAGCATGCTATGGAGCTGAGCAGATCAATATACATCAATACCCGTCATTATGGGATTCAGGGTGGGTTCACACATGGTAGATACCAATGGGGGTCATTGATCAAATGATCAAACTGGTTTAAAGTAGAACTGGCTTAGTTGCCCATAGCAACCAATCAGCTTCCACCTTTCATTTTCCAAAAGAGCTGTCCAAAATGAAAGGTGGAATCTGATTCGTTGCTATGGGCAACTAATATAATTATACTTTACACCAGTTTGATAAATGACCCCACAAGATTTGCCACTAGAGATGTTTTATGTGGCAAATCTGTACCTTTGTACAATACCAGTAGAGAGGATAAGATTTTAAGAAATCTCACCCACACACTGCTGATCTTTTCATTTCACCCGCAGGGCGTATTGGAAATCTGCAGCAAGTCAGTTTTAGACCACGTGCAGACGAGTACGGGTGAGCGCTCATAAGATCCTCAGGAATATCTGTGCGGATTTCTGCATCTTATCTGCACCAAAATCTGCAATGTCTAATAGCGGTTTTTGGTGCGGATTTAAAGCAGTTTTGCCGTAGATCTCGCCCTTCCATTGAAAAGGGTAAAATCAGCAGTTAAAACCGGAAACACAATTGACACGCTAATTATTTTGAAATCCACGCCGCAGGTCAATTTTTGCACGGTACATGAGATTAGTGTAATCTCATACACTATGCTGGTAACGTAATACGCTGCGGTTTTTCCACACGGGAATTTGCTGGAAATTCAGGTGGCCTTACAGAGTAACTAAACTTTTGAATAACTTTTTGGTAAAATATCCCTAATGTCATAATAAACTTTTTGTAATATACTTTATTAAGGTTTTTTGTATTTTTAATACACTTTACCCCCCCCCCCCCCCTAAAGCGGCGCACCTTCTCAGCAGTGTACGGAGTACAGAGTCTACAGTTTACAAATGGGGTCGCAGTGCAGGGAGTATGGGCAGGAGCGCATATTGCTGCTCCTGCCTGTGCCCCCCGGAGGTTTACTAACTCCTGGCATAGCACCCTGTACCCATGTGCTATGCCAGGATTAGCTGAGCGGAGTGGGCTCCTGCCTGTGCCTGCTCCACTGAACTAAGAGTCCTGCATGAAAGCAGGCAGGAGCTGCTGCGCTCAGCTAATCCTGGCATAGCGCATGGTTACAGGGTACCCATGCCAGGAGTTAGTAAACCTCCGTGGGGCACAGGCAGGAGCAGGAGCCCACTCCACTCAGCTAACCCTGGCATAACACATGGTTACAGAGTAGCCATGTTCTATGCCAGGAGTTAGTAAACCTCCGGGGGGCACAGGCAGGAGCAGCAATGTGCGCTCCTGCCCGTACTCACTGCGCTGCGGCCCCATTCATAAAGTGAGAAGTCAGCGGTATACATAAAAGTAAATTTTAGGCGCACATGAAAATGTGCGCTTTTGGGGGGGAGGGTCTATTTAAAATACAAAAAACCTTAATGAAGTATATGTCTGTGAAGGTTCTCATTTATCCAGGTCATGGTATATCTGTAAAAAAAAAAATCAAGAATAAATTAATGAAGTATATTACAAAAAGTGTTATGACATTAGGGACATTTTACCAAAAAATTTATTCTAAAGTTTATGTACTCTTTAAGCTGAGGAGCTCCACCAACATTTTCACTTTTGCAATGGAGAGAGTGAAATCCACAGCCGTTTCCGCGGCAAAAACAACATTTAAAGAAGACCTTTCATGGGATTTTTTTTTAAAACTAAAATCTTAGCATGTAGTCCGCTCCAGCAAATGCCATTGCTTTTTTTTTCAGATTGTCCCCACTGTTGTGACACTATGTCCCCCACTATGTTCTGGCGCCAAATATGCTAAGTAGTAGCATTGGTACAGAGAGTCAGTGGGTATCTCCTTCTCAGTGTCTGTGGCGCTGCTCAATCGCACCTGTCTTCTTTAGCAAAGATGGTGCCCGCTCGCTCCGGAACTACAAACTAGATAGCCCGTTACCAAATCTCAGGTGAACAGCTAGTCTGATCTTTGGCTGTGGAGGGGTCCGCTGTGATTGGACAGCGTCAGAGAGAAATTAAAAGAGCAAACAGCAGGTGGCGCTATGCAGATACATTTTATTGAATAACTCAGTGGCTATGCTAAATAATTAATTACATGCAATTACAAAAGTATTCAGATCCAGGTGCTGGTTTGAAAACTGTAGAATATTTTTCATGGGACAACTCCTTCAAAGGAAATTACTATCTGAGTCACTTATATCTTCCTGGATTGTATAGAACAAACCACTTTCAAATATAATAGCTGGTGCACATACACCATGATCAAGTAATGAGAACCTTAGCCTTCAGTGCAAGTTTTAGTATTGCTAGAACCTCTGTGGTGTCTCTAATGCACAATATTATCTGGAGATACCAGAAGCTGGAAGTCTAATGTCCCCCTGTACCAGGGAGCCAGTCCTGGTATTAAAGAGGACCTCTCCCCTCTCCTGACATGTCTGGTTTAGTAACTACTTGCATTCCCCATGTAATAATTCTGGAGAATCTAATCCTATGACTATGATGTGACATTCCTTTATTATTCCTGCTAGAAGTTATGAATGAATTGCCTGCAGTTTGCAGCTGAGTGTTACCAGTTTGGGGCGTGGGGTTGCACAGGCATCACTGTCAGACTGTGCAGGGACGCACTTCCAACTTGTAACACCCATCTGGACCTTCATTACAAACTGCTAGTGATTTATTCAGAACTTTTAGCAGGAATCATAAAGGAATAGCACAACCGTAGGTTCCTAAGAATAGATGTTATTACAAGTGGGGATGCAAGTAGTTACTAAAACACATGTCAGAAGAGTTGACAGCGTATACAGACCATATGTATTTTGCGTACAAATTACATCCGTGTGTATTCCGTATTTTGTGGAACGGAACAGCTGGCCCTTCATAGAACAGTACTGTCCTTGTCCGTAATGCGGACAATAATAGGACATGTTCTATTTTTTTGCGGAACAGAAATACGGAAATGGAATGCACACGGAATAACTTCTGGGTTTTTTTGCTGACCCATTGAAGTGAAAAAAAAAACGGAACGGACATGGAAAGATAATATGTTTGTGTGCATGAGCCCTTAGACTGAGCTCAATGCCAGGCACAACCATCTCTATGGACTAGCTGCTGTGCTCAGGTATACAACGAAGAGGGTAAGGCGCGTGCTACAGTGCTGTTGGGGCCCAACCATTCATTCCACTTACCTTTCAGCATTTTGACTGCCACCTGCAGGGACACCCCCGATTTGCTAATTCCATAAGCTTTAGCGGTAACCACTTTTCCAAATGCCCCAGATCCGACGGTCTCGCCTACAATATACAGACCACTAGATGAGTCTGTGTGGGTTGTTTGTGAGTACATTGTGTCTGATAAGACATTATCTGCCTCTCACCAAACTCCAGATTCTCTCTTGGGAACTCCCATTTTTTAACATCATAGGGCAGAACGCTGAAATCAATGTAGATGTATTCATTATCGGAGGGGCCGATGTACTGTATCATCTGCAGCTGACTTTCGTATTTGTACTTCTGTGCAAAAATAGAGAAAAATATAAGCAGAAGGTAGAAGAACAGCATTTAGGCCTCATTTACACGACCGTATTTTGGGTCCCCATCTGATCCACATGGATGACCCATTCATTTCTATGGGGCTGGAAAAAATGGACGTGTAGTGGCCCAGAGCAGCACTACCATTCCTACACCCTGCGACTAGGGTGGCCGTATGTCCGGTTTTAGGCCGGACAGTCTGGTTTTCTGGCTCCCTGTCCGGCGCAGGGCCTGGACGGACGCAGGGATGTCCACCCTTTCAGTAGCTCACGCTCAGACAGCAGCACTGCGCTGTCTGAGCGTGAGCTGCAGCAACTGACTGAGGCTTCTCTCACCCCCAGTCAGTCACTAGAGCCGCAGACATGGCTCCCTGTGGCTGACTGAGGGGGAGAGAAGCACTCCGGCTCAACTTCCCCTCAGAAAGTTCTTCCCTCTTGTTCCATTTGTTTTTTTACAGCCGGTGATGGGGGCGTGGCTTCACTGAGCATGGGGCATAGTTTATCTGTTTTGGGGGCGTGACCTGTGGTCTGGCTTTCTGGGGTGAAGCCAGTGGCCACCCTACCTGCTACCGTCTCTAATGGGCTAACCATAATGTCATCTATGTATTTTTTCCAGGTCCTGTTACACTGTGCCAGGGTCGTTGCTAGGCTAAAACATTTGGGGCCTGGGCCCCTGATGTTTTGTCCCAGGCCCCGAATGTCCTGCCTGCCTGCTAGATACAACTGTATTGCATTCCTTTAGGACGCCAATACAATTGAATCAAATGCACTGGAAGATCTGAAGGACCTGTGACGACATCACAGGTCATGTGACCAGTAAAACAGGCAGTGGTTGAGAAGTGAGGAGAGGTAAGTGAAGGGAGAGGAAGAGCAATGCTGGGAGTTGCGATTATTTAACTGGGACTGTATAATAGGGCTGAAGGGAGGGATGTTATTTACATAGGACTGAATGTTGGAGGGGGCTGGGGCAGGGTGCTGTTATTTACATGGGACTATATGTCGGAGGAGGCTGGGGGAGGCATTGATGTTATTTACATGGGACTGTATGTTGAGGGTGGTGATGTTTACATGATATTGCACGTTGGAGGCGGCTGTCGGAGGGGGTGATATTATTTACATGGGACTGTATGTTGAAGGCGGCTGGGGAGGAGGTGATGTTATTTACATGAAACTGTATTTTGGAGGGGGCTGTAGATAGAGAGAGATGTTATTTACATGAGACTGTATATTGGAGGGGGATGGAGAGATGGTGTGATGTTATTTACATGGGACTCTATGGCGGAGGCATTAAAGGGAGGTGAGTGATGTTATTTACATGGGACTGTATGGTGGAGGGAGAAATATAACTAAAGGGGGCACTGCAGGGGGCATTATAAATACTGGGGGCACTTCAGGGTGAGTATTATAACAGTAGAGGGCAGTATAAATACTGGGGGCACTGTAGGGGTATTATAAATCCAGGGGACATTAGGCGTTCTTATTACTACTGGGGGCTCTATAGGAGGGACTTATAGATCTGCCTTATTTCTACTAAGAGCACTATGGGGGGCCTTATTACTACTGAGGGGTCTGTAGAGAGCTTTATTACCACTGGGGGAACAATAGGGGGCCTTATTTCTACTGGAGGCTCTGTGAGGGCATTATTAATACTGGAGGGCTCTTCTACTAATGGGGGCCCTCTTGGGGAGTATTATCACTGTTGGGGGCACTGTAGGGGACAGTATTACTAATGAGGGCATTCTAAAAGGGAATTACTATTGGTGTGCACTATTACTATGGGGGCACTATTATTTCTTCAGGATAGTATTTGGGGGTATTGGGGAGCACATCGAGCACATGATAACACTGTGAGGACTCCAGGTTGGGAGATGATGATAGAAAAGTGAGGAAGCTAAGATGTCTGTGTGTCACACTCTGCAGCGACGAGGCGGCTGAAAGAAGTTGTCCGGACCAAATGGAGAAGATGATGACAAGGAAGATCTACATCGGAGGAGACATCACCTGGGAGGCCCTGGATGTGAGAGGTATGTGCTGCTGTATAGCAAGTAACAGGAAAGTGCGGGGGAAAGGTCGATTTAGAGAACTGGGCCATATTCATTGGGGCTTGGGCCTCAAATCTTTTGAGACCCTAGCAACGCCCCTGCACTGTGCATTCATAATATTCCTCTGAAACTGTTATGTTCATGTACTGTGCCTGGTTCACCAGCAGGTGGCAGTTTATCTGGCAGAGACAGATCTTTAGATAGAATGGAACTTACCATTCCATTCTCCCCCTTTTGGGCAGAAGTGGGCTAGTCCCTTCCTACCAAAGGAAAGGGTTGCAGGAAGCTATAGTCTAGTCCAGGCATGTTCAACCTGTGGCCATCCAGCTGTTGTAAAACTACAACTCCCACAATGGCCTGCTGTAGTAGGCTGATAGCTGTAGGCTGTTCAGGCATGCTGGGAATTGTAGTTTTGCAACAGCTGGAGGGCCGCAGGTTGAGCATGCCTGGTCTAGTCAGTCAAAAGTTGAGAGCTGGAAGGAAATGAGAATTACCGACTCCTTACAGTTTACAGATAGAGTATTGGGAGGGGGTCAACAGTCAAAGGCACCCCACTCCGAAGGTACGAGAACTGCTACAGAGTGCAGTAATCAGACCAAAGCTAGAGATTAGCACAGCAGAGAAAGATAAAGCAAGAGATTCAAGTTTGCCTGACAGTGTACCCCAAAACCTGCTGGAGCCAAAAGAAAGATCACTTCTTGTTTGGATGCAAGTTTATTCAAGTAAAGCTGTTGGACTCTTACTCCACCAACTATCCCTCTCCCTTTTATTGCTATGGAGCCTAACCCTGAGCAGCGACGGTATCCAGGTAGGAGCACCGTGACACACGAGACTAATAGGACTTCATCACCACTCGGGATTCCTAAAAACCTGGGACATGATCGACCCTGGAGAGGGGGGGTGGCACGTTGCAGATGCACATGGATGCCAGCTGTGTGCTGTCTGTGTGGCCATTATAGAACATGTCCTATTCTTGTCCGTTGGGCAGACAAGAATAGGCATTTCTATAATTGAGACTGAGAAAAGTGCGGGATGCATACGGCCATGTGCATGAGGCCTTACAAGAGTCATAAAGATAAAGAGGGGAAAATGTTACCTTCTTGTACTTGCTCAGAACCAGGACAAATAAAATAGCAAAACACAGTCCGCAAAGTCCAGCCACAGTGGGGAGGATTAAATGACTTGGCTCTGTAATAGAAATATAATGTTTGGTTTTAGAGGGTTATAAGATGTCTTCAGTGGTAAAGAACCAAACTACTCATAGACAATGATCGCCGCTGATTAATGCTGACTTTTCATTTTATTAACATTCATGACGAGTCCCCAAGCGGTATGTCACCGCTGGATCATGTGCCATTTTGAGACATGCCACCGCTGAAGCCAGTGATTGGCTGCAGTGGCTCACATGTCCCCACCGGAAGCATCGCCGAGAGGAGTCCCTGCGCTGGAACTAAGCAGCTGCACCATGTGAGCGCAGTTCTTTCTTTAAAGGGAACCTGTCATCAACTTTATGCTGCCCATACTAAGTAGAGACAGGTGAGTTGATTTCAGCGGTCTGTTATTTAAGGCTGGGTTCACACGGGCGTTGCGGGAAAAGGCGATTTTTCTGCGCGAGTGCAAAACATTGTAATGCGTTTGCACGCACGTGAGAAAAATCGGCATGTTTGGTACCCAAACCCGAACTTCTTCACAGAAGTTCGGGTTTGGGATCGGGGTTGTGTAGATTGTATTATTTTCCCTTATAACATGGTTATAAGGGAAAATAATAGCATTCTTAATACAGAATGCATAGTACAATAGCGCTGGAGGGGTTAAAAAAAAAAATTATGATAATTTATCTCACCTTAATCCACTTGCTCACGCAGCCGGCATCTCTTCTGTCTTCTTCTTTGCTGTGTACAGGAAAAGGACCTGTGGTGACGTCACTCCGGTCATCACATGGTCCATCACATGATCCATCACCATGGTAAAAGATCATGTGATGGACCATGTGATGACCGGAGTGACGTCACCACAGGTCCTTTTCCTGTACACAGCAAAGAAGACAGAAGAGATGCCGGCTGCACGAGCAAGTGGATTAAGGTGAGTTAAATTTTTTTTTTTTTAACCCCTCCAGCGCTATTGTACTATGCATTCTGTATTTAAGAATGCTATTATTTTCCCTTATAACCATGTTATAAGGGAAAATAATAATGATCGGGTCTCCATCCCGATCGTCTCCTAGCAACCGTGCGTGAAAATCGCACCGCATCCGCACTTGCTTGCGGATGCTTGCGATTTTCATTCAGCCCTATTCACTTCTATGGGGCCTGCGTTGTGTGATAAACGCACAATATAGAGCATGCTGCGATTTTCACACAACGCATAAGTGATGCGTGAAAATCACAGCTCATGTGCACAGCCCCATAGAAATGAATGGGTCCGGATACAGTGCGGGTGCAATGCGTTCACCTCCCGCATTGCACCCGCGCGGAAATCTCACCCGTGTGAACTCAGCCTAAAAGTTAAAAGTAAGTGGTTGCTGAGAACCAACATCACAATCATTGCAGACTGGGCCTGGAAGAGTCCCGGCCACCTGAGAAGAGTCCTGGTTATTCATGAATTCCTGCTCTCCTGCCCACCTGCTGATGACTGACAGTCTAATACCTAGTTTTCTCCCTTTCTCTCTAGGAGAGAACTGCCAATCATCAGCAGATGGGCGAGAGAGCAGGAGATTAGGAATAACCAGGACTCTTCTCAGGTAGATTGGACTCTTCTCCAGGCCTGGGCTGCAATGATTATGATACTGGTTCTCAGCAACCACTTACTTTCAGCTCATGAGTGACACACCGCTGACATCAGCATTTCTGTCACTATTGTATGCTGCCCTCAGTGAGGTCAGCATAACGTTGATGACAGGTTCCCTTTGAGTACAGTGCAGTACTGGCTAAAAGTAAAAAACTTGCCAAAAGCTGGGATAACCTTTTAAGGAGTTTTCCCACCTAACATGCAAAAATGCCCATATTCTAGTAAATCAGAAATCAAAGTTAAGACCATTAACTAAATTTGAGTCATTAGGTCTTTTCTTTACTTTGGTATTGTTGAGTTTCGGTGTGGCAGACATTTTTGCAGAGCCATATTGGTTGTCACTTTTGAATTGCTTGTAGAGAAGAATATCAATGTAATACAGCATCAGACATAGACGGACACCATACCGTACAGCAGCGCCTAGAGCTCCATATCACCAGGGGCTCTGTGCGTCTCCGCACACGAGAACTATGATTTCGCACACATATATCAGTTCAGTTGTTGTTCTGCTGTGGCCAGAAACAACTAATATATGTGTACGTGCACTTTAGTGCATGTCCGTCTATAATCTGATAGCGCTGGAAACAAAACCGCCACATGCCACACTATTTCACATCTGAAGTCAAAACTGTTGCACTGGATGCCTTAAAGCAGACATCCTCAAACTGCGGACCTCCAGCTGTTGTAAAACTACAACTCCCACAATGCCCTGCTGTAGGCTGATACCTGTAGGCTGTTTGGGCATGCTGGGAGTTGTAGTTTTGCAACAGCAGGAGGGCCGCACTTTGAGGATGCCTTCCTTAAAGCATCCCAATATAAAATTTTGGAATCAGTTCTGGCATCAGTTTTCCTCCAGGGTTTCTGTACTACACCAGATGGAAACTGAAACAGATGCCTGGATATATGTGAACCTATGCCAGGTGTATGATGCTGAAGATGAACTCGACCCCTTATTCATGTGAGAAGTTGCCGAGCTGCTTTGTTTGTCAGCACTGGTCTGGTCCTGGGAATGACCCAATGTCGTTCAGTTCCCCAATGTATTGTAATAAATCGGCATATAGGAAATAATCTACAAAGAAACATACCAAGCTGTTTAAAAAAAAAATTAGCGCATGTTCTTCCAGCAGAATTGACAGCGCAGCTGCAGATGGTGATGGTTTCTGCCTGGTTGTCCACATCCAATGTGCTAGTGGAGATCCAAACGGGTCCGTTTCTTTCCCGTGGTCCCTCTGTAATTCCATTCTTGATTTCTACTTCACAACTGTGAATAAAATCCTCTTGAATAAAGGCTCCATGTAAATTAAAGATTAAAGGGGTTGTCCCATGAACACTATTTATCATCTACATGTACGATCGCTGGGTGTCCGACCACTGGGACCTTTACTAATCATGAGAATGGGGGTCCCTGATTCCCCTGTGTGAATGGAGCAGTAGTGAGCATGTGTGACCACCACTCCAATCACTATCTAGAATGCTACTGAGTACAGCACTCGGCTATCGCTGTTAGTCCAACAGAATGGATGGAGTGCTGGTTACCTATGCGTGTTACTGCTGCATTCACACAGAGGATTCAGGGAGCTCTGTTCTCATGATCGCAATTGGACCACCAGCGATCATACCTTTATTACCTATCCTAGGTGCTAAATGATGTTTTGACCCAAACCCTTTTTATGCCCAAATTTTTATGTAAACTTACTTGGAGCCACCATCACTCTTCTTCCACAACCAGTTTGGCATTGGGTAGCTTTGTGACTTGCAGGAGACACTTTCGTTGGTCACCTTACATTCTATCTCAGGTTTTTCTAAAAAATAAATATATTTCATGTACTTCATATTTCATGCATTTGCATTATTACTAGCTTGACCATAGCAGGGCTGGCGAGGCTGGCAGCAGACCTCCAGGGCTGGAACTTGGGCCCACTAGCCTTGAGGACACACAGTTCTGCTGGTAAACATGCTTTGTATGAACGAACCTGAAGGTAGGGGTAGGTAGGGACTCTACTGAGGCCTACAGAAACACAATAGGTGACCATGTAGTGAAATGGGGATTGTAAGATGGACACTCAAAGACATGACATTTTCTATGATTTTCTCCAGCTTGATTTCCACTGAACACCCTGAGAAAAACAGGTCTCACCACCAAACCACTAATGAGATCACATTCATGATGATAGTATATGGTATATGCTAATGTAGTTTCTAATTATATAGTTGCCATTATATCTTATTGCACTGTTGTACCTACACATCCAAGGAGGTTATTACATGTACAGTTCATGGTGGCAATCTCCATCCTGGCTCTCCATGGGCCAAGGAATAGAGGACACACCTTTTCCTTCCTCTGGGCTTTCCTTGGACTCTTTGGGAGCTCCTGCTTGGTGTTAGGTGGAGTTTAAATGATGGTTGATGTTTGACAGGGTGCAAGGACGGATTTCCGGTGGAGTGAAGGCCAGCGAATGATGGAGACGATGACCAGGCTCATTTATTACAATGAATAAAGTCTCTATTGATTAAATTTATGATAGGAGTAGTAATCCATTCAGCAGCAAAAGGCACAGTTCTGAGGTATATCATAGTGCAGTTCTTATCCCAATGGCTAGGCAGCAACAATGGTGGCAGGAGTAGTCCCTGAATCTCTCTGTCAAAGCTCAACTTGCAATCTTTCTAAATAACTACAGACATGCAAATACGTTCTCATTAACCCTTTCTGCAGTTCCCAGGTCCAGATCTTGGATCCGGTTGGATAGTCCATCTCAAAGTGTGGTGGGCACTGAAGCAATATTCCCTTTCCACAGTAGTAAAGTCTTTTTTGCTATAATGAGCAGTATAAGTAAACATTTACAAGGATAGGTGCACTACTGTGGTGGATGCAATCAACAAAATCTGACTAAACCCTCACTCTGATGTTAAAATGAGACTTTAGCCAATATATCCTTGTATTAAGGACATACCGGAGCCCGCGCACCCCGTCAAGGTATCTCAAGTGGCACGGAACCTAACGCTAACCTACCTGTGCCGCATGGGCAGTACCAGGGGCCAGTGGGCGAATTATAGAAGCGTAAGCAACGGACCACATGTGCAGGATTTGCTCCCCCGGGTATAGATGCACAACTGCATATGGGGTTGAGCATTTCCTGCCTCTTAAGACCACGTTATGTGGTTATGTAGTTTCTATAATGAGCAGTACCTTACTGTCTTTATCCTACAAGGCCTTTATGGTTCTTGACCTTCTAACATGTCTATTTTATTTTTTAGGGGTACTCTGGTATGATGTTTTCTTGGACGAGTCTTCACTTTGGGCCTAGTCAGTAGAAGACCACACGTCTTGTCTCTAGCTCTGAGGACTAGACCCTCCCCAGCAGGTGGGACCAGCCCATCTCCTAGTGAACCTGTCAAAGACTGTCAGTGTTAACCTTTTGTTGCCCATACATTGCCATTTGGTGTATGCAGTGCATAGAGAAGTAAATGCTTTAACAGTAAATCACAACATTTAACACAGTAACAGGAAACTAAGCCTTTGGAGTACTGCACATGAAAGACGGCTTGCTGGACCACTGGGGAAAAAATGCTAATTTGCACTCTTATCTTCTCATATAGCTATACTGTAGGTGCTATCTCATCACGGCATGGGGGCTGCAGTTAAACATCAGATGTTTTAATACATGGAAGGCCTGAGACCACCACAGCTAAGCAGCTGCTTAATAGAGAATCTCAACTGTGGCCAAGGGGAGTCGCAAGCAGGGGACACCCTCTATTACGCCCATATACCTAATAGAGCAAATGTACAGGGGTTGTCAGAAGACAGCACCTTTATTTCCATTCTGTCTACATTGTACTGGAACATATATACATAGGTGGCCAGCTATGACACTTTAAAAAAATTTTTTTTGCAAAGGCTTGTGTGGCTAACACTACAGTTATTTTATAATATACTGAATAATAATCTTTAGTTATATAGCTCCAACATATTCCTCAGCGCTTGAACAGTTATGAGAACTCACTTAGTAAATTCAAAGTGAAGGTTTTTCCAAGCTGCACGTCATCATTTTCTATGTAAAACAAGTACTCTCCAGGAGTGTTTTTATGGTGACAGTATGAAGATTTGCTGTCAACAAATTAAGAAAATTTCCAGTTAGTATTATATTATTGCTATAACTTCATATTCCATCTGTACATAGGTTATAATTGCTTAGAAGAGTTATACAGTACTATGATTTATTGAAAATATGATTCATTTCAAGCTGGCTGTTCAGAGGGAATGCCTTTTCTCAGTAGGTGCTGCAGCTCAGGTATCGTGTCCTTTCTCAGGGGTGTGCCCTTTCTGCTGCAGCTCTCTCCCTGTAACTCCCCCATGCCAGGATCCAGCTTCTAACAGTAGATATGGCAATGGCAACCATGGCATCTCAGTGGTCAAATCCCGGTAGTGCTTTGTTCGCAGTGGCCAAACGGCTGTTCCATGCCGAGATCTAGATCCAAAGCCTGCCACAGCAAAGTTCTTATGGATGCCTGCCTGTGGAAGTGCTCCATAGGAATATAGGAATCTCTCATAGGCTGCAATGTTAAGTCACTGCAGTCTATGGGAGAAGCAATCAGATTAATACATGTTAAAGTCCCCTAGGGGGACTTAAAATAAGTAAAAAAAAGTTTATAAAAATCTGTATATTAAAAAATTCAGATCACCCCCTTACATGTACAGCAGGCTGATCGGGCGGGTGCAGATGCTGCGCCCACCCGATCAGCGGCACGGGCCAGGGAGTCACTGACAGCCGGGTCCCTGCTGCATATGCCGGCATCGGTGAAAACACAGATGCCGGCATATTAACCCCTTGTATGCTGCGGTCAAAGCTGACCGCGCCATGCAGACAGTTTGCGGAGGGTACGGGTGCCCTCTACATCTCCATCAGGTCCCCACGCTGCAGTGGCAGGGACCCGATGGCAGAGAAGGGAAGCCCGATGCCTTCCATAGGCATCGGGGCTTGCCTTCTACGGAAGCCTGTGAGATCCAGCCCTTATGCGTTTCAAGTAAAAAAAATAATAATTTTTTCCCCAAAATAAAACACATAAAATTGTTAAAAAAATTGAAAAGAAAAAGAAAACTAGACATATTGGGTATTGCCGTGTAAATAAAATAAAAACTGTGCTAAAACAATCATTTTTTGTCACCTTACATGACAAAAAGTGTAATACCAAGCGATCAAAAATTCATACGCACCCCAAAATAGTACCCATTAAACCGTCATCTCATCCCGCAAAAAATTAGATCCTACCTAAGACAATCGCCCAAAAAATAAAAAAAAACTATGGCTCTCAGAATATGGAGACACTAAAACATGATTTTTTTTTGTTTCAAAAATGCTTTTATTGTGTAAAACAAGTAAATAAAAAAAGTATACATATTAGCTATTGCCACATCTGTAACGACCTGGTGTATAAAAATATCACATGACATAACCCCTCAGATGAACACCGTAAAAAAAAAAATATGGTATAAAAAAAAATTTTTTGTAACCGTACATCACAAAAAGTGTAATACCAAGTGATCAAAAAGTCATATGCACTCTAAAATAGTTCCAATTAAACAGTCATCTCATCCCGCAAAAAATGAGACCCTACAGTCGCTAAAAAAAAAAAAAAAACTATGGCTTTCAGAATATGGAGAAAATAATTTTTCTCAAAAATTTGTCATATTTGGTATTTTCGCATCCGTAACAACCTGCTCTATAAAAATAGCACATGATCTAACCTGTCAGATGAACATTGTAAAAGACTAAAACTAAAAACTGTGCCAAAACAGCTATTTTTTGTTACCTTACCTCACAAAAAGTGTAATATAAAGCAACCAAAAATCATATGAACCCTAAAATAGTACAGACAAAACTGCCACCTTATCCCGTAGTTTCCAAAACTTTTTTGGAGTTTCTACTCTAGGGGTGCATCAGGGGGCTTCAAATGTGACATGGCAACTTAAAATTATCCCAGTGAAATCTGCTCTCCAAAAACCACATGGTGCTCCTTTCCTTCTGCGCCCTGCCGTGTGCAGTTTACGATCACAAATAGGGTGTTTCTGTAAATTAAAGAATCAGGTTAATAAATATTGAGTTTTGTTTGGCTGTTAGCCCTTGATTTGTTAGCGGAAAAAAATGGATTAAAATGGAAAATCTGCCAAAAAAGTGAAATTCTGAAATTTCATCTACATTTTCCTTTATTTCTTGTTGAACACCTAAAGGGTTAACAAAGTTTGTAAAAATCTGTTTTGAATACCTTGAGGGGTGTAGTTTCTAAAATGGGGCCAATAATGGGTGGTTTCTATTATGTTAGCCCCACAAAGTGACTTCAGACCTGAACTGGTCCTTAAAAATTGGGTTTTGGAAATTTTTAAAAAAAATTTAAGATTTGCTTCTAAACTTCTAATCCTTCTAACATCCCAAAAAAAGAAAATGTAATTTATAAAATGATCCAAACATAAAGTAGACATATGGGGAATATAAAGTAATAACTATTTTAGGAGGTATCACAATCTGTTTTAAAAGCAGAGAAATTGAAATTTCGAAAATTGCCAATTTTTCAAAATTCTTGTTAAATTTGGTATTTTTTTTATAAATAAAAATAAAATATTTTGACTCAAATTTACCACTGTCATGAAGTACAATATGTGACGAGAAAACAATCTCAGAATTGCTTGGATAAGTAAAAGCGTTTTAAAGTTATCACCACATAAAGTTACACGTCAGATTTGCAAAAAAATGGCCTGGTAATTAAGGTGAAAAATGGCAGGGTCCTGAAGGGGTTAAATATAAAAATAAACAATAAAAAGATTAACATCATTAGCATTTTCATGCCCTAAAATATAAAGATAGTTATCCTGTACGGTCAACAGCATAACGGAATAAATTAAAATGGTTAATTTGCCGATTTTGTCGCTTTGTCTCCTTAAGAAAAATTTAATAAAAAGTGAACAAAAAGTCATACACAATGTAAATGATGACATTAAAAACTACAGATAGCCCCACAAAAAATAAGCCTTAATTTAATTCCATATAAAAAAGTTATGATGTCAGAATATGGCGATGCAATAAAAATGTAGAAAAACTAATAGTAGCTGTAATAGTACTGACCCAGAGAATGAATGTAACAGATCATTTTTACCACATAGAAAAGCTGTAAAAACAAACCCACAAAACTGTAGAGAAATTGTGTTTTTTTCAAATTCCACCCCATTTGGAATTTTTTCCAGCTTCCCACTACATCATATGCAATATTAAATGGGGCCTTTAGAAACTGCAACTTGTCCCGCAAAAACAAGCCCTATATGACTATGTGAACAGAAAAATAAAAAAGTTATGGCTTTTGGTAAAGCAGGGAGTAAAAATTGAAAAGGAAAAAAAAAATCAGAGTCAGAAAGGGGCTGAGGAGCCATGGTCCTGTCACGGATGGTGTACAGGAAACAAGACAATACCATATAAACAATGTCTCTCTGGATCCACAACTAAGGAACAAAGGGAGACCCCTGCAATAGAGCTGCCGCTCTCCCTCACTGCTCAGCCTATGCGAACACCCCAAAGGTGGATGGCCGCATATCCACGTTCCTCGGCTATCTATTACCTGAAGACCCTACAATAGTGAAGGGACACGACCACCGGCTCCCTACACTGACACGGAGGGAGTCAGGGTCACCTGGGTCCAGAAAAGACAAAAACATAAATACATAAACAGCACTTATCTGCAGACGACTGACGACTGGGAACTGGGAACTGGGAACAGCATGCACACACACTCCAGGAAGTTGTATCAGCCGCACACTACTGCATTATGGGGAGGAACTTAAAGGGTAGCGATCAGTCTGACTGCATGACAGCTGAGATAGACTAACGAGATGAGAAACTAAACCAAAACAAAGAAATTCAAGGAGGAGGATCTGAGAAGCTCCTGTGAGCGCTTCTCAACTGTCTGGCTGTGACAGTACCCCTCCCTCTAGGAGTGGACTCCGGACACTCAGGGCCCACCTTCTCAGGATGGGACCTATGGAAAGCCCTGATGAGACGAGAGGCCTTAATGTCCGTCACTGGGACCCACATCCTCTCCTCAGGACCATAACCCTCCCAATGAACGAGGTACTGGAGGGAACCGCGGACAAGACGAGAATCCACAATCCTAGAGACCTGAAATTCAAGATTTCCATCAACCATAATCGGAGGAGGAGGCAAAGGCGAGGGTACAATAGGTTGAACATAAGGTTTCAATAAGGACTTATGAAAAACATTATGGATCTTCCAAGTCTGAGGAAGATCAAGACGGTAGGCAACAGGATTGATGACAGACAGGATCTTGTAAGGCCCAATAAACCTAGGACCCAACTTCCAGGAGGGAACCTTCAATTTGATATTCTTGGTAGACAACCACACCAGATCACCAACATTCAGGTCCGGACCAGGCACACGTCTCTTATCCGCCACACGCTTATATCTCTCACTCATGCTCTTTAGATTATCCTGAATCTTTTGCCAAATAGATGACAAAGACGAGGAGAATCTGTCCTCATCAGGCAAACCAGAAGAGCCCTCTCCCGAGAAAGTCCCAAACTGCGGATGGAACCCATATGCACCAAAAAATGGTGACTTATCAGAGGACTCCTGACGACGGTTATTTAAAGCAAACTCAGCAAGGGACAAAAAAGAACACCAATCCTCCTGATTCTCCGCCACAAAACAGCGCAGATATGTCTCCAGATTCTGATTGACGCGCTCTGTCTGGCCATTCGACTGCGGATGGAAAGCAGAAGAGAATGACAACCGAACCCCCAAGCGAGAACAGAAAGCCTTCCAGAATCTGGAAACAAACTGCATGCCCCTATCAGAGACTATGTCTGAAGGAATCCCATGCAATTTGACAATGTGGTCAATAAATGCCTGCGCCAGCGTCTTAGCATTGGGCAAACCAGGGAAAGGGATAAAATGCACCATTTTGCTAAAACGGTCCACCACCACCAGAATCACAGACTTCCCCGAGGAACGAGGCAAGTCCGTTATGAAGTCCATGGACAGATGTGTCCAAGGACGGGAAGGAATGGGCAAAGGAAGGAGAGGACCTGATGGCCGTGAATGAGGGACCTTGGCACGAGCGCAAGTCTCGCAAGCTGCCACAAAACCCTCAACCGACTTATGAAGCGCAGGCCACCAGAATCTCCGAGCGATGAGATCCAGTGTGGCTCTTGCCCCCGGGTGCCCAGCAAGGACCGTGTCGTGGTGTTCTTTAAAAATCTTGTGTCTCAAAGCGAGAGGCACAAACAACCTCCCAGGAGGACAAAGATCAGGAGCTTCTGACTGGGCTGCCTGCACCTCTGCCTCCAATTCAGGAAAAAGAGCAGAGACCACCACACCTTCAGCCAAAATGGGACCCGGGTCTTCAAAATTCCCACCTCCTGGAAAACAACGTGACAGGGCATCTGCCTTCACATTCTTAACCCCAGGGCGGAACGTAACAACAAAATTAAACCTTGAAAAGAACAAAGACCATCTGGCCTGTCTCGGGTTCAGACGCTTGGCTGACTCCAAATAGGCCAGATTTTTATGGTCAGTAAACACGGTAATAGGGTGTCTGGCTCCCTCTAGCCAATGGCGCCATTCCTCAAAAGCCAACTTGATGGCCAACAATTCCCTATCTCCCACATCATAATTTCTCTCTGCGGAGGAGAGTTTCTTTGAGAAAAAGGCACACGGTTGCCATTTGGCAGGAGAGGAACCCTGAGACAAGACCGCACCTACCCCTACCTCAGAAGCATCAACCTCAACTATGAAGGGTAACGAAATATCAGGTTGTACTAGGATGGGAGCGGAAGCAAAACTCTCCTTGATATTAGAAAAGGCCTTACGCGCCTCTACTGACCAGGAAGAAAAATCTACCCCCTTTCTGGTCATATCAGTGAGTGGTTTAACAACAGAGGAATAATTCAAAATAAATTTCCTGTAATAATTGGCAAAGCCCAAAAAACGCATCAGCGCCTTCTGGTTCTCAGGAAGCTCCCACTCAAGCACAGCGCGGACTTTCTCGGGGTCCATGCGAAAACCAGAAGCGGAGACAAGAAACCCCAGAAATTGGATTTCTGGAACCGCAAACACACATTTTTCCAGTTTCGCATATAATTTATTCTCCAGCAGAATGAGCAAGACCTGACGTAAGTGTTCCTTATGAGTCTTGAAATCAGGAGAAAAAATCAAAATGTCATCCAAATACACTAATACAAATTTTCCCATTAAATGATAAAAAATGCTGTTGACGAAATGCTGAAAAACGGCTGGGGCATTCATCAAACCAAAAGGCATAACCAAATTCTCAAAATGGCCCTCAGGGGTATTGAAAGCCGTCTTCCATTCATCTCCTTCTCTGACCCTAACCAGGTTGTATGCCCCTCTTAGGTCTAATTTGGAAAAGACTTTAGCCCCAACAACCTGGTTAAACAGGTCCGGGATCAGAGGAAGCGGATAAGGATCACGAATAGTGATACTGTTCAGCTCCCTGAAATCCAGACAAGGTCTTAAAGAACCATCTTTTTTCTTAACAAAGAAAAAACCAGCGGCAACAGGTGACTTCGAGGGTCGTATGTGTCCTTTTCTCAAACTCTCAGAGATATAAGCCCGCATAGCGACCCTCTCAGGTTGGGAGAGATTGTATAAACGAGATTTAGGCAGCTTGGCGCCTGGGATGAGATTAATAGGGCAATCATACTCCCTGTGCGGAGGCAAACCCTGAACTCCACTCTCAGAGAAGACATCCAAAAATTCAGAGAGGAAAGGTGGTACAGTCTTAGTAGAAACCTCAGAAACAGATGTTATGAGGCAATTCTCTCTGCAAAAGTTACTCTAACCATTTATTTGCCTCGCTTGCCAATCAATGGTGGGGTTATGTTTAGTGAGCCAGGGTAGCCCCAACACTAGAGGAGTAGGCAAACCGCTAAGGACGAAACATGACACATCCTCAACATGAGCATCACTCACAATTAAACGGATATTGTGAACTATGCCCTTTAATGATTTCTGAGAAAGTGGAGCTGAATCAATAGCAAAAACAGGAATATCCCTTCCCAAAGTGCATACCTGGAAACCATGAGTTATTGCAAATTGATTATCAATGAGGTTGACAGCTGCTCCACTATCCACAAAAATCTCACAAAAAATGCTCTTGCTCTCTAGCGCCACCCTAGCAGGCAGGACAAAACGGGAACTACAAGCAAACGGAAAACCTTCAATTTCCGCCTCAACCCTGCCAATAGTAACAGACGGAACATTTTTAAAAGATTTTTTCCTTTTTGTCTCTTTATTACTCCCAGAAAACTGCCTGAATCTCCTTGAGGGACAAACATTTGCCAAATGATTTATACCTCCACAACAAAAACAAACCCTCCCATGCGGGCTGAATCTTCTATTATCAGAGGCAATCAACCCCAGCTGCATGGGCTCCTGCTCAGAAGGGGCTGACAGCGACTGAGACTCCTGCGCACAGAATGAGACCGCTGCACTGTTCCGAGACTGAGTAGGACAGGAAGGAGAGATCTCTCGTCTCTCTCTAAGACGCCTGTCAATACGAACGGCCTGAGACATAGCAGAGTCCAAGGAGATAGGCCTCTCATGAAAGGAAAATGCATCTTTCAATCCCTCTGAAAGACCATGGCAAAATTGACTTCGGAGTGCAGCATCATTCCAACCAGTATCAGCTGCCCATCTCCGAAATTCGGAGCAGTATATCTCTGCGGATTGTTTACCCTGGCATAACAGACGTAGTCTAGACTCAGCCAGAGCAATACGATCCGGATCATCATATATCTGACCCAGGGCTAAAAAGAATTCATCCACTGAGCGGAGGGGCCGTGCCCCCTCCGGTAGCGAAAAGGCCCAAGACTGAGCGTTACCCCTGAGCAGCGATACAATGATCCCCACCCTCCGTTCTTCATCACCAGAAGAATGGGGAAGAAGGCGAAAATGGAGTTTGCAAGCCTCTTTAAAACGCACAAAATTCTCACTACCCCCAGAGAACGTATCCGGCAGCGAGATCTTGGGCTCAGCACAAACTCCATGAACGCAAGCTGAACCGGTCACTTGAAACTGAGAAAAATTCCTACGGAGATCAGCTACCTCCAATGAAAGACCCTGGAGGCGTTCAGCCAAAAGTGAAACCGGATCCATGCTTGAGACGGTTTTGGCGGCTGATAATGTCACGGATGGTGTACAGGAAACAAGACAATACCATATAAACAATGTCTCACTGGATCCACAACTAAGGAACAAAGGGAGACCCCTGCAATAGAGCTGCCGCTCTCCCTCACTGCTCAGCCTATGCGAACACCCCAAAGGTGGATGGCCACATATCCACGTTCCTCGGCTATCTATTACCTGAAGACCCTACAATAGTGAAGGGACACGACCACCGGCTCCCTACACTGACACGGAGGGAGTCAGGGTCACCTGGGTCCAGAAAAGACAAAAACATAAATACATAAACAGCACTTATCTGCTGACGACTGGGAACTGGGAACAGCATGCACACACACTCCAGGAAGTTGTATCAGCCGCACACTACTGCATTATGGGGAGGAACTTAAAGGGTAGCGATCAGTCTGACTGCATGACAGCTGAGATAGACTAACGAGATGAGAAACTAAACCAAAACAAAGAAATTCAAGGAGGAGGATCTGAGAAGCTCCTGTGAGCGCTTCTCAGCTGTCTGGCTGTGACAGGTCCCCTTCATTGTTTACACACTGGTAGTGCAGGTAAGTCCCAGTCAGTTAAGAAAGAATGCAGTGATCTAAAGACCATCAAAAAGAAAGCTAAACAACGCGTATGTAAATTAGACGAGCTATGAAGAACACAAATTTTAGAAGAAGACAACAGCTGACAGATGAAGTTTTGCCTCTCTGAATGGATTAATTACAGTCAAGACATATGTAGACAGGCAGTAAAGATTTTTTTTTTTTAAATCATCAAATCTACATGAATGGACAAAGATGCCAGACAGTGGACTATAAAGAAACAAGACTGGAAATCTATTGACAACTTTAGGGCTAGTAATGACCTTTCTGCACACCATTGATGGCAATAACTACTAACTTTTTGTCAGTATAGTTCAAGATTAGAAGACCAGTTAAAGGGCAATTATGAAGTGTGAAGGGGAAATAAGGAAGATGAGCAGAAAAAATTATAGAAAACCTTTGCTAATGTAGTGACCAAGAAGGTGGTTCTTCAGTAGTTAATCATATAATACCTGTGTCCATTTTCATCTGTGATGAGAGAACACGGAGAGATGTTTGAATTGTGGATCCATGCACATCTCACAGCTGGATACGCAGTAAACTCTGCAACGAGGCAAAAGTCTTCCTTTGGGTCGATGTCATGTTCCACATGTGATGTATTCATGTCAATAAAGCCCCTGTCTATGAGAAGATAGAAACCAAGCTGTTTTAGGAACAGTCACAAGAAAGGAGTCCAGGGCAGGGGACTTTGTATTAGTGTAAGTTTTTATCTGGTGGTTGACCTCAATGTGCTTGTGTATATTCACTGACCAACAATGCAAGTAAAATAGACAAAGCTGTATGGCAAATTGTAATATTTTGCTTAAAGGAATGGAAAGCAAAGGCTAAACATACTATGCACCATGTGTCCACTGGCCAATATGAAACCAAATGTCCTGGCTTTTGGTGAATAATACCTCTCAAAACCCTCTCTTTTATTTTGGCTGATGGATCCACCATTCAGTAAGGGATGATGTAAGGGAACGCTGGACCCATCATTAAAGGTTAAAGAAGGGGTTAGGTGTATATTATTGTCCAAAAGTGAGTACACATTCCTAGCTTGTCATTGTCCAGCAGACACCAGTCAACCAGGTGGAAATAGGGATTACATTTCATTTTGTCAGCTATGAATGGCAACATACTGTAGGTATAATATACTTACCCTGCTGTGCTCCAGCATTGTCCCTCCCCACCAGGCACCACTGCTATAAAATTCTCAGCAGACCTGTCCCTGACCTTCCTTCTGGATTTCTCTGTAAAGGGGTTTCCCAGCGAGCCTGGGGAGGGAGCAGGGTGAGGTCAGGAGTGTTGGAAGAGGCACTGTTGGTGACACTAGTACTCATGGTGGTGGTCCTCACCCCAGCGCTCCCTTGATCATGCAGTAAATGGAGGTATGCACCCCTTTGTTCCGCTCAGGGCACACCCTGGTTTGAGGGGTCTCCTGGCTCGTGGTGGTTTGGGGTGTTCTTGGGGTTGGTGGAGGTATATGGTGGAGTACAAGGAAGGTTGATGGTAAGGCAAAAATGTGCAAGGCAGTACGATACTGTGGCAAAACAGATGTTGGTGCATGCAATGATGAGGTTCTTTACTGGAAATAAACTTAAAACATGGCAGACAGGGTCCTTATCATGCGTGGACCAGCAGATCTTACATATGTTGCGGTTTCCAAAGTTCTCATGGTTCTAGAGGCTGCAAAGGTGGTAAACAGGCTGAGATGTTTCTTCTCTGAGTCCATCTTCCAAAATCTTTACTTTCTCACAGGGGTGCAATATCTCTGAACTTCTCAATCTCTCCAAATGTGGCCCTACAATTACCAGCTGAAGTTCTATGCAAATGGCCAAAGTATGTCAGGGTGTTTGAGCTCCCATTCCTTCCAGACAAATGTGCTATGGAGTCAAAAAGCTTTATGCAGGTTATCTCCACAGACTTTTTGGCCTCCACCTCTTCACAATGGCTGATACGCTCCAAGATGTTCTCAATTGCTTCCTCAGAGGCTAGTTTAAGTCTCATTTTATTTCCTTGCTGACTGGTACTTTCCAGGTGTGCTTTTTAGCTATCTCACTCTTCACTATCTCTCACTACATTGCCCCCCATACTAAGTTCAGACCACTCCCTATGGGAAGGGTGAAGCAGCCCCACCTCGCAACGGTTACTAAGGCCTGTTAACCGCTTGACAACCTGTAGAAGGAAAAACACAACGATACATTTCCTGCACAATTGTAACCCCTTTAGCATTGCGCTACAAGCACGCTACCGATGTGTATGGGGAAAGCAACTACATAAGCATCTCTGTTAAATAACAGTTTGAATAAGAGTTAATAAAAGTTACTCAGTAAGGTTTGTGTACCCCAAAATCAATGTGTGCACATTACATAACTAGGAATTATTTTTTTTACCACCTGGAATGAAACAATGAAAATTTGAATTGCAATACTGCCAGTAGAGATCTTCAACACAATAAGGAGCAGATACACAAAGTATGGCAACCCCTTTGTGCGATCCCAGGGCCCGAGGTCAAAATTTCATTCATGTCACATAATTCCTATTAAGGGGATACCTAAAGCATGCTCACAAGCTGAGGCTGCTCCTTACATGGCGGGTTCCAGCTATATAGTAACTGGGATCGGAGATTACTCTGATCCCGGTCATTTAACAGATACCAAGGTCGCTATTGACTGCAGTATCTGGGGGGTTAGACAGAAGGAGAGGGGCTTACTCTGTGCTCTGATCGTAGCCCCCATGGCAACATTGTGGAGCTCTGATCAGCTGCTATGATGGCCTTGTGAATATTTTTTTTTTTTACCATTATACCATTATTTTTTTTCCACTATAGTCTATGGTAAATTAAATAGTGGAATTACAAAATACAACATGTCCCACAGAAAATAAACATATATGGATGGAAAATGTAAAAAAAAATATGGCTTTTGGAATACAGAAAGGGAAAAACAAAACGATAAAAGCAGAAATTGGCCAGGTCCTTAAGGGGCTAAACTTAACATTTTTGTCTAGAAATGCTATAGTACTTTTCCTACACCACTTTCCTACCGGAGTCATTTTGAGACTTTTTTTTTTTTAAATCTACCACGTAACAAATGCCTTACTATGACCGTTTTCAAACTACTTTTCAGAAGTGTAGATGGCAAAAAAGTGGAGTGTAAAATGGCAAAAGGTTTGGCAAATTTGGAACAAAATAGCTATTTAATATTTTTTTTTAAATGCTGCAGCCAGAAATTGATGCAACTTTTTTTTTAGTTTTAGAATATTGTTGACTTAGCTGGAAATATTGCAAAATGTAAGAAGCCTTGTATATTCACTGCTGACAATTCACTAAGGGTACTTTCACACTAGCGTAAAGGTTTTCCGGTATTGAGTTCTGTCATAGGGGCTCAATACCGGAAAAAAATGCTTCAGTTTTGTCCCCATTCATCGTCAATGGGGACAAAACTGTACTGAACAGTTGCGTTCCCAGACCGGAGAGCAAACCGCAACATGTTGTATTTTGCGTTCCGTTATGGGGATGCGGAGCAAAACGGATCCGTCATGACCCCAATGCAAGTCAATGGAGACGGATCCGTTTTCTCTGGCACAATCTGCCACAATAGAGAACTGATCCGTCCCCGTTGACTTTCAATTGAGTTAATGACGGATACGTTTTGGCAATGTTAAAACTATGTTAAAGATAATACAACCGGATCCGTTCAAACGGATGCAGACGGTTGTATTATCAGTAACGGAAGTGTTTTTAATGGACCCTGCCAGATGCAGCAAAAACGCAAGTGTGAAAGTAGCCTTACTTAGAACTACTGCATCATCTCCCGCCTAGACTACTGCAACACTCTCCCCTGTGGCCTTCCATCTAGCACTCTCGCACCCCTCCAATCTATCCTCAACTCTGCTGCCCGACTAATTCACCTCTCACCCTGTTACTCCTCTGCCTCTCCCCTCTGCCAATCCCTTCACTGGCTCCCCATTGCCCAGCGAATTCACTTCAAAGTACTAACAAATACATACAAGGCCGTCCACAACCTGTCCCCTCCCTACATCTCTGAGCTACTTTCCCGATACACCCCACACGCACTCTCCGTTCATCACAAGACCTCCTTCTGTCCTCTTATCACCTCTTCCCACAATCGCCTCCAAGATTTCTCCTGCGCATCCCCCACACTCTGCCCCAACATATCAGACTCTCACCTACAGTGGAATCCTTCAAAAGAAACCTAAAAACCCACCTCTTCAGACAAGCCTACAACCAGTGACCCTGCTGCCTCTATACCGCCACGACCAACTTCACCCGCCCCTACTGTGTC
This sequence comes from Bufo bufo, assembly GCF_905171765.1. Classification (NCBI taxonomy): domain Eukaryota; kingdom Metazoa; phylum Chordata; class Amphibia; order Anura; family Bufonidae; genus Bufo; species Bufo bufo. The sequence continues at coordinate 635,307,214 of NC_053391.1, read as the reverse complement.
CTTCTCCCATACCATGTAGATTGTAAGCCCTTACGGGCAGGGCCCTCTCCCCTTCTGTGCCAGTTTGTAACTCGTCTTGTTTATGATTAGTGCAATTGTCTGTATTATGTATGTGCACCCCTTATCATATGTACAGCGCTATGGAATGAATGGTGCTTTATTAATAAATAATAATAATAATAACTTTGATTTTCTCACTATTATACATCCTTACCTATTACGTTAAAGCTTTGAGACTTTAAGGGATGGACGGTTGAGGTACATGTGATGTTGGTGCTGTTTCCTCCATTTAATGAGGCAAACAATACTCTCAGCATATACCGATCAGGTCTGTATGAGCTCTTTTCAAAGGACGACATCTACAATGGAATAATTTGGAGTAAATTAGCAACATGCCTTATTATGTATAGTCATATATTCAACAGGGGAATCAAGCAAGGTGAAGGAGAGTCATTCAAAATCATATCTTAAAAGGAGTACATTTCCTCAAACTGATGGAACGAGTGAGCTCCACACCATAATTTGGCACCATCAAGTGGGGTTTCTATACCACATGAATCTGCTTCAGGTATTGTAAACGGTATCAAGAACAGCTCTGAAAATGGACACAACAGTAGAAACAGATTTATTATTACTGTCTTTAGACTCTCTATTCTTAGTTTACGCCACCTGTAAGTTGGCTTAGTTTTACTTGAAAAATGATGGTGTACTTTTTGGCACATGGAGATGTTTTTAAGAAGCCACATCCTTTTCTGATAAGCCACTCGCAATTGTCTGACAAGGCATAAAAAAGTTAGAAAAGAATACAATACACTTGATAAATGTGGTGCAAGGTACAAATTGCCCGCAAAAATTAGTGCAAACTTTTTGTTTGGATGGGTGCTTGTTACCCCCCTTCACTACGTGCCTCAAGATAGCATTGGGCTACTTTCACACTTGCATTGTTAATTCAAATATTGAGATCAAGCAGAGGATCGCTATACCGGAATTAAACGGATCAGTATTGATTTTGCACATCAGGATGCATCCGTTCCGTTAGGATGCGGTTGTGTGAAATCTAAACGGATCCGTCACCATTGACTTGAATTGTTTTCAGTGCCGGATCCGTTTTTTTCCATTTTTATGAGCAGACACAAAACCGCAGATTGCAGTGGTTTTGTGTCCAGTCACAAAACGGAATTCTGATGGAATGGATCCTGATTAGGGATGAGTAAAAGTCCGGATTCGGGTTCGGTGTTCGGCGCTTTCTTGGTGCTTTTTGAAAGGCTGCAAAGCAGCCAATCAACAAGCGTCATACTACTTGCCCCAAGAGGCCATCACAGCCTTGCCTACTATTGGCATGGCTGTGATTGGCCAGTGCAGAATGTGACCCAGCCTCTATATAAGCTTGGGTCACGTAGCGCTGCACGTCACTCTGCTGATTCAAGCATAGGGAGAGGTTGCAGCTGCGACGTTAGGGCGAGATTAGGCAGATTAACTCCTCCAAAAGACTTCATTCTGTGATCGATCTGCAGCTGTAGATCATTGAAGTGCTAATATCGACTTGCTCACTTTTTTGAGGCTGCCCAGAGCGTTTTTAGATCACTTTTTTCTGGGGTGATCGGCGGCCATTTTGTGGCTTGTGGTGCGCCAGCCCAAGCTATCACCAAGTGTATTTAACCATCAATAGTGTGGTTATTTTTTGCTATATCCTACATCAGCTGCAGGCTGAGCCTGTGTCACCGAAGTGCATTTAACCATCAACAGTCTGGTTATTTTTTGGCCATATACTACATCAGCTGCAGGCTGAGCCTGTGTCACCGAAGTGCATTTAACCATCAACAGTCTGGTTATTTTTTGGCCATATACTACATCTGGTGCAGGCTGAGCCTGTATCACCGAAGTGCATTTAACCATCAACAGTCTGGTTATTTTTTGGCCATATACTACATCAGGGGCAAGTTGAGCCTGTCACCCAGCGCCTAAAAAATAGACCTGACATTTCTATTCAACCAAATTTGTACTGTTTTAGCTGGTCAAGTTATTTGTAGTGACCGTAAAAGCACACTTTTTGTTCTGGGTTGAAAAACTATTCCCAAATTTGCCATTCTCAAAATAACTAGTTTCTGCTATATGAGGCCTACTTGAAATCTATCCCAAAAAGGATATCTTACATTGAAGGTGCTGATAGTGTCATTCAGAAAAACCTAACACACACGCTACCGTGCAGATACAAGTCTAATTCTGTGATTAAACCTATACCTGTCACACAGCGCAAAAAAAAACAGGCCTCACATTTCTATTCAACCAAATCTGTACTGTTTTAGCTGGTCAAGTTATTTGTAGTGACCGTAAAAGCACACTTTTTGTTCTGGGTTGAAAAACTATTCCTAAATTTGCCATTCTCAAAATAACTAGTTTCTGCTATATGAGGCCTACTTGAAATCTATCCCAAAAAGGATATCTTACATTGAAGGTACTGATAGTGTCATTCAGAAAAACTTAACACACATGCTACCGTGCAGATACAAGTCTAATTCTGTGATTAAACCTATACCTGTCACACAGCGCAAAAAAAAACAGGCCTCACATTTCTATTCTACCAACTCTGTACTGTTTTAGCTGGTCAAGTTATTTGTAGTGACCGTTAAAGCACACTTTTTGTTCTGGGTTGAAAAACTATTCCCAAATTTGCCATTCTCAAAATTGTGGTGAACGGGAACAATGAGGAAAACATCTAATAAGGGACGCGGACGCGGACGTGGACATGGTCGTGGTGGTGTTAGTGGACCCTCTGGTGCTGGGAGAAGACGTGGCCGTTCTGCCACAGCCACACGTCCTAGTGAACCAACTACCTCAGGTCCCAGTAGCCAGCAGAATTTACAGCGATATTTGGTGGGGCCCAATGCCGTTCTAAGGATGGTAAGGCCTGAGCAGGTACAGGCATTAGTCAATTGGGTGGCCGACAGTGGATCCAGCACGTTCACATTATCTCCCACCCAGTCTTCTGCAGAAAGCGCACAGATGGCGCATGAAAACCAAGCCCATCGGTCTGTCACATCACCCCCATGCATATCAGGGAAACTGTCTGAGCCTCAAGTTATGCAGCAGTCTCCTATGCTGTTTGAAGACTCTGCTGCCAGGGTTTCCCAAGGGCATCCACCTAGCCCTTCCCCAGGGGTGGAAGAGATAGAATGCACTAACGCACAACCACTTATTTTTCCTGATGATGAGGACATGAGAATACCACCTCAGCACGTCTCTGATGATGACGAAACACAGGTGCCAACTGCTGCGTCTTTCTGCAGTGTGCAGACTGAACAGGAGGTCAGGGATCAAGACTGGGTGGAAGACGATGCAGGGGACGATGAGGTCCTAGACCCCACATGGAATGAAGGTCGTGCCACTGACTTTCAGAGTTCGGAGGAAGAGGCAGTGGTGAGACCGAGCCAACAGCGTAGCAAAAGAGGGAGCAGTGGGCAAAATCAGAACACCCGCCGCCAAGAGACTCCGCCTGCTACTGACCGCCGCCATCTGGGACCGAGCACCCCAAAGGCAGCTTCAAGGAGTTCCCTGGCATGGCACTTCTTCAAACAATGTGCTGACGACAAGACCCGAGTGGTTTGCACGCTGTGCCATCAGAGCCTGAAGCGAGGCATTAACGTTCTGAACCTTAGCACAACCTGCATGACCAGGCACCTGCATGCAAAGCATGAACTGCAGTGGAGTAAACACCTTAAAAACAAGGAACTCACTCAGGCTCCCCCTGCTACCTCTTCTGCTGCTGCCGCCGCCTCGACCTCTTCTGCTGCTGCCGCCGCCTCGGCCTCTTCCTCTGCCTCTGGAGGAACGTTGGCACCTGCCGCCCAGCAAACATGGGATGTACCACCAACACCACCACCTGCGTCACCAAGCATCTCAACCATGTCACACGGCAGCGTTCAGCTCTCCATCTCACAAACATTTGAGAGAAAGTTCTTCAAGAGAGCCGTGCCTTCCCTGCACAACCAAGTGTCCGATAAAATCAAGTGTGCACTGCGCAACGCCATCTGTGGCAAGGTCCACCTAACCACAGATACGTGGACCAGTAAGCACGGCCAGGGACGCTATATCTCCCTAACTGCACACTGGGTAAATGTAGTGGCGGCTGGGCCCCAGGCGGAGAGCTGTTTGGCGCACGTCCTTCCGCCGCCAAGGATCGCAGGGCAACATTCTTTGCCTCCTGTCTCCTCCTCCTCCTACTCAGCTTCCTCCTCCTCTTCTTCCACCTGCTCATCCAGTCAGCCACACACCTTCACCACCAACTTCAGCACAGCCCGGGGTAAACGTCAGCAGGCCGTTCTGAAACTCATATGTTTGGGGGACAGGCCCCACACCGCACAGGAGTTGTGGCGGGGTATAGAACAACAGACCGACGAGTGGTTGCTGCCGGTGAGCCTCAAGCCCGGCCTGGTGGTGTGCGATAATGGGCGAAATCTCGTTGCAGCTCTGGGACTAGCCGGTTTGACGCACATCCCTTGCCTGGCGCATGTGCTGAATTTGGTGGTGCAGAAGTTCATTCGCAACTACCCCGACATGTCAGAGCTGCTGCATAAAGTGCGGGCCGTCTGCGCTTCCGGCGTTCACACCCTGCCGCTGCTCGCCTGTCTGCGCTACAGCGTAACTTCGGCCTTCCCGCTCACCGCCTCATATGCGACGTGCCCACCATGTGGAACTCCACCTTGCATATGCTGGACAGACTGTGCGAGCAGCAGCAGGCCATAGTGGAGTTTCAGCTGCACCACGCACGGGTCAGTCGCACTGCGGATCAGACCCACTTCACCACCCAAGACTGGGCCTCCATGCGAGACCTGTGTGCCCTGTTGCGCTGTTTCGAGTACTCCACCAACATGGCCAGTGGCGATGACGCCGTTATCAGCGTTACAATACCACTTCTATGTCTCCTTGAGAAAACACTTATGGCGATGATGGAAGAGGAGGTGGCCCAGGAGGAAGAGGAGGAAGAGGAGGAAGAGGGGTCATTTTTAGCACTTTCAGGCCAGTCTCTTCGAAGTGACTCAGAGGGAGGTTTTTTGCAACACCAGAGGCCAGGTACAAATGTGGCCAGACAGGGCCCACTACTGGAGGACGAGGATGAGGAGGAGGTGGAGGAGGATGAGGATGAAGCATGTTCACAGCGGGGTGGCACCCAAAGCAGCTCGGGCCCATCACTGGTGTGTGGCTGGGGGGAAACACAGGACGATGATGATACGCCTCCCACAGAGGACAGCTTGTCCTTACCTCTGGGCAGCCTGGCACACATGAGCGACTACATGCTGCAGTGCCTGCGCAACGACAGCAGAGTTGCCCACATTTTAACGTGTGCGGACTACTGGGTTGCCACCCTGCTGGATCCCCGGTACAAAGACAATGTGCCCACCTTACTTCCTACACTGGAGCGTGATAGGAAGATGCGCGAGTACAAGCGCACGTTGGTAGACGCGCTACTGAGAGCATTCCCAAATGTCACAGGGGAACCAGTGGAAGCCAAAGGCAAAGGCAGAGGAGGAGCAAGAGGTCGCCAACGCAGCTGTGTCACGGCCAGCTCCTCTGAGGGCAGGGTTAGCATGGCAGAGATGTGGAAAAGTTTTGTCACCACGCCACAGCTAACTGCACCACCACCTGACATGGTGGAACAGTACCTGTGCACACCCCTCCACGTACTGACTGATGGTTCGGCCCCATTCAACTTCTGGGTCTCCAAATTGTCCACGTGGCCAGAGCTAGCCTTTTATGCCTTGGAGGTGCTGGCCTGCCCGGCGGCCAGCGTTTTGTCTGAACGTGTATTCAGCACGGCAGGGGGCGTCATTACAGACAAACGCAGCCGCCTGTCTACAGCCAATGTGGACAAGCTGACGTTCATAAAAATGAACCAGGCATGGATGTAGTGTACGGGGACTGTAATGCCCGTCACTACGGAAGGGTCACTTGTGTGCAGTCGTCCCCCTTATTTTTGGGGAAGTTGGTATAAGTCGTCTTTATAAAATGTAATGTAATGTAATGCTATGTATTTCCCTGTTGCTGTAAAATGTGCATGTACAGGCCTGCTAGGGGTGTCATTCCAGCTCTTAGTCACTAGAGGGAGCTAGGGAGCCCTAGTCTATATAAGGCCCAGTCAGGGAAGGGAAAGAGGAGTCTAAGGTTGATAGTCTAGTCTAACCAGAGATTAGACAATGTCAGAGTCCAGTCCAGGCCTGAAGCCTGCGGACTAGGAGAGGGTAATGCAGTCCCTGTAACCGGGTTCCAGATCCAAGGAGAAGGTTCCCCTCCTGAATTCATATACGCAGAAGCAGGAACACTACAGTCAATGAGCCTGAGGAAACTGAGAGAGAGACAGAGGCAAGTCCAGAAAAGCAAGAGGTACTAAAGACAACAGAGGAGGTACTTGATAGAGATAAAACCAAGGATATACACCAGAGCTAGGGCATTGGGCCTTGGAGAAGAGTTTCTATGTTCCAGGATCAGTCAGGAATAGAGTGCAAGCCGCCTGTACTGCAAGTCCTGTGTTTAACACTCTGAATGTCACCTTGCTATATATTGCCTGCATCAAATGTACTGAAACCAGCTGTCTGCAAAGGAACTGCGCTTCCATCTATGTCCATGTATGATGACTACTAAAGTTTGAGTTCTGTTTTAACATCACGTGGTTCCTCAGTTATTCCTGCTATCAGCAAACGGCGTGCCACCGTTTAATTGGCACTGGCGTCACGAACATTTCTCATCATCACCTGCCCTTGCAGAGAGTCAGCCGTCTCAGGTTAGTGTCTATTAGACTACAACACCCAGGAACATTTCTAAACCTAACTTGAGTACGCTGCACCTCTCTTTTGGCGTCACGAACAGGATACGCACGCTTTCTAGTGCAAGAAGCGTGAACTTTGTGCCTTATACAGTTGCCCTGTGACCAAAGTGACATATTGCCTGTTTTATTAAAGTGGACTTTGTGGACTGAAAAACATACCCAAAGTGTGCCTAAAACCTCCAAAAAGCGCTGTGCAGTGGTGCGCTATCAAGAGGAAAGCGTTTCTTGCTAAAAGATGGCCGCTGAGCTTGCTGGATTTACTGCTGCGTCATCTTCATCCCGAAAATGCGGGAAAAGTTGGCGCCTTTTTACTGAAAAAGCGGGAAAGGGTTCAAGGTCAGGCGCCACTGCTTATCTGGACATTTGCATGTCTGCAAGCATGGACTCCGCCTTCCCCATACTGGAATACCTGGGGGGCGGCCTCCCAGTGCAATGGGAGGATCTGGCTGATCTTATTGGCGCCACCCTGTCGCTCTCCAGAGAAGGATCGAGCATGTTGGAGAGTGAGCACTGCTTTGCTGCCACGTCCGCGCCTGAAATACCGAAAATGGATAATGTTGGTGTAGAGCCTGAGGACGCTCCACCGGCCTACTCTTCGGGACCGGAGAAACCCGCCTGCCTGCCACGGGAGAAAGAACCAGAGCCCTGCTATGGCTCTTGGAGAGACTTCTTTCAGCCCTCTTTCAAGTGGTCCTCATTAATGGCAGAGATCCGGGAGGCCGCTATAAAGCGGAATACAAAGACTAAAATATATTATGAGGAATTGACCAAGACTATCCATGAACGACACACCAACACCCAACCCCGCCTGGAAAGGAGAAAGGGGTTGGTGGTGTCCTTTGACAAAACCCGTGGCTACGGGTTCATACAAGACTACCTAACTGGCAGAGACTTATACGTCAACAGGAGATCTGTTAAGAGAGACTACCTCCCTTCGTATCAGCATAGCCTCCGCGAGGGAGAGGAGGTGGAGTTCACCCCTGCCGAGAGCCTGAGAGGCCCATATGCGACTGCTGTGACCCGTCCCAAGCGAGAACCTGAGGACTGGGAGGCAGAAGAAGACTACTCTGGCTGCGAGCGGGAACCTGAACGCTCTCCAGAACAGGCCCACCACACCTTCCAGGAGCGAGGCTCCTTCATTGGGCCTAATGTCTTCTGGCAGCCAACCGTGTTGGAAAAATGGGTGAGCCCCTATCCTTCCCCCGAGCTGCCTCGACGGGAGAAGACAATCCAGGACTTAGAAAATTTAAAAGGACTCAGCGTTACCCTGGAAAATATCCGTAAAGGTCGGAGACCAGATGCGCCACCGGAGCCTGCAGCGGCCGCGTCCGACGCATCGTGTACTGTACCTGCGCCGGCGGCGCCAGCAGAGGACAGCGATTCCGACACGGAAAGCATCGGTGACCAGATTGTCCGGCTGGAGGAAAAGTTGCGGGAGCTGCGCAAGATTGCCACCGCCAGGATCCAGACGCCGCCTAGGAAGGACGAGGTAAGGGTGCCTGTCACCACCCGTAAACCACCTTCTACTAATGTTGCTCCGTCCGGGCCCCAAAGAAGACCCACTATTCCTGGGAATTGCTGCACAGAGCCCACCGGACCGCTTGCGGCGGCGGTACCCAATACAGCACAACCCACAATCATTATGCCGGGGCCGGTACGGTCCACCAGTGTGTTTATCCCTAGGCCTATGGGGCCAATTCCTATTAGGGGTCCCTTCACTTTGCAGCTGCCCCCTGACACCGTGATGTGGGCACATCCTCCTGTAGAGGACTACTACAGGCCATATTTGCCAGCAGAGCCAGGTGATTATGACATGCCACTGTGAATCAGCCTGCTAGGCCTTTGATTTATTTTGCCAAAGAATGATGTTGAAAGCTTAACCCTTCCAGGACAGGAGTCCTATGTTTCTTGGTCGTTTGTTGCTGCTGCCAGTTTATCCACGGCTCAGTGGTAGGTGTTAACCACTGAAGTATTAAAGTCAACGAAGCCAAGTTTGTTTCCAGGACCTCCTGCCTGCTTTTGCTATCCCACGCCAAGTTGTGCCTGTTCCTTTGTTGCACCTTTTACCCTTAACCCCCTTTTCAGGTTGATCAGGGGTATTACAGCACTTGTTTTATATTGTGCAACTTGATACTAAGGAACTGTGCCCGGAGATAGACTCAAAAGAACCTGAGCCTCTGAGATTCTTGCTCTTTTTTAAAGGAAATGTGCCCAGAGATGGACTCCACCGCATGAGAGCCTCTGTGATTTATAGGAAAGTAACCTGGGTACGGACTCATATTTGTTCTTTGAGCCTCCAAGAACTTTTATACTGTTTTACCATTTCTTGCTGTTCTATTAAGGACAATTTGCACATATGGACTATCCTGGTATTAATGTCACGCTGTGCCAGGTCAGCGCCCCAGTTCCATTCACTGTCCTGAGAGAAGAGAACGACGCCCCTTGTCATCACCCTTCACCTTTGCCAATTGGACCTGATATGAATGTAAATGCAGATGAATTACATATATGTATGCCTGCATGTCTCTTTTTCTATTTCAGGTGAAAATTCCAGTTGGGCGGGCCCTGATGGAGTACGAGGTCGTACTCAGCTTAAAGCAGTGGGGTATGTAGTGTACGGGGACTGTAATGCCCGTCACTACGGAAGGGTCACTTGTGTGCAGTCGTCCCCCTTATTTTTGGGGAAGTTGGTATAAGTCATCTTTATAAAATGTAATGTAATGTAATGCTATGTATTTCCCTGTTACTGTAAAATGTGCATGTACAGGCCTGCTAGGGGTGTCATTCCAGCTCTTAGTCACTAGAGGGAGCTAGGGAGCCCTAGTCTATATAAGGCCCAGTCAGGGAAGGGAAAGAGGAGTCTAAAGTTGATAGTCTAGTCTAACCAGAGATTAGACAATGTCAGAGTCCAGTCCAGGCCTGAAGCCTGCGGACTAGGAGAGGGTAATGCAGTCCCTGTAACCGGGTTCCAGATCCAAGGAGAAGGTTCCCCTCCTGAATTCATATACGCAGAAGCAGGAACACTACAGTCAATGAGCCTGAGGAAACAGAGAGAGACAGAGGCAAGTCCAGAAAAGCAAGAGGTACTAAAGACAACAGAGGAGGTACTTGATAGAGATAAAACCAAGGATATACGCCAGAGCTAGGGCATTGGGCCTTGGAGAAGAGTTTCTATGTTCCAGGATCAGTCAGGAATAGAGTGCAAGCCGCCTGTACTGCAAGTCCTGTGTTTAACACTCTGAATGTCACCTTGCTATATATTGCCTGCATCAAATGTACTGAAACCAGCTGTCTGCAAAGGAACTGCGCTTCCATCTATGTCCCTGTATGATGACTACTAAAGTTTGAGTTCTGTTTTAACATCACGTGGTTCCTCAGTTATTCCTGCTATCAGCAAACGGCGTGCCACCGTTTAATTGGCACTGGCGTCACGAACATTTCTCATCATCACCTGCCCTTGCAGAGAGTCAGCCGTCTCAGGTTAGTGTCTATTGCACTACAACACCCAGGAACATTTCTAAACCTAACTTGAGTACGCTGCATGGATCCCACAGGACCTGTCCATCCCTTGTGCAGATTAGATATTAACTACCTCCCCTTAACAATATATTATTCTACTCCAGGGCACTTCCTCATTCAATACTATTTTTATTTTCATTTTACCATTATATTGCGGGGCAACCCAAAGTTGAATGAACCTCTCCTCTGTCTGGGTGCCGGGGCCTAAATGTGTGACAGTGGCCTGTTCCAGTGGTGGGTGACGTGAAGCCTGATTCTCTGCTATGACATGAAGACAGATTCTGTGCTGACATAAGGCCAGATTCTCTGTTACGGGACCTCTCTCCTCTGCCTGGGTGCCTGGGCCTAAATATGTGACAGTGGCCTGTTCCAGTGGTGGGTGACGTGAAGTCTGATTCTCTGCTATGACATGAAGACAGATTCTGTGCTGACATAAGGCCAGATTCTCTGTTACGGGACCTCTCTCCTCTGTCTGGGTGCCGGGGCCTAAATATGTGACAGTGGCCTGTTCCAGTGGTGGGTGACGTAAAGCCTGATTCTCTGCTATGACATGAAGACTGATTCTGTGCTGACATAAGGCCAGATTCTCTGTTACGGGACCTCTCTCCTCTGTCTGGGTGCCGGGGCCTAAATATGTGACAGTGGCCTGTTCCAGTGGTGGGTGACGTGAAGCCTGATTCTCTGCTATGACATGAAGACTGATTCTGCGCTGACATGAAGCCAGATTCTCTGCTATGGCAGGAAGAGACTGATTCTCTGCTGACATGAAGCCAGATTCTTTGCTATGGCATGAAGAGACTGATTCTCTGCTGACGTGAAGCCAGATTCTCTGCTGACGTGAAGCCAGATTCTCTGCTATGGGACCTCTGTCCAATTGATATTGGTTAATTTCTATTTTTTTTAATTTTTATTTTAATTCATTTCCCTATCCACATTTGTTTGCAGGGGATTTACCTACATGTTGCTGCCTTTTGCAGCCCTCTAGCTCTTTCCCGGGCTGTTTTACAGCCTTTTTAGTGCCGAAAAGTTCGGGTCCCCATTGACTTTAATGGGGTTCGGGACGAAGTTCGGGTCGGGTTCGGATCCCGAACCCGTACATTTCCGGGAAGTTCGGCCGAACTTCTCGAACCCGAACATCCAGGTGTTTGCTCAACTCTAATCCTGATGCATCCTGAACGGATCTCTTTCCATTCAGAATGCATGAGGACTAAACACAAATCCTCTGCCGGATCTCAATACCGGAAAACAACAACGCAAGTTTGAAACCTTAGGCTTAGCAGCGACTTATCTCCTGCCAGAACAAAAGGATCAGACCTGATCAGAGAGCTGCTATTGGTGGAGAGTCAGGTGCTCTTAATACATATTAGATAGCCGGCCTTGTCGAAATCGGTAGGTTCACCCATCGATCATCTAACTGTCTATTGTCTGTGCAATGTCTGACAAACCTTTATTGATAGGAGTTTGTTGTATGAAATTATAAGGCATAGGCACCAATCATGGAAGAAATGGGGAAACGGCAATAATAATGGTCTCTCTGTCATTTCTTGCATCTCATTCTTGTCAAATTTGGTTTCTGGTTCCACTAAATGTAAAAAAAAAAACAAGTAGGGCTTTTCTGTTGGGGCATTTCCTCCCCATTGGCAAATGCTGGAGAAAAGAAGGACCAGCCTTGTGCAATCCTTTGGTTCCTTGGGAGATGAACCACTGACAGAGGTGTCTAGCAGCGACTTATTCCTCTCTTCCCACAAATAACTGTTGGGTCGAATGTGACATTGACTGACAGATATTTAAAGGGGCTCTCCAAGACAAGGAACCCATTTTCATATGGCCAGAGAGTGTGCAGGGGTCTCACCTGTCAATAGTGCTCCAATTCCAGCACCTCTGCTTCTGGTCCTCACTGGACTGGGGGTATGAAGTGCTGTCTACATGCATGTCACCGCAGCCTGCCAATCAGTGACCTCAACGCTTATGTGTGCATCCACGGCACGTGACCATTGCCACCGCAGAGGCCATTGATTGACCAGGAACAGTGACGTGCATGTAGATGGCATGTCACACTTCTGGTCCAGCGAGGAACAGAAGCAGAAGAGAAGGGAGTTTGGTGCAGGAACCGAATGTCAGGGGTAGGCTTGTCTTTTTTCCCCACTCCTGCCCCCTTCCTGCCCATATGAAAAGGGGCTCCTGGTCTTATGAACCCCATTAATACTGTATGTATGTCTTTGGCCAACCAATTCAGTTGTCGGCAATAGAAATGAAGCTCTAAACCAGGGGTGGCCAACCCGCGGCTCGCGAGCCGCATGCGGCTCCTTGAGCCTTCATTTGCGGCTCGCAGGGGAGCGGTGCGGCCAGCGATTACTCTCCTCTCTGCAGCGCGTAAGTGAAGCGCTGGAACAAGGTGGAAGAGTGGAGAGGACTCAGAGCGCCGAGAGCGGGCACGTGACTCAGTTACTCACTGCAGCTCCGCCCCCTCCTCCGGCAGAGAAGGCGAAGCTGCAGTGCTTAACCCCGCCACCAGCCGCCGATGTGCCCGCCCAGGGCCGCACACCCCTATCTGTGAGTGTTTGACCTAATGCCCGCCCCCAGTCTTCTCAGTGCCAGCCCAGCAGCCAGATTTATCAGACCGCGGGCTGGGGGTATGGGGGCGGCAAGAAGTGGCGCAGCAAGCAAGGAGGACCTGCTTCCAGCTCCATAGTAAATTTTAATGAATGTTAATGGTGGACAGCAGGTCAGTGGGCACTCAGAGCAGCAGTGGCAGAGAGACTCACTGAGGCCAGCAGCAGCCATTTTAGTCCGATTACAGCCACTCTGCAGCTTTGGCTCTAATCTGACTGAAATCTCTGCTGCTGGCCTCAGTCTCTCTGCCACTGCTGCTCTGCCTTTTTTTCACAGGTGCCACTGCCCAGCACACCAAGTGTGTTTGAGCATATGGGTGGTAGTCTAAGCATGGGCGGTCATCTGAGCATGGGGGGATCATCTGAGCATGGGGCGGTCATCTGAGCATGGGGCGGTCATCTGAGCATGGGGCGGTCATCTGAGCATGGGGCGGTCACCTGAGCATAGAGCGGTCACCTGAGCATAGAGCGGTCACCTGAGCATAGAGCGGTCACCTGAGCATGGGGCGGTCACCTGAGCATGGGGCGGTCATCTGAGCATGGGGCGGTCATCTGAGCATAGAGCGGTCATCTGAGCATAGAGCGGTCATCTGAGCATGGGGCGGTCATCTGAGCATGGGGCGGTCACCTGAGCATAGAGCGGTCACCTGAGCATAGAGCGGTCACCTGAGCATAGAGCGGTCACCTGAGCATGGGGCGGTCACCTGAGCATGGGGTGGTCATCTGAGCATGGGGCGGTCATCTGAGCATGGGGCGGTCATCTGAGCATGGGGCGGTCATCTGAGCATGGGGCGGTCATCTGAGCATGGGGCGGTCATCTGAGCAAGGGGCAGTCATCTGAGCATGTGGCGGTCATCTGAGCATGGGGTATCATCTGAGAAATCTTGAAACACATTGTGAAAAACAAAGATTGCCAGAAGTCTCACTAAAGCTGTCTACATTACAGGTAGGAAAGGTGGTTTAAATGCACTTTTAAATGTTTGATAACTCAATTGCAGTAATACTGTCGTGTGCACACATATTTGTGTAAACGGAAAGCTTGTGGCTCCTGGCAGTCATACGATTTTTTTTTCTGGCTCTTTGTGCCTGTAAGGTTGGCCACCCCTGCTCTAAACCAAGACCTGAAAAAGACTAAAAAGAAACTTAGAATAAAATCTTACTTACTCCATTTCTTACCTGTTTTTTACTTTCTTTATCCCATGTAATCTTAAATTTATATGATTTATACAATGCCCAACACCGTATAACAAAGGTCTCTCCAGTCTTAAGAAGTATTTCAGGGTGAGAAGTTGGAGACATCATATCTTCAAAAACCAATAAAATATAAAAGTTAACTAAAGTATGGATAGTAGATATTAAGTCGGTAAGCCATACAGTGACATCTACAGAAGCTAGATCTCAACGGCGGATCCTAAGGCAATAATCAGTACTGGACGGCATGCGGTGTGTTTTATGCTACTTACAGTGGGGGCGAATATCCAGTTACATCTATAGTTTCACATCTATTTCAGTGCAAAACATAAAATAGTGATATGAATTTATTACAAAAACGTCTAAAGAGTTAAGTGAGCACTAATGTGCTTAGGCTGTATTCAGGATGGCATATTCTTCTCTGCAGCTGCAGCACCCTCTCCACTTTGATTGACATTGCCAGATGTGATCACATTTTCACTGCCTGGCCCTGTCAATCAAAGTGCAGAGGGAGCAGCAGTTGCAGAGAAAGCAGAGTCTCTAGGTGCAATGGCAATGCCCCCATTGCTCCTAGAGGTTTATTTGCAAATATTAAAACTCAATTTTTCTCAGAAATGCAGGCACATATGAACATGGGACCAACACAGATGTTCAGGTCACTGTAAAATTCTTCATATTCTTTAACCACTTCACATCCGCCCACAGGATATAAACGTCCTATAAGTGGATGTTTATCTCTGAATGGACATTCTGGAACGTCCATTCAGAGATGGCAGCTGCACGCTAATCGTGCAGCTCCTGAGTGGGGGGCCCGCTGTCAGTGACAGCAGGGCAACCCAGAGAGAAGGCAGTGACAGTTCCCAGGTGTCCCTGCCTTCTAGGTCCCTGTTTCTCGTTGAGCACTGTGTATACATATCAGGAAGCACTATGCCGCTTCCTGTCCCAGCCAAGTGGTCATGTGACCGCCTGGGCCGGGGGAGTGCAGGAGCTGTCAGGTCTTCTACAGACCTTGATCAGCCCTGCACTGAGGCTGTACAGCCTCTCTGGGGGCTGTATTTCCCCTATAACTGTGGCTACTATGTCAGCCCCAGTTACAGGAGAAATCAATAGTGAAAAAAAAGTGAAGGTAAATGTCCCCCCAGAGGTCTTGTATGACCTTATGGGGGATGCAAAGTGTAAAATAAAAAAATAAAACAATAAAGTGTTTAAAAAAAAAAGTTTCACATGTAAAAAATAAATAATCCCCAATTAAGTAATAAAAAAAAAAGTTAAAAATAGAAAAAAATAAATAAATAAAATAGACATATTTGATATTGCCGCATCCATAACGACCGGCTTTATAAATATATCACATGATCCACCCCGTCCGATAAACACCATAAAAAAATAAAATAAAAACTGTGTCAAAAAAAGCCATTTTTGTCACCTTACATCACAAAAAGTGCAACTCCAAGTGATCAAAAAGGCGTATGTCCCACAAAATGGTACCAATAAAACCTTCACCTCATCCCGCAAAAAATTTGTCCCTACATAAGAAAACTTCAGACCTGAACTGGTCCTTAAAAAGTGGGTTTTGGAAATTTTCTTAAACATTTTAAAAATTTCTTCTAAAATTCTAAGCCTTCTAACGTCCTAAAAAAATAAAATGACATTTACAAAATGATGCGAACATAAAGTAGACTTATGGGGAATGTTAGGTAAGAAATATTGTATGAGGTATCACTTTCTGTTTTAAAAGCAGAGAAATAGAAATTTAGAAAATTGCGATTTAAAAAATGTTGGTAAATTTTGGATTATTTTATAAATAAAGGTGAAATATATCGACTCAAATTTACCACTGTCATGAAGTACAATGTGTCAAGAAAAAACAACCTCAGAATGGTTTGGATAAGTAAAAGCGTTCCAAAGTTATTACCACATAAAGTGACACATGTCAGATTTGCAAGATTAGGCCTGGTCAGGAAGGGGGCAAATGGCCCGGATGTGAAGTGGTTAAGATGCTTTTGCATTTACTGGGAATCTTGACTGCTCACTGACAGTGGATCAGTGTAAAATTGTATAACTTTTCATTATTCAAAAGAACAACTTTTATGTGCTGAAATGAGAATAGTTCTTTATAGCTTTGTGACCCTAGTATGGCTCGGCATTGTATGGAGGTGCATGGGGCTATTCTCTATTTCTATATAAGTCCAAATTCCTACAAAACCACCAAAAAAACTCTGCTCCATCTCACACCATACAATGCATTGGACTCCATGAAAAGCAATTTTCACCTTTCCTGCGTCCAGAGCCTGCCATGGAACATTTGGGGTGAGACAACAGATGCAAACTGCTTCCATTAGTTCCCTCTAGCATTTCTATACCATTCTGAAAGGAAAGCCTAAGGGATTTCCCAGGAGACAACTGCAAAAGTCTTTTATCATAGTAGTAATTGAGTAGTTGTAGGGACTCCCTATGAGGAGTAATGGCTACCTCCATGATGAAAAAGCCAGGCGATAAGTACATTACATGAAGCAGGCATTGTGGCATATTACCAATGGTAGGTAGCTGGCTGCATTCTGTTCCCAGAGCATTCACTGCACAACAGGATATATTCTTTTCCATCAGGTCTATTGACTCCAGTTTGCTTCCCACCTCTGTATTTCCAGACCTGTTTGATGCAGGATTTGCAATAGAACCTGTCTTTTTATCGCATCTATAATAAGAAAATCAGAAATGGGGTTAATAGGGGTTAATAAAGAGCACAGTAAAGCAAAGCCTGGAAATGGTGAAGACCTAGACACGTTGGAGATCAAGAAGAAGTAAAAGAGAGAAGTAAATTATACATGAATATATCAACAATCTTAGTAATGGTTCTATCACTACCATTTTGACCTGGTTTTCACCTATTTACTTATTTTATCATGTAAAAAGGTAAATGAATTTAGAGAACACATCTAAGCTTAGTAATGTTTTAGAGACATCTGCTCGTACCTGTCCCCTGGTGAAGCACATGATATCCAGTACACAGCAGGTTGTGGATAACCTTCGGAGAAGCAGCTCACAGAATCTGATACAAGAGTGTAATATGGTTTTCTGGGTTTGCCTGAAAAGGAGCATAAATTGTACATTGCTTTTTAATTGTTACATTGTTAATTGACTCTTGTTGTTGATAATAGGCATAATTACATAGTGCTTAGTACATGTCTGTCCTTCCAGGGGCATCCTGACTGTCGCCTGAAGACAATTACAGCTTTTTAATAAATATGGCTTCTGCATTTTTTTTCCTTCACAAGGAAAAATGTATGTTTTAAGTAAATGAAAGAATGGTCGCAGATTTTTTGCACAGCACCGTGCAGCTGCAAGAAAATGTAAGTGAACCTTCTGGAATATCCCAGATTTCTGCGCTGATTACTAATGAAATGCAAATAAAATACAATTTGATTATAAGCCACAGTTATAGACAAACACAATGTAACTAGTAATATACAGATAGTTATTTAATTAATTGTGTCTTACTGAGCACATTGAGTAAACATCCACCGTGTAGAAAGTAAAAGTAAATGAACCCTTGAATTTGAAAACCCCTGGATCCACCTTTAGCAGCAATCATTTCCATTGGATAGAATTTTGAATAATTCCTCCCTGCAAATGTGTTTCAGTTCATCAATATTTCCGGGTTGCCTTGCAGCCCACTTTAGCATTGACATAACAATTGTGGTCCCGGGGGTACAACTTTGACAGTAGGGGAAGGGGACCCATTGGTGACCTGTGCTGCCTTCAACTGCATTCATGTCCTCTGGCCATTGGCTCCCTGACCCACTGCAAGTTGGGAGTATACAAGGGTCCCAGCATAGGCAGTGCAATGGCATCACTCCGTCTGTGCTGGTCTGGAGGCTGCAGGTAATGGTCACAGCTGCTTGTTGTGGGAACAGAGCATAAATGGAGCATTACAACTGTATGAAGGAAAACGGGGGCATTGTTACTATGCAGGGTCACAGAGGGAGCATTATTACTGTGTAGAGGCACAAAGGGGACATTATTAGTTTGTGGTGGCACATAGTGGACACTATTACTATGCGTGATACTCAGAAGAGCACTGTTATTACATGGGGCTTAAATGGGCACTATTATTACTTGGGAGGGTACTGTTACTGTGTGGGCACCAAGAAAAGGCATAATTACATCAAGAAGGGTGCTAGAAATTCAAAAAGCTATGCATTTAATTCTGAAGAGATGACCTGTGGTCAATCAATGGCCTGAGCAGAGATGTGTCAGTGATGGCCTAGACAGGGCAACACTGAGGTCATTGACTGGCAAACAGCTGTGATATGCATACTTCTGGTCTGGCAGCAGCTGGAAGCAGTGGAAACGGGAGCCTAGCGCTTCTCTTTTTTTTTCTTCTATTTTTAGACCATGCCCGAGGAGATTTGTTACCAGGCTATGTACAAGCGCTTTGAATATTTAGTAACTCACAGGTGACGTATCCTGTTGTAGATATTCTATTTCCCTTTTATTCACTGTCTCACCCAGACTGCCATGATGACTTCTCCCAACCATGGCTCATCTATTCAGAATGTAATGCGTTTGGCTCCTTGCTTTTCCAGCACCCTCCTACGAGTAATAATGCCCCCTTCCTTGGTGCCCCACACAGTGGCAGTATCCTCCAAAGTTATTATTGCTTGCATTATTGAGTTGATACTACTATTTATGCAATCACTGATGCATTTCCAGGTTATGGATTATGATTCCGCGGTCAGGTGTAGCATCTTGGATACCATACAAGACACAGTATACGTCAGTATCAGAGCAGAGGCTTCACACATGGTCCAAATGTTCACAAGGAAACACATTCTTTCGGAAAATAAACTTTCTGATGACTCCCTTGACAAGTGCTTTGGTTTTCAGAAGATTCTCTAAAATTACTCACTTCTTATTTTTACTTCAAAATATATGGAGTAGTTGGAGTTTTCACTTTGTATGAACAGCTCATATGTTCCAGCTTGTTTTCCAGTGGTTCTTACCAGATCCAAACAAATATGGCTACTGAAATAAAGAAAATGTGTTTCTGTCAATAATGCTACTATGTAGCAGTGTGCTAATGGTTAGAGATTATAGAGAGAAGATTTTAAAGAGGACTTGGCTCCCTGGCATGTCTGTTTTAGGAAATACTTAAATTTCCCATAAAGCAGCAACTGAGGAGTCACTTTTCTTGCAACTCTGTTGCGTCATTCCTCTGTTATTGCACCTGAGATTTTAAGAATAAATTAACAATTGGTTGTTACTATTCCTCAATGAGATGTGTCCTATGCTCTGTGAGAGGGCCCCCTACAATATACATTTGTTCCCATTTTTTTCCATACCGTATGTGGTGTTATGGCTTTTTTTTAGCAGCATAAATGCTTTCGTGCCGTTTTTTTCCCTTAGAAAAGGAGATGTGAAAACACCATAAAAAAACTTTAAAATCTTCAACATGCTGCATTTAAAAAAATATGGTAAAATTGGCAGGAGCAAAAAGAAATGCCTGTCTGCCCAGCATTTCATATTTCTCATAGACCTTCAACATCTGGAGTTTGTGCTTTTACTGCAAAAAAAAAAACACTGCAAAAAAATGGAGATGCAAATAATGGCAGTAAAAATGCAAAAGTGCAAAATCCTGTGTGTGAAACTCATCTTGACACCTTAAAAGAGTTATCCCATTATAATGATCACTGTTAAATCTGTTAATGATTTGACAGTGATCATTTTTGTAAATATATTTGATTAACCAATTCCCACCGTTTAGGAGAAAATTCATCCCCACTTACCTCATTGTTGTCATTCGGTCTCCCCTGGTTACGGCCACCGCTCTTCTCCAGAATCCCGGTGGCCGCGCTTGCGTAGAAGACTCTTTCTTTTCTCCCGGCCGGGCCGCTCACTGTCCTGAACGCGCACGCTGCCGCGCATGCGCGATGGTGACTTCTTCCTGGCCAGAATAGTACAGAGCCGCGAACGAGCACGCCGGCTCTGTACTATACTGGCCAGGAATAGGTCACCATGGCGCATGCGCGGCGTGGACATTCAGTCCAGCGCGCTGCGCGGCCGGGAGAAGACTTCAATCAAGATGAAGCCCAGAATCCAGGAAGTGAACGGCGCTTGCAGCAGGTAAGTATGAAAATGCAAAGTGGGATAACCCCTTTAAATCAGTGCTGACTGTGTAGGGAATGGTAACACCTAGTTCCCACTTTATTTATATATTTCATGAGGAACAGCACAATGCAAAGTTCTACGTGAGGTTGCTCCAACATGATTTTATAGGGAATATAAGACCTCGTTTACATTTCCATGTCCGTTTGACATCCGTGAAAAAATCTGTACATGTTACATGTATGAAGATGTCCATGAAGGATCTATGTTTAGTCTTTTTGTCCGGCCAAATCCCGTCATAAATGCAGGGGAGCGGCCTGGTCCCCACCAGTTCCTATTATAGTCAATGGGCTCTAGCAGTGAACAGGTGAACAGGTCCTATCAGGATGATGTTCTTCATATAAATCTGTATTTATCAAAGCTGTTAGGTCATTGCTGAGAAACTCTACCCTGTATTGTGTATGGCAATTTCTCTCCATCTAGGGACTGCTTTATAAAACTGTGCACATTATCAATGTACTACAGGGTTCACTGCTAGTGTAAAGCAGAATGTCTCTAACTAAAATGTACAATGCTGTATATACCAGTACAGTTTAGTTAGAAGAATTCCATCAGCTGCCTATGGTAGCACACCTGGTAAGACAACAGTCCTGGAGTAGCAGCAAAAGACTGGTTTATTTAGTAATCACATAAATGCTCTGGAGCAAAATAAATTATCTAAATATTTATTTAGTAATCACAAAATGTAATGCTTTTTTCGCCCCATAAGACGCACTTTTTTCCTGCAACGTGGGGGAAAAATGTCACTGCGTCTTATGGGGAGAATACCAATGAGTGCTTCCATTATGAAAGTGCTCATTAGTACTGGAGGACCGGGAAGAGGTGAATGCAGCGCTCCCTGGTTGACTGCGCTGTTGGCTGTGCACAGTGTGAGGGCGCACTGTGACCTCACCCTGTGCGTGTCGGGTCACAGCCGATGGCAGGAAGAAGAAGAGAAAGCGCTGGAGGTAAGGAGCGGCAGCATCTGGAGCAGGAGAGGTAAGTGGATTTTTTATTTTATGCGATCTGAGGCATGGGACTGATTAAATGAGGCTGGGGGCTAAAAAAAGGGAAAATAGTTAAATAAAAAATGTTAAAAAACATTAATATTTATAAAAATTCTAATTAGCCCCTTTGCCCATATTTTGAACTCCATAATGGAAAATAAAATCAAAACTGTGCCAATCAATTTGATGCAGTTAGTTTACATCTGCGTTGACTTTTCCATTATTCTGTTCTGTCAGAGGAATATACAAAATGAAAAAAAACTGATCTTTTAAACAGACTGAATGATGGATACAAATGGAACACCTTCGGTTTCTATCTGCCATCCATTGACTAGAATGTTAATAAAAAAGCTCCTTTCCATCCATTTTTTGGATCCATTATTTCTGGCAAAAAGAAATGTTCTGCAGACCAAAAATAGTGGAAATCTCAGTAGCTGCAACCTCAACTGTGAATTTACTCTGATGCTCAAAAACAGCCTGTTCAACAAGTGGAGATTAAAATGGACACTTTTTTGGGGTCATTTTTTTTTTTGCTGTTCGTCAGACAGAACAGAGTAAAGTAGATGTGAACTCAGCCTCAGGATACCTTATCAGCCAATATTTTCCTTACCTGTGTTCAGAGTCAGTAATAACATATGATACATTGTTCTTCTTCAGGAACCAGACAAAAGTTACTGTCCCGCTTATGTTCTGAAGTACTTCCAACTTCACTGATTCAAAAATATTCACTTCCACTGTCACAGCTGCATGGTAAAGGTTAAGTGATATCCACGAGCACTTCAGGTTTATGGCATTGTGAAAAGAGGAGGAATTCTGTAAGATAAAATTCATAATACTCAACATGGAGGAGGGGGACAATGCATGGATAATGGAATTCCAGCTAAGCAGAAAATATAGGAATAATGTAGTAGCCTGCAGAAAAAGGTCAGTAGTTGGTGGTCACAGTTCAACAAAGAAAAAAGGTCAATAAATGCTATTGGCAAACATGCCACAGGTACCCTCATGCACATGGCGTTCATGACGAACTCTTTTTAATGGATGCAGTTACGACCAGATAACTGACCTTTTTCTATTGATCCTGGAGTTTTGGCACTCCAAAAACAAACAAAAAAAGAAATGTATTCACACTTGAAAACGGTGCCATTGAGGAACTGAAGCATTGCTTAGGCTGGTTTCACATCTCCATTTACCTGATCTGTCAGGCTGTCCCGGCACAGGAAACGGTAAACTCTGGCAGGCTGTTCCTCTGCTGGGACAGACTGCCGGATCAGGTAAATGCAGATGTGAAACTAGCTTTATACAAAGGGTAATTTTCTGGAGTGCAGCTTCATGCTTGTGAATTTGCTTGCTACAATTGGATATTCTTGGAAATATATAATTTGCACACATCACGTGATCCATCTTAGGATCCCAAATTTGAACGTGGACATTTTCCAAAACCCGGCTGTAACGGAACCACTGTGCCAACTAAACCTAAGAGCATTGTCCTGGCAGCTTCCTGGTATTCACTGCAGGAAACCAACCAGGCTGCTACCTCCTGGAGTAGTCCAGGTGTAGTTGGCAGCTGACCCTCGGGGTCAGAGACTCCAATGTGAAACATCAAGAGATCAGGCAATACTCATAGTCAGGAAACAGGCTGAGGTCAGGGCAGGCTGAATTTGTGCGTATACGAGAGGCAAGTGCGATGCCTGGGCAAGTTGAGTTTGTGCATATCCGAGAAGCTAATCCAGGGTCAGGGCAAGCAGCAGAAAATCAGAGAAATCAGAGTCAGTAAACAGGCAGAAATTCGATACATAGTAGATGGGCAGAAAAGCGTACCTTCGACGGTATACTAGACAACTAGAAACTCTTTTGCTCAGGCAAAGGGGAGGAACAAAGAGCCAGAATAAGGGTTGATCAGCACCTTAGTCAGCAGCTAAACAGAAAGCAAGAGGGAAGTTTAACCCTGCAGTAGTACAGCAAAATTTTACTGAATACTAGCCCCAATACACAAAAGGGTGAGAGGAGCGATATCCGCACTCACCCAGGATAGCAGAGCAGCGGCATTGCCGCTGAACTCTCTGTACATTTTCTGCACCTCTACCTACCCATTGTATTGTTTGTTATATTAATTTGCCCCTATTTTTTTTATTATACTCACTTATATAGCACTACTATATTCCACAGCGCTTTACAGACATTAGTATCGTCTCTCCCCAATGGAGCGCACAATCTAAGGTCCCTATCAGTATGTCTTTGGAGTGTGGGAGGAAACGCACGCAAACACAGGGAGAACATACAAACTTCATGCAGATTTTGTCCTTGGTTGGATTGAAACCTAGGACCCCAGAGCTGCAAGACACCAGTGCTGACCACTGAGCCACTGCGGTTTATGCCTAAGGCAATAAAGCAATAAAACCTGTACAAAGTGATTTATACAGAAGGGTCTCTCTGAGACTGAAAACCTATTTTATATGGCCAGACATGGTGCAGGGGTTAAAAAACTCAACTGCTACCAGTGCTCCGGTTCCAGTTTCGCGCTCCCTTCTCCCATTTTTCAGGTCCCGCTGGAAGGAAGCATGTCATATGCACGCCTGGGCCCCAATGCAAAATCCGCAGCAGGGTCCCCATCTACCATGTGCCTTTTGTAATACTGGTGTGAGTGGCTTATGGGCTCCTTCTGGCACCAGGGCCTGGATGCAGCTGCTACCTCTGCATCCGCTTCTGCAGCAGCCTCGCTAGCTATGACCTCTCCACCCCATGAGGGTTTTTTCCCCTCTGACAGGGTTGGAGGGAATGAATACATTTCAAATGATCATATATAAAAATACATTGTAGCAATAAATATTGATATTGCTGCAATTACAATAAACCCGACCATTCAGAAATCCCTCTTTAAAGCTCAAGTTCCTTATAGAAACTTTTGTTATATGCTGTCATGCTATGTCCCAGGTACAGGTTCCTCAATGGCTTCTGTGGTTGTCACAGTTCTGCTTTCCAAAATTTTGTTTTCAGGTATATTGGGTGCAGGAAGTATTCTGCACACGTCAGCCACAGACATGTGTCATATGTCCTAAATGTGTAAAGGCATCAACTGGTCATTTTATATTATAGGCTTATGGTGCTCAGCGATTAACCACCATTTATAAGTGGGAACATGAATAATTCGAGGGTGGTTTATGATACTTTTACCATTTTTGGCTGATAAGCTTTGAGGCTGGGCTCTACGATGTTGCTGCAGGCTGACAGTGTGCTGCAGAGAACCGCGGGGCAAAACCGTATAAAGTTAACAGTGAGCTGCTGCACATGGAAACATCGGGGGAGATTTATCAAAACTGGCTTAGTCGCCCATAGCAACCAATCAGAATCCACCTTTCCTGTTTCAGAGCTCCTTTGGAAAATGAAAGGTAGAATCTGATTGGTTGTTATGGGCAACTAAGCCAGTTTTTCTTAACACCAGATTTGATAAATCTAGCCCCATGTGCTTTACCTGTAACTTGCTCTGGAACCGTGGCAATTTGTAGGAAACTGCATGCGGTTTTGCTATGTTGTTCTTGGCCACACAGCAAACTGCCACATCAGTGCCTAAACATGAGGGCTTGTGTTTTCTGGGACAAACTGTATTTTTGGAGGATCTGTCAGCATGATCAACCCTATTAAACCAGTTATACTGCTAGGTAGGGTTGATCATGCTGAATGATATGATATCTTTCTTTAGTTTCTAGCTCGCACCGCTGCAGAGCTATCATTTCTTTTATATTTATGCAGGTTAGTTAGTTGGAGCAACGAGGGGCTGGCTGTAGCACTAGGAGCACCATTACAGTCATGCCCTGGTGCTCAGTGCGCTCCCCCCTCCCATTTGATTGAGCACCGCTATTTCTACACCCTGGTGCTCAGTGCCCTCCCGTTTGATTGAGCATCGCTACTGCTATTCTCTGGTGCTCAGTGCACTCCCCCTCCCATTAGATTGAGAACCACTACTGCTATTCTCTGGTGCTCAGTGCACTCCCCCTCCCATTAGATTGAGAACCACTACTGCTATTCTCTGGTGCTCAGTGCACTCCCCCTCCCATCTAATTGAGCATCGCTACTTCTACGCCCTGGTGCTTAGTGCACTCCCCCTCCCATTTAAATGACAGGGCAAGACAACTTGTCTTGCCCTGTCTTCCGGCTCACAAACTCAACACCTGAGCTCTAGATCTGCTGTTGCTTGCCGAGCACAGCAGATTCACAATGCACGGGTGCCAAAGACATCATTCCACCCGTGAGCATTTCTCCTCTGTCTCTGAAGCCGCCGGTGCCTCCACTTCTGGGTGAAAAGACGTTGGGCACTGTACATCTGTGTTGCTTGAGGAGTTATTGACACACACGTACTGGGAAACTGGGGGGGGGGGGGGGGGGGGACCTATTCATTTTCCTATAAGGCTTTTTGCGATCTGTATACACCCCTGGTCAGGTCCTCTTCCAATAAAATATTGTAATGAACGGACACATGTTTAATAGGCGTTCTTTGATTCTCCTATGATGGGCAGCACAGTGGCTCAGTGGTTAGCACTGTTGACTTGCAGTGCTGGGGTCCTGAGTTTGAATTTGACCAAGGACAACATCTGCATGGAGTTTGTATGTTCTCCCCATGTTTGCGTGGAGACCTCTGAGTGCTCTGGATTCCTCCCACACTCCAGAGACACACTGATAGGGAACTTAGATTGTGAGCCCCGTTGGAGACAGCTTGATGCTAATGTCTGTAAAGTGCTGCGGAATATATAAGTGCGTAAAAAAACCCAAAAAAAAACGGTTCAACATGAGGACTGAATAACTGGAATTGCAGTTGCTTGTGAAGGCCACAACTTGATGCTCCCACACCCAGTTATGAAGCGTTGTTAAGTGTAACTTTGTTGTAAAAGGTATGGCCTGCCATAGAAAGGGGATCATCCAAACTGAATAGTCCACTTATGGGCCTGTTGGGTCCTTCAGGTTGACCTCCTAAATCAAATTTCATTGCAGAAAGAATAGAAAAATAACACTAACCTTTAATCCACATCCAGCTTCCTCTGCAGCATTTCTTATTAAATAGCATTCAAATGGTGAGAGGCTTTGTTTGGTGACCACGAGTAAGCTGAAGAAGACAACCACTGTAGAAAGTAAAGAAAGTAAATCAATGGAAGACTAAACTAAATCCATCTCAACGCAGCCTGAAGTGACTGAGGCTGCTTTCACATGAGCGAGTTGTACAGTCCGGACTCGGAGCGTGAGTATAAGGCCCCTTTCACACGAGCGAGTTTTCCGCGCGGGTGCAATGCGTGACGTGAACGCATAGCACCTGCACTGAATCATGACCCATTAATTTCAATGGGTCTATGTACATGAGTGCTTTTTTCACGCATCAGTTCTGCGTTGCGTGAAAAACGCAGCATGTTCTATATTCTGCGTTTTTCACGCAGCCCTGGCCCCATATAAGTCAATGGGTCTTCAGTGAAAAACGCATTGCATCAGCAAGCAGGTGCGGATGCAATGCATTTTTTACTGATGGTTGCTAAGAGATGTTGTTTGTAAACCTTCAGTTTTTTATCACGCGCTTGAAAAACGCATCAAAACACATTGCACCAGCGCGGAAAAAACTGAACAGCTGAACGCAATTGCAGACAAAACTGACTGAACTTGCTTGCAAAATAGTGCGAGTTTCACTGAACGCACCCTGAACGCATCCGGAGCCAATCATTCACTCTCGTGTGAAAGAGGCCTATGGCCCCTTTCACACGAGCGTGACGGATTAGGTCCGGATGCGTTCAGGGTGCGTTCAGTCAAACTCGCACTATTTTGCAAGCAAGTTCAGTCAGTTTTGTCTGCGATTGCGTTCAGTTGTTCAGTTTTTTCCGCGTGGGTGCAATGCGTTTTGATGCGCGTGATAAAAAACGGAAGGTTTACAAACAACATCTCCTAGCAACCATCAGTGAAAAACGCATCGCACCCGCACTTGCTTGCGGATGCAATGCGTTTTTCACGCAGCCCATTCACTTCTATGGGGCCAGGGCTGCGTGAAAAACGCTGAATATATAGCATGCTGCGATTTTAACGCAATGCACAACTGATGCGTGAAAAACAACGCTCATGTACACAGACCCATTGAAATTAATGGGTCAGGATTCAGTGCGGGTGCTATGCGTTCACGTCACGCATTGCACCCGCACGGAAAACTCGCTCGTGTGAAAGGAGCCTATGGGTTACATAGCATCATAAATCAATATAATGCTATGCTACCCCGGCAGTGCTAGGAGTTCAGGACGGTAGCTGATGCGTACTCATGCTCCGAGTCTCGCTCATGTGAAAGCAACCTGAAGCAATAGGAGATTGGAGAAATCTGCCCGGCATAGATTGATGGGATCACAGGTGCAATAGGTAACCATAGTAACCATTTGGCTCTGTTGGGGTGGTATGGTATTGCTGGCACTGCCTTCCATCAATTTGGACCCAACTACAAAACAGGGCCACTTTTAGTATTTTTTCCAGGGCCACTTTAAGTTCCTAGTAGGGATGAGCGAACTTGTGTTTT
Source organism: Bufo bufo (assembly GCF_905171765.1). Taxonomy (NCBI): domain Eukaryota; kingdom Metazoa; phylum Chordata; class Amphibia; order Anura; family Bufonidae; genus Bufo; species Bufo bufo. Next base: position 635,279,392 of record NC_053391.1, on the reverse strand, counting down.
CAAGTTCGGCGTACAAGGTTCGGGTTATTTAAGAATTCCGATACCATGGACCATAAGTTCCATAGAATTCCATCACAGAATTCTTAGATAACCCCAACCCGAAAGTTGTACGCCGAACTTGAAACACAAGTTCGCTCATCCCTAGTTCCTAGTCCACTCCACCCACTCCACCGAGATGTCCTTTATCAGCAAGTCATTCGGCGCAAGCACATCCTAAAGTGAATATCCACCCGGAAATTATTTTTATGAATCTCATAGTAAATATTTATAATACGTCTGTTTTTCTGATACCTAGAACCAAATCTTTTCCATACGCATATAGTTATAGACCTGTCATCGAACTAATGTGATCTGTATGGAGACAGGTCCACTCTCCCATTAGCCGAAAAAGCACACAAAATTATATATAGTACTACATTTCCCTGTATTGGCTTCTCCAGGAGAAATTTAAGGCAGCTGATCACTGGGGGTTTGGAAGCAATTGTCTGCCAGGCCAGCTTTGAAGGAGCTGTCCAGGACTCAAATATTGATGACCTATTGTTCTCCTAGCAGACCCCCTTGATCAGCTGCTGGAACGGGTCGTGACACTTGGGCGAATGCTGCAGCTTCTTCCTAGGCCAATGACATCCTGCCCATTGATCACATGGCCTGTGTGCAGCTCAGTCCCATTCAAGTGAATGGGACTGAGCTGCAATACCAAGCACAGCCACTATACAATGTATGGCAGCAGCATTCGACCTAGCCGTTTCAAACAACTGAGGTGGGGGGTGCCAGGAGTCTAACCCCCATTGATCTGATATTGAATGCCTGTCCTGAGGATGGATCCACGAATAATCTGCAGCACTCCTTGTAGTTTCAAAGAACCAAGTGTATTTATTCACCAGATAACATCATAACAGAGCGTTTTGACTCACACGAGTCTTTCTCCTGTGGATAGGTCATCAATATTTGAGTTCCACACAGCCCCTTTAATGTAGAAAGAGATTGAACAAAACTTGTGGTACCCTTGCGTGGGTTGTTATTATTATTATTATTATTATTATTATTATTATCACACATGTCATTTGTGAATTGTAGAATTTCCATTTTCATTTTTGGAATATCCTGAACATTTTTGGTAAATGGATCGTAAATCAGCCATAACCATAAATGTTGACGGACTTCCCGTAATTAGCTATTTTAAAGTGGCCCCTTTAACAGTCACCACGCCATGCTGTCCTGCAGCAGTTCATCTTTCCTGTTCAGATGATGCTAGCTGTTTCCTGTGGAGCTGAAGAGTTGCTGTATGGTACAGGCAGGAAGGGAGAAATGCCAAGCAATCTGCAGTCTACCCAGCTCCCTGATCAGAATATGCTCTATGTGACACACAATGCATAAAACCACACAAGCCAGCAACATAATAACATGGATAATAGCAAAGATTACGATTTTTCATGCTATTTCCCATAATAGCCTATTACTATAGATACCAATCTATTTCTCTATTTATCACTCTGTAGTGTCTATTCAGATGATGTGACTGGTCATTTCCTAAATAAAATCTTTTATTTATTTTATTTAGTATACGCACTTTGTAAGAACGTATCTGGAATCATTGTGTATGGAAAGTATGTGTCACCGAGGTAAGTAAGAGCCGGTATTTTATGTGTCAGCAGCAGCTATTGCTAATTGACACCTAAAGATTTAGCATGGCTGTTAAAGCTGATCCGGGGCAGCTCTTACTGGGAGTAGTCAAAGTGCTGGGTGGGTGACTAGTCCCCATGTTCCAGGCAGGGTTTTGCCAGGCATAAAAACCAGCCAGCACGGCCAGGTGTGTGGATTTACCTCCCTCTGACAGTGGAGCTCAGGGGTCTGTGTGCTGTGAACTAAGGGCTGTGCTGGGATTTGAGGTTTGAGCCGGGGCTGGAAGACTCGGGCCCCTCTAAAGGTGAACAGGCCACCTATGGACTTGATGAGGCTGAACTGCTAACAGGGTGTGAATTAACAACCAGGAGAAAAGGTGACTTTTATTGTTTATGGACTTTCCTTGTGTGTGAACAAACACCAAGCCACCTGCGTTTTGTGATGCACCTTATCTGCATTTTGTTATACACAAATGTGTGATTAAACACCGCTGTCTGATTCAAGAACTGTGTACTTTGCCTCTATACTGCATCCGCTAGTCCTAACTACCAGAGCGAATCCCCAGAACTTATATAGAGCTGACATATTTGGCAGCGCTTTGCAGACATTAGCATCACGCTGTCCCGAATGGGGCTCACAGTCTGAGGTCCCTATCAGTATGTATTTGGAGTGTGGGAGGAAACCGGAGAACCAAAATTCTTTGTAATTGGCATTAGTTAAAAATGTTGAATGCCCGGAACATCTTCCAACAGTTAGACAAGGAAGACTGCAAAACTAAATGTAAATTTAGACGCACCAATAATCATCCAGATCGTTCCCGATCATCTGGCCATCTAAATGTGCTGTAGACCACCTGATCAACGAGCGAAACGCTCGTTCATCGGGAGATCCTGTTGTTCATGTAGGCATACCAATTATCATTTCTGGGCAGCAGATTGCGCCGTCTAAACAGCGATCTGCTTTTCAGAAACCATGACTCTAGCGATCCCTCATTCTCATACTGTGAAGGAGATGTAAATGCGCAGTCTCATTCACTGAACAAGCAGCCGACTGTCAGGAAGGATCTCTTCCTTCCCGACAATTGGCCGCTCAGTCCGCCCATGTAAATCCACCTTAACATGTATCCATCACAGAAAGCCCTGCAGGAGACATAGTATTAGTGTAATGACATCGGGAAGCTTTGGATCTGGACAAAAGAGCAGGTAAGCATTTTAGGAACTTTTATAAAAATGTTCCTCGTGGGTTCTTCTGGCCTGAATCATATAGACATGTTTCCTTTTGGGACATATTCAGTGGCAATGCATTTTTGTGCACAGAAGTGGTTATAATCAAAGCTATGGGAAAATGTTATGGCTATGTACATCTTTGGGGGCAATTTTTTATGATTGCATTTTGGTCGGTCACTTTCACTTGCCGGTCATCTTATGTGCCCTTATATCTAAATTACTAAATGGTCATAAACACTTATTTAAGCCACATTCTTATCAGTAAGTAATTCGGTTATTATGAGTTTTTGGGAGGTCAGAGAGCAGAGATAAGGAGCCATAAGCTGAGCTGCCTGACACAACAGAGTGAAAATTCAGAGCCTGCTACTAGCATCTCAAGGCTGCACAGAGACAATGGTTCAAAATTATTAATAAAGACCAACGGAAAAAATTATTTTTAGCTCTAAATAAGAACAATGCAATAATAAAACAAAATGCCCCAAAGCTGTACATAGCTGTTAAAGGGGGTTGTCTGAGATATATTTTAAAAATAAGTTATTCTTATTCTTCCCTATCTGCTCTCTTTCTCCCTCCAAACCTCATCAGATTAGCAGAAACTAGCTCAAGGGTAGAGTAGTTTCCATCAGCAGTGCAACTAAGTAAGTGGTCAATACTTGACTCTGCAAGAACAATGCCAAGCAACCTTACATAGTCAGTAGATGCATGCTAATCATGCCACTGTGGATGGGGGAAGCCCATAGATTTTTACCCTCCCTGCCTTCTCTATCACTGTATACACAGTGCTCAATGAGCTCTGTATATACAGATCACAAAGTGGCAGTGCCACTTCCTACTACGGTCCTAGCTGTCACAGGATCGCGGGGGGTCAGGTATGTGCACAAGTTGCTGGGGCTCAGCAGACCTAGAACACCTCTGCAGTGACGGTGAACAGCCATTTTGAACCTCTCTGGGGCTCTGTTTCCCCTGTAACTGGGGCTAATGTGTCAGCCCCAATTACAGGAGAATTAAGAAATTAAAAAAATAATGTTAAATGCCCTCTAAATATCTTGAATGACCTTATGGAGGGCACAAAGTGTAAAAAAATAAAAATAAATTCAAAGTTAAAAATACCGCCACACTGCAGCTTCTAGCCCTGCAACTGTCTATTGTAAACTATATGTAGCGAGCCAGAAAGGGAGGCAAGCTTGGGAGGAATGGTAGGGGAGGATATGGTGGTGGTGGTAGTAGTACTCACAGTTCACAGTGGCAAACCCCACTCTGGGTGTCCACCGTGCAGTGCTGACTGAAGGGCGCACCCTTTCTTCCCTAGGGGCCTGGTATTGGGGCTACTGCCTGGTGGAAGGTGATGGTGATCAGTTGGCAGGATGCAAGGTAGGGGCTAAGATGCAGAGGCCGACGGAAGGATGGAGGACTCAATAACCAGGCCCAGTTTAGTGACAATATAGTACTAGTCCTTGAGTTCTTTCTAAACACTTTACTATCATTCAAAATTGACTGCAGACTGCAAAACTCTCACAATCAGTAACGCAGTTCCCACAGCGGGGTGTGGTGTGTGCCAAAGCAATATAGTCTCTCAACAAACAGCAAAGTCTTTTGCCATAAACGAGCGTTACTCTTGCTAATGCTCACAGTCCCTTGCGATCTAAGATAGTCTACAAATATCAGTTCAATTTCTCCCAGGAGTTTGGCACTTACCCTCAGCATAGAGGGATGGAGAATCCCGGTAAGAAACCTGACACTGCACAGACCCATGCAGCTCCTCTAACTTCGGCTGTTTAGGCCAGACTTACTGGCTAATGCAATAAGACTACTTAGCTACTCCCTCAGAGTGGGAAAGGTCAAACCGTCCTCCCTCTGAATAGTGCACAAAAACTAAGCTATTTTACCTAATACAACTCTTGGATTCACATCCGAATACAGGAAAAACACTTTACCCCAAATAGCAAATGTTAACCCTTTGCAGGGGGTCCTCTGGAGCACAAAGGATACAAAATGTAAAACAATATTTCAGTTGCGCATAAAAAATTACATAAAATAAAGCCCCAGATATCACCAAAAAAGGTGCAAAAATGATTTGCATAAAAAGTTATGGCTTTTAAGATTTATGTACAAAAAATGCATCTGGTCAGTATGGGGGATAAATGGTCTTGTCTTGCACTGGTTAATGAATGGTGTTTGGAGTGTGTAGTTTAAGTGGTTGGCCTATCTCACACATTGGTGGCATATCACTAGGATATGTCACCAATGTCTGATAGGTGCAGGTCCCACCTCTCTAGAATGGGGCCCCGAAAGTAAACGAGGGTACAAGTGCAGCAACGCAAGCCCCAACTCAGTTACTTCTGGAACTCCCATGGAGCTGAATGTAGAGGTGGTTGTGCTTGCGCGGTGCACTCTATTCACTTCTATGACAGTTCTGGAAATAGCCCAGCTTGCTCGCTTGGCTCTTTTTTGGAACCCCCATAGAATTAAATGGAGAGGACGTCGCACATGCAGGGTGCACTCTCTTTCACTTTGAGGACCTTGTTCTAGAGATAGCTGCGGGTCTTAGAGGTAGCGATATTCCACTAACGTATGAGCCGGGCCTACCCCTTTAAGCAGTGGTCCAAATTGGGACATTGCTATGTAACATACACTGCCATGAGAAGGAGGTACCATACTCCTAGGGCATGTATTTTTGTGTAGTATCCAGCACCAGACAGGGTATGAGCTTTTCATGTGGTGGTTTTAAAAGTGACTTATTTTAATGATTGCACTAACCTGCCCAAATCTATATTAATAAGTTAATTAATTGGAAAGTACAGACTTTCAGTGTTTTACAGCAGGTGGAAGTGATATCATGCTGGATATGATATGCCTCTCATATCTGCAATAAATATGGTCTCCAAAAAAAGGTACGAAGGAAGGTGAGCTGTTTTACATCTGAAGAAAAGGAGAACAAAAACACTTCAGTATAACCAGCGAAGAAGAACTGAAAGAGTAAATGAACTTCCTTCAGAGCTAATCTAGTGTATATTTAGTGCCAGACTGAACTGAGACGGGAAGGAAATATGGAGTTATGTTCTAGTCTAACATGTAAATCAATAAGATGTCATTTCAACAGAAACACACATGGTGACCTCCATTACAACTCAGGGGTAGATTTGGCTTCTTCATAAAAGGTTCATAAGAGTTGGAAAAAGCACAACAAAAGAGTCACCATAAAATAAACACTAAAGGTGAATTTACACGGCCCGAGAATCGGGCAGAATATAGTGAATGACCGTTCCTGCGAACAAACAAAAAGAAGGTATATGGCAGCATCGTCAGTAGTTTTTTTATTTCGTATTGCTACGAGTATGTACACAAAAAGCCAAATGGCAACGTTTCGGCTACATGGCAGCCTTTATCAAGCATGTAGACAAGTGATATTCTCAACAATAAATTGGGAAACCTAACTCCTCCAACCACAGAGTGGGACCAAACAAAGAGGTGTCACAACCCCCAATTATATAATACACCAATCCAAGGTAGACCTCAATTAGGTGCTACATTAATCACATATGTGCATGATTAAAACATCTGTGTTTACAGCCTTGTTTGACTCCTTCCTGCGAACGGCCATTCCCGACAATATGGTCATGTGAATGTGCCGCATTTTGCTTGTTCATCGGGTGATCCTGTCGTTCATGCAGGCACCACTGATCATGGCTTCTGGGCAGCAGACCATCTAAACAGCGATCTGCTGCTCAGAAAACATGATCCTGCATGAGGATGAAGGATCGCAATAGCGACCGCTCATCCTCATACTGTGAAAGACATCGCTCCATGTAAATGCAAGGTCTCCTTCACTGATCGAGCAGCCAACTGTCGGGAAGGAACGCCATGTAAATCCAACTTTAGAAAACATATCAGAGAGCTGTAGACTTTTTCAGGGTAAGACTAGGGAATATTTATAGTGAAACCTCTTAGAAGCTACCAGCAAAAATTGCATTGAAAAATTGTTGTTTAGGGGTTTTGGTGGAAATGAAATCTGTCTCAGGAAATATGATCTGGATAAGGGAGTGCTCTTCTCAAAGAGATGGCTTTTCAGAGAGGTTTACTGTAAGTTAAATGTTAGCATGTAACCAGTTTTGGCAATCTTCTGAACTTTGAGTAAATATACTTTGTGTAAGGATCTAACGACAGGGGAGGGTGCTGCCTGAGGTGACATTCTTACTTTGTCTCATAGATGGTGCAACCCTCTACTTCAATATAGTGGGTTCCCTCTGACTTTTCTGTAAAATGTCTACAAGAACATGAGACAGCCCCTTTTCATATGCCCTGAGCCACTTCCAAAAGGTGGCACTAACGAGATGGTTCTCTTTCCTCTTTTCATATTATTTTCCCATGGAGCTTTGCCACTAAATCTCCATACCATGAGACACTGCCAATAAGTCTCCATACACCTCTGCCAGTACCCTGCCTAAGCTACATCCAAGGCATCACACTCAGCCAGCCAGAATCCTACTCCATGCTGATGAGGGGCAAGCACCCAGAAACATATGCCTACAGATAGACATCTGACCTGGCTATTTTTCCTAGTTATATCCCAAGGGCCTATTGGTAGAGCAGCTCCATCTCTAGTGGACTCGACCATGAATTTATTACATGGATGTAATGCTACATTTGGCTGTCAGGTTAGACAAAGCATTTAATGCAGGGGCCTACATACAAAAGTAGAAGTCTGTGATGTAACAACCACTTTAAAGAGGGCCTTTCACCACTCCTGACATGTCTGTTTTCATAGCCCCATGCATTCCCCTTGTAATAAAAATTTCCGGAGCATCTATTCTTATGGCTCTATGTTGTGCCATTCCTCTATTATTTCTACTAGAAGTTATGAATGAATTGCTATTAGCCTTCAGTAAGGGTACAAGTTGGGGGGGGGGGGGGGGGGTCTGCACAGTCTGAAAATGGCAGCACTGATTGGATAGAGTGAGACTGTGCAGGTACAACCCCCCCCCCCCCCCCCCCCCACTTGTTACCTCCCTTCTGTACTTTTACTGAAGGCTAATAGCAATTCATAACTTCTAGTAGAAATAATAAAAGAATGGCACAACATAGAGCCATAAGAATAGATGCTCCAGACTTGGTATTGCATGGCGAATGCATGATGCTATTAAAACAAATATGTCAGGAGTGGTGAAAGGTCCTCTTTATTAGAATCCTGTTGTTTTAACTGGGAACCATCTTGAACTAAAGGTGATCAAAAAGGCTTATGCGTCGGGGACTCTGGCCATGGATGTTAATAGAGTGCCATCCATCCAGGCTTTTTTCAACATGGAAGGAACTGATCCCCTGTCTGATAAAATAAGTAATATTAAGGAAGAAGAGAAGGACCATGTGGTCTTTTTCTTCCATCATTCTTCTATGTTCTCCACAAACAGCACTTGGATCCATCAAATTCATTGGATATATTCAGAAGGTCTGCAGGGAAAAAAAAACATGAAGGCGTGCAGAATTTTGGTCCAATTTCCAAACCAAAAGCTCCCATTAAAGTCTATGAGTCTGATGCCATCTGCGTTCTGTCTGTTTTTCACTGACCATTGGTGGGATGCTCTAGAAATCCTATTTTCAGTCTAGCAGTGCATATGACAAACAGACGGCACGGACACACAGAACAAAACGGAGGTAACGCGGTCATCATCTGGGAAGAAAACAGGCCTTTTTTTGCTGAGGAAAAATTGACACGGACATGTGAATAAGGACTATCTTAGTTCTCACTGGTCTAGTGCTAGTTACCACAAACTATATTCCCCTACTTCTGTTTCCTGTATTTTGCACTGTCCCTGTCTGCAATGTAGAGCATACTGACCATATAGAAGGTGACTACCCTGGTCTCCACAAGAGACTGGAGATCCTGCTACCGATAGCAGCCGACATTGCCTACCGTTTACTTCAATGACAAGTGGGAAAGACTCACAGAAAGAAACCTCTGGTCAGAGCGCCAGTGTTCTATCTCGCCTGCATTCATCTCTATGATCAGTGAAGGAAAAGATGAAAGACATCATTCAGTGACAAGTATGGAAGATGACACCAGGGATGATACAATTAACTCCAAAACTGCGTTAGTCTGCCATGATAATAACATACCACCAAACCAACCTAACTGACCTGGGATATTAATATTAAAGGAAATCGTTCACCACAGTGTTGGACTGTTATCTACAGTAATACATAAGTAGTACTGCAGATATGGAGTCCAGATCACTATTCTTTATTTTCCAGCATTCCATAAGAATTCTCCAGCATTAAAGAGGTTGTCCGGTCCCAAAATCAAAATTCTTTTTATGTGCTCCTAACACCCCTCACCATGCATACAAATCCCCCCAATACCTGTTTTTTATGTCTGAGCTTTCCTTTCTCCCTGGAAGACATCCCATTATCCTGGCAGATCTGTTTACTTTTTCCCCTTTTTGTTTTGTTGAATACATAACTTTATTGATACACAATCCTGGCTGCAGTGCACAGTGATGAGTCACAGGCTGGCCACGCCCCCCACACTGCTCTGCCTGCAGCAGCGACTCCTATAACTCCTGTGTCCATCTTTCTAGAGACATGAATCTACTTCTCACCCTGTGTCTAATCCCATCACTGACCGTCCACAGGCGCTGCCCTTTACATGTGTATCTAATCCTATACTGTGTGATACAGCATGCTGAGCTGTGTATCTAATCCCATCACTGACCGTCCACAGATTCTGCCCTCCCCATCTCCAGAGTGTGATAAACAGCTGGAAGCAGCAAGCACACCCAGACACATGTGTATCTAATCCTATCCTGTGTGATAATTCTAGTAGATCACAGCACTCTGTCTATTCTGGCTGGTGTGGGCGCTCGTCAGGGGTTTGTTCCTGGCTCCACCTCCTGGAACTCAATTTGTGTCAAACAATTCAGACAGCACTCCAATTTTTTATGATGCTTACCGTAATTGTTTTTTTTATTGGCCGGACATGGTGGTACACAAAGCAACGTTTCGGGCACATCGAATGCCCTTCGTCAGGCAGAAAAGTGTTCAATGGACCGAGGGAAAGAGCCGTCGCTTTCCCTCGGTCCAGTGGACACTTTTCTGCTTGACGAAGGGCATCCTATGTGCCCGAAACGTTGCTTTGTGTACCACCATGTCCGGCCAATAAAAAAAACAATTAAGCATCATAAAAAATTGGAGTGCTGTCTGAATTGTTTAATCCTATCCTGTGTGATACAGCCTGCTGAGCTGTGTATCTAAGCTCATCACTGACCGTCCACGGGCTCTTCTCTCACCATCTCCAGAGTGTGATAAACAGCTGGAATCGGCAAGCACGTCCAAACACATCTGTATCTAATCGTAAGGGTATTTTCACACTAGCGTTTTTCTTTTCCGGAACTGAGTTCCGTCAAAAGGGCTCAATGCCGGAAAATAACTGATTAGGTATATCCCCATGCATTCTAAATGCAGAGTAATCCGTTCAGGATGCATCAGGATGTCTTCCGTTCAGTCATTTTGACTGATCAGGCAAAAGAGAAAACCGTAGCATGCTACGGTTTTATCTCCGGCGAAAAAAACCGAAGACTTGCCTGAATGCCGGATCCGTCCTTCCGGTCTGCGCATGTGCAGACCGAAAAAAGGTGAAAAAAGTTAATGCCGGATCCGTTTTGCCTGATAACACCGGAAAGACGGATCTGGCATTTCAATGCATTTTTTTGACGAATCAGGCATTTTTAAGACTGATCAGGATGCTGATCAGTCTTACTAATGCTACCAGTTGACATACGTTTTGCCGGATCCAGCAGGCAGTTCCGGGGACGGAACTGCTTGCCGGATCACTCTGCCGCAAGTGTGAAAGTAGCCTAACATGTATGAGTGCCTGATACAGAGCCTGTTATGTGCGATACTGCCTGCTGAAGTGTGTATCTAATCCCATCTTCTATGATACAGCCTGCTGAGCTGTGTATCTAATTCCATTTTGTATCATACAACCTGCTGAGCTGTGCATCTAAACCTTTATGCACACGACCGTATCCATTTTGCGATCCACATTTTATGCAGTCCCATTGAGTTCTATGAATTTAACGTCCTCATTTTGAGGACCAGAATAGGACATGTTCTGTCTTTACTGGAACTGACATACGGATGTAAAAAACACACTGATGACGTCCATGTGCTTTCCACATCCGTATGTCAGTTCTGCGAAACATAGAACATGTGCTATTCTGGTCCTCATAATGCAAATCTAAAACCCATAGAACTCAATGGGACTGCAAAAAAAAAAGTGAATCACACACGGACAGTATCCTTATTTAGTGGATCTGCAACTTTAAATACTGGTGACTCGAGTCACGGAGGTAAAATGTTGATTGCATGACTGAAGCTATTAGATGTGATTAAACAGCCTGGGAGAGGTAATAAAACAACATTGCAAGTGGCAATAGATGATGCACCCTTCCACCTCTAACCAAGCTGAATAGAGGTGGAAGGGTGTGAAATCTATTGTCAGCCACTTACAATGCTGTTCTAACATTTCTCCCAAGGCAGTTTTTTCACACCTAATAGCTTCAGTCATGCAAATGCAATCAACATCTTACCTCCATGACTGAAGCACAGGAATTGGCACCAGCACAGGAGTTTTCTTACAAGCCATTGTAATTGAGAAAATTAGTTGGATGCTGGTGAAATGTCTTCAATAAAAATAAAACAAGTCCAGTTGCTCTGACTTACTACTGTGTCACGGTAGGGAGAAGTGAACCCTGAACTACCCATACCACTTTCCCTACCTACTTGCACGATCTGCACTAGGTGTTGGCCAACAACTGGTCGACATTAGTGTTGATCATGAATATTCGAATTGCGAATTTTAATCGCGCATATTGCCACTTCGAGAATTCGCAAATATTTAGAATATAGTGCTATATATTCGTATTCGCGAATAGTGTTTATCGCAAATATTTCTAATCGTGAATTTATCACGAATATCGGCACTTAGCAACATCCCTAGCAACCAACAGGAAAGAATATATTACATTGCCAATTTTCACAATCAAGTAAATAATGACTGGAGATCACGAATTCTCAAATTTGGGAATTTATGGCGAATATTCGGGCAAAAATTCGCAAAATATCATATATTCGAATATTGCCTATGCCGCTCATCACTAGCCGACAGTCCCTTACTAGATAAGTGTGGGGACCTATAGGAAGAACCTAGTGACAGATCGACAACCATACTAAAATACAAGTTGAACAAACTAGCCGGGTCAAATTGGGAGAGACCAATTTAAACCGAATCAGAATCAATAAAACAAAGCCAAAATCAAATACAGAAGCTAAAAACCAGGAGAGCAGCCAGGGTAAATCCACAAACCAAAATCAGAAATGATACCAAGCCAGAAGTCAGAACCAGCAATGCACTTTCGGGTCCAAATCAGCCAAGAATCAGAGGTCAAGGTCCGAGCAGGGTCAGGGAACCAGGAGACTCGGGATAAGTTAAAGAACACTAGGATCAATAAAGTAACACTAAAATTTCCCTCGGGATCAATAAAGTGTATCGTATCGTATTGAGGATATCCTAGGAGAAGACACCAGCAGATTTGACCAGCACATTGCCTATATTTAAATAGGCAGCACTTTCTGGTCATGTGATACATCCAATGATACATGACTGATGATGTCAGCGAGCCAGACCCGTGGTCCTGGCAACTGGATGCCGGCGACACTGCCTGCTAAACCACCACAGCTACTGTATTTTAATCCAACCCTCGATTTCAACCACCAAATTTTTCTTGACTGCCAGAGACATTTCCTAATAGTCATTACGCTAGATTCTAAAGCAATCTGGTCAATTCATACACAGGCAATTAGAAACCTAAATACAGAAAGAAAAAAAAACTCTTATTTTATAGTGGAATGCAGTGGAAGAGTAAAAATAATATTCATGTCACCACTACAATGCTATTGCTTCCTATTTATTAGTGTTGGTTTCTTTTTTAGCTTTTCTTAGCTGCATAGTTGTCCTAACTGTGTAGGAGGTCTGTCCAATGCTTTGCACTGCAGCTCTGCTTGTTTACAGTGTAGCACCAGAAATTCAATGTATGAAGAGATACGTTCCTCCTATGATAGAATGATAATAAACAAGCAACTAAACCACTAGAAGATCAGTAACTGGTAACCAGTGGAATTTTGAAGAGATGTTTTAAAACAGTGGTTAGTGGTGGCATTAGACGTAAGGTGGACGGTCACATGAAGAAATAACCTACGGTTGTCTTTCTCATTTATAAAACATATTATAGAGCAGGAGGAGCTGAGCAGACTGATATTTAGTTTTTTGGGTAAATATTCAGTATAACCTATATCTTATTGCTGTAAACCTCTGCTCGTTTTGGGCTTAGGAGTCCGGTGGGCGGTCCTGCTCAGTAATTGACAGCTATCTCTGTATACATGGTCATAGAAGGAAGGCTGAGGACCGCCCACTGGACTCCTAAGACCAGAATGAGCCGAGGTTTACAGTAATAAGATGCATGTTTTATTAAATCTTTTCCCATAAACCTACATATCGATCTGCTCAGCTCCTCCTGCTGTATAACACGCTGCCTGCAGATTATACTTTATTTTCAGTGTGACAGGTTCTCTTTAGCCTTGAATCAGCATAAACCTCAATGGACTGAAGTGTAACGGATTCATTCCCCTGTGGTCACTGTGCAGACTGGTACTTGTTTCAGACAGTAGATGTACCCCAGGTGGCCTGAAGGAGATGCGTAAAGCTGTTTGTGGTTAATGACAAAGCTGTCTATTAATAAATTCACTATAAAAAGTAGCGCTCTGGTGAGCACCGCACGTGACAGCAGGATCCTGCACGCTTGTTGTGTCCCTCTCTTCCTCGTTGGCATTATGACCCTTTTCCATGCTTTTTCTCTCTATAACATTGACTGAGAGTCTTGCGGCCCTTCACTCCTGTTATGGATGGGGCAGGGGAGCAAAGAGCTAGCGCTAGAATAAGGGGTGGTGAGACCCAGCAAAAGTAGAGGTCGCCTAATCTTCACTTTTTGTTACAGAGGCTAAACAAAGGATGCTATCTTTTATCTTTACAGCTGTTTTAATTTGGATTACTAACAGCCTGGAGAAGCAGGGTCAGATTGGCCCACCAGAGTACCAGAGGATTCTACGGTGGGTCCAGGTTCTGATGCAATATTGGTCCCCAAAGGTCTTGGAGAAAAAACGCCACTAGGGTCTATCTCTATTATTCAAAACTTATTAGACTTTATTGATGATATAGAAGTTGGGCCCTGAGAATAATTTCCTCTGGTGGGCCCAAGAATCCCAGTCCAACACTGTGTACAAGTGCTGGTGAAGTCTCTCCTGGTCCATTAGGACAGGACTAGATATTGCACTAAATATAAAGACATAATTGTAAGATCCTCACCTGTCTCGCACTCCGGTGTGACCAAAAAGGGTCCTTGTGGAGCTGCGGGACAGGTTACGCGTGTCTCCATTGATACACCAGCTCCGACCCCTTTGCGAACCAATGCGGGGATGCGTTCGCAAAGGACGGGGAAGACCGCATGGCTTTCGGGGACAGCTTGGCCGGGCTAGTGGCAGTACACTGCGGCCGAGCTTGTCTCCGGTGCCTATTGCGGATTCCATTCCGGTGTCCATGTCGACGCGCTCTCGCACTCGCGCAGAGCCTGTCGTGCATCCGCATATATGTTCGAAAACGGGTTCGCAAGGGGATACGCGGTCGCGCATACGCACTTCTTATGCGCTTCGCCGACCAGCGAAGGGAATAGCACCAGGCCGCAAGTTCAAAGCAGATTAGGGGGCCGGCATTGGTCTAATTGACTAATGACCGACCAAAGCCTTGTACACAGGTGTAGGGCAGGATCATGACCTATGGGGAGTAGACACTTGGTACCCTTGGCTTTGTTAGCAGGCACATAAAAGGTGGTCTCCCAGGTCAGTCAGTGCCCACTGTTAGGCCCCTTTCACACGGGCGTTGCGGGAAAAGGTGCGGGTGCGTTGCGGGAACATGCGCGATTTTTCCGCGCGAGTGCAAAACATTGTAATGTTTGGTACCCAAACCCGAACTTCTTCACAGAAGTTCGGGCTTGGGATCGGTGTTTTGTAGATTGTATTATTTTCCCTTATAACATGATTATAAGGGAAAATAATAGCATTCTTAATACAGAATGCATAGTACAATAAGGCTGGAGGGGTTAAAAAAAAAATAAAAAAAATTTAACTCACCTTAATCCACTTGCTCACGCAGCCCGGCATCTCTTCTGTCTTCTTTTTTGCTGTGTGCAGGAAAAGGACCTGTGGTGACGTCACTCCGGTCATCACATGGTCCATCACATGATCCATCACCATCATGTGATGGGACCATGTGATGACCGGAGTGACGTCACCACAGGTCCTTTTCCTGCACACAGCAAAAAAGAAGACAGAAGAGAAGCCGGGCTGCGCAAGCAAGTGGATTAAGGTGAGTTTAATAATTTTTTATTTTGTATTCAGAATGCTATTATTTTCCCCTCTAACCATGTTATAAGGGAAAATAATAATGATCGGGTCCCCATCCCGATCGTCTCCTAGCAACCGTGCGTGAAAATCGCAGGAGAGGAGCATGCTGCGATTTTCACGCAACGCACAAGTAATGCGTGAAAATCACCGCTCATGTGAACAGCCCCATAGAAATGAATGGGTCAGGATTCAGTGCGGGTGCAATGCGTTCAACTCACGCATTGCACCCGTGCGGAATACTCGCCCGTGTGAAAGGGGCCTTATCCTTCCTTATCCAGGTGCAGGTCAGTACTGATAGCTACTGACGGAAGTTTGCTGGGACTCTGTCCGTTCCAGCGGGACCCAGGGCCTGGGACTTTCCGTGACGCATCTGTTTACCTGGCAAGTTGCACAGAGACTGATGCACGGATCGGGACTACTCCTGGCTTTCCTTTGTTTTTTGCTTGCCTGATATTTGCCCAGTGAAGTTTACCTGGACTTTGTTTATTTTGTTAATAAACCCCTTTGACTTCATCCTCACTGGTCTGTTTCGTTGGTGCCTTGCATTGAAATAATACAGCCAAATACATAAGTCCTTAGAAGTAGGATATGCTTCAGAGGAGCAAAAGACAAAGACCTCTTTGAGACAACCATTCAAGATCGCAATAAACAGTAGTCTTCTAGAGGGGTGAGAAGATGGCCTGTAGACATCATCTATGACTGAAAATGTATCACAGGAAATCTGGTCTGGATAAGGGGCTGGTCTTCTCACATAGGTGGTCTTTTGGAGAGGTTTCACTGTATGTGTTTATAGTGCATAGGATGAGTACATTTTAGCCTCTTAAAAGGGTTATCCAACTCTAAGAGAGTGGCCCAGATATACCCGACCCAGGGTGGAGGTGATTCTCACCCGATATCTACCACTGGATCCAGTTTGTGGGGCTCCCAGTCTGGCAGTTCCGCTTCTGTGATTGGCTGCAGCAGGATGTTGTCCTCAGCACACGTGGGAACAGAACAGCCGGTTTTGGAGCCCCACAGATTGGAACCAGCGGCAAGGATCGGATGAGCTGGGTTGGGCAGGGCAGGTCTGGACCACTCTTTTAGTATCGGATAACCCCTTTAAGGTAAAACGCTAATTCATTGGGTGAAATGATCTGTGTGGACACCTCAGTCATCATTTCTGGACAGCAGATCCTGCTGTTTGAACAGTGATCTGCTGCCAAGAAACAGTGAATCGGTATGAGGACGAGCGATAGCAGTAGCCATCACTTGTCTCCATAAAGTGGAGGTGATTTCTGCATGTAAATGCAGCTCTTCACCTCCACTAATGAGCAGGCGATTTCTCGAGAGGAACGATTTCTTCCCGACAATTGTGTGCTCGATTGCTGCATTACACTTCGGGCCACCAGGGAACATCATCCCAGAAGGTTACTTTTTTTGCGGAACCATCTATTGAAAATGTTATGCCCAGCCCAATTTTTTCTATGTAATTACTGTATACTGTATATGCCATACGGAAAAACGGAACAGAAACGGAAACAAAAAACGGAACAACGGATCCGTGAAAAACGGACAGCAAAACACTGAAAAAGCCATACGGTCGTGTGCAGGAGGCCTAGGCTCCATTCACACGTCCGTGGTGTGTTGCGGACCCGCAAATTGCGGATCCGCAACACACCCGCCCGGCACCCCTATAGAAATGCCGCAGCTGCGGACAAGAATAGGACATGTTCTATCTTTTGCGGAGCTGCGGACCCGAGGATCGGGGCCGCGCTCCGCAAATGCGGATGCGGACAGCACACTGCATCCATTCCGTCCCCATAGAAAATGAATGGGTCCGCACCTGTTCCGCAAAATTGCGGAACGGATGTGGACCCATTTGCGGACGTGTGAATGGAGCCTAAATGTGATGTTTTCCCCAAAGTCCATTAAGCAGCCTAGCTGCACTTGTATGTTCCTGGACGAGTTCCTCGTTGGAGTGCACCCTAAGTATTGCGCAATACTATTTGTAATCCACAGGGAAATGATGTCTGTCTCTTGTAACTTTAATCCTTACTCCAGCTCACAGCATATAACACCCTATGAGCAGCCAGTGAGATAGGAAGGTATCAGCGTATGAGTCCCTTAGGGCTATGCATTAGCTTGCAGCCCATACACCGCAATGTAACTGTACTTGGAGCGTTATTGTTTGTCCAAATGCCACTTCAACAGTGTGGTGCAATGTGACGCGGCAAAGCCGCACTTCCAGTTCCTTGAGCAAGTTCTTGGTGCTTTTTCTTATTTCCTGGTCCACTCCAGAACTGGATCCTACAGACACGACACTCCTGGGGTCGTCACTGCAAACCTCCCCTTCGTGCTGTCGCCAGTCTCCACCGTGAGCCAGTCCATTCCCTTCCAGATTCAGCAGAGATGATCCCTTCTGGTTTCCGGCAGCACCAAGCACCGCCTCCGTCTTTTCACTTCCTGCTTCTCGAGGAACCTCCTCCCCTTACACAGGGAGAGTGTGATGCAATAAGTAATTTGCTAAGTGCAGTGTCAAACCTGCATATTCAGTTTGCTAACACACATGTAAGGGTCCAAAACAGCCCATAAATTTGCTATTTTCCAACTTTTCAAACTAAATAGGTTATTAGTATTCCTCTGATAGACAGCACCAATGTAGATATTCTTATTGGGTGGAAGTTGTTATTGGCCATACATTCCCCTACAACATTGTCTGCAGGAAAAATGTAGCATTACATGCTGGCCATTCAAGTAAATGGACGACTATGTGATCAATATGCTCACTGGTTGGGCAACCACTTTCATAACTCCTAAAAGGAGTACACCATACCCGGGACAGTGAGTGACGATACAACACACAGAATAGAAACTGTAATCTGTATCCCAGTATCAGAGGATCACATCTGCATTGATCACATGACGGTGACATCATCACAGCTCCTTACCACTTCTCCTCTTCACTGCTGAGCTCTGGCCCCTCCTGCACTGATCACATGATGGTGACACCATCACAGGTCCTTACCACATCTTTCCACTTCACTGCTCTGGCCCCTCCTACACTGATCACATGATGGTGAAATCATTACAGGTCCTTACCACATCTCTCCACTGCTGAGCTCTGCCCCACCTGCACTGATCACATGATAGCAACATAATCACAGGTACTTAACACCTTCAGAACCCTGCCATTTTTCACCTTAAGGAGCAGGCCATTTTTTGGAAATTTGACATGTGTCACTTTATGTGGTAATAACTTTGGAACGCTTTTACTTATCCAAGCCATTCTTAGATTTTTTTCTCGTGACACATTGTACTTCATGATAGTGGTAAATTTCAGTCAATATTATTTTTATAAAAAAAAATACCAATAAATTTCAGTTTCTCTGCTTTTAAAACAGATAGTTACACCTCATATAATAGTTATTACTTTACAATTCCTATATGTCTACTTTATGTTTGGATCATTTTTTGAATGCCATTTTATTTTTTGGGGACGTTAGAAGGCTTAGAAGCAAATCTTGAAATTTTTCAGAAAATTTCCAAAACCCACTTTTTAACCCCTTCACGACTTCCATGCGGCTATATACGTGCTATCTGCACATACCCCGTGCAGATAGCACGTATATAAACGTCATGGCACCTCTTTGCAGCGCTTGGATTAAAGCTTCTGCCCCTGAACTGCTGCTGTCAGGGACAGTGCAGAGCACAGTAATGCCGGCAAGGGACCAATTAGAGTGGTCCCTTGCTGACAATGGCTCCGATTGGTTAGTCTGTGCAGGCTAACCAATCGGAGCGCAGCAGTGTTAAAATACCAGTTTCAGGCTCTGATCTGCACTCTGCAGATCAGAGCCTGAAATCAGGCATTAGCTGATCTGTGCCCCCTGATGTGTGCCCTAATATCTGCTGCCTGCCCAGTCTGTAGCCTGTGCTCAATCTGTGCGCAGTACCTTTAATGTTGTCTCTAACTGTGCCGCCTGTGTGCCTGTCTCCAACTGTACTGCCTGTGTCCCTAACTGTGCCGGTCTGTGCCCCCTGCCCCATATGAGTCCCCTGCTCCCATCTGCCCCCCCCCCTCCTGAATGTGAAGGCTGCAGCTCAGTTCCTGAGCCGCCACCATCAGCAGCAAGTGTCAGCTGTATGCTGACACTCTGCTATAACCCCTTAGATGCCGCAGCAGCATCCATAGGGTTAATAGAGGGAGGGGGCTCCCTCTCTCAACCATCGGGCTGCCACGCTGCGATGGCAGCGGCCTGATGGTTGCCATTGCAACCGGAGCATTTCAAAGTACACTGCGTGCAGAATTATTAAGCAAATGAGTATTTTGACCACATCATCCTCTTTATGCATGTTGTCTTACTCCAAGCTGTATAGGCTCGAAAGCCTACTACCAATTAAGCATATTAGGTGATGTGCATCTCTGTAATGAGAAGGGGTGTGGTCTAATGACATCAACACCCTATATTAGGTGTGCATAATTATTAGGCAACTTCCTTTCCTTTGGCAAAATGGGTCAAAAGAAGGACTTGACAGGCTCAGAAAAGTCAAAAATAGTGAGATATCTTGCAGAGGGATGCAGCACTCTTAAAATTGCAAAGCTTCTGAAGCGTGATCATCGAACAATCAAGCGTTTCATTCAAAATAGTCAACAGGGTCGCAAGAAGCGTGTGGAAAAACCAAGGCGCAAAATAACTGCCCATGAACTGAGAAAAGTCAAGCGTGCAGCTGCCAAGCTGCCACTTGCCACCAGTTTGGCCATATTTCAGAGCTGCAACATCACTGGAGTGCCCAAAAGCACAAGGTGGGCAATACTCAGAGACATGGCCAAGGTAAGAAAGGCTGAAAGACGACCACCACTGAACAAGACACACAAGCTGAAACGTCAAGACTGGGCCAAGAAATATCTCAAGACTGATTTTTCTAAGGTTTTATGGACTGATAAAATGAGAGTGAGTCTTGATGGGCCAGATGGATGGGCCCGTGGCTGGATTGGTAAAGGGCAGAGAGCTCCAGTCCGACTCAGACGCCAGCAAGGTGGAGGTGAAGTACTGGTTTGGGCTGGTATCATCAAAGATGAGCTTGTGGGGCCTTTTCGGGTTGAGGATGGAGTCAAGCTCAACTCCCAGTCCTACTGCCAGTTTCTGGAAGACACCTTCTTCAAGCAGTGGTACAGGAAGAAGTCTGCATCCTTCAAGAAAAACATGATTTTCATGCAGGACAATGCTCCATCACACGCGTCCAAGTACTCCACAGCGTGGCTGGCAAGAAAGGGTATAAAAGAAGAAAATCTAATGACATGGCCTCCTTGTTCACCTGATCTGAACCCCATTGAGAACCTGTGGTCCATCATCAAATGTGAGATTTACAAGGAGGGAAAACAGTACACCTCTCTGAACAGTGTCTGGGAGGCTGTGGTTGCTGCTGCACGCAATGTTGATGGTGAACAGATCAAAACACTGACAGAATCCATGGATGGCAGGCTTTTGAGTGTCCTTGCAAAGAAAGGTGGCTATATTGGTCACTGATTTGTTTTTGAATGTCAGAAATGTATATTTGTGAATGTTGAGATGTTATATTGGTTTCACTGGTAAAAATAAATAATTGAAATGGGTATATATTTGTTTTTTGTTAAGTTGCCTAATAATTATGCACAGTAATAGTCACCTGCACACACAGATATCCCCCTAAAATAGCTAAAACTAAAAACAAACTAAAAACTACTTCCAAAAATATTCAGCTTTGATATTAATGAGTTTTTTGGGTTCATTGAGAACATGGTTATTGTTCAATAATAAAATTAATCCTCAAAAATACAACTTGCCTAATAATTCTGCAC
Organism: Bufo bufo; assembly: GCF_905171765.1. Classification (NCBI taxonomy): domain Eukaryota; kingdom Metazoa; phylum Chordata; class Amphibia; order Anura; family Bufonidae; genus Bufo; species Bufo bufo. The sequence continues at coordinate 635,258,221 of NC_053391.1, read as the reverse complement.
TCCCTGTATAGTACAGCCATCAGCCCCACTGGATCTTCAAGATCCAGGTGGGACTTAATTAAAAAAAAGTGTGAAAAAAATGAAAATTAAATTAAAAATTAAAAATAAATAAATACTGTAATAAAAAATGGAAATGAAAAAGAAAATAAATAGCTTTTTCACATATTATATCCATTCATTATAAAAAAATAAAAAAATAAAACAAACTACTCATGATTGGTATCGCTGCATCCGTAATGACCTGATCTATAAAATGATTATGGTACTAATCCCACATGGTAAATGCTGTAAAAATAAAAACTATGGCGGAATTGCTGTTTTTTTGCCTCACCTCCCAAAAAAATGAATAAAAAGTGATCAAAAAGTCATATGCACACCAAAATGATATCAATAAAAACTACAGGCTATCCCTCAAAAAATAAGCTCTCATATAACTATGTTGACGTAAAAAAATAAAATGATGGGTCTTAGATTTTTGTGATGCAAAAAAAAATATGTTTAATAAAAAGTGATTTTGTGATATAAAAGTGGTAGAACATAAAAAAAAAAATTTGGTGTTGCCATAACCGTCTCAACCCACAGAAAAAAATGATCTTATCAAGTATACCACATGAAGAACCCCCCAAAAAATAAAAAACACTAACAGAAATGCAATTTTTACCTGCTTCACCTCACAAAAAATTAAATAAAAAGCGATCAAAAAGTCATATGCACCCAAAAGAGGTACCATTAAAAACTACAGCCCATCCCGCAAACAAATGAGCCCCCACACAGCTCAATCAACAAAAAATAAAAACGATATGACCCTTAAAATCTATTTCAGCAAATTCCACGTTAGAAAATGCAGATGCCACTACTTTTCTTTTGAATTCTGCCGTCTGCTCATACAGCAGTTTACAACACACATATGGGGTGTTGCCGTATTCAGGAGAAAATTGGTAACAAATTATGGGGTGCATTTTCTCCTGTTATCCCTTGTTAAAGTGAAAAATTTGGGCTTAAGCGACTTTTTCTTGTAAAAAATATAATTTTTCATTTTCACAGCCATGTGTTTCTAAATATTATGAAATGCCTGTGACGTCAAAGTGGTCAGTAAACCTCTCAATAAATTATTTGAGGGGTGTAGTTTCCAAAATGGAGTCACTTTTAGGGGATTTCTACTGTAGGGGTGCCTTAGTGTGTCTTTAAATATGACACGACACCCAAAAGCCATTCCAGCAAAATCTGCTCTCCAAAAACCATATGTTGCTCCTTTCCTTCTGCGCCCTGCCGTGTGCCCATACAGCAGTTTACGAACATAAATGAGGTATTTTTGTAAACAGCAGAATCAGGGTAATACATATTGAGGTTTGTATTGTTGTTAACCCTTGCTGTGTTATAGGAAAAATTGGATTAAAATTTAAAATCTGCACAAAAACTGGAAATTGTAAATTTTACCTCAATTTTCCTTTAATTCTTGTGGAACACCTAAAGGGTTAACATAGTTTTTAAAACCAGTTTTGAATAATTTCAGGGGTGTACATTCTAAAATGGGGTCATTTATGGGTGGTTTCTATTATGTAAGGACCTCAAAGTGACTTCAGAACTGAACTGGTCCTTGAAAAAGTCGGCTTTGAAAGTTTTATAAAAAATGTGAAAAATTGCTTCTTAAATTCTAAGCCTTCTAACGTCCTAAAAAAAAAAAAATGTAATTTTTAAAATGATGCCAACATAAAGTAGACATAAATGGAATCTTAAATAAAACCTATCTAATGAGGTATCACTATCTGCCTTTAATGTGTAGAAATTCAAATTTCCAAAATTACGTTTTTTCCAATTTTTCGGTAAATTTTGGATTTTTTATAATATAAAGGTAAAAGTTATCGACCCAAATTTACCTCTAACATCAAGTACAAGATGTCACGAGAAAACAATCTCAGAATGGCTTGGATAAATAAAAGTATGCTAAAGTTATCACCACATAAAGTGACACATGTCAGATTTGCTAAATTATGCCTGGTCACGAAGGTAAAAAATGGCTTGGTCTTGAAAGGGTTACAGACCAGTTCAGGTCTGAAGTCACTTTGTGAGGCTTACATAATAGAAACCACCCAAAAATGACCCCATTTTAGAAACTACACCCCTCAAGGTATTCAAACCTGATTTTAGAAACTTTGTTAACCCTGTAGGTGTTCCACAAGAATTAAAGGGACTCTGTCACCACTTTCTAACCCCCCCTTTTAAAAGTATTGTTATCTCCATGGCGCCCCTGTGATTACAAAGGTGTTGTTAGAAGATAAATTCGCCGTCTCCTTTTGATAAAAAGAGCTTTTATCTAACCTGTCAATCTTCTTGATAAGGTGCCCAGGGCGTTTCTGTTGGTCTCAAGCTGCCGCCCGCCGCCGCCGCCGTTGGTGCCCAGCTCCTCCCCTGATGCTTTCAGCGCCGCCTGAATGTAATGAAATACGCCTCCGGCTCTCGCTCAGTGCCCCCTCCTCCTTTTCAAAGATCCCGCGCGTGCGCACAGGCCTGTGCCTGATGCGCCCGTGCGGACATTTACAATCAGCCTCATTGAGCGAAGTGCGCATGCGCGCACTTCGCTCAACCTCCTCATCAGACGAGCACTGCATATGTAACTTTATTTAATTAATGACACATTACAAATAGGTGAAAAAGAAATGGGGCACGATCTTCCCCATACTTTCTTTTCATTTGGATTCTCCTGACATGTTTTCACCATGTAAACCAATCCCTCTGGCTTGTTTCCATCCTGTATGTAGCACTTCCTGTTCCTGTATCCAACCAAACCCATGATGCACCTCTCCTTTCTCTTCCACAGCGCCAGCACCGCCCCTATCACCCAGCTAGTTTATAGCTCCTCCCATCCCGCTAGTTACATAGACACTCCCCTATCACTGCCCCTAACAACGCACAGCTAGTTTATAGCTCCTCCCACCCAGCTAGTAACAGAGACACTCCCCTATCACTGCCCCGCCCATGGACATAACAGCACAGGAAATAAGAAAGAGCTGCACGGACATGGTCATGTGACCACAGCCCAGAATGGGAGATGGGAGCAATAAAGATAAGTGAATTACATAGGAAGATTACAGCTACCATCATAATCGCTTATTTTAAAGGATGTCGATGCAAAGCGGAAAATCCCCTTCAAGAAGTCCATATTTCCTAATATGAGACATAAACAGGCTTTTCACCAACCTCATTAACGCTAATGACTGCACCAACCGGGAAAAGAGAAAAGAATTACAACAAAGCCAAATACAAATCTATTTGCAATTACAGCAAGCATGTTAAGATGAGTGCAGTGGTAGGTGGGGGTCCTGTTACAGATTTTGCATTAGGGCCCTCTGGATGAGCGCTCTGCTACTAATAATGGCTCATGCATCGACTGTATGTATTTTGGGGTCCGCAAAAACGGATCCGCAAAAAATACGGATGACGTTCATGTGCATTCCGTATTTTGTGGAACGGAACAGCTGGACCCTAATAGAACAGTACTATCCTTGTCCGTAATGCGGACAATATTCGGACATGTTCTATTTTTTTGCAGAACTGAAATACGGACATACGGAAACGGAATGCACATGGAGTACTTTCCGATTTTTTTGAGGACCCATTGAAATGAATGGAAAACAGCAAAGCAACTGATCAGCTCATACACAGCATGGCTGGGGCAGCACCTAGACTTTGTGCAGCACTTTTCATTGAGTTTTGCTACTAGTCCACAGCAGTAAACAGACTTGTATGCAGTCCTGTGCACCGCAGCGGTCCCTCAGTAGTTACAAATAGTCTGTGTAGCTCCAGCCTAAGGGCTCATGCACACAAACATCTTTTCTTTTGTGTCCATTCAGTTTTTTTTGAGGACCATATGCGGAACCATTCATTTCAATGGGTCTGCAAAAAAAACGGAAGTTACTCCGTGTGCATACCGTTTCCGTATGTCGGCATGTCAATTCCGCAAAAAAATAGAACATGTCCTATTATTGCATAATGGACAAGGATAGGACTGTTCTGTTAGGATCCAGCTGTTCCGTTCCGCAAAATACGGAATGCACAAGGACGTCATCCGCATTTTTTGTGGGTCAGTTTTTTTGCTGACTGCAAAATACATACGGTCGTGTGCATGAGCTCTTAAAGAGGACCCGTTGGGGGTCATTTATTAAGGTCGTCTGGTGTAAAAATAGTCACCAAGGGCATTTTCGCGTCTATTTTAATGCTTGTGTAAGAATATTTTGTTGCACAGGCGTTTTTTCACCAAGTACAGCAGATGGGTGGGGTGGGGGTGTTACGGGGGTCATGCCTGGGGTGCCCCCGGCAAATTTGCAGGAAACAGATGAAAAAGGTTTTCAGACAGGCACACGGATTACCATATATGTGCCGAGGGTCACGCTTTGCCCAAAATTAGCCTTATAGTACAGCAGCGCAGGAGGGACAACTAAGACCAGTGGAGGCCTCATGCACACTAGCGAATTTTTTTTCCGGTCCGCAATAACGGGTTCCGTAGTTCCGTGATCCGTGTCCGTTTTTTCTTCCGTGGGTCTTCCTTGATTTTTGGAGGATCCACGGACATGAAAAGTGAAAAACAATTCTAAGTCAAGTTTCCTTTAAAATGATTGAAAAAAAACAGACACGGATCACGGACGCGGATGACAATCTTGTGTGCGTCCGTGGTTTTTCACGGACCCATTGACTTGAATGGGTCCGTGAACCTTTGTCCGTGAAAAAAATAGGACAGGTCATATTTTTTTCACGGACAGGAAACACGGATCACGGACGCGGATGAAAAACGGTGCATTTTCCGATTTTTCCACGGGCCCATTGAAAGTCAATGGGTCTGCAGAAAACGCGGAAAACGGAACAACGGCCGCGGATGCACACAACGGTCGTGTGCATGAGGCCTAAAAAGCCGTCTTAGTAAATGTCCTGCATTATCTCTCCGGACGTGTCTGTTTTAGTAACTTCTTGCATTCTCTATGGAATTATTCTGATGCATCTATTCCTATGACTCTGTGTTTTGTCCTTCCTTTATTCCTACTAGAAGTTATGAATGAATTTATATGGCCTGGCTATTTTCCCTTGTCATGTCCCAAGGCTTGTTAAAAAGTCATATTTTGACTTATAGGGAGCAACTTCCACAAGGTGGCGCTAGCAAGATGGTTCTCTTTCCTTGAGAGATACCTCTTTGCATATTGCTTTCCCATGGCACATTGCCAATATGTCTACATACCATGGAGCCAGGGGCGCACCACCAATGAGGCCAGGTGAGGCGATCGCCTCAGCAGCACCAGGTAGGGGCAAGAGGGGCGCAGCGGAAGGGCCATGGGCAATGGGCGCTTTCATTGTGTCAAAGGGGTTAGGTTAAGAAAATGGCACTTGGGGGGGAGGGAGGGGTCACCGTTTTCAGTTTTCAGTTTTCGCCTCAGGCAACAGAAAGGCTAGGTGCACCCCTGCATGGAGCACTTCCAGTAAGTCTTCATACAGGGCTGGTCTCGTAAAGGCGAGCCAGTACCCTACCTAAGGTAGAATTTTGCAATAAAGGGCCGACTGGGTGTTACCTGGAGGCAGTGCTTGGATAGTGTCAGGATGTGCAGGGTCACACTCAGTTGGATCTTTACTTGATTCATAACTTCCAGTAGCAATAATAGAAGAATGACAAATCATAGAGTCACAAGAATAGATGCTCCCAAAATGGTATTACATGGGAGATGCAAGTAGTTACTAAAACGGGCATGTCAGGAGAGGGGACGGGTCCTATTTGAAAGGTATATACTTAGCTTAATTACAGGTGTTCATATTATGATCTGTCAGGAGCCATCTCTCCTCGAACCCACAGTCTTGTGATGTAGTGTTAGGTGATGGTCGGTACAGGGCAGGTATATGGCGCGGTGCTGCCAGCGGTCCACCTGGAATGTGGCTGCCTTTGTTGTGTGCTGGCACCCCTCCGCTGGCAGACTCCTACAGCCAGGTCCCTTATCTGCATTCCTGAGGAGCCTTAAAGGAACAGAGTTCCCAAAAAATGATCTCAATGGCACAACCCCAGCTAAACATGCCATAATAGGGCATCTAGTGTTCAAGCCTTTAGTATATACACTTTCAAAATGTGCATGTTTTTCACTTTTATATTAATGCTCAAGATCTATGATGTGTTCTAGGTATTTCATGCACCATTTTAGCGTACACAATTTATACTCATTTTTAATATAGGGAGAATCAGAAAAAAAGTGATTTTGATATTTTCTTCGTTCATTTTTTTACAGTTTAGTGACAACCAGAACATTATTAAAATTATTTTTACAGGCACTAGGGAACTAGTTGGACGATCCCATTTTGTAGAAAGGGTTCCCTGACACAAAGGGCTTCGCCTGTGGGACCCCATCAATTGGCTGTAATCTACGGGGGAACCCATCAGCGAGTTTTCTGTGACCCTGAAGCACCACCAAAGGGGAAATGAAAGGGGTTTTCTGGGGCCTAGGTATTGATGATCCATCCGCCAGATTGGTGGACATCCTACAGCTGGCACACACATCCTACAGCTGGCACACACATCAACTAGCGGTTTCAAGCACTCACCAGAAACCATACAAGGTACAGAGCGGATGCAGAAAGCTCTGCCAACGGTGTCGTTTCCGGTGCTGGCATAATGAAACACAGCTCCCAGTCAGCTGATCGGTGGGGGTGCTGGGTGTCGGACCATCATGCCAGGTGCTCCAGATTGGCATAGATTATTAGTAGCTACCCTCCATCCATATGGAGAGGATTAGCAAACAAGATGCCCCCTCTAGTATATTCACCTGCCCTCATGAACACGGTTATGCAAGGCCTCTTTCACAAGTTTACGGGCCGTTTTTTGCGTTCCGTATACGGAGCCATTCATTTCTATGGTTCCGCAAAAAAACGGAATGTACTCCGTATGCATTCCGTTTCCGTATTTCTGTTTTTCCGTTCCGTTGAAAGATAGAACATGTCCTATTATTGCCCGCAAATCACGTTCCGTGGCTCTATTGAAGTCAATGGGTCCGCAAAAAAAAGGAACACATACGGAAATGCATCCATATGTCTTCCGTATCCGTTCCGTTTTTTGCGGAACCATCTATTGAAAATGTTATGCCCAGCCCAATTTTTTCTATGTAATTACTGTATACTGTATATGCCATACGGAAAAACGGAACGGAAAAACGGAACAGAAGCGGAAACACAACGGAAACAAAAAATGGAACAACGTGTGGAGGAGGCCTAAGGATCACATGAATACCTTTTAGAGCTGTGCAGTCAGCCTGCATTGCAAACTATGGACAGAATGAGAAGAGTAAATGTGTTGTCTTGCTGATTTTTACATTCATTGTAATGGATAAAAGTATTTCCTAAATCTCTGCCTCATGCACCATGTTGAATTCTTGTTGTTTCTTTATGTATTATTACACAAGTTAAATTGAAAGAATTTGGTGCAATGCTGAGTTCCTCCACTAGATGGCAGACATTTGAAGCAAAGTAAAAGGAAGTACATCAGGCCTGTAGCCAGAATTATATTATGTTTATCGGTAGTAGTGTTACTAGAATTTCCTAGAATCTGAGATGGCATAAGATCATAGACTTCACCAATATGATCTCATAAGTTTGACTCATAGGGCCACACAGCAAAACTCAGAAGGGGCCTGGAGCTGAGCTCCCCCTAGTGTTGTGTACAGGTAGTGTACCATAAGCGCGCAAAGCGAGCAGAAGAAGCAATTCAGTGCAAGTAACTGTAATATAGACAGATGGATCTGGAAGCAGAGTTGGCCTCCAGGGCATAAAGTAACATTTCTCATGTCTCTTCATATTATTCCTAAATTAATATGTGATTGAAGTCAGCAATGTACACACCTCTTCTTCTATAAAGCAAGGCTATGGAAAGAGGATATATATATATATATATATATATATATATATATATATATATATATATATATATATATACTGTATATACATCCATCCATCCACAGTATATATGAGTCCTTTTAGATGGGGCACATCCAGTGCTACAGCTGACAGCTCCTGACCTCTCCCTCACTGACAGCTGTCCTCTGCTTCAATGGCTGCACAGTTCATCATGCAGACACAAATTCTGTCCTCCGTCAAAATGTAGCTTGCTGGATTTTAACCACTGAATACCCAAAGTAAAAAAAAAAACTGCCTATCTACAGCTGCTGAGATTATGTGAGGCAGAATTCATTTCAGAAAACATCCCTATGTAGTTCACTTTCAAGAAGCTGCAAAATGTTAAAAATGTTGAAGCTTAGAAACATCACAAAAAATGAATAGATATGAGATAAATAGATATACAGACAGATATGCGATAAAAGATAGATAGGATAGATAATAAATAAATAGATATATAGATAAATAAATAAAAAAATTCCACGGCACTCCCAAAAAAGTAAGTCAAAATTTGTGTTCTTTAATCACCAAACAGCTAAGGCCTCATGCACATGGCCGTCGCCCGGCTGTAGCCGTATTGAGGCCCGCAAACAGCGGGTCTGCAATATGTGGGCACCGGCCGTGTGCTCACTTGAATGGGTCTCGATCCGTCCAGGCCACCGCACGGATGTTGCCCGCGCATTGGGGACCGCAAATTGCTGTCCCCAATGCACGGAACGGCCGCACAACGGCCATGTGCATGAGGCCTTACTGGGACTTTACTCAAGCAGTGACTGTAGTAGGACTGAAACGTCGCTGTTCGGTGATTAAAGAACATTCATTTTGATTTACTTTTTTGGAAGTGCCGTGGATTTTTTTATTTACTTATTGGATGTTAGATCGCAGCCGCAGGCACCCTGTCATCATTATATCACAGTGCCGCTCACAACATTTGGACATAGATAGATAGATAGAAATGAGATAGATAGATAGATAGATAGATAGATAGATAGATAGATAGATAGATAATAGATAATAGATAGATAGATATGAGAGATAGATAATAGATAGATAGATAGATAGATAGATAATAGATATGAGATAGATGATAGATAGATAGAAATGAGAGAGATAGATAGATAATAGATAGATATGATATGAGATAGATAGATAGATAGATAGATATGAGATAGATAGATAGATAGATAGATAGATAGACAGATAGATATGAGAGATAGATAGATAGATAGATAGATAATAGATATGAGATAGATGATAGATAGATAGAAATGAGAGAGATAGATAGATAATAGATAGATAGATATGAGATAGATAGATAGATAGATAGATAGATATGAGATAGATAGATAGATAGATAGATAGATAGATAGATATTAGATAGATAGATAGATAGATAGATAGATAGATAGATATGAGAGATAGATAGATAGATAGATAGATAGATATTAGATAGATAATGGATAGATAGATAATAGATAGATAATAGATAGATAGATAGATAGATAGATAGATAGATAGATATAAGATAGATAGATAGATAATAGATAGATAATAGATAGATAGATAGATAGATAGATAGATAGATAGATAATAGATAGATAATAGATAGATAGATAGATAGATAGATAGATAGATAGATAGATAGATAGATAGATAGAAGAAACGCTGGTCAAAATGAATATGTTTTTTGTCACATACTTTTTTATAGAATTGTTTTCTTGTCTCGTTCAGAGGTTATTATTTTCCATATAGAAAAGGGGATGGAAAACGCCTGAATAAAAACCATTGCTAGAGCGGTTGGATTTCAAATTCTCTATAGACTTTCAACCAATACACCAAAAAAATATAAATAAACCAGCGTGTGAATCCAGCCTTAGCTTAGTAAATCTCCTTTCTCTACAATAAGGCTGGAATCACACCTGCTGTTTTTGGCAGTTTTTAAAGCCAAGCAGAGCAGTTGATCCAAAAAGGGGAACAGTATGTGGAAAAGGCTGATACTTCTCCTCTCCCTGCTATTCACTCCTGTGTTTGCCTAAAAAAAAGAAAAGGAAACCTGAACCAAAAATTGCACGTGTGATCACAGCCTTCAAATATGACACTTTTGGTTTTCCAACTTCAATATGACTGCTATTAGACTATAGAAACATAAAGGGTAATATAATATATAAGCGTTCTACTATGGAAATCCTATCAATAATTGACTCATATGATATCAATTATAGTGCAATGTAATATAACGACATCGGTTCTGCTACATGAAACCTGATAAGTGCACAGGTAACAAACCTCCACAACTTCCCCCTGATTATACATTATGTTCTGCAAACCTAGATTATGTAACCAGGGGGCATAAGTTCAAAAGGCAAAAGTGTGCGGCTAGAATTACATACAGTGGGCTATCCGTACCCAAATCTAGACCAAGATGGGGCATGAGCTCCCCATCTTCATAATGCATGGCTAACTCATAGAGGACCTCTCCCCTCTCCTGACGTGTCTGATTTAGTAACTACGTGCATTCCCCATGTAATAACAATTCTGGAGCGTCTATTCTAATGGCTCTGCATGGTGTCGTTCTTCTCCTAGAAGTGTATGAATAAAGATCCATCTGGGTGTTACTAATTGGGGTGGGTGGCCCTGCACAGACTGACATTATCCAAGCAGTGCTGCCAGTGTCATACTGTGCAGGGACCCCCAACCTTCCCCCCCAACTGATAATACCAGTCATAGATGCTCCAGGATTGTTATTACATGGGGAATGTAAGTAGTTATTATACAGTGGTTAGGACTGTTGCCTTGCAGCGCTGGGGTCCTAGGTTCGAATCCGACCAAGGACAACATCTGCATGGAGTTTGTATGTTCTCCCCGTGTTTGCGTGGGTTTCCTCCAGGTTCTCTGGTTTCCTCCCACACCTCACAGACATACTGATAGGGACCTTAGATTGTGAGCCCCATTGGGGACAGTTGGATGATAATGTCTGTAAAGCGCTGTGGAATATAGAAGCGCTATATAAAAAGCATAAAATAAATAAATAAATTATAATGGACCTGTCAGGAGAGAGGTCAGGTCCTCCATAAGTAAAAATAAATAAATAATTGCCACTAGGTTTCAGGCTGCAATCTTCATTCCGTCATATATTTTCAGACCCCCTGATACTTATTCGCAACCTGTCCCTTAACTTTTCTCAAGTGGACATGTCTCTGCCAGTGATACAAGTTGGAAAGTACAGTATGACACAGCCTATGTGATCCCCCCACCTGCAAACTACCTTGTTACCAAAAAATACGTTTCCATAAACTCAGCCACTTAGTCCAATTTCGCCGTGCGAAATTGGCCGCAAATAGAGCAGCCTCGAAATGATTAATATGTTTGAAAATGCAAGAAGTGGTCCAACACTGCAAAACGAAGGACCAAACGCAAGATGAATGGCTGCTACACCCAGAAACACGGAAGTTCAATCGGGATGGGATTAGTCCATATGATGACCATGTTTATATGCCTAGTTTGAAAGTGACCACATGGACCATAATGAGTCCCAAGAACAACATTTCCAAAACTGATTTATGATAGGAAATTAGGAATAATTGTAAAGTATGCTCGATGTAAAAACAGAGATTCGAATTGCACCAGATGTGCACCAGGCGAGCTCACAATTTACTTAGCTGACAAGGACATTTTTGGTCATTTTTCATCGAAATGTCTCAGCACAGCTATTACATCTTCACGCTTTCCTCCTCACTGTCTGGGCAATGAATGGCCTGAAGAAGGTCTGCTAACAGGAAATGTTTGCAGCCTATAATCTGATTTGCCCTTAAAAAGATGAGAATTCAATAAAGTGCATTGAATACCATTCTGGGGTGCGCAGAAATTTCATTTAGCAAATGTTTTTGCCGATTTAAGAAGCTACTACCCTGATGTATGGAGCGCTGTGATCTTCCTCTTCTAACAATCCAGACATGTTGGGGAAGGAGAATACAATGGAACAATCCGATGTCTATGCAATGAATATCTTTTTGGAGTCAAAACAACTGACATGAGGTGCTTTTCCTGCTGATAAGATTTTGAGCCCCTCTAGAGACATGGATTGGGGGTGAGATGGTAATATCTGTACAACAGAAGCTGCCACAGAATGAGTTATCAAAATCATTGTATTTCTAAGATCAAAAATCAGAACATTACTTTTATTAGGCAGTGAGATAAGAAATGACGTCGGATTCTTCTTAAGTCCAGTGTGGGATCCCTTAATAATTAATACACTTCATGTCTGTTGAGCGTTGTGTCCTTCTGTTATTACACAGCCCTATGTCCCTGACTTACCGAAAACCTGCGTCAAGGGTACGTCCCTGAAAAGGGCATCCAAAGTGTTGTCAGATTATCCCTAATAGAAAAATCCTGCAATATAAGTTGTACCTCGGGTTTCGCTTTCAGTAACATGTCATGCCCTGTTCACGGCGTCGTCAGGGGCTCCGTCCAGAGACTCCGTCAGCAGTCTTGGCAGATTTGATGGAAAGAATGACGCCGCATGCAACACTCTTTCAGTCAAGATGATGGAAACCATGACGGAAACCATGGGGTCCGTCTGAGCGCTGGTGGTACCTGTTACGTGATGGATCCAACAGAGCATTTGGGCTTCTGTATTACACAGGAGCCACAGTGGTAGTTTGGAAGATTTGACTGTTAACTCCCTTATTTTCTCACAATATTTTCTGTAATGTATAGAAAAAAATCCTAATACAAGTGGGATGATTTGGTAATTACCATGTAAAATATACAATGTCAGTTCACCAGGGGCAACTTCTATAAGGGCAGCTCCTTCCAATACTGAGAACTATGTGACTACTCATTAATTTCCAACGTTTGCATGCCAGACTAGGTGCCAGGACCAGACGATGTATCTCTTACCTTGCAGCCAGTTCCTAGAAGTACAGGAGCCTCTGCGCACTTGCATGGTGACAGATCTCCCCCACACTTGTTTAATCACAATGCCCCGACGTAGAGACTAGTTACCAGAAGTTGGGTTAGTTTAGCACTCCCAGCTGCACACCTACAGTACACAGCTCCAGCCCCCTAGAAAACCACAAGCTAATATTTAAAATCTACTTCTTCATTTTAGAAGCTAATAGAAGAGATAGTTTATTGTTAGATACATTCAGTGATCTTCTCCTGTCTGCCATGTCCTATGTCCACAAGGAATGCTGACCACCACCTGACCAAGTGTATTCACACATTCACCAGAATCCATAACTAAAATGATCCATCCAGTGGCTAACTCCATGGGGATCGAAGTTTATTATCAGCATTGGTTATGAACTTTATATTAGGAGCATGAGGCATGAGCTGTCCTTCAACAGAAATGTGCAGTTAATAGCAGAGAATTGGTGTTTTCTTGTTCTATATATATATATATATATATATATATATATATACAGTACAGACCAAAAGTTTGGACACACCTTCTCATTCAAAGAGTTTTCTTTATTTTCATGACTATGAAGGCATCAAAACTATGAATTAACACATGTGGAATTATATACATAACAAACAAGTGTGAAACAACTGAAAATATATCATATTCTAGGTTCTTCAAAGTAGCCACCTTTTGCTTTGATTACTGCTTTGCACACTCTTGGCATTCTCTTGATGAGCTTCAAGAGGTAGTCCCCTGTAATGGTCTTCCAACAGTCTTGAAGGAGTTCCCAGAGATGCTTAGCACTTGTTGGCCCTTTTGCCTTCACTCTGCGGTCCAGCTCACCCCAAACCATCTCGATTGGGTTCAGGTCCGGTGACTGTGGAGGCCAGGTCATCTGGCGCAGTACCCCATCACTCTCCTTCATGGTCAAATAGCCCTTACTTTCAAAGTTTTCCCAGTTTTTCGGCTGACTGACTGACCTTCATTTCTTAAAGTAATGATGGCCACTCGTTTTTCTTTACTTAGCTGCTTTTTTCTTGCCATAATACAAATTCTAACAGTCTATTCAGTAGGACTATCAGCTGTGTATCCACCTGACTTCTCCTCAAAGCAACTGATGGTCCCAACCCCATTTATAAGGCAAGAAATCCCACTTATTAAACCTGACAGGGCACACCTGTGAAGTGAAAACCATTTCAGGGGACTACCTCTTGAAGCTCATCAAGAGAATGCCAAGAGGGTGCAAAGCAGTAATCAAAGCAAAAGGTGGCTACTTTGAAGAACCTAGAATATGACATATTTTCAGTTGTTTCACACTTGTTTGTTATGTACTGTATATAATTCCACATGTGTTAATTCATAGTTTATGCCTTCAGTGTGAATCTACAATTTTCATAGTCATGAAAATAAAGAAAACTCTTTGAATGAGAAGGTGTGTCCAAACTTTTGGTCTGTACTGTATATCTATAAAAAAATCACTGAGAATGGTGCACTACAATGGTAAATGCAATTGAAAATATATGGCTAAACCCTCACGCTGATATTAAAATCAGACTTTCGCCAATATATTCTTATATCAAGAACATACCAGAGCCCGTGCACCCTGTCAAGGTCTCTCAAAATGGCACGGGATCTAACACTAACCTACCTATGCCTTATGGACAATTTATGATAGGTGCATAAAGTCTGACACACAGCCAGCAGCCCCCAGTTACCTCCAGTGTAAAATCACGCATACAATGGGAGGAGGCTGTGAGTCCCACCTATAAGTGGCTCATGTGACACAGGCTGCCCATGTGCACCTGAATGTTACTCATAGATCAAAATCAAGGCACATTCAAACCTGAGGTTAGCAACGGATCACATGTGTGATCACATTTTCTGCTTTTAAGACCTGTGTAGGATGTTTTTTTGTGGTACATGTGGTCCGCTGCCGGCATCCTCCATTGTATGCATTTTTGCTGGGGATTGCTGTTACCAATGGACCTCATGGGCAGGATTTGCTCCCCCGGGTAGAAATGTGCAACATCATTTGGGGTCTTGAGCTTTTTTTTTGCCTTTTAGACCACTTTATTCTGTGATTTTGTCTGTATATGTATGCCTGGAGGCAGGGGCATAGCTAAAGGCTCATGGGCCCCGATGCAAGAGTTCAGCTTGGACCCCCCTTCCCTCAGTGCTTTGTGGCCAGGGGCAGGGAAGCACATAGCATTTCTGAAACGGCACACTAGCCCCCCCTCCCTATAACGAATTTTTGACCTTAACCCGTCCCTCCAGCCAGAGGTGTAACTTGACCAGCATGCACTTTCTATAATACCAGTGTCTTCTTATGCATCGCAAGGGTCTTTGGGCCCCTCAGGCTCCTGGGCCCGGTAGCGACTGATACCTCTGCACCCCCTATAGCTACGCCCCTGCCTGGAGGTGGGGCAACATCAGGTTTGAATGTGCCTTGATTTTGATCTATGGGTAACATTCAGGTGCACCTGGGCAGCCTGCGTCACATGAGTCAGTGATAGGTGGGACTCACAGCCTCACCCCTCCTCCCATTGTATGTGTGATTTCACACTGTAGGTAACTGGGAGCTGCTGGCTGTGTGTGTGAAACTTTATGTACCTATCATAAATTGTCCATATGGCATAGGTAAGTTAGCGTTAGTTCCCGTGCCATTTTGAGAGACCTTGACGGGGTGTGCGGGCTCTGGTATGGTCTTGATATAAGAATATATTGGCGAAAGTCTGATTTTAATATCAGCGTGAGGGTTTAGCCATATATTGTCAATTGCATTTACCATTGTAGTGCACCATTCTCAGTGATTTTCTGTTTCTTATAGCCCCAGCCGCACATTTGTCTTACATGTGGTCTGTTGCGGGCATCCTCCAATGTATGCATTTTTTGCTGGGGATTGCTGTTAGCAATGGATCACATGTGCAGGAATAGCTTCCCCAGTTAGAAATCCACAACAGCATATGGGGTTTTGAGCATTTTCAGCTTTTAAGACCTGTGTAGGATGTTTTTTTGTGGTACATGTGGTCCGCTGCCGGCATCCTCTATTGTATGAATTTTTGCTGGGGATTGCTGTTAGCAACGGATCACATGGGCAGGATTTGCTCCCCCGGGTAGAAATGCGTAACAGCATTATGGGTCTTGAGCATCTTTTGCCTTTTAGACCACTTTATTCTGTGATTTTATATATACAGTATATATATATATACAGGGCCGTCTTTTTTTTTTTTTAACTCGTTTTATTAAAAGAGAATGACACAAGTATGGCATACATATGGCAACGCGATAGCCCACGCAGGGGCGTTTCAGAGATACAAAGAAATCAGTGATACATAAGGACATTGATATCTATCAGGAGTCCCACATGGGAGAATACATGATACCGACTCGGCTGACATACATTATACATGAGATAAACATATCGCACACATAAATGCTCCAACATTAGCAGCAGCGACAACAACACTGCAAAGTTCCTGCATATAAGTTAGGAGATCAGTGTGGACCGTCAGCTGTCGAGTGCAGACGCGAAGTATGCAAGGTGAGTGGAGATGTACACCAATCACCCCAGACTCTATCAAATTTTTGTGGACACCCCCTATGCTTATAGACAATGTTCTCCATGGAGACTGTGTGATTTACAAGAGTGAGCCATTGTCCCTTCGAGGGGGGGGAGTCTCCCATCCATCTTATGGCTATTGCCTTTCTGGCGAGAAATAGTGTTTCCGCTAAGAAGATTCTGTGGTAATGTGACCACGACTCTTCATCAATGACTCCCAAGATGCACATCTTGGGGCATAACGGCAGTGTCACAGGAATCATAGTTGTGAGGACTTCCAGCACTGAAACCCAGTACTGACGAATGATCTCACAATCCCATATCATATGCCAAAAATTGGCTCCCTCAGCATCACATCTATGGCACCTGGAGTGGTCAATCCTACCCATCTTTTGAAGTCTAGTGGGTGTGAGGTAACTGCAATGAAGGATAAAAAGCTGAATAATCCTATTGTTTATAGAGGGTGATACCTTGGTCGGAGCAATCAATGCCTCCTCCCAGTCCTCAGAAGATAAAGAGGATATTAGCAACTTCCATCTGCCCTCGACAGCCAACGGGGTCACCAGCATGCTGTAATTTAGCAAGTGTGTATACAGCGCAGAGACTATGCCTCTAGGGCCTTGTGACTTCAAAACCCCTATGATAGGGTACTTAGAAATACTCCTGTTATCACTTCTGAATTGGGCCTGCAAAGCATGTCTCAATTGAAGGTATCTGAAGAAAAGAGTGCGTGGCACCTGGAACTTATCCTGGATCTGAGAAAATGATCTTAGCTGCCCACTCTCATATAGGTCTCCCAACGTCAATATCCCATGCCTCTTCCAGTCAGACAGACCCTCTAACTTTGCCAAATGAGGGAACATACAGTTATCCCATACGGGGACTTCATTGGGCAAGTCCTTGTAGGAGTTTAACTTAGATGCCTGCCATATCTGATGGACTAGTTTATGGATTGGGAGTAGACCCTTTTGGATATGACGAGAGCCTTCCAGAACAGGCCATAGCGTGGGGACCTGCAAATAGTCATGTAGATAGTGTTCTGTGTTTGGCCTAGAAGCATCAGTGACCCAATATCTCAGAAATCTAAATTGGCCTGCTATAAAATAAAGAAAGAAGTCTGAAAGGGAAGCGCCTCCCTGCAGCCTCGATCTTTGCAGAACTGACAGTGAGAGCTTCCTCCTGGATTTACCCCATACAAAGGAGGTTATCATAGCATGGATGCATTTAAAAAATCCCCTGGGAACTGGCGTACAACCGTGGGACAACAAATACAGACCTTTGGGCAGCAGTACCATCTTTACCAGATTCAGTCTACCCATAACTGACAGTGGGAGGGTCTCCCACGTTTTCACCTTATCTTGGAATGTGGTCTCTAAGGGTTCAATATTCAAGACGTAGGAGAGCTGAGGCTCTTTAGTGATTATTACCCCTAAATACTTAAACCTATCAACTACAGGCAGGTTATATCGACATTCAGGCCAATCGTGCATCCAGAGAGGCATGATGGCAGACTTGCCCCAATTTATATGTAACCCGGAGTATTGCCCAAAGCGCTCTATGATTTCAATTGCTCTTAGTAGAGACACCTCCGCGTCCGACATAAAAAGGATCAAGTCATCAGCATACAGTCCAATCCTATCCTCTCTATCTCTCTCACGGACTCCTGCATAGACCTGGTCCTGTCTAAATCTGATGGCCAGGTGTTCAATTGCTATCGCAAACAGCAAGGGCGAGAGCGGGCATCCCTGCCTCGTGCCTCTAAGTAAAGGGAGCCTGTCATAGTGAGAACCATTCAGTTGAATACTGGCAGTGGGCTTTTTATATAAAATTTCTATCCATTTGATGAAGTTAGGACCGAAACCAAAGCTACCTAGTACGGCTGTCAAAAAGGGTCATTCTAATGAATCGAAAGCTTTGGCCGTGTCTAGTGAAGCCAGGACCCATCTCTCTTTCTTAGCGGCCCCCAACTGCGCAATTACTTGAGCCCTCCTAATATTGTCTGATGTGGACCTTCCAGGCATAAAGCCTGATTGATCAGAATGAATTATTGACGTGATTACCTTATTCAACCTGTTGGCTAGGATTCTGGTCAGGATTTTATAGTCCAAGTTCAAAAGTGAAATCGGATGATAAGATCCACATTCCAATGGGTCTTTGCCAGGCTTCAAGATCACAACAATAGAAGCGTCATACATGGAATCTGACAAGGAGCCACAAGAGTGTGCCGTCCGGTACAAATTCAACAATTGAGGGTTTAGGTTTTCCCCATATCTAGAATATACCTCTACCGGAATGCCATCTGGGCCAGGAGCTTTCCCTATCGGTAAATCCTTAATGGCCCGCTCCACTTCCTCTAGTGTGACATCCTCCTCCATAAGACCCTTATCTAGGTCCCCTAGCCGAGGATGAGACACTTCAGCGAGATAGGAATCTAGAGCTCGCCCTGAGTAAGTAACTGCCGATTTATATAGGTCCCTGTAGAAGTTATGGAAGCATTTCAATAATGTCTTGCACCGATTCCATTATGCGGCCATCATTCTCCTGTATGCGGAGTACTGGGGTAGACATATTATTAGTGCGTGCTATATGCGCAAGTAGCTTCCCTGTCTGATTGCCTGTTTCGAACGCCTGCTGCTTAAGGAAGAAGAGCTTCCTTTTGCTCTTTTCCTCCAGGTGCAGCATGTACATTCTTCCTCTGGATAACCACTCTACTCTGCGCTCTTTAGAGGGGCCTCAGTAAACGCCTTCTCGGCCTCCCTACAGCTGGCATGTAAATCATTTTCCTTACGTTGCGAATCTCTCTTAACGTATGAAATGGAGGACTTGATGCATCCCCTAAGGTACGCCTTCAATGTCTCTGACAGCAACAGAGCGTCTGTGGATTTGCCTTGTATCTCAAAAAACATCCTCAATTGATCAGGGATTCTGTCATTTAGACCGAACAAGGACAGCCAGAAAGGGTGTATACGCATCTTACCGCCAGCGCTAACATAATCAGTCAGGGCCAACTCTGCCAGCACTGGGGCATGATCGGAAGGACCCTGTGGTCCATGTCGAATATTCACCAGGTCAGTATACACTATGGCATTACCAAACAGATAATCTATTCTGGACAGAGCTCCCCTGGCAGGAGTGAAACAGGAGTATTCCCTTGTTTGTGGATTCCTGGCTCTCCACATGTCTATCCAGCCCATCTCCTGCGATATTCTGGCGAGAACCGTGCTATTCCCTCCCAATCCCCCTCTGTCAGTTCTATAGCTAAACCTGTCTAGATCCTCACTAACTACTTGATTAAAGTCCCCCATACATAGGAAACGGGCATTGGGATAGTTAGCCACAAAACCCGCGACTGCTTGTAGGAGGGATAGAGATGCAGGAGGGGAATTGTACAAGTTGACAATCACATAGGGGACACAGTTAATATGAGCATGTATGAAGATGTACTGCCCTCCATGATCTACAGCTGAGTAGTGAATCTCGCATCTGAGGCTTCTATGGAACAGCAGGGCCACACCTCTGGAGTGAGAGCTCCCATATGAGTTGAATAAGTGTTGCGCCCAAGGCTTTTTTAACCTATTCCCCATTTCCGGAGTAAGATGGGTTTCTTGGAGGCCCAGAATGTGTGGGTTAAAGGAGCGTATTTGGGAAAACACCGCAATCCTCTTGTTAGGGTCTCCCAGTCCCCTCACATTCCAGGACATCACTCTCATGGAGGCCATGGTATCACTAGATTTGAATCAGGGACAAATACCCACATCCATAATGCATACACTGACGGTTCAGATATTAGATCAATATGAAGCATAAACTCCCTTGCTGCTATCATGAAAAGAGATGCCCATACTTGAGACATATAAGCTTGAGCATACAAAAACATAATACGGAACAGTAACATTATAAACTTGAAAGTGTCGGATCCCGATCCGACTAACTTGGTGGCCCTTAACTCGGGGACCTGTATAGTACAAATAGGTGTTATAACAATACAGGTTGTGCTCCTACCCCCCATTCAGCAAAGATATGCAAAACTGCTAGGATTAATACATGACAGTGGGACATATTGGCAAAGTGTCCAGTGCTATATACATGGAAACTCAATATATTTAAGTGAGGTCTCACATAAGGCCATCAAATGTGAGCGAGAACATGAGAATGCGTCCAGAAGCAGCTATATCGCATATTAAATAATATCATGCTCAGGGGGTCCGAGATCAAGTCCCCTTAGGGTCAGACATGTGGGGATGTTTTAATACTTGCTGTGAACAAACAGTGAAGAGTTCAGCGTGGTCCGGGGCGCGCAGATTTCCTTGTGGCCCAGTCCTCAGCTTCACGAGGATCACTGAAAAACACGGTTTTATCGCCGTCTATGACCCTAAGGCGGGCCGGATAAGCCATCGAGTATTGAAGATTAAGATCCCGGAGGCGACGTTTAACTGCAACAAATGTGGCTCTCCTCTTCTGGAGATCTGCAGAGAAATTTGGGAAAAGGGAGATCTTTGCATTTTCATGCCTGATGTCTTGCTTGCTTCTGGCCTGACTGAGGATAAGATCCCGGTCTCTCCAATTCAGCAGCCAAAAAGGGTCTGGGAGGAGCCCCAGGTGGGGGGATGTGCCCTCTCCACGGCATATGCAGGAGAGAAGGGTGCCTCAGGGAATTGCTCTTTAAACCAGGCCTCTAGGAAGGCCGCAGGATCTCTGCCTTCAGCTTTCTCTGGTAGGCCCAAGATCCTCACGTTATTGCAGCACAATCTATTTTCCAGATCGTCACATTTCTGTTTCCACTGGCCCACGGATCGCTCCAGATCTTGCATCTTCCCTGCCATGGGTCTGGTCAAATCCTCCAGCGCAGACACACGGTCTTCTGTATTTTTGACCCGGTCTCTCAGCTGCTGCATGTCATGGCGGAGCAGGCCCACATCCACTCTCACCTCCTCCAGCTTCCCGGTGAGTGAGGTCTGGCATGACGATATCGCCACTAGTAGCTGCTCATACGCTGCCTTGAGGGTGAGCTCCTGCTCTGCGCCATCCTCAGCTTCCGCCTGGTGGGCAGCCTGCCCGCGGGTAACAGCCGTGCGTGTAGGAGTTGTGGTTGCGCCGCCGCCTTGGGCCTCCGACCTGGCAAACTCTTTAAGCTTATCAGCAGTCGTTTGCGCTTTGCTGGGCCCCATTGTCGGTGTGCGGGGTCTCCTCCTTCGTCTACACACCGTCCACTCTGTGCCTGGGATCGGCAGTTTGTCAGGATGGTGAAGGATTGATGAGGGTAAGCGGAGCTACTCACAAAAGCGTGCTTACATGCCGGCTGCTGGCCACGCCCCACAGGGCCGTCTTTAATGTTGATTGGACCCTGGGCAAGAGGGAGAACCCAAGTGCCGCTGCTGCATTCATGGGTCCATACTTTATTAACTAAGTAGCAGGACATGTAGGGCATACATGGGGGATGTCCCTGCACTTACTATTATTTCTGGGCGCCGCTCCGTTGCACCGCTGTGGTCCAGTTGTATTCTCCCATGCTGCATGCTAAGTAACAGCATCGGAACACCAGGGAGGAGACATCAGCTTTTCTCCGTGGGCGTTCCTTCTCCCTGGCTGTAGCGCTGTCCAATTGCAACGCAGAACGTCACAGCCAGGGAAAAAAAAAAACTCACCTTCTCCCTGGCTGTGATGTTCTGCGCTGTGATTGGACAGCGCTACAGCCAGGGAGAAGGAACGCCCACGGAAAAAAGCTGATGTCTCCTCCCTGGTGTTCCGATGCTGTTACTTAGCATACAGCGCGGGAGAATGTAACGGGGGCCACAGCGGCGCAATGTAGGGGCGCCCAGAAAGAATAATAGTAAGTGCAGGAACGTCTCCCATGTATGCCCTACATGTCCTGCTACTTAGTTAATAAAGTATGGACCCATGAAAGGTCCTCCAGAGGCCAGCAGGGCTCAAGAGGCAGCAACTGGGCCCGGGGCAGCGGCCCCTTTTGCCCCATGTTAAAAACGGCCCTGTATGTATATATCACCATGATTTCCTAGTCAACCCTTGTGATAGAAAAATGAATCCAGCCAGCAAAGGAGGCAATATGGCCAATCACAATACATTCGTAAGGGCCTTGTATTCACTTTGTCTACATGATAAATACCATTTGCTGAACTGAGACAACCCCTTTAAGCCTCCTAATGCCCCATTCCAAAGAAAGCCTCCAGAATTAATTGGATAATTCTGGCTAATTCTGGATCCTGTCTGGATTATCTTCTATGAAGAGATAACAGAAAACGACTCTATTGGGTAGGTACAATTGGAGCTGGTGTGGGCATAGTTTTCTGTATACGGTATACTTGCTGCCAAATGCAAGTGAGGTTGGCCCCACACCTGTCCAGGTAATAATTAGGTGAGTAATGAGGATGGGGGCTACACTCTTTATACTATATAGGCATGTATATTGTGCATTTAATCATTGACATACATGATATCAGTATAGGTATAGGAGAGTCATGTGTAGGAGGACTTAGGTAAATAATATGTAAGGCCCCAGAGGTGCATTACCACCTTTGTACCTTGCTACTATCTTTAATGGGCTAGTACAGTGGTCAGCAACCCGCGGCTCCGGAGCCGCATGCGGCTCTTTTGAACCTTTGTCGCGGCTCCGGCATGGGCATGAGCAGTGTGTGTGCGGCATGAGCAGTGTGTGTGCGGCATGAGCAGTGTGTGTGCGGCGGCGGGGCAGGCACCGTGCGGCGGCGGCTGGGCAGGCACTGAAATGAGCGCTTCCATTGTGGAAGCGAAGCGCTCATCTCCATAGTGATCTGTTTGCATCGCCGTCCTCAGGACAGCGATACAAACAGAAGGCTGTGCGGATGAGCAGGGCAGGGAGGTGTGTCCCTTTCCTGTTCCTCTGATAGGCTGCCGGCACTACTAGGCCGGCAGCCTATCAGAGACCGGCGTAAGCGGCGCGATGACTTCATCGCG
Organism: Bufo bufo; assembly: GCF_905171765.1. NCBI lineage: Eukaryota > Metazoa > Chordata > Amphibia > Anura > Bufonidae > Bufo > Bufo bufo. Next base: position 635,234,891 of record NC_053391.1, on the reverse strand, counting down.
CCACCTGAGCCGTACAGCGCTGGAGTCGGGACACAGGCCGGAAGAGGCCTGCATCGCATCGCTCCAAAGAGGTAAGTATAAGTGTTAATTATTTTTTTTTTTAACTGGCAGTCTGGCACATAATGGTATTATACTGGTACATGATTGGGGAATTTGGGGGGGCCCCTGGAATTACTGGCACATGATTGGGGGGGTGTCTAGTATTACTACTGGCACATGATTGGGGGGGGGGGGTCTGGTATTACTACTGGCACATTATTGGGGGGGTGTCTGGTATTACTACTGGCACATGATTGGGGGGGGGGGCTGGTATTACTACTGGCACATGATTGGGGAGGTCTAGTATTACTGGCACATGATTGGAGGGGGGCTGGTATTACTGGCACATGATTGGAGGGGGGTCTGGTATTACTGGCACATGATTGGAGGGGGGTCTGGTATTACTGACACATGATTGGAAGGGGGTCTGGTATTACTGGCACATGATTAGAGGGGGGTTTGGTATTACTGGCACATGATTGGAGGGGGGTTTGGTATTACTGGCTCATGATTGGAGGGGGATCTGGTATTACTGGCACATGATTGGAGGGGGGTCTGGTATTACTGGCACATGATTGGAGGGGGGTCTGGTATTACTGGCACATGATTGGGGGGGGGGCCTGGTATTACTGGCACATGATTGGAGGGGGGTCTGGTATTACTGGCACATGATTGGAGGGGGGTCTTGTATTACTGGCACATGATTGGAGGGGGGTCTGGTATTACTGGACATGATTGGGGGGGTCTGGTATTACTGGCACATGATTGGAGGGGGGTCTGGTATTACTGGCACATGATTGGGGGGTCTTGTATTACTGGCACATGATTGGGGGGGTCTGGTATTACTGGCACATGATTGGAGGGGGGTCTGGTATTACTGGCACATGATTGGAGGGGGGTCTGGTATTACTGGCACATGATTGGAGGGGGGTCTGGTATTACTGGCACATGATTGGGGGGTCTGGTATTACTGGCACATGATTGGAGGGGGGTCTGGTATTACTGGCACATGATTTGGGGGGTCTGGTATTACTGGCACATGATTGGGGGTGGTCTGGTAAAGGTAAATTAAATATTTTAATTAGCTTTTAATTTACAAAAATATATTTTACATTGTTAAGTAAAAAAGTCCTTTTTTTCTTCAGATTGACAGCTGACTGCACGATCCTGTATATAGCATTAAGGTAAGAAACAATATATGCAGTGTTATATTTGTTTTAAATGTTGCAATGGTTTTGCGGCTCCCAGTTTTTTTTTTTTCCTTCGGAAACGGGTCCAAGTGGCTCTTTATGTCTTAAAGGTTGCAGACCCCTGGGCTAGTATAATGTCATCATATATGTTTATTTCCAGGTCCTGCAAAATGTGTATTCATAATCTTGTTAAGTAACTGTTAACATGTAGTATGCCTGGTTCACCAGCAGGTGGCAGCATCAATGGCATCAATCTATCTTACATATAGTGGAGTCTTCTCTTCCATTCTAAAACCCCCCACTGTGGTGTGGTGGGCATGTCCCACTTGCTGCAGGGAGGGTGGAGTTCTAGTTAGAGGTCAGTGGAGAGTACCCCTTGCTAGGGGAAGGAAGCAAGAGCCGGTCACTGCTTGACGAGCCTTGCCTAGACCAGCTTGAGCACCTTCAGCTCAGCTGGATCTGGAGGCCACGGCAAAAAGCCTCAGAAACCAGGAGTAAAGTGTTCCCTGGACAAAGCTAGAGACAGACCAGATTACAAAGTGAAGTACAGCCTAAAGAAGAAGCTGTCAGAATGCTAAGATACCAGTAGAGTGGAACGAAGAGCGAGAGACCACTTTCCAACTGTTAAATGAAAAACTTACAGAACCACCGGTCCTGGGCTACCCTGACTATAGCCTGCCATTTTGCCTCAGTAAGAAAGGTTTAGGAGCCCTACTATCTCAGACACAAGCTGGAACTGAAAGAGTCATCTCCTATGCCAGCAGGTCTTTATGAGAGCCTGAGCGGAATGACCAGAATTATAGCTCTTTCAAACTGGAGTTCCTAGCCTTGGTATGGACTGTAACTGAGAAGTTTAAGGATTATCTGGTGGCCACAGCTTTCACTGTCTACACCGATAATAATCGGATGGCTCACTTGAACACTACACGTCTGGGAGCTCTGGAGCAAAGATGGGCCTCTAGACCGGCGAACTTCGACTTCACCATTAAGTACTGGACTGGCAAAACTAATGACAATCCTGACGCCTTCTCCAGGCTACTTGCCCAGAAGGAACTCATTTCTAAAGATGATCAGTGGGAAGATGTGGAAATGTCAATGTTCTACTCCTGATTTGCCCTGCAGGAAACTCTACACACTAGGTATCAGGCCCCCAAAGCCACTAGTTCTCCAAAGCCCTGGGGTCCCTCACCGCCAGTTGAGAAAAAACTCTGGCTCAAACTACAAGCAGAGAGTAGAGTCATCAGAGAACTGTTGGATTATTTTTCCAGTGGGCGTGTACCGGAGAGAATCCGGCAGCGGACAGGCGACTCAGAGCCTCTGGCGACGACGAAAACAAACAAGACAAAGGCTGTAAACTGTTTGGAAGAACGTTTAGTGAAAGTAAAGCTGTTATCAACATCGCAAGGTCTGGACTCAATTTATTCTGCATCCCCTACTACTACTACCCCTTTTTCTGCTTTCGGAGTGCAACGCCTGGGGTCCAGTGTATCCAAGTAGGAGCACCATGACACGTGCAACGCCATTAAGGGACATTTAGGCCACCCTACATCACACTGGCATTCCTACACCTGGGTACCACCACATCAGTAAAAGGGGCCCTGTGCCCTTATTGCTTCACTGGCATCACGACAAAACATGTACTTTAAGGGACCACAAGTAGTGTGCCCGACGACTGCAAATACACTACAGGTAATGCACTTCATTTATAACTATATCATGCATATTACTACTATATCATCACCATGCACAGCCTGTATTCCTGGCTGCCTGCGCTATTGCAGCATAACCCAGGCTGGGTGGAGTGAAAAAGTGGGGCCCGAAGCTGTACCATACCTTTCTGGGTGAGCTTGGGTGTACATTGGGTGAGGTTAACAACCTGGCTTAAAAAAAAAATCTCGCATTCAAAGCTGGGAGGTAAATAAATCAGTTCTCTAAACACATTTGTACAAGTGGTGTGTGTCACTTATATAATATTTACATATAAAGAATGTAAATATTTGTATATCTTTGTATACTAAACAATAGCATGCATTTATTCATTTTGTATCGTCACCTTTTATCATCAGCGTTTTTTAGTCCAAAATTACGTTCAGTTTTAGGGTGCATTCACACGACCGTAAAAATGGATCCGCATCTGTTCCGCAATTTTGCGGAACGGGTGCGGACCCATTCATTTCAATGGGACCGCATCTGTTGTTCCGTTCCGTGGCACCGCAAAAAATATGGAGCATGTCCTATTCTTGTCCGCGGTTGCGGACAAGAATAGGTATTCTCTATATAGCACCGGCCATGTGTGGTCCGCAAAATGCGGAATGCACATGGCCGGTATCCGTGTTTTGCGGATCCGCAATTCGAGGACCGCAGAACACTTACGGTCGTGTGAATGCACCCTTATTTCTTTCATTTCATTATAGATTGTATTGATTCATTTTATTTTAATTGTTGGCTTGTTGGTTGTCACATAATGTATGATTTTATTTGTACAAAACCACCTGAACCCCCTGATTGTAAAGTGCTGTGGAATATGCTGGTGCTATATATGCTAAAATATAAAAAGATTATCATTATTATTACTTCTTCGCATATCTTCCATAGATTTTCTGACACATCCCCTTTAGGCCTCATGCACACGACTGTTGTGTGCATCCGTGTCCGTTGTTCCGTTTTCCGTGATTTTCTGCGGACCCATTGACTTCCAATGGGTCCGTTGAAAACTCGGAAAATGCACCGTTGTACATCCGCTTCCGTGATCCGTGTTTCCAGTCCGTCAAAAAAATAGGACCTGTCCTATTTTTTTGACGGACAACGGACAACCCATTCAAGTCAATGGGTCCATGAAAAAACACGGATGCACACAAGATTGTCATCCGCGTCCGTCATCCGTGTCCGTAGGCTACTTTCACACAGACGGATCCGCTGATCCGTCTGCATAAAAGCTTTTTAGATCTGAGTTTTCACGAAGTGAAAACTCAGATCCGACAGTATATTCTAACATAGAGGCGTTCCCATGGTGATGGGGACGCTTCAAGTTAGAATATACTACGAACTGTGTACATGACTGCCCCCTGCTGCTGGGCAGCACCGATCTCTTACAGGGGGCTGTGATCCGCCCAATTAACCCCTCAGGTGCCGCACCTGAGGGGTTAATTGTGCGTATCATAGCCCCCTGTAAGAGATCAGGTGCTGCCAGGCAGGAGGGGGCAGACCCCCTCCCTCCCCAGTTTTAAATTCATTGGTGGCCAGTGCGGCCCCCCCTCCCTCCCCTGTATTTAACTCATTGGTGGCCAGTGCGGCCCCCCTCCCTCCCCTGTATTTAACTCATTGGTGGCCAGTGCGCCCCCCCCCCCTCCCTCCCCTGTATTTAACTCATTGGTGGCCAGTGCGGCCCCCCTCCCTCCCTCCCCAGTATTATATTCATTGGTGGCCAGTGCGGCCTCCCCTCTCCCCCCCCCCTAATTAAAATCACCTTCCCCCATCATTGGTGGCCAGTGCGGCCTCCCCTCTCACCCCCCTAATTAAAATCCCCCCCATCATTGGTGGCCAGTGCGGCCTCCCCTCTCCCCCCCCTAATTAAAATCACCTTCCCCCATCATTGGTGGCAGCGGAGAGTTCCGATCAGAGTCCGAGTTTAATCGCTGGGGCTCCGATTGGTTACCATGGCAGCCAAGACGCTACTGCAGTCCTGGCTGCCATGGTTACTTAGCAATAGAAGCGTTATACTTACCTGCGATGTCTATGACCGGCCGGGCGCTCCTCCTACTGGTAAGTGACAGGTCTGTGCTATAAGCAATGCGCCGCACAGACCTGTCACTTACCAGTAGGAGGAGCGCCCGGCCGGTCACAGACATCGCAGATAAGTATAATGCTTATATTGCTAAGTAACCATGGCAGCCAGGACTGCAGTAGCGTCTTGGCTGCCATGGTAACCGATCGGAGCCCCAGCGATTAAACTCAGACTCTGATCGGAACTCTCCGCTGCCACCAATGATGGGGGAAGGTGATTTTAATTAGGGGGGGGGGGAGGGGAGGCCGCACATGCCACTAATGATGGGGGGGTGATTTTAATTAGGGGGGGGAGAGGGGAGGCCGCACTGGCCACCAATGATGGGGGAAGGTGATTTTAATTAGGGGGGGAGAGGGGACGCCGCACTGGCCACCAATGATGGGGGGGTGATTTTAATTAGGGGGGGGAGAGGAGAGGCCGCACTGGCCACCAATGATGGAGGAAGGTGATTTTAATTAGGGGGGGTGGAGAGGGGAGGCCGCACTGGCCACCAATGATGGGGGAAGGTGATTTTAATTAGGGGGGGGGAGAGGGGAGGCCGCACTGGCCACCAATGAATATAATACTGGGGAGGGAGGGGGGCCGCACTGGCCACCAATGAGTTAAATACAGGGGAGGGAGGGAGGGGGGCCGCACTGGCCACCAATGAATTTAAAACTGGGGAGGGAGGGGGTCTTCCCCCTCCTGCCTGGCAGCACCTGATCTCTTACAGGGGGCTATGATACGCACAATTAACCCCTCGGGTACAGCACCTGAGGGGTTAATTATGCGGATCACAGCCCCCTGTAAGAGATCGGGTGCTGCCAGGCAGCAGGGGGCAGTTATTACACAGTTCTCAGTATATTCTAACTTGAAGCGTCCCCATCACTATGGGAACGCCTCTGTGTTAGAATATACTGTCGGATCTGAGTTTCACGATCTAACTCAAATCCGATGGTATATTCTAACATAGAGGCGTTCCCATGGTGATGGGGACGCTTCAAGTTAAAATATACCATCGGATTGGAGAAAACTCAGATCCGATGGTATAATAGGGACTCCTGACTTTACATTGAAAGTCAATGGGGGACGGATCCGTTTGCAATTGCACCATATTGTGTCAATGTCAAACAGATCTGTCCCCATTGACTTGCATTGTAAGTCAGGACAGATCCGTTTGGCTCCCCACGGCCAGGCGGACACCAAAATGACTTTTTCCTTCATGTCCGTGGATCCTCCAAAAATCAAGGAAGACCCATGGACTAAAAAACGGTTACGGATCACGGACCAACGGAACCCCGTTTTGCGGACCGTGAAAAAAAAACGGTTGTGTGCATGAGGCCTTATAGTCATAGATCTGAAAGGTAATGTTCTGGTTGCCTTCAAGCACCACTAGAGATATCAATGAAGCTCCCTGCATACTGTTTTATGTATAATTGTATGCCTCAGGCTCCCCCTTGTGGTGGCTGCAGGCAAGTTTTAAATCTATGTGTATGTTGAGGATCTGGAGCTCTGCATGCAAACTAAGGCTACATTCACACGTCAGTATTTTTCTATAATCCGATTTTCTGTCCGTTTTTTGCGGATCCGTTGTTCCTGAAAATGTTTCCGTATGTCATCCGTTTTTTGCGGATCCGCAAAAAACGGAAACATGTATAAATTTCAATAAGCAAATAAAGTTGTTTGGATTTCTTGAAAATAATAAAATAAAAATAAATTAAAATGTAATTTCCAGGAACGGATTCCGTATAAAACGGATGACATACGGAATGACATCCGTATGTCTTCCGTTTTTTGCGGATCCATTGACTTTGTATTGTACCAGGATCCGATTTTTCAGGAAAAGAATAGGACATGTTTTATATTTAAACGGACATGCGGAACGGAACAACGGAAACGGACAGCACACATTGTGCTGTCCGTTTTTTTACAGGACCCATTGAAAATGAATGGGTCCAGATCTGGTCCAGATCTGTTCCAGAAAAAACGGAACAGATCAGGAAAGAAAAAACGGACGTGTGAATGGACCCTAAAGTTCCAAAAGCTATAAACAAAATGAATCAGCACAGTATTTCTTACATAATAGGTTGACTGATATTGTTTTACAATGGTGGTATAAATAACACTGCAATTGGATTCTATGGGCTGACACTATGAAATTGCAGTGTAATCTACAGGCAGCATGGTATAGAGCAGGAGGAGCTGAGCAGATTAATATATAGTTGTATGGGAAAAGAGTCAATAAAACTTATACTTGTAATTTATACATTGATATCTGCTTTTTCTGACTTCAGTGGAACATGAGGGAGGTATTATCAGCGATTGACAGCATTCGCTTTGTAAGTGTGTATACAGTACATAGCTTTCTTGATTTTCTTAATTTGTGTGCAGATAGACTGATGTCCTTTACCCAGGTAAAACAAAGTAAGTGTAAAGGACAATACTCCTCTTATTAGTTTTATATGGTTGTCGTTCCACTGTACAGATGATAGTTTATACTATATATATAGTTGTACATGGGGAGGTTTTATCAGTGACTGATAACATTCTCTGTGTAAGGGCTCGTTCACACGACCGTTGCCCCTCCGTGCCCGTGCTGTGGACCGCAAATTGCGGTCTACAATGCACGGGCACCGACCATGGGCCAGCCGCATGCGGATCGTGTACCCATTCACTTGAATGGGTCCGCGATCCGTCCATTCCGCAAAAAGATAGAGCAAGTTCTATCTTTTTTGCGGTGCGGAGGCAAGGAACGAAACACCAAGAAGCACTCCATAGTGCTTCCGTGGGGTTCCGTTCCGTGCTTCCGTTCCGTTCCTCCGGATTTGTGGACCCATTCAAGTGATCAGGTCCGCATCCGTGATGTGGCATGCACACGGCCGGTGCCCCGTGTATTGTGGACCTGCCGTATGCGGCCCGCAATACGGCAACGGAGGGGCAACGGTCGTGTGAACGAGCCCTAAGTGTGTATACAGAGATAGCTGTCAGTCACTAAGAATTAGACACAAGGGTGGTCCGAACTTCAGAAAAAGCAGAGCTATAAATATATAAATAATATCTGTACTAGTGATGAGAGGCAGGGGCTATATTCGAACTCGCAATATTTCACGAATATTTTGTAGAATATTTGTCATATATTAGCGAATTTCGAGAATTCGAGATTATTTTATTGAATGCGATAAATCGGCAATGTAAAAATCGCGCAATGCGAATTCGT